>NC_140487.1:50532202-51151369 GCF_964271855.1 Acomys minous | reverse complement strand
GATGAGAAAGAAATCCTACAGGGCTCTTTTGATTTCTGGGCTGGGGCATCTTCTGCTGGTGAGGTAACAGTGGTGTGACACACAGTGGTTTGGTAGTATTGAGATATTGACTGAAATGTTTGTGAGTTCTGCACCCTTGCTCTTATGAGGTCGGAGTGCCAGCTGCCAGAAGCGTTGATGGGTTGTTAGAGTTTCAGTTGTGACACAAGTTACAGCTAACTGAAGGTATAGCCGGAGTGTCTGGAAGTGGCATCTGAAGCACCCTAGTGAAAATACAGATGATGCTCCTGGGGCCTGAGCCATACATTCCTTCTCTCAGTAAACCTTCAGTGGCTAAGATTCCGGGCCTCCTATAGAGAGGCTTCTGTAGCGACCACATTCCTGAAAGAGAGCTTCTGAATAGATGCTAACTGTTAGATTGAGGCTAACAGACAAAGCTGCAAAGCTTTGTGGTAGCTCTTTCAGTGAGGTTGTGCCTAGCATGATGGTGTATTTCATGAAGAAGTCTGGGACTGAGTGAAAGAAAAATTCAGTGGACTGTTTCTTCTTCGTTTTAAAAAGTAATTCATTTTAAGTTCTTTCATATACTGCACCCCAACCACAGTCTCACCTCCTTCCTCTCCTCCCAGTCTCTTCCCTCCACCTCTCCTCTGCCCCAGGTCTACGCCTCTGTTTCCCTTCAGATAAGAGCAGGCCTCAACCAAACATGGCATAACAAGTTGCACTAAAACTCTGCACTATCCCTTATGTTAAGGCTGCCAGTCACTAGCACCTTGCAGAACGGAGAACTGCCTCCGTTAAAAGAGGAATTGAAATAGCAAAGTAATGAAAGGAACTGGATTACGTCTAACCTTATAAAATGAAAACAGCTTCTCCCAGTCAGTCCTTGGGCAGCTTCCCAACTCTGTTGTCCAACAGAAGAGACTACAGTGGGCAGCCTGCCCATGGGTCACAGTGCTGTGGAAATGGTCTTCCTCATTAACTGCGGTGACTCTCGCCAGGCAGCCTGAAGTTCATTTTCCTGGCCCCACTTCAGCTTCCCTTTCAGGAGTAAGTCCTCAAGGCTAATGTTTCAATCAGGAACAGATCGGCTACTGTGTGATATCAGAGCCACAGTTGGTCTCCCGTCAAGTGACTCGGCTTTCCTTGCTTCTGAAGTGTGAAGTATGGTGTCATTTTTCATCTAGGAGAAAAAAGTTCCATTTGACGGGATGACTAACATCTTGACCTCTTCTCGTGGTTGAAAACCATCTCAGATGACTTATTTGCAAACCAAAGAACTAGTTCTGTTAGAGTGACCAGCAGTATCATTTGAGGAAGTAAATCACTGTGCACATCCCACCTCTGTTGCTGTTAATTTACCAGTATGACCTAATCATGTTTATTGCCAGGCCTATACTTACTATTACCGCAGTATTCCCTAGCCCGCTAGCAATCAATCAAGACACAGACACCTGTTATATTTTAAAATAGCCTTAGTTAACCTGAGGCAAGGCAGATATTAATTTCCTAAACGTCTTCCCATAGTGGGGCAATGATCCCATGCCATTTGCTTTTAATAATTTCTATCAAGCTACCTCCCATCCATAATCCCATATACTTGCTAATGTTCTTCATCTGGGCCAAATGCGCCATCCACGCTGGCCATGTGCTTCTTCTCTTAACCCATGATGGCGCAGCCTCCTTCTCCTCTCTCTCTTCTTCTCAGCTCTCTCTTCTTCCCAAAATTTTCTCTGTTTCCCCCAGCCTGGGAACTTTAGCCATGCCTATCCCATTTGCCCTGCCCAGGGTGACTGCCTTTTATTAATTAGCATCAAAATATATCAGACCAACAAACCTCTCTAAGCTTTAGGTAACCTTACTCAGAGATGTATGTACTGTGGGATTTAACATTGAAGGTAAGACAAGTAGTTGTAAGAAGCAAGTCCAGCTGGGCCTAGTGGCACCTGCCTGTAATCTCAGCTACCTAGGAGGCTAAGGCATGAGACTTACATGTTCAAAACCTTCATGGAGTACAGAGTGAATTCAAGCCAGCTTGAGCAAGTTAATAAGACCCTACCTGAAAGTAAACTTTGTTAAAAAAAAAAAAAGCTGGGGATATAAGACTATGCTTGTAAAGATGGGGAAAGAGTGGGAGAGAGAGAGAGAGAGAGAGAGAGAGAGAGAGAGAGAGAGAGAGAGAGAGAGAGAGAGAGAGAGAGAGAAAGAAGAAGAAGAAGGAGGAGGAGGAGGAGGAGGAGGAGGAGGAGGAGGAGAGAGAGAGAGAGAAGAAAGGGGAGGGAGGGAGAGAGGGGGAAAGAGAGAGAGAGACTGTTCTCTTTGTGATTCCAGCATTCTTGCTAATGAGTTCCTTTACTTTTCCTACTTCTGAACCCACTTCTGGAGTCCAGCCAGAGCCATCTCTGCGTCTCTCCGCTGACCTTTCCCTGCACTAGGTCTCTTCCTGTGTCATTCTCACGAGACTTCCTGTTCCTCCTTCTCCGTGTACCTCACTGTTCTCATCCTTTACAATCTACCTCAAATATGGCTGGAAGAGAGTATTTGTCCATTCTTATGTTTAACAGATATCTTTGTGCAAACCTCCCAGTGCACTGACTTATACACTTAAAGTAAAATGACGAATTTTGATACAGATAATGTATCACACAGATCTATTCTTCCAATCTTCATTTTTCTTTCTTGTCACTTGTTATGAATAAATAGTTGTATACATTTGATATTCAGTTTTCCCCTCTTCTATTAATAATGAAGTTCACTGAGGTGTGGGGAATGGCCCCAGCTGCTGTCTTAGTTAGGGTTTCTTTTCTTTTCTTTTTTCTTTTGGTTTTTCGAAACAAAACCTATGTACCTTTGGCTGTTCTAGACTCGCTTTGTAGACTAGGCTAGCCTCGAACTCACAGAGATTCACCTGCCTCTGCCTCCCTTGTACTGGGATTAAAGGTGTGTGCCACCACACCCGGCTTAGTTAGGGTTTCTACTGCTGTGATAAAAACACCATGACTAAAAGCATCATGGGGTAGAAGGAAGGGAATTATTTCATCTTAAACTCTCAGGCCAATCTCCATCACTGAGGGAAGTCGGGGCAGGAATTGAAACAGAAACCATGAAGGAACACTGATTACTAGCTTGCTCCTCATGGTTTTCTCAGCCATATTCTTATCCTTATATAACCCAGGTCCAGCTGTCCAGGGGTGGCACTGTCCACAGTGCGCTTAGCCTCCCACACCAATCAGTCAAGATAATGCCCTCATAGACTTACCCACAGGCAATCTAATGAACATATTTTCTCAATAGTCCCTCTTCTAGGATATGTTTGGGTTTATATCAAATTGGCAAAAACCAACAGGCACACCTCCCTGTGGAGTTGTGGACATCAAAGGTGCAGAACACTGACTTGTTGAATAAATAAAAAAATTAAAAGAAAGAACACAGACTATAATTTCAGCCTTTTCCTGAGTCATTTTTGCCTGTGTCTGTTTTAAATTCTTGTTCAACATTCCAAGATGATCTGGAAAGTTCCTGTTGACTGATGGCCTTGCACTTGGTCATATTACTATTCTCAAGGGTCTTATCACACACTCTTACCTTAAACTCTTTTTTATAGATTTCTTTATTATTATATATACAGTGCTCTGTCTGCATGTACACTCACAGGCCAGACGGGGGCACCAGATCTCATTCTAGAGCCACAATGTGGTTGCTGGGAATTGAACTCAGGACCTCTGGAAGAGCAGTCAGTGCTCTTAACCCTTAAGCCATCTCTCCAGCCCCTTAAACTGTTTTATTTATACACACACACACACACACACACACACACACACACACACACACACACACATTTTCTGGTGTAATTGGCTGTGACCAACGCTATTGTGTGCTTATCTCATATAAGACTGGAGTACAGGCATACTGTATTAAGCTCTAGAATGTTCCACGGGCCAGAGATGAGCAAGAATTTATCAGTTTTGCTTGGTGTTGCCATTTACTGATGATCTACTAGTCAATGAGAATCTTAGATGGTTTGGAACAGTGTCTTCTCTGGAAAGCACCCACTTTCCTTGCCTATTAGACATAAGGATCAAGATATGCACAGTAATCACTAACGTTTACAGCCTGGAGTTTTCTGAATATGCTTTTATTTTGCTGACTGTATTCCTTCTCTCTTCTTTTATTTCCCTAGTAATTAACAAGTGTTCTAGATGGTTTTTTAAAATTATTAAATGGTCACTTCATAAATAATGTAGAAAAGTAGTAGGAAGGAGAAATATACAATTTTTTGTGGTTTTGAAGGGAAGAAATGGAAATGTGGAAACAATAGCAGAGACTGGATTTGACAGTGTCTTCTGTTTAGACTAAAATACTGGTTTTGGTTTTTAAAAAATCCTTTGAAACCAATCACTTTTAATCACTGTGATACAGATTTTTCTTTTTAGCAAGTATGTCACTGTTAGTGGCTTCTATCCAGGAGACAGCCCAGATGTTTTCAGAGTGAGAATCTCATTGGTGTCATCCACAGGAGTAATGTCCCAAAGTGAAGAGAACCAGGGCTCATCGCATGTCCTCCTGGCTGGAGGTTTCTCACAGCTTGCTGGAGCCGGTAGGGAGTGATATTCCAGGGCCCCAGAGAATCCTCAGGCATTTTTGTCACAGTTCTGGCCTCAGCCTGTGGCTTGAACTCTGGCCTCCTGCTTGTGTTCCTTGCAGGTTCCTGCTGATGATGGGTGTGCTGTTCTGCTGTGGAGCTGGCTTCTTCATCCGCCGGCGCATGTACCCACCACCACTCATTGAGGAGCCCACATTCAATGTGTCCTACACCAGGCAGCCACCAAATCCTGCTCCAGGTCAGCCAGCCTCATCCCTGTCTGTCCTCCTTATAATTTCTGTGACCTCTTCAGACATTTATAGTACCATAGAGTGTGCTAGAAGAGACAAATCAGGCTATTTGGTTATTTAAGTTCTGATGACCAGCTTTATTGTTGTTTGCTGCTGGTAGCAATGCAATCTCTTGTGGGTGTGTCATCTCATGGTCTTATATTGTTATTGATGTACCCTGTGTTGAAGGATACGTGGCTCATATATGCATATGTATTTTTCCTTTTTCATTAAGAAGCTATTTCATGTATAAGTTTTTTTACATGGACAGTAATGACCCTACCATTCTTAATCTATCTGGAGTAAATATTGTTATTAGATGGTAATTTGTTTGGTATTATATGATTGCTGGTGAGTTTGTTTTGCCTTTTAAAAAATTACTCAGTAAGTATGCACTGTGTACCTGTTCTGAAAACTCATAGTAATAAGTTGGATGGCAGAGAGCTATAATATACATTGTAGTAGGGGTCATGATGATGTCATGGATGTCATCTTCAGACCCATCGGATTGTATACAGTGCTTAATGCATCCGTCATGGACTAAAATAGAATAGAGAAGTTGGAGGGTTGAATATAAAGGGATATGTAACCCATCCTCTCTTTTCTGGCACATGATATTCAAGATACAAAGAGTGTTGTTCTTCCACACTTGTCTTCTACTTGACGCTTGGCAGGGTTTTCCTCTCCAAAAGAACTTGAGATTATTACCAAGACAGATGTGAATGTTCATTTTCTATACTGGTTCACTGCAACCCACATCTTATACTTTCCCTTGTTTGGCATCATCTCATATTCATGTATGGATCTTATTCTTTTAACTTTGAAATTTGTGTTCTATCAGAAAGTAAAAAAATAAAGTGTCACTTAAAACAGAACATTGAAAACCATTAATCATTGGATTTCATGTGGGTTCATCACTCTTGGATGGAGTGAGGACATGCAGGACACATGTCCTTCCTGCCTAATGCCGGCCCTTAGTCAGCACTGATGCTCCCCTAATCACCCAAACTGGAACCAATGTGGTGGGGAGGTGATAAAATTAGACCCACACTTTTATCTGTGCAGTTCACCTTGCCCTGAGGTACCAGAGTACTGACAAAGAAGAATGTATTACAGTCACTCCCCGTTCTCTTCTTTAACAGCAGTGAACTCCTGTCAGTGGAATCTTTGGTCTCACTTTGGCTACCACCAGTAAATCAGAAGATCTTACTAAAGTTTATTTCCAACCTTTATTTTTTCCAGGGAAAGATTTGCTGCCTATTTTCATAGTGAATAGTCTCACTGTCTTCTGTCTTCTATTTACTAGAAAGTTAAGAAATGAAAGGAACGTAGTTGGAGCTAAAAATTAAAACTTCCTAGTGCTCTGATTCCAGCTTTGAGAGCAGACACCTAATTATCTAGATACTTCTCACTGTTGATTGGGATTAACCTATTTTGTCTTTCATACTGAATACAAATACTGAGTTCCCCAAGCACTCCATGCTCATGGCCTGGCTTACACCCTAGTGAGCAGTCACACAAATCATCTTAGTCAGCCCTCCACATCACAGGGTTCCATGTTTGCATATTTAATCAACCATAAGTTAGAAGAATATAAAGAAATGTGTTCATTCTGTACATGCAAAGACTTTTGTCTTGACATTTCATTAACAATTTAGTATTGATAAACATCTGTATAATATTTCTATTGCTTTAGAATCATGAATAGTCTAGAATTGATTTAATATATATAGAAAGATGTTTATAGGTATATACTGTGCCGTTTGATACAAGGAGCTTGAATATGTGTAGATTTGGCTACCTATAAAGGGTTCTGGACCCCAAAGCTGATTTTGTATAGTTACTGTACTGGCTAGTTTTACATCAACTTCACATAAACTAGAGAAGAGGGAGAAAATGCCTCCATAAGATCAGGCTGTAGGCAAGCCTGTAGGCCATTTTCTTAATTAGTGATTTAGGGGGAGGGACAAGCCCATTGTGGGTGGTACCATTCCTAGGCTTGTGGTCCTGGATCATGTAAGAAAGCAGTCTGTGCAAGCCATGAGGAACACGCCAATAAGCAGCACTCCTCCATGGCCTCTGCATCAGCTCCTGCCTCCTGGTTCCTGCCTGTTTGAGTTCCTGTCCTGACTGTCTTTGATGATGACCTGTGATGTCATAAGCCAAATAAGCCCTTTCCTCCCCAAATTGCTTTGGTAATGGTGTTTCATCATTGCAATAGTGACCCTAAGATAGTTACTAACCATAATAGGGATAAAGTTGGGGTGCTTGTTAACCAAGTAAATTGAAAACTTTGTTGGATGCTTGCTTAGATTAAGTAGGAACGTGTATTGAAACTCAGCTGGAGGAGGGGTTCCACACAGTGGTCAAGACCATGTGGAAGTGACATCTAGTCAGCTTCTGTAAAATGGCCATAGAAACTCATGAGCTTCATGAGTTTTCAAATATCTACTATTAATCCCAATGGGTGTAAGAGTCTGCATCAGGAGGGACATCAAACTTAAAAGAAAATGTGCCTATGAAAACAGCAAAGGATGTTGGTTAATACTGCCAATAGGAAGATGTCATGGACTAAGGAGTGCTCAAAGTTCTACATCTTAGACTTGAGTTGTTTTCATGGGGTTAAGAGGTAGAGTGAGGGATGCTAGATTTGACACCATTCCATGCATGTTCTAGTGGTACCTAGAGGCATTCAGAAACCACCAGTGTTATAGAACCCATTGGATTTAAAGGATCCCCCATTTGCAGGATACATGGATTTAGATCCCTAGCTTTGTACTGGAAGTTTCTATTTGGCCCAAATTCCTTTTTTTTTTTTTAAGGATATAGACTGAGTTGTGCATTGTAGCACACAGAGTATATATGTCAAGTCAATGCTGAGACAATATGCATCGACTTTGTGCATTTGTAATGGGACTCCAGTGGTAATTTGAAGGGCAGAAACTTGATTTTAGTTAACCATACGTATGTTCAGCATGTTTGACAGGCACTACTCTCCCACTGAGCTCCAGCCTCAGCCCTTGACTTTTAGAAACAGGGTCTCTCAGTGTAGCTAAGGCTGACTTTTAACCATAGTGTGGAGTCCAGGCTATCTTACAGCTTCTGGTCTTCTTGCCACAGCCTGCCCAGTACTTGGACTGGCACGCCTTGCACGCTATTCTTACTAATGAAGAAAAAAAGACCGAAGGTTTTTAAAAGTGAATACTCATTCGCTGGAGGGCAGGAGATAGCCCCAATTTCTATTCTGGAGTGTGAAGGAACTTCCAGTGCTGTTAGGATCAGTGTCTATGTCCAGTGTCGTGGATAAGGCAACACTCGAAGGGGCTGCTGCTTGGCCATGGGAAGCCATGGG
The DNA here is from genome assembly GCF_964271855.1 of Acomys minous. Classification (NCBI taxonomy): domain Eukaryota; kingdom Metazoa; phylum Chordata; class Mammalia; order Rodentia; family Muridae; genus Acomys; species Acomys minous. Next base: position 51,143,145 of record NC_140487.1, on the reverse strand, counting down.
CTGAGTAGGGCTTTGAGCTAATGGGAAGGTATGGGTCAGAGGTCAAGCTCCTTGTGAAACTGGGGAGTCTAAGTGTTTTTTTTTTTATTGAAAGCTTGGGGTTTATTGGGAATACACAATAAATGATGACAAGTGAAGAGAGTTGAGTAGCTGAGAAAGTGATGTTGGTTGAGATATGGAAAGCCAGAAGTCTGTGAGACCTAGGGTGACTCACTGTCCCTTTTGCGTTCTGTATTCCTGAGCCATGGTCACCCAGATAGGCTCCAGGATAAACTACCTCTTACTCCTCTTGAGATGAGAGTGCTGGGTTTCCTATTTGTCACCATGCACAAAACTCAAGTCCAAGTGGATTAAAGACCTCAACATAAAACCACAGACATTAACCCAGTTAGCGGAAAAAGTGGGGAAGAGTCTGGAACTCAAAGGCACAGGAGACAACTTCCTGAACAGAACACCAACAGCCCAGGCCTTAACATCAACAATAAATGGGACCTCATGAAGCTGAGAAACTTCTGTAAGGCAGGTTACACTGTCAAGAGAACAAAGCGACAGCCTACAGACTGGGAAAAGATCTTCACCAACTCTTCATCTGACAAAGGTCTAATATCCAAAATATATAAAGAACTCAAGAAATTAAACACCACCAAACCAAATAACCCAATAGAGAAATGGGGCACAGAACTAAACAGAAAATTCTCAATAGAGGAATATCAAATGGCTGAGAAACACTTAAAGAAATGCTCGACCTCCCTAGTCATCAGAGAAATGCAAATCAAAACGACACTGAGATTCCATCTTACACCCATCGGAATGGCTAAGATCAATAACTCAACTGACACCTCATGCTGGCGAGGGTGTGGAGAAAGAGGAACACTCCTTCATTGCTGGTGGGAATGCAAACTAGTACAACCACTTTGGAAAGCTATCTGGCGCTTTCCCAGAAAAATGGGAATAGGGCTTCCTCAAGACCCAGCTATTCCACTCCTTGGAATATACCCAGAGGATGCACTACCACACAACAGGGACATATGCTCAACCATGCTCATAGCTGCCTTATTCATAATAGCCAGAAATTGGAAACAACCTACGTGTCCCTCAGTAGAAGAATGGATAAAGAAACTGTGGCACATCTACACTATGGAATACTACTCAGCTATTAAAAACAAGGAATTTCCAAAATTTGTGGACAAATGGATTGAACTAGAAATTGTCATAATGAGTGAGTTCACACAGAAGCAAAAAGAGCTAAATGGTATATACTCACTTATATCGAGACACTAGTCCAAGTTGTATGTCCCCATGAAAAACTGTATCTACCAGGAACATGGGTAAGAGGGGAGGACATCCTATTGAGACTTTAGGTGTGAGAAGCCTGGGAGAATGAGGAAATAGAAGGATCCAGCGGGTCCTGGAAAACTACAGGCGAGTCTGGGCCCTGGGGTCCTCCGCAAACTATGGCAAGAGCCAAGGAAAAAATAGGCAGTAAACCTTGAACCCCTACCCAGAATAGCCAGTGGACAGAACATTCTCCACTGTTGAGCAGAGAAGGAGATCTAACTTTCACACAAACTCTGGTGCCCCATATTTGACCATGTCCCTTGGATGGGGACACCTGGTGGCACTCAGAGGAAGGATAATAGGTCACCAAGGAGAGACTTGATAGCCTATGAGCGTATACAGGGGGAGGAGGTCCCCCTCAGACACAGACATAGGGGAGGGGAGTAGGGGGGAAGTGGGAGGAAGGGAGGAATGGGAGGATACAAGGGATGGGCTAACAACTGAGATGTAATATGAATAAATTAATTAAAAAGAGAGAGAGAGTGGTGGGTTTTGTGTCAACGCCTCTACGCACCAGGAAGTCTTTGCCCAGTCATGCTCTGTGTTTCATCTCCCTGAACCTTTGTTTTTCCCAGTTTCAATCTGTGTTTTTAATCCCGCCTTGCAGACTTGTCCTTTACAGGGGATGTGTGTGTGTGTGTTTCTTTGGGAACATTTGTTATCTTCATATTATGCGTGATGCGGTTGCCTATACTTCTGAGGTTCTTTTGATTTCCATAGAATCAGGTATACATTTGGGTCTTTGAAATGTTCTCTCTCAAGTCTGGAGACATGTGCCTAACTTGCTGGCTTTCATACATGTAGTGACATCTCTCTGCTCTCACGCTCCTGGGCATGCATCTCTGCCTGAACCAAAGCTGTAGCCATCTGCTTTCACCTTCTTGGGAGCCTGAGTGACTGTTTCGTCAGGGCCTAGGCACTGAATCTTCCAGCTAACTCAACAGAACTCTGGAGAGGTCTGGATTGTGGACTTCCTCTGAGCACCTCTGTCTCTGGCTAAGCTGTCCCAATTCCTGCCGTGTTGTCTGTCTAGTGGGAGCCTTCAGCTGCTAACCACTAGGCACCATCTGCCACTGCTGCCCCTGTAGCTTCAACCACACTCCTGAGTGTGGAAAACCCAGTTTTCCAGCATATTTCAGGTCTGGTAGTTGTCAAGTTTCTCAGTTAAACGATATATGCCTACCTCTTGTCTATTCTGTTTAAATTTTTTTAATATTCTAAATGCATCTCCAAGTTCAAATATTTTATAAAATATTAAGATAAATCCAGCTAATTCCTACAAAATCTATGAGCTGACACGCCAGTGTTACTTTGAGTAGCCCCACTCTTGGGACATTGCAAACACAGCCCAAGCTATATCTCTAGTACAGAAAATTGCCGCCCCCCCCCCCTTCCTCCTCCTCTGGTCCTCAGGAGCAGAAGGCTAAGTAAGTGTATATAATAGCCCCTTCCTTCTGTTACAGAAGAAGCAGACATATCTCAGGAAACTGCCAAGTGTCCTCAGCATGGACCTGTAGGAGTTCCCTACCTGCCTGAGGCCTTTAACCCACCTGGATGACAGATATTTTTTTTGCCCTCATAAAATGGTACAGGAATGGACACCTTAACTTATGTACATGGAATTTCCAGCAAGTTGTGTTCGAAGTATGCCAACGGGACTATGATACATCTAGGCCAAGAGTCAGGAGAACAAGTTATTTCGGGGATCTTCTCACAGCCAGGGCGCTGTGACAGCTGCCTACGCTGTGGCTTCCTCACCATGACTTAGGCATATATTTCCAGCACATGTTTCACCAGCTTTCTCAAAGCCAGCTGGCTCGCTTTCAGCTCTTGGAGTCTGTGCTAGAGACCTGTGCCTCCGTAGGAGAATCCGTCATCCTTTCATTCTCCTGAGCTTTAGTGCACTCTGAAGACAGATGGCTATTTCAACACTATCTCTCTCCAGAGGGAGTGTGTCCCCTGACTACAAGACTATGCATGCTCCTCTGGCTTGTTACCAAATATAGGTATTTTCTGTACTGAGAAGTGTTCTGTTCCCAGTAGAGAGTAGTGCAGTGAATGAGGTGGGCAGAAGGGGCCTGGCAGTATTGAGATGTGCCAGATGTCGGGTTGTTCTCTTTTGCACTCATGTATGGCTATCTGTTTTTCAGGACCACAGCAAATGGGGCCGCCATATTACACTGACCCAGGAGGACCCGGGATGAATCCTGTTGGCAATACCATGGCAATGGCTTTCCAGGTCCAGCCCGGTTCACCCCACGGAGGCACAACTTACCCACCCCCTCCTTCCTACTGCAACACACCCCCTCCACCCTATGAACAGGTGGTGAAGGACAAGTAGCAAGATGCTACATCAAGGCAGAGGCTGGACACGCCCTTCTGTGTGTCCTCCCCGTCCTCACTGATTCTTGCTATAGGATGGTCCAAGAGGAAATCGCTCTGCTATTTTCAAGGCAAGCCCAGTTCTCCTTCAAGTTTTTTGTGGAGGACATTTGAATCCACACTGTCTCCTCTGTTGCTTCTGTTTCTGATGTAGTCTGTGCTCTCTGAGAGAGTCTGGCAGCAGTCCCTGAGGGTTGACATTCCTTGGGAGGGGACCAAGGTAGATCCTCAGGGAGAGAGGCTAAGAGGAAAGGAAGGCATAGCCTATGTGTCAGGGGGCAGATAAAAACAGTCAGGCTGAGATAAATCTCCCATGATGCAGTAGTTGGCAAAGAAATTCCAAGGGCCACTGTCCCAGCCCATTCTCCTAATACAAACTGTGGATGTGCTAGGGAGGCCTGTTGACGCTGTTTGGTCTCCACTCACATTCGGAAAACAGGCTTTCCTCTGCAGGAAAAGGAAAGACCCAGGTGCATGCTACTTCCACTGCAAAATGAGGGTCAAGATTCAAGCCCCAGCTGGACATAATCTGCAGTTAACTAAAGACCGTTGAAGAGGGGAATGTCTTTAAGCCAGGGGAAACAGCTCCCTGCTCTAAATGGAGACATGGAATTTTATGAATCATGATCTGGCTCCAGATGGAAAAACATGTTTCTTTTTTCTTTTAGTGCATTTATGGAAGTAAGAGTCCTGTCCCTTGAGATCAAGTGGAGAGTGTGAACTCTTGGGGTCACTGCTCAGAGAGTCCCAACCCCCTTCCCTTAGGTAGTTCTGGTGATGGGTCTCATGGACACTTCCGAACAGAGGGACACATTAGGCTGGGTAGTGACATTGACCCTTGGAGAGGGCAAGAGCAGCCAAAGAAGCCCAGCAAAGAAAGAGCCGCTCTTCTGAGTAAGATCTGGCGGGTATGTGGTCCTGGCAGAGATGTGCTGGGCTCAGAAGAGGGGACATTTGTGAGTAGAACAGTGGAAGCCTTCTTAGTTGCACAGACCACATAGTCAGAAGTAGAGAAAGAAGGTGTAGTTAGAGCTTCCGTTTCCCAGGTGAGAGTCAGAGCTCACCCATAGCTTTACAAGTAGTGGAGGGGGTTGTGAACAGTGAGGAGTCATGTTCCCTTGCGTAGTTAGTCATGTTGATATGTATTTAAACCCAGAGTGAGACCTTGTGTAGTAAGGGCAAGGTGGTGTAGGTAAGATGTCTAGAGTATTTATGTGTAGCATGGTGGGAACTGGGGCTGCAAGTAAAGGGAGTGGCATTTTAAACAAACTAATCAGAGCCTTGTGGTAAATCGTTACTTGTTGAATCGGGCATCCAAACATCTCTCTCTCTCTCTCTCTCGAGTGGACATGGAGTGTTCTTTACAAGACCAGGAGGCATGGTGTCATTCTCCGTTGGGGTATTTATGAGGCAGGGGTTCAGGGATCAGGACAGTAGCTGCATGGCCTTAGTGTAAGGACAGAACGCATGGGGACTTGATAGATAGGTACAGATGCTGCCGCCCAAGTCATTGACCACCTTTGTGTCTCTGGTCACTGGACCCAGTACCTCTCCCTGCTTGGGTCCTTGTTTTAAATAAGACAACAAAGCACAATGTCTGCTGTTTACAATCAAGATGACTATATGGTCCAAACATTTCCTCTCTCTTCTATCACTTGTGGTTTTAACTTCAATTTCCTCTGTTCCTTTTCAAATGGAGAAGCACAGTCAGAGCTGCCCCTGGGATTGCATCCAGGAACAGCTGAATCCAGGCACTCACTCAGTGCCCCTGACTAAGTCTTATCTTTTTTGATAGCAAATCCTTTTGAGAAGCTGAATGACTGATAGGGCTCAGCAATTTTATACTCCAGCGTCTGTGTAAGATAAATTTTGTTTGCCACTGAGCCTGCGTTGGAATTCCTACAGCTGTAAACAATGGCAACACCTACGGAAATTGCACTTTCTGGGGTGTTTCCCAGCATTCTTGTTTCCTTGTGTTTGGTGGGTAACGCTCACCCTTTCAGCAGCTCCATTGATGTGTGCTGAGGTCCTATAGAGCCACTGCGTGGGGACAGACCTGAAGCAGACTTGTGCATGCTCTTCCTTGGCAACAATTGGCTCCTATTTCTTCTTTGTTCTCTTTTGATAGGGTCCTGTTTCCTATGTATAAAAAAATAAAAGCAAATTTGGTCATGTGCTTTGATTTTTTCCCCCCTCTGGGGAGTGGAAAGGGGGTGGAGGTGGACTTCCTCATGAGAAATCATGCACAGTGGATCATGAATTAACATGGGGGGCAGATCATGTGCTCTGTCTACATGCTTGGAAGCCAAGTGTTACTAGGAATACGTGTTTTGAAAAATCAAGATAGGAAAAAGTTGTCCGAAGCAAGTTGAAAAGCAGAATTATTTACCTAACAGGGTTGGAGCAGGCATGTGGCTCTGTCCTTCTATGGTAAGCTGGCCCTCACTTTAAAGTTCCACTGTATAGCTGGGCACGGTGTTATGCAGGGTGTGGTCTCTGCTGTTCTGCGATCTGAGGCCAAAGGACTGCATGACAGTCCTGCAAGACAGGCTAGAAAAGAGAGCAGCTCCCATCTCAAGACAACAAATGTCCTGCTCTCAGGACATTGTGCTGCTTGGATGTGACTGTTGATTTAGCCACCACAGCTACACTGCATTTGGTTAAATTAGTAAATGACGTTAAGTTTTATCTTCTGACTTCTTCAAATACTTGCCTTAGAAGCCTGGTCCCTTCTCTGTTTGTAGACCCACATTTGGAGTATTTATTTCAAGGTTATTGCCAGACTGTGTTATGTTAACTGAATAGTCTAAGAAGCACCATAATTCTGTATTATCTTCTACTTTACAAACTTACAAATTATATACTCCTCTCGGGGAAGTAGGAAGGGAAGAGTTGGATGTATCACAGCCCTTCTGCCCAAGACCAAATCTAAGGATGGGTGAATTTGAGTGTGAGTTTGTGTGTGTCTCCCACGCACAGATGGAGATCAGCGGACAACTTTGTGGAGTTAGTTCTTCTCTTACCCCTTTACATTGGGGTCTGGGGATAGAACTTGGATTGTCAGGCTTATGTGACAGATGTCATACCTGCTGAGCCATCTTGCCGGCCCTTTAATTTGTATGGTAATTTGTATAAGAATGCCCCTCAGGCTCATATATTTGAATGCTTAGTAGTCATTAGGGAATGGCAGGGCTTGACAAGGATTAGGAGGTGTGGCCTTGTTGGAGGAAGTGTGACACAAGGGGTGGGCTTTGAGGTTTCAGAAGCTCAAGTCAGGCCTCGAGGCTTGCTTTCTTCCTGCTGCCTGATGACCTGGATGTACAATTGGCAACTACCTCTCCAACACCATGTCTGCCGACACGCAGCCATGTTTCCCGCCATGACCATAATAGCTTAAACCTCTGAAACTGTAAGCAAGCCCTAATTAAATGTTTTTTTTTTCATAAGAGTTATGGTGGTTATGGTTTCTCTTCACAGCAACAGAACACTGGTTAAAACAATTTATTTGGTTAGGGGTATTTCAAGGATAGGTTTGGCAAATGCTGATGTCATTCAAACCCCTTAGGTAGACAGGAAACAAACAAACAAAAAGATCATCACTTGCTTGCATCACATCTATGTTAGGCAGGGAAGACACCCCTCCTGGCCAACTTCCCCCAGAAAAAATAGTTGTTTCCAAATCAAAGGTCATGACTTAAGACGGAAAATCTTCACACACCTTCATCTGTGCTTTCCAAATTCCAATGAGCATATCAGAAGCAGCTGTCAAAACAACAAAAGATGCCAAGAACAAAAATATGGAGTAATCTCTGAAATAAAAGAAGGCTGGTGTGATTGGCTGATAAGAAAACAGGTGAGACTGGAAGGGAGCACAACCAGGGAAGTGAAGGAACAAAGGAAAAAAGGAAGGAAGGAAGGAAGGAAGGAAGGAAGGAAGGAAGGAAGGAAGGAAGGAAGGAAGGAAGGAGATGCCCAGGTATAGGCATGGACCAGAAGCTTACCTCTTACCAAGACTTTTGCATGGTTCTGGGAAGCAGGCTACTCAAATTGTTACCTGATTTAAAGAAGTGACTTTAGGCTACTCAGTGTTTCTGTTAAAAGTGTTTGCAGCTTAAGCCTCTTCGAGCTTTCCCACAATCTGTACATCTCCTCTCTACTTTGAATCTAAAATACATGCCCCCCCCCGCCTCCAAGGCCCATGTGTTAAAGGCTTGGTCCACACCTGGTTTGAATTATAAGGTGGTAGAAACGTGAAGAGGGAGGACCTCATGAGAGATGTTCTGATTTTTAAGGGTACATCTCTGAGGTGGATATTGGGACCTTTCAATTCATCTCCCAAAGTTGAAATTTGTGTTTCTCTTTGGCTATACAATAAGTGGCTCTGCTCCATCATGTGCCTTTGTATGATTGCCTCATCACAGGCCCAGAGAAACAAGACCAACCCATGATCATGAGATGAAACCTGGAAAATTGAGCCAAAATAACCTTTGGTTTTCTTTGCTATTTGTTATAGTGACACAATGCTGGGTAGCGAAATTGCCATCCAAATGAATGGAGAGATGCTGTACAAAGTAGAACCTCATGGACCTGAAGAGAGTAATCCCAGCCCCTCATATTTTTTGTTGTGAGCATAGCCTGTAACAGCTGAGCCATCTCTCTGGCCCATAGATTATTTCCTTTATCACCATCCTGCAGATGCTTTTCTTGGCACCAGAGAAGATACAGCTATGTTCCTCCCTCCCCTCTGTCTACATAATTATGGCCCTGAATCTTTTTTGGTCTTTTGTAGGGTGTTTGTTTGTTTGGGGTGTTGGTTTTGTTTTGGTTTTTTTGGTTGGGGGTGTTTTGGGTTTTATTTATTTACTTATTTATTTATTTAAGTTTGAGTCAGTGATTCTCTGGGTAACAGCCCTGGCTCTCCTGAAACTCACTTTATAAACCAGGCTGGTCTTAAACTCACAGAGATCCACCTAGTGATCTCTTTATTCTATCCTTTCTGTCACCTAGAGAGAAGAGATCCCTCCATTCTGACCCTAAAGTGCCCTCCTGTATTACATCAGCTCCCCTATCTAATTGTGGAGGCATTTCTCTGCAAAACTTATCCTTAGTATTTTGAATTCTTACCTTAGCCCATTCAGCTTAGAAACAACAGAAAAATTCCCCCAGGGTTCTAGAAGCTTGAATCAAGAACAGCAAAATGCTGAAATTAAGGCGCCAGAGATCCAGCCCATTGTGCCAGAGAGTGGGGGGAACCACGGTTTTACAATAGTGTCGTGGTTAAACACAGTGAAGTCAGGAGCACTGAGAAAAGCACACAGGAGGCTTTACAGCTGGCCTCTCCAAGTGTTGGCAACCATGTGGACAGAGGGGCCAAAAGAGTACAGCTGACAATGGCGAAAGCTGCTGAGGGTGGCCACTGGATGGTGAGTCGAAAGGTCCAGAGACTCCTAAAATACTGGGGGTGGGGGAGGGCAGCTAGACTATTTGGCAACGTGGTAGGCTCAGGTCACTCGGCCTACTGGTACCTCTACTTCCTCTGATAGAAGTGGCCTGAGTAGGGACATAGATATGAAGAGCATTGAAGAAGACGTCAAATCCACCATCACCACAGTGTGGTGGAAGTGGTAGCGGAGAAGACTGTGAGACAGGCTATGATCTGGGAGAAGAAACTGACATGAGGAGCTAGAGGACAAAGGCTGCCTCATGCATAGTCCACCATGGCCCAGAGCATCACAGAGGGCTCGTGGACAGAGAGGCCAGAGGGCTGCAGGCCAATGAGAGCTGCTGAAGGTGGTCCCTGGAGTATGAATCAAAAAGTCCACAAGTCCCAGACAAAACTTGCTTTATCTTTTATTCGGAAGAGACATAAAAGGCACTGGCATTTTGGGTGTTTGTGCTGCCTTCCCCTCTCTCTAGAGACACTCGGAGTTAATGGAAATCTTTGTAGACCATTTTCTGGTTTTGTGTGTCAACTTATTCCAGTTATGGATTTGCCTTCCTGCTCATAATGCTCCTGCCAAAACTGCCACCTGTGGACTTACAGAATGCCTTACCCACCATCATGGTATTCCACACAGTACTGCTTCTGACCAAGGAACTCATTTCACTGCCACAATCATGGAATCCACTGGTTTTACCATGCTCCCCACCACCCTGAAGCAGCTGGCCTCACAGAACGATGGAGTGGCCTTTTGAAGCAACAGTTACAGCACCGATTATGTGGTAGCAACATGGAGGGCTGGGACAAGGTTCTTCAGAACGCAGTTTATGCTTTGACTCAGCATCCGATGTATGGTACAGTTTCTCCTATAGCCAGCAGGATCCACAGGGCCAGGAATCAAGGGATAGAAAATGGAAGTCATTCCCAGTGACCCACTAGGATAGTTTTTGCTTCCTGTTCCTGCAACCCTAATTTCTGCTGGACCAGAAGTTTTGGTTCCAGAGGGGGGAGTGCTCCTGCCAGGAGCCAACAATAAACTGGAAGCTCAGACCTTCCCCTGATCACATTGGGCTTCTGATGCCCTTAAACCAACAGCCTAAGAAAAGAATAAGTGTTAGGAGAGATGATAGATCCATCAGTAAGGCATTTTCTCAATTAGTGATCAATGGGAGGGGGGGTGGCCCAGACCCATTGTGAGTGGTGCCATCCATGGGCTGGTAGTCCTGGGTTCTATAGGAAAGCAATCTGAGCAAGCCAAAGGAAGAAAGCCAGGAAGCAGCACTCTTCCATTGCCTCAACATCAGCTCCTGCCTCCAGGTTCCAATCCTGCCTGAGTTCCTGTCCTGACTTCCTCCACTGATGGATTATGATCTGAAAGTGCAAGCCAAATAAACTCTTTCTTCCACAACTTGCTTTTTGGTCATAGTGTTGTGTTGCAGTAATAGAAACTCTTAAGACAAACCAGGAGGAGTCCTACTTAGGACCCAATATTAATGCTGTCACAGTAGCCAGAGATGTCAATGCAATGAATGTTTACAAGTGAAGATATGTGGGCAGAGAGATACACTATGGGACTCCTTGTGACATACTAGGGCTTCCGCAATGAGATGTTTTCTATGCTTTGGTTTTTTTTTTTTATTTGTTTTTGTTCTTTGCTTGTGTGCTTTATTTGGAGGTGGGGGTTGCAAGGGCCAAGATGGATATAAGAGGACAGGCACAGGGGGATGAAAGTGCCTGGCGTGCATGATGTGAAACTCACAAAGAATCAATTAAAAGTTTAAAAAAAGAATTCTCCTTCCCTCCCTGTGGTCTGGTAACAGAGGATACAGGTGAGCATTCCCAGGCACAGAATGCCTGTTGTCTGTGAAGCAGTGATCTCTTGCCAACTCACAGGTTTAGTAAGCCATTAGCCTTCATCGTGCTGTCCCAGATTGCTGGCATTACTGTGGGTGATGGCAACCAAATACAGTAACATGAACAGAGTATTGCCTTATCCCATGAATAAATGTACCTCTTCCTCCTGTAGCCCACCGTTATCTCAAATTTTCTGATTATAAAATTCTTTCGTCTTGCTTATGATTTTTACTAAGCTCTGCTAAGTCCCATTTTTCATTTCAGACTTTATGGTCACAATACAGTTTTCCAACCTCTTTTGCTCACCTTGTTATTCTTTTTGTCTATTGTGACTGCTACTGTGATTTGTCATTCTCATTCTTTTTATGAACATCTATATTTTGGAATAAAATATGAAAAAAAGTTGCTATATCAAAGTATAAGTCCTCAATTTTGGACGTTTGTCACATTCATAAAAATGGAACTGATCTTTTCCATCAGTCTTTGCCAGCACAAACTGTGTGTTATACACAATTACGTGCGGAAACCATTGTAGCCATAATAATGTAGCATTGATGGATAATAATTTTGAATGAATTAGAGACTACAGATGATTGCCAATGAAAGAGATAAAGCCCCTTTTTTGTTCATTACATAAATCTCTTAATGCTTATGGATACCATCTTCTTGCAAAGGCTTGGCAACCCAAGATTGGCAAGATGAAGCTGTTATAGGAAAGGTATCATGTTTTGGATCTAAAATGTTCTCCAGAAGCTATATGCTATGGCCTTTCATGGAGTGATTAGATCCTGGGGGCTCCAACCGCATCAATGGATTGCCTCTTGATAGGTTTCTCATTAACGACAACTGAATGGTTGAAAAAAAAACTATGTAGATGGTAGCACCTAGTGAGATAAAGTATCTTGCCATTCCCCATTTGTACTTCCTGGCTGCCAACTTTGCTTTGTAACATGTTCCTGATCCACGATGTTCTTCCTCACCATAGGCCGACAGCAATGGGACCACACTGAAACTTCCAAAGTTAATAAACTTTCTTAAACTTTTTGAGTATTTTGTATTGTGATGGAAAAATGACTAATATAAGTGTTACACAGAATATAAAATATAGCATGAACTGTATGAAAAACATACGTACATGACATATAGCATTAAGTACACACATTATAAGTAAGTAGTTCTCCAGAGCATCCACTTCCAAACATAGCTCCACACAAATCTCCTCTTGAATTGCTGTCACTTCATTTCAGGTGGAAGAAGCCTAGAAAGTCCAGGACCAGCCCCACAGCACCCACCCCTTGTTTTTGAGGATGTGCAGATGCCGTAAGATCTTCAAGTGTTAAAGCCAACCTCAGACTCAAGCAATATCACAGACTGCACCATAGTTCTTCAAGCCTTTATCACTGTGGTGCTTTGAATGAGAACGGCCCCTATAGGCTCATATAGTGGAACGTTTGGTATCCAGCTGGTAGAACTGTTTGGGAAGGGTTGGGAGGTATAGCCTTGTTAGAGATGTAACTGGAAATAGGCTTTGAAGTTTCAAAAGCTCACAAGTTAACTCTCTCTTCCTTGTGCTAAGAGCCCCCAAATTAAATGTTTTCTTTTATCCTTGCCTGATTTGTCACAGCAATAGAAAAGTAACCAAGACACTAAAAAACAACTCAGTTAAGCAGTGCTGCCACCTGCTATATACTACCATTCTTAAATGCTCACTTATTTGAACTCTTTGGTTACTTGATATATCTAACCCCTGTCTTGCCTTTTACATAATCAGAGTAAGTTGCATATTTTAATTTACTCAGTCTTCCTTAAGGTGAGAGTAAGCAATATGACAAATTCTGGCTAATGAAAGATTCGTAGAACACTACTCTAGGGGCTTTCAGAAAGATTTGTCTTTCTCATAAGTAGCACTGAAATTGCTGGTACTGCCACATGCCTATTCACATTGTTTTTGACCATTATAAGTGTATAAACTAGACTGTGGCCAAGAGATAAAGACCAAGAGAATCACAGAACTACCCACTGAGACAGAAAAGAGAGAATTATGAAGACTCCATAAGTCATCACCACAAAACTGTCTTTTATTAATAATACCAAAGAACCCCAAACACTTTTTGTGGACATTAACTTTTCCCCTCCAGATTTCAAAATGGTATTCTGTGTGTACATATTTTAAGATTTTTTTCAACAATTTAGAATATAGTTGTTGACATAAACAAGCCTATGAAACAAAAGTGAGATGGTCTTTATTTTGATTTCGAACAACTCTTAAATGGCCACATGTGAACCCTCGGTCCTGGTTAACAAGTTACTTCTCCTTTGCTTTATGGGATGATGCTACAGCCTTTGTAGCAGGGCAGCATGTGTAGCAGATATGAGGAAAAACATCTATGTTGTCACTTGAGATACACATCTGTTGGTACACAGTGGAGGTACCAACCCACCTGTCTTAAAAGGGAAATATGTAACCCAAATGTTCATCATTTATTCTATGGGTATTTTATTTTTCCCTCAGCATATTGGTCAGAAAGATATTAGTATCTGTCAAACTGGGGAGAGTCACCCTGCTACTGCTGCTCTTAAGGCCCTTGGGCAATATCCAGGCCCCACAAGCTACACCATGATGCAGAAAATGGCTTATGAGATAGCCCCAGAAGCTTCTTTCAAGAAACTAAACAAGAAGAATCCCAAACATAAGCTCCGCCTTGTATTGTTTTTTATGAAATGGGTAAAAGGATGAACCATGTGTTGTTTCAATGAGAATAGACAGTACGTGGGGTCTAAAGAACAGCTTCCCCTTAGCCTATTTGTGATGGTTTGCCCTGCCTTCAGGAAGTGGTCTTAGATGGCCCTGAGAAGCCCATTATCCAGCTCGGCAGGTGAGCTGAAGGATGACCTTCAGGATTTATACACACAGATGTCATCAACCCAAGGTGAAAGAGAAGGGTCATGACACAGAGCCAGGAGGACCTGCACTGAAGAGACCTAGGAGGCACCATCAGGACACTGAAGGCCAGTTGTTCAGGGTACCAGCCCCACCAGCAAGATTCCACACTCACCATGGTATGTGCATGAAGAAGCCTTCTCTTTCACATTGTCACCATTCTTCCTACTTTATAAAAGAAGTAGAAACTAGGGCTGACACTTAGGAAGTGTTAAGGTCCAGATTATTACACAGTCCCACTTGTTTTTTTTTTTTAATAACATTTTACCTCCAAAACAAAACATACTTAGGAAATCTAGCCCACTTGCACCACAAACAGCAACCAAACTCTGAAACATGTGAAGGACTGACTACTAACTGCACAAGAATTGAACTTAATGCCCTTAGAAATAATTTTTAAAATCACCCAGAAATAACTGTCGTGGTTAGATTATTTTGATCTTTATATGTATAAATTCAGCCTAGAATTTATCATCCCAAACTGGATGAAAAATAAAGAATGTATCAGTTTAAAATTCATACTTTTAATAATTTACCAAAATGTGAATTAATCATTGGAAGGGATATGGATGGAACCATTTGGCATTATAGCTACTCTGTTTTATATTAGTAAGCCATTTCAGTAACAGTAAGGTGGAGTCTGTTTTAATAATATGTATTTGGGTAAATGTCCGAGAATTCTTAATGTTTAGTCATTAATTGTGTTGACCACAACATACAAAGAGGGGAGCAGTGTCAACTGTGTCTTCCTGAGCTCTGAAATGCACACTGACTTGCCTACTTTCCTCTGGTTTGGGAAGCTGTCTCTCACTCATGCCGTTGGGAAAAGTGCCCATGGAAAATGCTAACATAGTATTCTCACAGGATATCTAGATTTGCTAGCTGATGTTTAAGACAGACATCACACGGCTGTATGACACCCTAATTTTAGATACTATATACAAAAATGTGTGGCTGTCGGCCTTAAGCACTCACACATGCTCAGCTGAGAGTTCATGTGATGAGTGAGGCTTTTCTAGTTAGTCAGTTTACACCTATAGACAAGCACCAAGAGACATGCACACTACAAGGGGCCTAGAGATGAAGAATTCATATTTCACACCTTTAAGGGAAACGCTGTCACAGAGTGCTGATGACATGGTTTCTATCACTCATGCTCTAATTTGGGGGTCTTTGCAACAAAAGGGGCTTGTGAAGGTTTCTGCCCTTCTTTCTTCCTCTTTTAGGATTTCCAGTAGGTTCTGTGTCAGGCACTAATCAGTCAGTGGTTTTTGGTCCAACAGGTATGTTAGTGGTCTTTTTGCACCTTTTTAATCCTTCTGCAAAACCCCAAGTTCAAATGCCGGAAAGCGTGATGTCTCTGGTACCAACATGTCAGAGAGAAAGTGAACAGCACCAGCCATACCTGCAAATGAAAATGTGCAGCATTTAAGAACCACACAGGTTAGTGGATAAGACAAAGTGACATTTAATCCCTTCCTCTACCAGGGGCTGTTAAGGACGTAAGAGAAAGTACCATCATAAATTAAAAATGACATTATTACCAACAGCACCCAACAGAAAAGTAGACCATCTTTTCTTTACTATTGAGCATACATGTGTATGTGTGTGTGTGTGTGAATTCAGGCATGTGCATGCCACAGTGTGAGTATAGACTTTAGCAGACAACTTCAGGTGTCAGTCCTTGCCTTCCACTTTGGCTGAGACAGGGTCTCCATTGTCTTCGACTGCATGCACACCAGTGTGGCTGGCTGGCAAGTTCCTGAAGTCCCCCTGTCTCGCTTCCCAGGTCCTCTCTAAGATGCTGAGATTATACACTTGAGCTTTGCCTCTGTACATCTGGGTTCTGGGAGCCGAAACTCATATTCTTACACTTGTGTGATGAGCACATTTTCCTACTGAGCTCTCCTCAGTGTCTGAAGTGGCTTTTGGGTTCTTATCTTGCATTTGAGATGTTAAGATGACCCTGTGGGGCTGGAGAGATGGCTCAGCAGTAAGTAAGATGATACTGCAGCATCTCTGGATGCAGATCTCGGATGCAGCTCAGTGCTACGATGCTTATCTAATTGGTGTAAAGGCTTGAGCACCATCATCAGCATGTATGGTTTTAAAAAGCAAACAAAAGCCTCTGAGGAATTTAAGAATGTTGCCAAGTGTTTGTCAATAAAGGAAACTTTCCTCTCAGAAATTTTACAGTCTCCATCCAACTTTATCTCTTCTTTAGCTTCTGAGAAAGTAAATTTCAAAGAAGTGTGTTTTGTTTATGTCAAAATCCCTCCCCCTAAGCAGGGGGCTGATTAAACAACAGCTTTTGAAATTGACTGACAGGAACTGGGAGTTGGGTGGGGGCTTCTTGTCCTCCTGTGTCTCCCCTCACAACTTCAGTTTGCTTAGTTAGTTTTCTTCTGCCATAAAATTCACCCACAAACAAATACATAAATCCTCAGTGTTCTTTTTTTCCTTTGGACAAACTGTACAACCTGTATCAAACAAACCTTCATCACAATCAGGATTTATCACCCTAGAGTGGTTCCATGTGTCCCTGCATTCTACATTCCATCATTAGAGGTGACTGCCACACTTGAGTTTTGTCTGTTTCAGAACTTGACCTGGATGGAATCTGTACACAGCCTCCGGGGACCAGATTCTTCTCTTAGGTTCCTGCAGTTCATGTCTGGTTGGTGGCTGCTAGTAGTCTACTGAGTACTATATCAGAGGCTGTTTCTTTGTTTTGCTACTGAAGAATATTTGTGTTGGTCCAAGCTTTCTCTACAAGTTTTTATTTGATGAAAGGGTTCTAGAAGCTTATTTTAAAGAATAGAGAAAAATCAGGAACCTATTAGAATCCAACAGAAACAAATAGTAGCCCTAAATACCTTTGAGAGGACTCTAGAAAAAAAATACTACAAAGCAAATTCAGAAGAGTAAACTTAACATCTCCCCCCATCCAGTAAGCCTTCCAGGGTATGTCCTTGTGCTTATTTCACAGAAATTCTAAACGTTTTGGAGTGCTTGCAAGCGCAAAAATTCTGAAGTTTTCCTGAAGCAATAGCAAATGTACTAGTGCTAGTCCTCAGAACAGAGAGAACAATTTCACTAGCCCAAATATTTAAATATATAGATTTATTTTATTTTTTTATACTCATACCTTCAAAGAGGGAATAGGGTCTGTCAGGAATGCGGCACCCGTGTGCTCCGTAATCTAGACACCATTCTGCAAACTAAAAAGAAAGACAGTTCTTTTTAAGAATAGAATTTTGTCAGAGGCAATGAATGGGACACTTTAATGAATTTATAAGAACTAAAGAGTGGGCTCAGTGGTTAAGAGCATATAGTTCAGTTCTAAGCACCCACACACAGCAGGTGGCTCACAAACATCTGAAATTCCAGCCTTCATAGGAACCGACGTCTTTGACCTCTTGGGGCACCTGCATTTCCATGCTCATTCCTACAGACACACAGAGATATATAACTTAAAATTTAAAAAAACAAATGTTGAAAAAATAATTAAAGAGTCCAGTTTGGTCAGTAGTGGTTCCAGGGCTCTGGACTGGAATGTATGGCCAAAAACCCTACAGGATGAGAATGAGGGACCTTTCATTGCCTGTGTCTCTTCTGTAGATTACAGCTACCTTAAAGCACTGTAGGGACACCTGGAGAAGAAATGCGCACTAACTCAGCAGCACCCTGTTCCTTCCAAGCACCAGCTTCATCTGAATAAAATCCCTGGCTATGAACCTGCTCTCAGACTTGGTTACTGGCTCTCCGTGGCCTGCAGCCATGCTCCAAGAGAACATGCTTGGGATGCTTCCCGACCTTGCTGTCCTCACCTCTAAGCTGTTGCTGGAACAATTCTTCACTGTGGAAATACCTAGCCTTAGCTCTCTACTCTACGGGTTTTGCATCCTAAGTAAGTTAGTGCCTTCCTTCTTACATCACGACTTTGCCTTGGTGTGTAACTCATCACTTCTCCACTAATGATTCGACAAACACCAATGTGGAAACCCAAGGTCATCTTGGTTCTTCCCCACCAGATTCACAGTGATTTTTCTAAAGAAGAGTCTTAACATGGGCCATCCATTTTCCAAATCAGTGTTCAGTCTGGCTGGTTATTAAAATTAACCCTTAGGTCCTGAAAATCACTAGTAAGAGAGATTCTTTATTTAAATAGTCAGGAGTGGGTCACAATGAATCTCAGGTGTAAATCAAGGTTGAGAACTGCTCTGTGCATCTCTGACTTCAGGTCCTAACATCTCCCCTCCCGTGGCATCCCACAGCTCTGGCGTGCTCTCTCTCCATATACACTGAGGTGTTTCCTGACTCTGTAGCTTTGTATTAGCTATTATAAAAGGAAAGTATGCCACTTACCCAGGCTACTCCCTTCCTAACTGACCTACAAAGTACCATCTTTAAGAAAAAGATCTCCCTACTTATTTAACCATCCAGCATTATACTTACCTTTGCCTCTAGCTCCTGCCTGTCCTGACCCCATGATCTACTGACCAGGAACTTTACATCATTCTCTTAGATCCTTCAACCTCCAGGCCATTAGGCAGGCAATGTCCTCTCTTTACAACTTTCCTCATCCTCCTTTGAATAACTTTCATGAATCCTTCTAGTTTTGGCCTACCCACCATTTTCTGACCTCCCAGGACTAAACTGAGCACTGCTCTCTTGTTCTTCTATAGCACCCAGTAATCATTCTATGAGTGTGGGCACCATACAGATAAATGCATTCTGAGGGATTCCAAAATGGGGAGGCCTGTTCTATTTGGGTTGACAAAAAAAAATCATAATGGTAGTAGGGTTCACTGTCCAAATGGTATTAAAAATACGGTAACCATAATGTTTCATCTGTCAAGGGCTACTGCAAACATTTTGGTGTATTCATCAATCGTTAATCATTTTAGAGTATATATGTAATTACACCATGTGAAACATGCAGGGTAATAAACATACAAGCAACCATTTACCATGTTTGGCTTCATGCTATTCATGAAAATGCACTCAAAGTATATTTGGGGCCTTGTGCTATTGATGTACATATTATAAGGAAGTACCCTAGATAAGGACTAACATGGATCTTATGTTTCACCAGTTTGAGCCAAGCAATAAACAAAACATTGAATAAATGACTGGGTGATCCTTCCATGGGCAGTCTTAAAGACTCTGAGGAATGTCATAGTTAAACTTAACACTGAAATGGCAAAGAGGTGCTATGCAAATCACAAGGGGAAGTGCATTTTTGGTGAAGGAAATAGTTAACAACAGTTTAGACACTGTTGCTCTCTAGTGTGGTGTGCCTAAAAATGGCATAAGATGAGAAGAAGAATTAGTGGACTAGGAAGGGTCAAGGCCTGCAGCACTACAGTCTCTCAGAGAAAGGGGGAAGGTTTGACAAGCGGTTTAATGGGAACCAATGAAGGACTTAACTAGAAACAACTGTAAATAGTCTCAGTGTTGTATCAATTAACTCTTGAAACATCCTGGGTACATAGTCATCTTCACCCCATTTTTTCAAATGAAGAAATAAAGGCTTGAAGAATAAATATACTTTAAGACAATAAAACATTTTTATAAGCCAAGTATGATGTCAAAGATCTGTGACTCTAGAACTTCGGGGGTGGAGCAGGAAGGTCAGAGTTCATGGTCATGCTTGGCAACAGCAAAACCAAGGCCTATCTGTGCAAGTTGAGACCTTTTCTCAAAAAAAAAAAAAAAAAAAACAACAACAACAAAAAAAAAACAAAAAATAATGTCAATATATAGCACCATGATTCCAGAACTTGTGCTCTTTGGAGTAACACTGATGTTTGCGAGCTTTATCTCATAGACTGAGACACAGAGGGCCAAGGACAAGGCTGTGCCAGAAGAAATAGATTAAACCACAGATTGGGAGGAGTAGGTTCTAAGACAGAAGAGGAGTTGTGCTTTTAGGCTCTGTTCTGGGAAGTTCAGAGCTGTGTGGGTAGAGGTGCCCTCACCTTGCAAGCTCGATAGAGGTACTTCTTATCCTGGGTCAGATGGTAAAGGGACAAAAAGGAATAACCATTTCCAGAGGTCCCATGGCAGATTCCATAGCCTTTCCGGAGCAGACCTCGCTGCCAAATCACATCACTGCACTCCATGGCCTCTTTCAAGTATTTTTCCTCCTTAAAAACCTGGAGAGTAAGAAAGCAAAACAATTAGCAAAATGTTTTGAGTAAGAGTCAGAAAAACGCTTCCTCACTGATTAGAAAAATGTACACTATGAAAACTGATACAGCATTAGGTTTTAACAAGCACAAGAGCCTCTTCACCAAGGCAGGCAGATCTGTATGCCCTTCTCCAGAATCTTACCACATCATCCTAAATCTGCCAGATCTAAGATCCAGTGTCCAGGCCTTGTCTGGCCATCTGTGCCTATGTGGCAACCAACCTCTAAGCTTCCATCAGGACCTGGCCCTGCCTGCCTGGAACCCACAAGACCCTGGAACAACACATGCAACCTCTCTACCCAGCCAGATCTACCCTACACTAGAGACTTGGATCAGGGCACATACCCTGCACACCAACCCAGGCTACCCTGTTCAACTGACTTCATTCCACCGGAGTTATTTCCAACCTTCAGGCTTAAACTCACTCCCACATTATCTCCTCTGTTCCAACCTGCTCTACCCATACCAGACACAGAACTAACAAAAGAGGTCCCCACGCCCAGATCTCATTGCAAAAATACAAACAATATGAAAGGTCACTCAGCATTCTCTCTCCAAAACCTACCAGCCCTGTAGATATGTTTGCTAAAGAAATACCTAGTTGAACCACAAGACACAGAATTTAAAGGAACAATCATAGATTTTTTTCAAAGAATTAAATGATCTTAAAGAAGACACAAGAATAGAAACAAAATACTTGCAATACAGATAGACATATATCGAAAAGATTATCCAGCATGACCAAGTTGGCTTGGTCCTTGAAATCCAGGACAGTTCAGCATTCATAAGTCAATCAATGTAGCAGACAACATAAACTGACTTAAGTAGAAAAATCACATGATCTTCTCAATTTATTTAGGAAAGACCTCTGACAAAATTCAACATGACTCCATGATAAAAGTCCTAGATAACACAGGAATATAGGGAACATACCTCAACATAATAAAAGCTATATATGAGAAACTCACAGCCAACATCATCCTAAATAGAGAAAAACTTGAAGCAATCCTATCCTAGTGAAGCCAGAAACAAGACAGGGATGTTCACTATCCCAGTTCCCTTTCAATACCGTGCTCCATGCAACTAGCTGAAACACATGAGAGTGAAATTAGAGGGAATCAAGTACAAAACCAAGTCAAACTATTCCACCTGCCAGGACAAATACATTAGAGAGTCCAAGGTCCTTACTAGAAACAATACAATTCAGCAGTATGGCAGGAGACAGAATCAACTTGTAATCTGAACTAGAAAAGTGGTTGAATTCTGTAAGCAGGGCTTAATAGGCTGTCCTACTAGGAGACTGAAAGACTGTGGAGAGAAACACAGATTGTAGCAGTAAAGTTCAAGTCTCAAGAGGAAAGAAGAACTTTAACAGCAACTGGGCCAGATACATACAAGTATATCTAGTATCACCTATCTGTCTGTCTAATTATCATTGATTTAACTATCTGTCTGTCTGTCTATCTATCTATCTATCATCTAACATCCATCTGCTTATCACCTAGCATCCATCTATCTATAACCTATCATCCATGTATCTATCATCTGTCTTTCTACCTCTCTGTCTACCCATCCATCTATATATACACTAGGAAATATGTATACACTTGTTTGGTTCCTAGTTAATTGCCCATTCATATGACAATTTGGTAAAGAAGCTGGCTACTTTTTGCCCTTTTCTCAACAACTTACCTGAGGCTAAATCTATAAGTAGTAAACCATTTCTGTGACAGAGGCAGTTTAAAGCCAGCATAATACTAACCCTGTGGTATGATCATTACGGCATGTGGTATGTTCTATTATGCAGCTCTACAGTAAACAAGAGTAAGTGGGGCAACAAGCAATACAAATGTTGTTTCATGATCAAAAGAGCATGAGGAAACAATGTTGCAGTGAAGGATTATTAAGAAGTTTCTGAATCTTCCTCCACAGTTTCAGAGCCACTAAGACCAGACAATGTGTGACAGGGAGTCCCTGTGTGAACGCCATGAGAGGGCAAGAGCCCCTAAGATATATACTATCTATCTACATACTAGTATAATGCTCTATCTATCTGTCTACATAGCTATCATCTATCCATCCATCCATCCATTCAAAGGAGAGGAAGAAAAGCTGCTGATTCCATAAAAAATTAATAGATTAGATCTGACCAGGAGAGACCTCCTAAAGACCTGACTGCAGACATGAAGAAAGAAACTGAGAAAAACAAGAAAACACATAACATAAATTGCTGATCCTTCTACTTGGGAAAGGCTCCAAGACTGGCTGAAACATGTGAACATGTCTCTGCATAGCCAATAAATCGTGCTGGGTACAGAGTCTTCAGGACTCATCATGCCATCCTTTCATATGGAGTGGACGAAAATTTATATTAATTTGTTTATACGGTACACGCTGACTAATAAAGAAAGACAGATATGTTTCCTGCTCAAAGAGCAGAGAATCATCTTTAGGTGAATTGTACATTCTATACATTCCATACATGTGTTAATGCAAAAATGTATATTAACTTTAAAAGTTTATATGTTTACAGAGCAAAAGGACCAGACATCAAAGACAAGAAGTCCAGGTGATTCAGCCTCATAGATTGCCTCAATAGCTGTTTCCTCAAAAATCTGCATCCAGAAAACTTCTAAACAGTTCGTTAAGATTGTCCAGCATCATACATTGTTCCAGGCAAAAATTCAGTTAAGCCTGCACTTTCCCATCATACAGAGACTGGACAACAAATGACACAGCTAGTTCTCTTAGAATATGGCCAGTATCCAAAAATGTCACCCCAAGACAGCAGAAAGCAATTTTAAGAGAATGACGCCCCATTGCCAAAAAGAGGGATGGGTGGTTTTTGGCCATTTAGTGGGTGATGGATGTTTGTCATCATTTAAGGGGGACTGGTTACAAGTTGTTAATGGTCTTAGTCAGGGAGAAAACAAAGTAAAGAAGGTTATATACAGGGATTTCTTTCTCTCTTTCTTTTTCTTTCCTCTTGTCTTTCTCGCCTATCTACTGTTTGGGGGCTAACAAAGGGAAAAGGGATGAAAAAAAAAGGGAAGATATAGAAATGATCATATAAAAGGATAGATTATTGAATCTACTTTTAAACTAGAAAGCATTAACAAATGAAAATTTTTACATTGCTATGGATCTTTGTACATTGAAAAATACAAGGTTATTTTTGATACAACATATTGTGTATGTTTCAACTCTTGTTTAAGGTATTGTACCTATGCAACTCATTTTAGTGCAATATAAAGTTCTAGTCCTTCTTAAGCTGCTATTACAAACTGTTTAGGATAATTAAGAAATGCAAGTTAAAAGTCAATCAAACTTATATTCATATTAGGTACTAGTTTAGTTTTTGACAGAAATGAGCTTTATTTAGTCTCCAATAGATGTTTTCAAAGTTAATCAGATAGTAAATAGCTAGAAACAGGCAATGTCTGCCTATTCAGATATACTGTAGATAGATAGCTGGTCTTCAAAAACCATAGAGATGTACAAAATATGGCTTTCAAAAATGTTTTCTTAATAAAAGGCCTTCTTGACAGCAAGAAATGTCAGACCTTGGTAGCACCTCCATTCTACCTCAAAGAACAAGATGACCATTGAAGAACCTCCATATGGAGTTTGTTTATTAGCAGTAAACTAAATGGCAGGCTAGCCACTGGGCAAGAAACTGTCCTATCCTCAACTGCAGACAGTATGCTGTCCAAATTGGACAAACTGGATGCAAGCAAGTCAACTGGTGAGCTTTGCCAAGACAAAGTAAACAGTTCTTCATAATTACAGAAAAAAGTCTGTCATATACTGGGCCAGAAGGCCAAAGTTGATTCCCCAATGTTTCAGAGGAACCTTGGGTGACTGTGCAAACAGCCAAATGTCTGTCATTTCTGTAGTTTTGGAAGCTTCTTGCTCTATACGTCATGTCTAGTCATCCTTCTCAGGTCTCTGATGGGATTGAAGACTAGATAACTATAGTCTCCCATATAAACTAGGGTGTTTAGCATTAAAAATTTGTTTTAAGGTCTAAGAAGATATTTTAGGTGGATAAATGAAAGTTATGGTAGAAAGTACAGAACTGTGAACTCACCAAGATAGGACAGATAGTAGAATACTTTTTCCATGATTGCCAAATACAAATGGACTAGACATCGTGAATGTAATTCCTACCTGATAGTTTTCACAATTATTCTTATTGTATGTAGTTTATTATTATAAGACAAAGAGCCTTTTATTGGACTTAAGGGGGGAGATGTTGGGGAATGATTTTGTGCCCTGTGAATTCAGACGCTGATTTTTGTGCCCAGAAATCTGGTTGTAGTCCAAACATGGGCAATGTCATTATTATTGAAGAATCTCCTGTCTCAATGTTGTATAAAAATTAGTCTCCAACATCTGTGATTGGTTAATAAAGAGCTGAACAGACAATAACTGGGTAAGAGAGTTGTGCCAGGACTTGGAATCCCAGGAGGATGGTCCTTGGTGGAAGAAGGTAGAGGAGAAGGTGGCCATGAAGAGGTCACCATGGGGGAGTCGCCATGAGGACACATACAGAGCAAGAGTGGGCAGGTCAAGACTAGATGGTAAGTAATAGGGCACATGGCTTAGAAATAGTCCAGACCAGTGTAGAAGGCTTAGAATAGATGAGTTCTGTCCAACTATAGGGCTTTAAAGATTATTAATAAATATAATAGGTTTCATGTCATTATTTGTCAGCTAGAGTGGAAGTAGAAAAAAATAATTTTATTTTTATACCCACTCATGCATTCATCTGTATACACTTGTTTCCTCATATGTTGGTTTTGATAGGATGGTCATTTTCACGTTATTTATTCTTATTCTACCAATCTGTGAGTATAAGAGGTTTTTCCATCTTCTAATATCTTTCTTACTCTCTTTCTTCAGAGGTAAGTTTTTACTGTAGAGGTCGTTTACATCCTTAATTAGGTTTGTTTTGTTTTGTTTTGTTTTTTCAGGCTATTGAGAATAGTATCATTTCCATGATCTCTTCCTAGGTGTATCTGTTGTTTCTGTTTTGAGAAGCTATTAATTTTTGCAAGGTAATTTTGTGTCCTGCCAATTTGCTCAAAGGGTTGATCTTTTCTGGAAGCTTTCTAGTAGAATATTTGGGATAGCTTATGTATAAGATCATGTCCTCTGCAAATATGGATAGTTTGAATTATTCTTTTTGGACCTCTGTCTCTTTACTTTCTTTTTCTTGTCTTACTGCTTTATAGTGACTTGAACACTAAATTGGAAATAACTGGGAATAGTGGACAGCTCTGTCTCAGTACTGATTTGATTTGATTTGATTTGATTAGTTAGTTAGTAGTTAGTTTGTTAGTTAGTTAGTTTTGTTTGTGAGAATCTCTATGTAGCCCTGGCTGGCCTGAAACTTAGTATGTAGACCTTAAATTCATAGAGATCTGTTGACCTCTGCCTCCCAAGTACTAGGATTCAAAGAGTATACTACCATGCCAGCTTTGTTCCTGACTTTAAACTAAGGAATGCTGAGACTGGGAAAACTTGTCTTCCTCAGGGAAGAGCAGAGCTGTTGGTTATCCAAAACAAAATAGCCAGCCCCAATATCATGTATATAAGCAGTATTATATAAACTGAACACATTGTTATTTATATATTTGGGAATATATACACAAATATCAACAATTTTAAAAAAGAAGTCATATATTTAAAAGAAAGTTTGGGGATACATGGGAGCAGTTAGAGGGAGGAAAATGAAGGGGAAAATAATATCGTTATTTTATAATCTCAATATATGTGTGTGTGTGTGTGTGTGTGTGTGTGTGTGTGTGTGTGTGTGTGTGATTTTTAAAAGTAAGTCAGATTTGCTGGCATGTACTTATAATCCTGTTCAAACATGATGGAAGGCAAAGACCAACACCAAAGATTGTCCCCTGAGCTCCATCCATATGGCATGTGTAGTCACACTAACACAAAGATTTTTTTTTTTTCAAAACAAGGTTACTCTGTGTGTAACCTTGCCTTCCTGGAACTCACTTTGTAGACCAGGCTATCCTTGAACTCACAGAGGTCCACCTGCCTCTGCCTCCCAAGCACTAGGATCAAAGGCATGTGCCACCAAGCGTGGCTAGAAAGAGTAAAATTTAAAACCAGTTTCAGTGTACAGTTGAATGGGCTTTCCAGAAGCAACCTGGAAGCTGGGTGGTAAAAACTGTGCCCAAACATTTAGAATACTAGAGAAGCACTAACCTGGTAGGCATGTAAGAGCATGTGGATGACGCCTGGAGCACCATGGCACCAGTGGACCAATCGGTCTGTTTCATTGCTTAATGAAGATGGGTAATTTCCAGATCGGAATTTTTTGTGGCGCACATAATCGATGCTGGGCTTCACCATTTCTGTTAAGGTTTCTTGGTCCACTTTTGCTTCCGGCTTTAAAGGCACAAAAAGAAAATTTTTTTCTAAAGTTTTTTTTTTTTTTAACTACTGTAGCATGGCTAGTCTTATAACTCTTATTATTTATAACACCAAGAAAGATACAAAATTAGAATTCAATCATGTGAGGTTTTTTTTTTTTACCCCCTACACTTAAGCTTTTTTTGTTTGGTTCGATTCTTTGAAATCCTGAATGGATTTGTGTTCCAATGTGTTGAACTGACTGATGAATTGAGACTAACAATTGAAATAAAACCATCCTACAGAGTAGTGAGCTGAGGGGCTCTGTAAGGAACCCTGAACGACGAAAGATGTGTGTGTGTGTGTGTGTGTGTGTGTGTGTGTGTGTGTGTGTTGTCTAAAAAGAATTCTTTTCTTTCTTCCTATGTGGCTCTTCCTCCTCCTAAAGGTCAAGTACAACTCACCTCTCAAATCAACTTACTTTTTTACTTCAGGCAATTTTTTTTCAAGGAAGGGAATGGCTTTACTAAGTCACAAATTTGATAAATCAATACAGTACCGTTAACACAATAAAATATTATTTCTTCTGGAGTCATATATTACCTTAGTGCTAATTTTTACTCCAAAAAATATCATTTAAGTACCAAATCCAAACACTGGTTTCCAGCAGCACAGGTTATTTTATACAAATCAATGTCATTTGAAATCGTACAATTTCTCTTTGTAAAGTGAGTTCCTCATGCAGGCGGTTCTGGTTCACAGTGGCGGCTCCTGTGTGGACACACGGGCAGCTGGGCTGTGTGGGTTGGTCCACAGCCTGGAATATTCCAGTGTCTGAAGCATTAAGAGTCTACCTAAGAAGACTCCAAGTCAACATCAGTTTCTTCCAAGTACTTAAATAACAACAAAGCCATTAATTGTTCACATCAACACAAGACTTTCCTGTCAGTCTTTTCAAGCCCTTCAACGTCAGAGAATCCCTTTGATTTAGAAGCTCTGACCTTTTGTTTTGATCAAGTCACAGCTTTCCTCAGCTCATTAAAAAATAAATAAAATCTACCTAAAATAGTTGTATCTTTTAAAGAGCAACTGAGTATGCTGTCAGCTTGAGCCCTGGGGCCCTGGTGCTGCACACCGATTTCCACTGCCGTTTCTCCACCGCTGCTGCCATTGGTGTCCTTGGGCTTCCTCTTCCTGATGCTGTCAAGTCTTCAGTCTCGGGGTTCAGTTTATGTATCACCCATTCTATGGCTTCTCAGCCTTTGTTCACAATGGAAGAGACGGTGCTTGCCATGAGTCTCCTACGGTAGCTGCTGAGGCTGACCCCTTTCACAGTGACGATGGCTTCCTGGGTCAGGACAGTCTCTCTGGGTCCTGGGAGTGCGGCTTGTATGTGAGCCTCTGTCTACTGAGACCATATGTGTAATGAGGTGTTAGCAGACTGGAGCTCCACAGTCCTCTTCACCGGGTCAATTACACAATGTTGCTGCATGTATGTTTTCTTTCTTGCTGCACCAATAAGAGACTTCACAATGGAAGGCAGGCCCCACTCTGTACTGTGTCTGAGGCTGTGCCCCTTTCCTGAGGGATCGACATGTCTGTCCAGCACATCAATACCAACCATGCTCGGGTTCATGGGGTTTGGGTATTTCTGCATTGCAACAGTCCTAACTGTTTCCCATGAGGGGGGAGGGGGGGTCCAAGATGTGCTCCAAAGACCAGATCTTCATGGTGCCAGCCTCTGGGTGTCCCTCAGCATCGGGGGACGATGAGGCACACAACTTCACTGGCCCCTCCATGTCCCTGCCGGCTGACATTGCAGTGAGGGCCTGGCGCAGAGGACACCTGCCAGGCAAATTATTTAACTTCCCTTTCTTTAAGGTAATCAGAATAATTAGCTCCAATTGAACAATATATGTTTGTCTCTGGCATGCAGTGATTTGTATAATAATAGGCATTACTTACTGAAAACATTCACTAGCTGTTTCCTCCTAGAATGAACCAAATTTGCTTTAAAGTTTTACTCAAGTGTTAAGAATACAAACAACTGGGAAATATTTACTCTTTTGAGGGACTGTTTGATGGGGTTTTGTTTTGTTTTGTTTTTTAAGTACTGAAATATAAAACATTCTAAGGATTTCAAGATACTCTGCAGATTCTCAAGAAAAAATTGGTGATAACAAATTGCAAGTTAGGCTAATTAAATTTCTTCTATTGTGATATGTTAGCAAGCCCTCACAAATCTAGATTATTGGTAAAATCTGGGGTAAAGGCTCACTCTCTGTCCAGTGAGTTAATTTCCATTTGATTCAGAGAACAAGATTCCAAATGAGGTATAAGTATTACTCATAATTAAAGAACAATACTCCTTTAAAATGTATATTATCATACTAAAACAACAATATAACTCTTAAATACAATAAAACCTTCTCTCTCCCAACAAAAAGACTGTTTAGCATGGAGTAAAAGACAACTTAAGGAATACACTTGCTTCTAAACTTGATGAAGTAAAGTTAGCTTAATATTTAAAAATACATAATAGAAAGCCTTTAGATGATTTCCTGAGATATACTAATAGGCTAGGGTTTTTTTAACTATAGTTCATGAAATATATATTCAGAATAGTAAATTATGCTTAGAAAATTATTTATATAAATTCTTATCTGAAGTATGCATGCATTTAATTCTAACACTCAGAGGTAGAGGCAGAAAGATCAGGGGTACAGAGATGGAGGCAGAAAGATCAGGGGTACAAGGCTATTATCAATTATACAGGAAGGTCCTAAAATGAAGTTGGCCCCTCTGCCTGTTACCACTTTACAACTTGAGTGCATCCTTATCTCTGAAACAATGTATCCATACTACATTCTGAATGTGTCTGATCTCAAGGTTTTCAATAGATCACAAAGACTTTCAGAAGGGAGGAAAGACCCAAGTGAGAGGTCAGTGACAAGCAACAACAACAAATTATTAAATCAGTGTCTCCAAAAGCAGGTGACAGTCTCTTTTCTGGGGTGGAGGCTGTACTGCCCATTGTTGTGACAGAGGTGGAAGTGTCTGAGGCCAACAGTGTAGCATAGTGATCCACTGTGACATGTGGAATTCAGCTCCCTTTGCTCTCCTCTATGCCTGGCCTTTTCTCATCAAGAGATGCTTTCTTTTTGTCAAGCCCCAATTCCTTTTGTTTCTCCTAGGAATTACTGGAAGGAAAAGCTTAACATATCCAAAGGCTCTTTAGAAATATTTGAAGAAGATCCTTTATCCACTACCCTGCCTTCATCTCAACCCAGATATATGTCTGATGCAGCTTCTATGGTAGATGTCACTTAACTTCCCCCAGCTCTATGGTTCTGCCGGGAAACAGGCTGCTTTCTTGTTGACAGCTCTCTCAGGCATTTCTGTGTGATTTTCTGTCCTGTTAGGTCATTTGCCATTTTTTAAAACTTATTTCCAGTTTACATCTTTTTATCTTGGGTTTCTATATGTCTTCCCAGTTTAATTCAAAGAATTAAAACTTCTGGTTTTTGTTTTTCTTGTTATTTTGAAAGGATTTGTAAGAGAACTTTGTCTTTTTCCTGCCATTGCAAAACTGGACTTCCATTTTTCAAGTAGAATTGGAAAAATTTTCATATAGACTATATTGACAGCCTTCTAAATGATAACCAAGAGACAGCATGACCACAGGACATGTGGCAGGGTACAGAGGCCACAGGGCATGCAGCATAGGACAGAGAATATTTACACACATCTCCCAACACAGGCTTCAGCACACCACTTTGCCTCCTCTGCAGAGGGGGCTAGCCGGCTACATCACTCTTACTTAGTCTGTAAAAGCTGGCATGTTTCTAAATATAGCAATTACTAAACAATGCTATGTGTACTTCATCATAAAAGCAAAGAAGTAAAGTTTTCATAATTTGTATTTTTCTTAAAGAACAAAACCACCCTAAGCATCTGCATCTAAAGCACATAATCTCCATTAAGGAGTCCCTACTTCAATCAACAGGACAAGAACAGAGGGAGGCTTTGGGTGATAATTATATACAGAATGTACTTTTAGAAAGTCACTGCTATAAAGCCAAGTTAATTATCTGTGAGTCAAAGTAGGAACCTTTAATTCAGCCTATTTGTTTTCTATGAAGAATTTAATCCCTCATTCATATTAGTCTAATATTTTGTTCTATGGTTATTTATTTATTATCCCAGAGAATTGTCAGGTACCTGCATTAACATGTAGTAGATTCCAGCCATCCCATGGGCTGCTCCAACATATTGCTTCCTGTGCCACTGATATAACAGGGGGCAGCGCTCGGTTTTCCTTTCTTCCCTTGACAGAGTCTTTCCTGACTCAATAATAGCAGTGACTACCTACCAAGACAAGGAGACATCAGAAATCAGAACATCTTAGAAGCACCGTCATCTACTCTAATTAACATTAATGTGTAGGAGAGCACAGAATATTAAAAATATTTTAAGCAGCCATTATTTAACAATTATTTTTATTTAATAAAATCAGAAAGAGAAATCAGGAAATAATATTTGAGAAAAACATTTTTAAAAAATTTACCTATGGAACTGAAGTTCTAGTATGAAAAGTTGACTAAATTTTATTGAGCCTTCCTATTAAGAACTACAATAAACTTGTTATTTGCTTCATTGTAGGCTCAATTTTCTTAACAAATATATTTTATTACAAACTTATTAACTGAGAGTACCTCAGTTATAACCCGACTAACCTAAACAATAGGAAAAGAAGATTAAAGAATACAATAATGAAACCGTAAGGATATCATTTCCAAGGAATGATTCTCCTGGCGTAATCAGCTGGATATCTTCTGCTGGAACCTGGAGCAACCAGAACCCAGAACCTCAGCCAGAGCCTGGAGCTCCTAAGCCTTCCCTCAAGCGGTTCTCTCTAGGAGCATCTAGAAGTGGAGCTATGAACTATCCCAATTCTCCAAGGGCCTCCTCTCTTGTTTTTTGGCTCACATTTATATCTCCTCTCAGAATTTGTCTAAGGATGTTTTGCAGCTGGTTAATAACCAATCTCCCCCACATGGTGGTTTGTCTTCTAATGGGATAAACATCACCTGCTCTCTCACAAGTCTTTTCCCATCCCACACTTGTGATCTAAACAAAAAACATGTTTATCTCTCCTTCACTTCATAGATGTAACATTTTCCCTAAAATACAGCAAATACATTTTCAAGACAGGGTACACACATTAGCTTCACTGATGAGGGAGGGGCTAGAGAAATGTGGTCTGTGTTATGGTCTACTGTCTGCAATTAAAGACTCACTTTAGTAAAGTGCTGCAGGTTTCAGATGCGCATCTGGCCTTCTAGCCAGACCTCTAAGTTGTTGGAATGAGATGGGAGCAGACATAAGGTGGGGGCCCTGTAAAGGGAACCCTGACAGAGGAAGCTGATTCTTTTCCCTTTCCAAGCGACTAAGAGTGCCGGCTATATTTGGTCATGTACCTAAGGGTGTCTGTGAAGAACAGGATAACAAAAGATAGTATGAGCACGGCGCCCAATCATGGTCACCTCATTTTACTTTTCTGAAGTTGAATTGTATAGTTCCAATGAAACCCAACCTAACCAACAAAGATCACAGACTTTTAAAATGATGTTTGAGAAGAAATGTAGCTCTTTCAAAAAAAAAAAAATTTATGAGATACCTTTAAAAAATATTAATCCCCCCGGGTGGTGGTGCCATACACCTTTAATCTTAGCACTCCGGAGGCAGAGGCAAGTGGATCTCTGTGAGTTCGAGGCCAGCCTGGTCTACAGGGTGACTGCCAGGATACCCAGGGCTACCCAGAAAAACCCAGTCTTGAAAAACCAAAATAAATAGGTAAAATAAAATAAAAATTAGTCCCACCTAGAAGCAGAAGCTTCATAACTGTATGCTAACAGATAGTTTTTAGTATTGGTCGGTCCAGCTGGCCCACAATACCTCTTTAATAGCTGCCTCACCAACAGTGCCGGGGCCAATTTCTGTGTTCAGGTACAGTAAGGCATAGAGGTAGCCTGCCCGTCCATACAGCAGCTCATCAGGAAGCTCAGATTCTTGACAGACAATGGTTCTGTGCATCTGTAGAAGCCTAAGCAACAGGACAAAGGATTATCCCAGAAAACGTCTGAAAATCTCTCAGTTATGACTTAGAAAAATAACCCCAAGTTCATGAAACAATTACCTCTCTACTAATTCCTGTTTCAAATAACAAATTAAGAAAAAATATTTAAGAACAAAATTAGGTGTATGAGGTCATGAACTCAATATCGAGCTCTGAAAAAAATTCTTTCAGCCCCAAATTTCCACCTTTCTATTATTCTAAGCCATGCAGTGAAAACAGAGTTCACACTTTAAAATCTAGTGTTAGAACAAAGTAATGTAAAATCTAAGTAAAGATAAGCTGGGCTGTGGTTACTGCTTAGGCAAGGCTAAATCACATGTCCACACATGCCAGATACTCCACCAGGTGAAGGAAAGGACCTTCCTTGCTTTCTGCTTGTTCAAGGAGAACATCAACTAAACCACTGCAAAACCTTCGCAGCCCTTCATCATTCCCTCATCATCATAACTGAGAGCTAAAGAGTGATCTCATGATTACTATTCCAAGCTATTCTCACAGATGTGAACTCACTTTAGAAATATTTAGAAGTGATTATTAAAGTCCCCCTGGAATTAAGACACACCCGTGCACATATACAAAAGAAACACAGGATCCCACAAAGAAGACTAACATGCTTCACTTTTCAGAGAGACCTGTTTGCAATTGCAGATTGGAAAATAGCTTAATAGTGGGACATCTTTACACAGTAATTCTTCAACAAAACATTTGGAGACATTTCCAATTTCTAAAACTCACTTTGTGATACATTCTTGGGACTCGCAGTCACTTTTGAGTTTATGGTATATCACAGCACCCACAGCAAGGGGCCCAGCATCTCCACAAAGGAAAGTGACTCTGCGACCACTCAAATTTCGGAGTGTTCTCTTCACATAATCCAGGGATCGGAGCAGGTAGGTCTGGTCACCAGTGACCCGGTACAGCTGCAGGTACAAAAGTGCTATTCCTGCAATGATTCCCAACCAGAGAAAAGCATTACTATCCTCCTTTTTACCTTCAGGGAGTTATTTGTAATTATACATAGCATCTTCTTCTACAAAGACCCTGAATTTTGAAATGGACAACAGAAACAATAACAATGAAAAAATATAATTTATTTCAGAAAATTGAAACTGCTGAAAACAAAAAGACACAAAAATTAAGGTGGAAAAATCCATAAAACGGATTGAAATTTATCATTGTGTTAACTGTCCTGACACAGTGAGTTACATTGAAAGGCACAAGACACACTACTGCTGCAGTTGCTCCTGGTTCCCGATCACACCCAGTCTACCCTCTCTGTACCTCAAGCTAATGGAAGCCCTGTTCTTATGCTTCTCCTCAAAGCATTTCCTTCTATGTGATCCCACAGTAAGTGATTACTTTTCTGGATTTTATGCCTCCTTTCTAAATTTCTACAATTCTTCATTGTTTTTCCCCCCCCTCATCAAGCAACAGAGCATCTAACCAGTGAGTCAGATCCCCACTTAGGAAACACCATATGATGCGACAAAACTGGGACAGAGGGAGCAGCCTGTCACGAATCTCTTTTTAAATACAGAAATAGAGATGCAAAGTGAGGTGTGGAGGCTCAGGCGTGCAACCTCAGCAGCTAGCAGATGGACACAGCAGCATCAGGAGTTCAAAGACACTCTCAGCTACACGACAGTCACTCTGCAGCCAGAATGGGCCACACTGAGACTGTCCTTCAAAGTCTTCCCTCACCAAGGACGAGAACCAGGAGTTCTACTGCTTCGCAGAAACTCTTCCTTTGAAAGAATACTCTAACTCCTGAGTTATGAGATTGTGGGAGAACGGTACTTAGGTTTTACCAACACATGCTCTGGATCACATGAACCCCATTAATATGGACAATTAATATGTGTTAATAAGAAAAGAAGTCAGCATGACAGTTAGTAAAAAGGAATCCATGTAATTGAAGCACACTGCACAAGATAGTACTGAAATAAGCATTATGACAGCACTGGGTCAAATAAAACATCCATTTAATGTAAAATTGAGGCTCTTCAACAGTCTAGACTTCATCTAGTATACCTAATAATCTGATTTTTATTCTTTATTTTAATGTCTCTAAATATCCGGCTGCTTATTTCTCTAAGTAGTAAACTCGGGGCATTTCACATCTTCAAGTTAATCTTCAACATACTTTAAAATTACAATGAATGTATGCCACTTTAAAACCTAGGGGATCCGTAAGACCTCCATTTTCTTCACCCAGGCTTCACAGAAGAGCTAACTCTATAACAAGATGGAGACAAGGGCAGTGTGGGTGTCCACGTCCCATTACGTCTAAGAAAGAACCAGTTAAAGACGAAGAGACATAGTTCTAACCCTTGTCTCATTGCTTTCTATAAATGTAAGGTGGCCACAGATATGGGGAGTGGAGAAAACAATTGACCACCAACCTTGCTCAAGCAGTAAAATACTCCATTTTGTTTTACCAGTTTCTGTGAGTTAATTCATTCCTATGGAAAGCAGGGAATCTGAGGTGGTTGGCTTACAATACCACTTCTCCTCATTGGTCAACCTCCCCCGTTTAGTAATGCCTTTTAAAGAGGTCTATATGCTGCTCTTCACACACTTTCTTGCCTTTTCTTCTCTGCCTCTCCTAGCATTATTTCGCCAGCTTTTCACTCATAAAAGGCCCTTCTCAGGGGATACCATTCCTTCCAGGAATAACTCCTTTCTTGGGAGGGGAGTGTTAGGTGCAGAAGTAAATATCCCAACTCATATACAACATAACCCAGTTTCTGAACATTGTAGAAGCCTCCATAGAAAGAGGGTGATTTTAAAGAAAGAGCAGAGGAAGGGATGAAGGGAGGAAGGAAGGAGGGGGAGGGAGGGAGGAAGGAAGGGAGAGGAAGAAAGGAAAAGAAAACCTGTAACAAGAAATGACTCCAACTCCAAGACCAAAACAAACCTGACAAGAAAGACTGAGACAACACGTTACCTTAAAAACATACTAAGCAGACAGTAATGAGTCCCAGTGAGATTGAACTGGAAGACGTTCTAACAAAGAATTCAAAAGAATGAGCACTGCTATGCTTGAACAACTCACAAAGGATGGGAACACACTCCAGGAGAACAAAAACAAAGCCAATAAAATGGGGAAGTCACTCCATGATATGAAAACAGAGTTCAATAAGGAAATAGAATGGTTGGAGAAAAATCAAATTGAAATGAGTAGGAAATTAAAAATACAATAATTAAAAAGCGCAGTGGAAAGTTCCACTAAAAGGACAGATCATGTGGAAAATACGGTATTGGTGCTGGAAGACTAGGTAGAGAAACTGGATTACTCAGTAAAGGTCAATCTTTTTTTTTTAATATGTGAATGGATATAGGAGAACTTTGGGACACCATTGAATGTTCAGAATTATGAGCACAGAAGGAGTATACATACCAAAGCCCTAGAAATTAATTTTGATAAAATAAGAGAAGAAAATGCCCCCAAAAATATAAAAATATGTCTATTCCGACACAACATACACATAGAACACCAAATAGACAGGACCAGAAAACAAAACAAGACAAACTTCCTCATGACTCATTATTTTAAACATTTAAAACACAAAGAAAGGGCATTGAAAACTGGATGAGGGCAAGGTCAAGGTGCTTTTATATAGGTGACCCATAAAGTAATACCTGATTATTGGTCAGAAAAGTTTAAGTTTAAAAAAAAGTTAAAGCCAGAAGGGCCTGGGATGATGTATTCTTTTAGTTTTTTAGTTTTTTTTTTACACATACATTTATATTATTACACAAAAATAAAATAAACTATATACAGCAAGAAGAACCACAAAACAATCAGGAATTATATTAATGTTACATTCATAATGTTTTGGCTATTTGTATTTGGCAACCTTGAAGAAAACATTTTTCCTATCTTGGTGAGATCAAAATTCTGAAAGTAAATTAATATCTATCATATCTCATCTCTATCAACTTAAAACATCTATCTAGACCTAAAAACATCTTAACCCCAAAACAACTAAGCTTAATTGTAAAACTAAACTATCTGGTCTTCAACCCCATCAGAGACTTGAGAAGGAATAAAATTAATTTCCTGAGTCTCTCTTTTCCTTTATCTTTTCTTCCTTAGGTGTATAGATATTTGCTGAAAAGAAAAAAGGGGAGAAAATAGAAATATATAGGGTTGATAGGACAAAAAGTAGACTATTGAGTCTACTCTTCAATTTAAGGGCTTAACTGTTGCTCACAAGGTTATTTTTAATTCCTTGGTATAGAATTTTGTATATTGGTACAAAATAAGTTTAATTTTGATACATTGGTATAGAATTCAAATTTAAGATTATTCTTCACACACAGTATATATATATATATATGTGTGTGTGTGTGTGTGTGTGTGTGTGTATATGTATATGTATATGTATATTTCTACCCTAATAGGATATATTGTACTCATACAACTCAAATAGAATATAAGGCTTCCCTCCAATACTTTGAAAGTGCTATTGCAGGCTGCTTAGGATAGTAAATTATACAAGTTATACAACTAACAACAATGTTGGTTGATCAAATCATGGTCATGTCAATTACTAGTCTATTTTTATCACAATAATATATATATCCTAGGTGTAAGAAATGGCTATTCTTAATACTGAAACACCAGAACTATAGCACAGACTACTCAACAAAACTATCTATAAAATTTGCAGGAGGAGCAGCGCTGCAATACCAAGCAGAGAGGCTGACGGGAGGGTATCATGGCCAGAATCATTGCCAGTGAGATGGTGAACATGAGATCAGCCTCGGCAGCAGTAAGCTGATGGTGGAGAAGACAGGGCCAAGCTCTTCTAGCGCACAGAGGGAGAAAGGTGGACCCGGGAGCGGGCTGAAACTAAGGTAGCCTCCTTTAACCTAGGATCCTGCCACTAGAAGGAGAGCTGGAGCATGCTCAGCTGTGCCTGGCCACTGCTCTGCAGAAGCCAGAGAGTGCAGGAAAAGCTGCAGATGTGAGAGCTTTGTGTAGGTGATTGAAAACCAGGCTTAAAAAGATGAAGGGGGACCTCCAGGAAATCCAGCTAGAGGAAGCTAAGCACGCTGAAGACGACGCAGGCAGGAAGCGTGAGGAGGCAACGTAAGCTGCAGATCACTGAAGGAGACTTGGGCACACAGAGGAAGGAGCGGGGCTGGCAGAGGCCTGTTTTGAGAGCTGGATGAGCAGCTCAGACCGATGGAGCAGAACCCCAGGTGTCCAGTGCTGCTGAAGAAACCCTCTCTCAAAAAGGAGACAAGCATGAAGAAGAAATAAGGATTCCTAGTGATAAACTCAAGAAGGCAGAGACCCGTGCTGATGTCTTAGAAGACCACGGTGCATCTCTGTATGCCAAGAATGTCGGGCCTGAAGGAGACCCACAGCTCCGCAGTCCCTGCCTCTCCTCCCTCTGACCCTGACTCCACCTGAGGCTGATCAAGTGAAGGCTGCTTATTCCACCCTCTCCCCTCCTCAGGTCTTTTCCATGAATCTTCCTAGAGCTCCAGCTGGGAGGTGCTTGCTCAGCACTTTGGCTAACATGCTGAGGGAGTAGATTACTCTTTCGTTGTAACATTGCAAGCTCTTCCACAGGCTGGAAGCAGCAGTCCCGTTCTTTCTCACGGTTGAAGGTGACCTTGCAGCAGAATGGGTTCTACTCTTGGCACAGAGGCGGACACAGGAATGAGCCGCTTTACTGAGAGCCAGCAGCGACCAGGCAAAAGCTCCAGTCTGGAAATCCTTAGTGCTCTGCACCAAGTCCTACCCAAACACCACCAGATTCTAAGAAGTAGGCCAAAAACAGAGAAGTGTTCCCGGCCCTGGAGATTTCCAGCTTTGGTAACTTTGAAAAACTTTGTCCTTATGTGTGTTTTGTGCTTTTTTCATCAATGTCACCAGATTAAGGCAGTGAGATGTCTGAGACACTCCCGCTTCCCAGGGCCCTGTGCATGTTACTGAAGCTTGTACTATTCAGCCCCAGCCCTGAGACCAGACTGATCTCACCTCTACCCCAGTACCGATGGCTCACAAAATGGATGGTGTAAGCCCTTAGTGTTGAGGTGGCTTCTTAGTGTTCACCTGCCCCGCCCCTAACCCCAGGGAGAAAGAGAAGTTATGAGTTTCATAGTTCCTCTCACCGCCCTTTCCTGAAACTGCCATCTCTAACGTTCCATCTTACTGTCCTTTGTGTCAGTCAGTGCTAAAGAAATCTTGAATAGATTATTACAAAATTTTTAAATTTTATGACTTTGAAATTTTGCTTTTGGGAGGCTAAGTTACTTTAGTCACACCAATGGTTGTGGGAATTCTTTGCAGTCTGTGCGCTGGTGTGTGCTGCTCTTTCAAGGCCCCCATCCATTTGGCCCCTTTGGGTAGTTTCTTTGAGGTCCCATAGGTGGACACGTGGCAGTTCCCAGGCTCATTAGTACTCTCCTTTGCTGTGGGCTCTTTAGGGCCAGTTAAGGGAAAGAGAACCCTGCAGTGCAAGTGTTTTGATACTAAATGTTGACAGGTGTTGTTTTGAAATAAAAACTGGTCCCTCAAAAATTTAGGAGAAATAAAAACTTTCCATGATTAAAAAAAAATAGAGTAAAGGAATTTATCACTCTTGACCCAGCTCTACAATACATCATGGAAGGATTGGTTTGGTCTGATGAGATAAGTATACTCAAGAGCCTCAGGGGATAAACAGTACCAGAACAGTAAATCTAAGGAGGAGTAAAAAAGGGAAAAAAAAGTATAAAATCAACAAAATGGCAGGAATTAATACTCATTCTTCAAGTATAACTTCTATGCTCATTCCACTCCCAAAAGAAAAGAGATTGGTTTACTAGATTATGATGTTCCAGTTTTCTGGCCTCCATTAAAAATATCTCACTTTTGATGACAGACACTACCTAGTTGGTAAAAGGATGGAAAAAGACGTGCAGGTCTGGTCTGCTTTCACTCTGTTTTAAAGAGACTGGACCTCTGTTCTTAAAAGCAAGTGTAAGTAAGAAGCAAGAAAATATAACAGCAAAACCAAAACCAACAAAATAAATCATAAAGTAGGTCTTTTTTTTTTTAACCACACATTTGCACTGCTACATATTAGGTTAAATAAATAATGTCATAAAAATTTATATATTAAAGATCAAACCTTCAGACAGTATTTCTTCAGGAAAAAACTATAAAACACCTCATAATAAAACTGTCTAATGCTTCAGGGATATAAATGTCACCATTTTAAAATAGGAGAAAATGTCAAAATCTGAGCTTATATAGTAGGAATGGAATACACAAGTTACTACTCCACCTGTCCAACCAGTATACGCAGAGCAGTCATGAGGATCAGCTGTCTTCAGTCCTTCTTCCATTTGCTGCAGAAGATCTTTGATTTTGGTCTGGATGCGCTTTGTGAAGTTAGGGACAATCTAAACGCCAAAGGAAGAAATACTTAAATTGCACAAGAAGAGAACAGCATGGAAGCAATGGAAAGCACGCTGACCACACAGAGAGTGACCTTATTTGTCACAGCTCAGGTAGCTATGGCCTATGCTGGCTTTTTAGAGCTAATGTTTTAATGAAACAACGCCTTACATGGATTACAATTCATAAGTAGTATCACAAAGAGTAATTTGCAGAAATCAAGAACAAGGAACAAAAGAAAAGTGAAGAAACAAAAGATTATTTGATTATACAAACATTTTTCATCCTTATAAGGAACATAGGAAAACTTGGGTGGTAGTTACTTTAGATTGTCAACCTGACTTGATTTAGAATCACCTAGAAGAGATGCCAATGAGTATGTCTGTGAGGACAATCCTAAATAGGTTTAACTGAAAAGAAACTTAGCCTAAGTGTGGTGGCATCAACTCATGAACCAGGTTCCATGACTAAGTTAAAAAGGGATAAGAGGCGCCAACTGAGTGTCGGCATGCTTCTCTGTGACTGAAGACTCCATGTGACAAGCCATCTCAAACTCTCATTCTCCCACGGAGAAGTTTTTCAGTTAATAATCCTTTTTCCCAAATGACTCTAGCTTGTGTCAAGTATATAGTCTGGAGTAAAGACAGACACCAGAAATGCAAAACATGTAGCATGGAGTCGGGTGGGAGGAGCACAGAAGGGAACTGTAGGCTACAGTGACATGAAAGGGGATTGGGGGGTGGGCAGTGAATTTGAGAAGGCCAATACAGAAGAAGAGGATTTAAAGAGAAACAACACAAAGGATGCTTGAAAAAGCCACAGGAATGAACTTATTTTTATTTACCTATGACTTCTGAGTTACTTAGGCCACAGCATCTGAGCATCTGTAATTGGTGAAGGAAGGAGGGGTTTCCCAAATTGATTGTACTTGGCCAGGTGTTTGCATGGATCCAAGTTCAAGGAGTGTGGCCTGGGTGCACTCTGCCTTTTCTTTTCTTTTTAATATAGCTTATTAATTTATTCATAATACATCTCAATTGTTATCCCATCCCTTCTATCCTCCCATTCCTCCCTCCTTCCCATTTTCCCCTTATTCCCCTCCCCTATGACTGTGACTGAGGGGCCCTCCTCCCCCTGTATATGTTCATAGGGTATCAAGTCTCTTCTTGGTAGCCTGCTATCCTTCCTCTGAGTGCCACCAGGCCTCCCCATCCAGGGGACATGGTCAAATATGGGGCACCAGAGTTCGTGTGAAAGTCAGACCTCACTCTCCACTCAACTGTGGAGAATGTCCTACCCATTGGCTAGATCTGGGTAGGGGTTTGGAGTTTACTGTATGTATTGTCCTTGGCTGGTGCCATAATTTGAGCAGGACTTCTGGGCCCAGATCTGCCCATCATAATGTTCTACTTGTAAGTTTCTAGGACCTTCTGGATCCTTCTATTTTCCCATTCTCCCATGCTTCTCTCACCTAGACTCCCAAAAGGATGTCCTCCCCTCCGTCCCACTTTCCTGGTAAGTGAAGACTTTCATGGGACATGACCCTTGGGCTAGTGTCCAGATATAAGTGAGTATATACCATTTGACTCTGCTTCTGGGTTAACTCACTCATTATGATAATTTCTAGTTCAATCCATTTGTCCACAAATTTTGGGAATTCCTTGTTTTTAATAGCTGAGTAGTATTCCATAGTGTAAATGTACCACAGTTTCTTTATCCATTCTTCTACTGAGGGACACTTAGGCTGTTTCCATGTTCTGGCTATTATGAATAAGGCTGCTATGAACATGATTGAGCAAATGTTCTTGTTGTGTGCTGGAGCATCTTCTGGGTATATTCCAAGGAATGAGAGGAAGGCAAGCAACACAGGAACAAAAGCTTTGTTTTCTTGATGGCCTCTCACCTTCTGGCTCTTACATGCTTTCTGCTTCCTCTTCTGCAGAGTCCCCTAAGCTCTGAGGGAAGGAAATGGATGGCAACATTCATTTAAGACCAAGTGTTCTAAGGTCTCTCACTCTCTACACATTGTCTGGCTGTGAGTCTTTGTATTTATTCCCATCTACTGAAGAAGGAAGCTTCTCTGATAATGGTTTTGATGACATTGATTTATGAGTGTAGGATCATGTTGTTAAG
Organism: Acomys minous; assembly: GCF_964271855.1. Lineage (NCBI taxonomy): Eukaryota > Metazoa > Chordata > Mammalia > Rodentia > Muridae > Acomys > Acomys minous. The sequence goes on along the minus strand of NC_140487.1, from coordinate 51,100,941 downwards.
GATCTTTTGTTCTTTAGCAGTAAAATGTTTATTAACACTTTAATTTTTATTTTACATCCATTTAAATTATCAATATTTTCTTGGTTACCTTTGATAGGTAACCTTTGATAGACCAGTTATATACAGACATTAGTTTCTTTTTTTTTTTTTTGAAGTTTAAGTGTATTTATTTATGTACTCTTTTTTAAAATATATATTTATTAATTTATTCATATTACATCTAAATTGTTATCCCATTCCTTCTATCCTCGCATTCCTCCCTCCCTCCCTCCCACTTTCCCCCACTCCCCTCCCCTATGACTGTGACTGAGAGGGACCTCCTCCCCATGTATATGCTCATAGGATATCAAGTCTCTTCTTGGCAGCCTGCTATCCTTCCTCTGAGTGTCACCAGGCCTTCCCATCAAGGGGATGTGGTCAAATATGGGGCACCAGAGTTCATCTTGTTGCTAGATTCCTTTAGCAAAATTTTAGTATTAAGTTTTCCCCTAAGTCCTCTGTGGGTACATGGATTATACCCTGTTTATCAAAGACTTAACAGCTCACATCAACACACAACTGAATACATACCATCTTCATCTTTCATGATATGAATTACTTTGCTCAGATGTTTTTGTCTACCTGCACCCATTTACATGTAAATTTCATAATTCCATTTTTTAACACCTGAGTAATACTGCATTGTGTAAGTATACCACAGTTTCTTTATCCACCCTTCTGTTTCCAATTTCTAGCTATTATGGATATAACAGCAATGAACATGGTTGAGCAAGTGTCTCTGTAGCAGAAAACACAGTCCTTTGGGTATAGGCCCAGGAGTGGCACAACTGGATCTTGAGGTAGATGTATTCTCAACTTCTTGAAAGAACTGCCATGTTGATTCCGTGCTGGTTGCACAGGTTTCCATTCCTAACAGTGATGGATGAGTGTTTCCCTTGCTCTACTTCCTTCCCATCATGAGCTGTCATTTTTTAAAACTGATCTTGTCTATTCTGACTGGTATAAGTTGAAATCGCAATGTACTTTTGATTTGCATTTCCCTGATGACTAAGGATGTTGAACATTTCATTAAGTGTTTCTCAGCCATATGTTTCTTCTTTTGGGACTACTGTTTGTATCTGTACCTCATTCTTAATTGGGTCACTCTTTTCTCTTTGTGTATTTTATTGAAAACGGATTTTTTTCTTTATTTAATATATTCTGATTAGCTTCTCCTCCCCTAACTCCTCTCAGTTTTGTCCCATTTCCCCTCCTACTTGGAGCCAGTGGTTTTCTATCTCTTGTTAGAAAATAAACAGGCATCTAAGGAGCAGTACTGGAATAGAATAGAATAAAACAAAAATAAATCAGAGTAGGACAAAATGACCTAACAAGAAAAAAAGCAAACAAACATAAGAATTACATAGAGATGCACACACACACAACGCATGCACATATGCACACATGCACAGTGTGTGTGTGTGTGTGTGTGTGTGTGTGTGTGTGTGTGTGTAAAATATTGTTAACTAAATCTACCAGCCAATAGCTAGTTGGGCCTGCCAACCACCAGGACAAAGACGTGAGATTACCTTTACCTTATGGAGCTTTAGCTTGCCTGCATCTTCACGGTGAACCCTGAGTCAGACCCACACAGCAAACTACAATAGTCTGACAATCTGGATTCCTTACCCTCAGACACTGTGTGAGGTATGTGTTTAAAGATTGCTAGATTCAGGGCAGTGTCAGACAGCTACTACCCAGAGCCTTGTCCTTATGTGCTCTCTCAGTCCTCACCGAACAGGCTGTTCCGTGCAGCTGAATATTCCTATATTCTCTAGAGTTCTCTTAACTTCTTATGAGACATTTGTCAGTACACCAATCTCGTTTTAGTTAATAACAATTCCTTACATTAATTTTCCTCTATCAAATTCGGTGCAGTTTTCTGTGCCTGAATGAATCCTCAAAAACTACCACATAAAACAGATGCTGCTAGTTAAAAAACAAAAACAAATACAAAAACAAACTAAACAAAAAGTATATATACACTTCACTCTGAACTCAATACTGGACACAAGCAATTCACAATAAAGGGCTGTGAAAATCAGTAATAAGAGTATCTGTTATACTTTTTCTTTTAATGGTCTCATGTCCGTTTCAAGGACGACACTATCCATTTCACCTTTAGCTCATAACCACAACATTGGAATGATGCTGTCTTTATTGCTGTTCTGTTGCTGTGCAGAGACAGCATGACTAAGGCCACTTAGAAAAGCTTTTAACTGAGGGTTTGTTTACAGTTTCAGAGGGTCAGTCCATTTGCTATTAAGGCAGAGAGCATGGCAGGCAGGCATGGTACTACAGCAGTCGCCCAGAGCTTATACCTTAATCCGTAGGCAGGAGTCAGAGAGAGTGAAACTGGGCCTGGTCTGGATTTTTGAAACCTCAAAGCACACCCAGTGATATAACTCCTCCAACAAGGCCATACCTTCCAATCCATCCTAAACATTCAAGCATTCTAAACAAGCAAACATTCAAATATATGAGCCTATAGGGGTGATTATCTTTCAAACCACCACAGATACTAACCAATTTACCACTTAACTGTTTAGAGATATCACACACCTCATTATCGATTTGTGGATTTTTCTCTTAAAAACAAGTTATTTGATAGATTTTCATATAAAAATCACATTTACTTGGAGATAAAAGACAAAAAGAAAAATACTCAATTTTAGTCCTTTTCTTTGAATTGGACCAGTTCTCCTTTGCGTGATGCTGAAAATGAAAGTTACCTGCTCTCCATATCAAGGCAGTATTTACTATTCTCATGGATACAGTAACTCCACCAATCAGCTGACAGTGTACTTCACTTTGTAGCAGCCATCTTTCCCCAGAGATATATTAAAAGAACAGTGATTATTAAATATGAACAATAGATTTTTAACTTCATCATAGACTTTAGTTGTAAAACAAATTTCAACATTAAGTCATGAATAAAAGTACACAAGAAAGAGAAAATTACAGACCCAACTCTCTGATGAACATAGATGTGAAGTCTCAATAAAATATTTGTAAACTAAAGTTCTGATTTAAAAAAAAAAGACAGTCACCATGGTCAAGTTGGTTTCATTCCACAGATATACAGTTGCTCATCATACATAAATAAATGTAATTCATCATATGAAGATGGAAATCAAAGGATGGTCTATCTTTTAACAAAATCTAACACCCTCTCACGATAAAAATCATAGGCTAAAGAATGCAGAGAGTATACTCATCACAGTAAAGCTACACATGATAACCCTACAGCCAATATCAAACCAAATGGGAAAAATTCAAGACAATTCAGCAAAAATTATGAGTATGACAAAGGTTTCCGTGTTATACACTCCTTTTCAACAGGGTGCTTGAGTTCTTAGCTAGGGGAATAAGACAAAGAAGGAAACAAAGGGATATCAATGAGAAAAGTCAAAATGATCAATGATCAATGACCCTAGAGACTTCACAAAAAAAAAAAAAAAAGAAAGAAAGGAAGAAAGAAAAAGAAAGAAAAAAGAAAGAAAGAAAGAAAGAAACCTTTTGGAGCTGATGAGCACTTCCCACAATATGGCAGTATACTAACTTAACACACAAAAATCAGTAGCCTTTCTATATACCAATACACACACACACACACACACACACACACACACACACACACACACACGAAGAATGCACACATAAAATACCCAGGAATAAATCTAGCTAAGGCCACTAAAGATGTCTACAGTGAAAACTTTAAGACCCCAGAGAAACCGAAAAAGATGCTAACTAGAAAATGGGAATAGCTCTCATGCCCATAGACTTGGAAAGTAAATAAACATTGTAAATATAACCATCCTATCAAAAGCAACCTACAGATTCAATGCCATCCTCACCAAAACTTCAAGCAACACTTTACAGAAATGGAAAATGTAATGTAAAAATTAATATAGAAACATACCCAGGACAGCCAAACCCAATCCTGAATAAAACAAGGACTGTTGGAGAGAACACCATGCATGATTAATAAAAGACACCATGGTGTTGGAACAAAAACAGACATTTAGATCAATGGAATATAACAGAGACTCGGGTATAAGTCCGTGCCGCTATAGCTATGTGGTTTTGTTTGATTTTTGAAAAAAAATTCCAAAAACCTCACTGGAGAAAAGAGGGCTTTTTAAATGTGTTTAAGAGGTGGTGGTGTGTGTGCGCTACAGCATGTTGTGGTGCTTCGTATCTGAACGTTAATTATTTTGCTCCCTGAGGTCTGCCTGTCGTCTTTTACGAGGCAGACTATCAGTTGTAATATGACATTTGTGAACCTTGCCTCCAAAAGTGCCCTGGATTGGCTGAATAAAATGCCTTACTTGACAAAGCAGAAGCAAGGTTGGCAGGGCTTAGGTTCACTGGTAGAGAGGACAGAAGGATCACAGGAAGGGGAGAGAGGAGAGGAGAAGGCAAAGCCACCATGGGTTAGCCTGAAGAAGAACCAGGCGGCCAGGAGGACTAGCTCTGCGGATCTACATGGAGAGAAGCAGCCCAGATGGAAAGCATGTGCAACTAATTATCCTATTCTGGATGGGGAGTAGCCCCGATAGCAATGATTAGAGCAACTGCATGGGATGTGGACTGGGCGATAACAAAGTAGTTTAGGGGGTTAATATCTGCCCAGCCCCAAGTGAAATCAGGCTTATTAAAAATTTAACAAGTATCTGTATCTTTTGTTGATATCGTAGTGGGTTAAATAATAAGTGCTCTGATAATTACATGGATTAATAGTAAATATTAACGCTCTTTATTTTTTTTACAACATGTGAGAGAGAGGATGAAGTCTTGATCGAATGTGTATCATTGACATGAACGTGGCCATATCAAGGATCCCAATGCCTCAGACCATGCAAACTGCACAGCCTTCCCCGCCGGGTCAGGATCAGGGAACAGCAAAGCCATCCCTGTTCCGAATATGGATGCTGACGGTGTTTGCAAGGCATCAATCACACATTCCTCCCTGAATGACTGCAGCCCTTGCTCCCTTGCAGAGACTCCCTACAAAAACTAACCAACCCACCTCCTCACTCAGCTCTATATAACAAGCTCCTCACTCAACTCTGTGATTGATGCACCGAGTTTGGGCTGCCGAGGAGAGCTCACCAAACACCAGCTTTTCTGGGAGCATATCTGTTTCTTCTTTGCCCCACTGCCCCATCAGGTCAATCCCAAAAGCTGTGCAGGTCATGGCAGTGCTGGAAACATCAGGTAACGACATAAAGAAGACATTTCTTCAAACTGTCATCCTGCACAAAACTCAAGTCCAAAATAATGGAGGACTTCAACATAAGATGATACTCTAAAACTACTAGAGGAAAAAGTAGGGGGTATGTTTAAATACGTACTTTTTAAGTAGGATTCCAGTAGCAGAGGCAAAGCACAGGCAATATGACCAACAGTCAACAAGTGGGGTGAATCTCAAAGCCCACAAAATAGGAGAAAATCTTTTAAAGCTACACATTGAACAGAAGATTATTGTTTAATGTCTGGAGTAGACAAAGACTTAAAAAACAAACAAACAAACAACAACAACAACAACAAAGACCCACACACAGAAAAACCACTGTAAGCACCAAGAAAACACAACAGTTTTTTGGGTTTTGTTTGTTTGTTTGTCTGTTTTTAAATGGGCTAAGTAAGACTGGCATGAGAGTTCACCAATTAAGAGCATTTGATGCTCTTGCAGAGGATCAAGGTTTGGTACCTAGCCCCACACAGTTGCTCACAACCGTCCACAACTACATTTACAGAGGATCTAGCACCATCTTCTGACCTCCCCAAGTGCTAGGCATGTACATGTTATACACAGGCAGGAAAAACACTCCTATAAAATGATTTTTTTTATGGTGGAGGGGGCTATTCAACTGCTAAAATCGCTCTCAAAAGAGGTACTACAAACAGTAAACATTTTAAAAAATGTTCAACATCCTGAGCAGTGAGTGAGATGCAGACTAAAATTACCTTAAAATTCTATTTCACCCCAGTCAGAATGGCCATCATCAAGAATAAAAATAACAAATACTTTTACGGTTGTAGGGAAAGGGGTATCTTTTTACACTGTTGGTGAGAGTGTAATCTGGTGCAGCTAATTTGGATGATAACATGACGACTTGGCCCTCAATGAGGCTTTGTTCTATACCCTCTAAGATCTGAGAGCACTGAAGAAGAGTTGGTGGGGGGGCAGTAAGAGCCAAAAGATAACGAATAAGAACAGAAATGTTCTAGACTCTTAAAATACGACACAGCTAATGTAACCATGAGCTTAGAATTGCTGTAATTGTCTGGACTGGATATTCACCAGACAGGCCTCCCACTAGTCAGTCACGGATGAGGAAGGGCTTATGCGACCCTATCCCTTAATGCTTAACTATTAGCTACAGACTGACTCTGGAAGAAGGGTAGCCATTGTCTTCAGTTGGGTACCCTAGGGGTCCAACAGTTAATTCAAAGAGTCGATCCTGGTCAAGCCCTGGGAAGATGAAAGACAGTGGGGTGGGAGCAACCAGAATACATTAAATACTTGTATAACGTTGTTAAAGAACAAAATAAGTGAAAAAGAAAAAAAAAATTAATAGGCTGTGACTTTAGCCTATTCTCCAAGCAAGGGTGTGCCCCTAGACAGGTGTGATAAAATCTGCCTAGCTAACAGCAAATTCACTTTTTAGTACCAAGAAACATTAAAAAACGCTCCATCGGAGTGTTTCAGTGTCTTATCACACAGGTAACGCACAGCCCTGCTGCTTTTTTCCAGCTGCTCGGGCAGGACCTACACTGGGCGGGACGCACGCCGATGACGTCAGCGCACCCCAGGGCGTGACCGCCGGACGCTACCATTAGCGGAGGTGGCCTCACCCACCCAACCGCTGTTCCGGGCCCTGGCAGCCAACTCACCTTCCCGCTGGGGAGGAAAGGGAGGCCTGGGTCCTCTGTGGTGGGGAGAGGGCAAACACGGCCCGTCTCCTCCGCGGCTCCAGCGGCCAACCCCGCGGCGGAGGCGGCGGCCTCATAGTCCGGGAAGGGATTGGGGAACGACCGCTCCTCCATCTCCGCCTCTCCTAGGTGCAACTTGAGTCTCTTTGACATGGTCTCGCCCATGTCCGCGCGCTTTCCCTGCCTGAGAGCTCAGAGCACGGCGCGCAGGCAGGGACAAACCTCCTGGAAGGCGTTTAGGCCGGGGCTGCGCGGCGAAGCTTTCTTGGAGGACGGTGGCTGGCACATCTGGATGCAGCTGGCGCGAAGAAGCCAGTCACGCCCTCCCAGCAGCGGCTGCCGGCCCGGCCCGCGGGAACGCAGAGTCTCCCAGTCTCCTACCTTCGCCTCTCCCGTGGCCGTGTTCTTCCGAGAGGGTCTAGGGAAAACCGCAGGCACGCGAAGCTCACGTTGCGGTAGGGAAAACCTATAAAGATGGGTTCATTCAAGGGTGAGCAGTTCGCAGACCAGGGAAAAAGCGCATCTTCAGGCGCTCCATCATCAAGTCGACTGCCTTTTCACCAGCCCAGCCCAGCCCTGCCGCCCGTCCGTGTTCTTCGGCCCCTGGTCCTGCGCCAATCACAGAAACAGCAGCTGCTTTGTTTGATTAAAAATATCTCTTCTAAAGAAAAGAATTTCAAAACGGCCTAAAACAGTGAAAAGATAGCCTCCCTCGGGAGGGGGGCATGCAGTCCCTCCCAGTCATCACCACTGGGAGGGGGATTGCTTGGAGGAGGAGCCACAGGCCTTTGTTTTGTTTTGTGTTGTTAATGTTTTATTTTCATTCTCTTTGTTTTGAGTAAGAGCACATCTTTGGTAAAGAGAAATAGTATGGAAGAATGCTTATTATTAATCTAAGTATTTTATAGTCCAGAGAATCCCATGATGACGAGATTAACCAAACTGGCCAGCATACTAACATGGATGGCAAAGACAACAGAAACAAATAGATCTTTAAATTTATGTAGTCACAATATATAACTTCACAGACTTCATTGGCTCTGTGTTTTTTCACTGCTTACCTAGAACCAAATCTGTGTAATATCATATTTCAGTTTTCTTTCATTTAATAAACATTAGTACTTGGTGACAAAATGTTTCTGCCTCCTGGGGGTACCAGATTAGTAGGCAAGAAAGCCAAGAATCACAGAACAGCATAATGTATGTGATTTCCTGAGCCCAAGGAAAGTACTTGTTAATATAATGCCAAAGGTGACGTGATGGAACACTATCAAACAGCCATGACTTCAGTTATTCTCACCTTTAACCTCAGAATGGAGTAAATGGAGAAAGATGACGTTTTCATGTCTGTTCTTTGTTGTATATACAACCCCCAAGCCCCAGAGCATGATGGTGCAAGTGTAGATCAGGGTTTTAAGAGTTAAGACACTATTTCTTGGAAGCCCTAACTCTGACACTAGTCTTCATAAACAATTAAGAGACAACAGTGAAAAACAGAAAAAAGATTCCTATTCAATGTACTTACATTGGGAAGTGAGACAAAGAACCAGTGACAAACACAAACAAGCAGACACACACACCCCTAATCCCTACCGAACTTATCTTCAGATCCTGACCCAAGGATTAGGTAAGCCAGGGATTTGTATGCCTTGTTAAGCAGCCTAGGTTCAGGTGTGGCCTGGCCCATCATAATGTCTGCTTCTTTATCTTCTGCAAGGTGATCTGACAAGTCCTCACAACTCCTTCAGTTATGTGACTCATGGGGAGAGTCCTCACATTGCATGTAGCTTATACTGTTTATTCTCAGAATAATATTTAAATAAAGCATGTGTTTGCTCCAATATTAAGAAGACCCTATCCTCTTTTGTAGTTGCCGTTTAGATGTAAGTACCCCTAGTTGTCATCACTTAGTTTATCACTGTCTGGGTATCTCCCATCTAATCATGGCACAGCCCCAGGGCTTACAGGTAGTGAGTGAGGTTTTCTTCCTCATTATTGTATGTTTTCAGTTTTCATGAATGTCTGTTGTCTTTAATTTAATTTTTATCATTACTTATATTATTTCTATAGGATATGATTAAAGAATCACAATTTGTTTGATTAATTTGGGAGAACAAGATTGAATATATTATCATTAGACTATTTAAATATCCCTGTGGGGATCTTACAAATGGATAATTTGTCCTTCAACATGAAGGTGGCATATCCTCCCTTTGCTCCAAACCCTCCTGCACTTTTCCCTTTCAAGTTCATGTGGAGTTGTTGTTGTTGTTGTTGTTTTAAATCCACTGAGTTCATTTTAGTGCTGCCCCTATGTGCATGGGTATAGGACTGTCTATTGGAGCAGGATCCAGACCCCATCCCTGAAGAAAATGATACTTTCCTTCTTCAGGACCCATCAGTTTCCAACATTGCTGAGAGATGGGATTTTGTAATCCCCTTCCATGCTAGAGTTTTACCTGGATGGATCTTGTGCAGGTCTTATACTTACAGTCCAACTTCTGTGAGTTTGTGTGTGCGATGCTGCTGTCATATATGGCAAAAACTACTCTGTTGCAGACATCCAATACCTGTGGCCCTTTCTCTCTTTCACCCCCTCTCCCTTGAGCCTTATGGAGAGGGGTGTGACGTAAGTGTCCCATTTAGAGATAATCAGAGTCTATTCTCTGCACACTGCTTAATTGTAGATCTATATATTAATCACCATTGCTGAAAGCCACCCTGTTAAGGGAGCTCACTGGGCATGTGGGCTGTCTAGGAGGTGATCCAGTATTCTCAAGGCCTGAACCATGATGCACCCCCAGAACTGCTTCCAGCCTCTGACACACTATCAGGAGCCATTGATTTCGGGAAGTTCAGTAGGCATGAGAGATCTCTGGAAGGGATCTGGTATTTTGCAAGGTCTGTATCATGATGTACCCCAGAATTGCTTCCAACCTCTGACTACCATGTCAATTGTGCTTTGTTACATCTCTCTAAAACCTGGCATTGGAGCCGGGATAGTGGCACATGCCTTTAATCCCAGCACCCAGGGAGGCAGAGGTTCACTGAGTCTAATGCCAACTTGGTCTACAAAGCGAGTCCAGGATAGCCAAGATAACACAGAGAAACCCTGTCTCGAAAAACTAAAAAGAAAAAAACATCTGGCATTGGTGTGAACTGTTACTTTCTGGGTATTGACCAGTTCTAATTGAACAAACTTCCAATAAGATCTTGTTGAAGATGCACTGTTTGTTATTCAGATGAATTAATCCCTAATTATAGAATCTCTTATTTGATTCAAATAGTTTTAAAAGTTAAATTGTTTTAGGTCTTCTAAAACAATTTTAAAGAGCTTATGGCTGCAATAAATATCTTTGTGTACCTCCATATGCCTCACTAAGGATAGCCTTGTAGCAGAATTGTGGCTTCAGATAAGCCTCCACTCCAGATAGCACCAGGAATGCTGGTATTTCACCATAAATATAGGCAAGTTGGTTTAAACTTCCCATGATCCCAAGTTGGAATAAAACTACCTAGAGATGTTTGAATTTACTCTGTTTCTTAGAATGAAAGACAGATAAAAGTATTGTCCTGAACTCATTATGAACTAAGAGATCACTGGATAACGTATAGTTAGGTCTGTCCTAATCGTTAAGTCATATATTCTTGTAAATTTCAGACACTATTAACCTTAGACCCTGTTATCCTTCATCATTCTGAACTCACTATGAACTTATGTAATGGATACATAGATAAGAAATGTTTAGCTTTAAACCATGTAACCTGTTGTATTTTAGAATTCATCTGTTTTTGTAATTGTCCTTTTTTGACTATGAGGTAATTCCCTTTTCTCAGAAGTATAAGTACATCACCAACAATAAACGGTATTGATAGGGTACCAAGTCTCTTCTTGGTAGCCTGCTATCTTTCCTCTGAGTGCCACAAGGCCTCCCCATCCAGAGGATGTGGAAGTGCCCCTCAGTCACAGTCATAGGGGAGGGGAGTAAGGGGAAAATGGGAGGGAGGGTGGAATGGGAGGATACAAGGGATGAGATAACCATTGAGATGTAATATGAATAAATCAATAAAATAAAAATAAATAAACTTTAAAAATTTTTAAAAACAAAAAATAAATAAATAAATAAATGGTGTTGAGATTGGGAAACCTGACTTCAGTTGAAGTCGAGATGTCTAATTTCATCCACCTTTTCTCTTGAATGCATGTGTGTGAGTGATTTATTTTCCATCTCTCTCATATTTCTTATTTCCCTGTAGATTCCCAAAATAGTTAGCAGATTCAGTGCCCGCCCCCCCTTTTTTTTTTTTACCCAAACCTAAGTTTAAATCAGCTTACTGGAGATCTCCGCAAAGAGGCCTATCTACAGATCAAAGAGCCTCCTTTTAAGACCCCCGTGCAGTCTCTAGCTAGAAGCCACTTTTACAGCCCTCAGCCTTAGGAAAATTTTGGTCACTGTAGGTTTTCCTCCTCGGCCACAGTATAGCCAGTCCCTAGAGAAGAAACCCTGGCCTCCCTTTTCTCTTTCTTCTTTCAATCCTCATCAGTTGCCAAGAGAGGAAACGAACTGGAAGGGCATCCTCATCCAGCCCCAGAGACCCCACCCTGGACCTCTTCAGAGCAGCAGCTGGGCATTACCACACCATCTACTGATATAGCTTGAGAGATGCAGCAATCTATGAATATAAAGATAAAGACAGCTTATAATTATGTCCATTTAGCAGAATAATAATACTGGGTTTCCCCCTAGGGCCTATGACCTAGCGAATCTTGGGTTTGGACTCCATTACCAAACAATGTGTGACATGAGTTAGACCTTAGAGAGTGGGCACTAAATCTAATAAGAAAGGTTATTCTCATAACATTGGTGATACTATTGCACAAGTGCATATATCTTGCCAGCCCAGTCCTTATCGTAGTTCCCAGAATTCACAATTAGGCAATCCTAATGTTTTTGTTGTTGGTTTTGGTTTTTTTGTTTTGTTTTGTTGTTGTTTTTGTTTTACTCCCCCAGTAACATGCAGAGTATTATAAAAGCTAGCCAGCACAAATGAATCCAACAGTTAGGTACCAGCTTGATCATGACTCAAATATGTGGTGTCTTCATCAGTGGTATCTTACCATCAAGTTCTGGAGGGCAATCAAGAGCAATATCAACAGGCTGTACTATTTGGAGGAGGCATGTGTATAGAATCACACTGACCAACAGGTCCAAAAAAGATAACCCATACCTGGCACTGGGCTCTTTGGGGGGCGGGAGGGGGGAGAGAAGGGGAAATGATAAGCAGTGTTCTACAAGGGGAAGCATTGACCCCATAATCATAGGGTAACTCCATTTAAACTGCTTCTACACAAAGACTATGTATATTAGGAAATCTCTGAAGTAGTATGTTTCCATTGAAAAGGTCCTTAGTGTTAGTTTTTCTCATACTGTTCTCTACCCTGCCCTCCTATGCCCCACCCCACTTAATTCTTCCTGTTCCATTATTTCCTTTCCCGCTTCACACCACCTGTGTGAATAACGTTTTTAGATCTAATGATGAACATTGGAATTTGGCATATAACTTAAGGTTTTTTTTTTATTGGCTCTTTGTGAATTTCACATTATGCCCCCCCCCATTCACTAATCTCTCCATCCCCTCATAGCTACCCTCCATCCCTGCATCCACCTCTCAAATAAAGAAAAAGGAAAAAAAATCCCATTGTGGAAGCTATAGTGTGGACAATCTGTTCCACAAGTATACCCTTTGTCTCCTTTCTAGTCCACTTGATATATGAATAACCAAAGGGGTGTGATCTGAGGCTCGTTTCACTCTCTTTCTCCTCTTCTTCTTCCTCCCTATGCTTTGTTGTTTCTGTTTTGTTTGTTTGTTTGTTTGGGGGGGTTTTTTGCTTTTGTTTTTGTTTTGATAACCAAGTTTTCGTGAGTTCTAGCTCTCCTACCTCTGGCCCTTTGCATGGAGCAGAGGGTGCCCTCCTTCAGCACTGAGCCAGGTGCTACACTGAGAACTGTGAGATCCTGCTGCATTGTGAGTCAGGATTTTTGTCAGTATGCTGCAGCACAGTAAGCTTCATCTCCGGTCACGAATCCTTGCTGGGGCTGTAATATGTTATTAATATCGCCAGATGGTTTAATTTCTTTGAAAAAGTTGTATGTTTCCAGTTCTTTTGTCAGCTGCTTATTCGTTGGATTCCTTCTTTAAGGAATGGAATTCTGCCACCTATACTAATGGTGAGCCTGCTATGTCAGAAAATTAGATAAATGAAAACATTCATGCGTTTCAAACAATAAATTCACAAGTTTTAGTGGATCCAATAACAGTACGTGCCAGATGATCCCAACTACTTTGGTAATAATAATGAAAAAGCAAATGCTTGTTCTTTTACTGCAAATGAGTCTTATTGATAAGATAACAGACTTCAAAACAGCCATCATGAAGAAGCTGCAGCTGGAGGTCAGGCTGCCAGGAAGTCAGGATGGCGAGTGGAGATTTAGTCAGCTGCAGGGACAAGAGGAAAGAACCAAGTTGGGACTGGAAATAGTTTAGGGCCAAGCTGGGTGAACAGGTGGATAGGCATGTGACATCTGAAGACCCAGAGACAGTCAGGAGCCCTCTGCCTGTTGGTCCGTGATGCACACACCAAGTATTAGTGATAGTGGGGTGGGGGGTGGGGGTGGGGGGGTGGGGGGGGCAAGTGCCATCACAATGATGGGTGTTCACCACTTTGTAGGTGCCAGTAGAGACTTCTCTTTGGTCTCACATGTCTTACAAATTCTTGGGCCTGTGTTTCCTTGGTATGATTTTAATATACCCGTGTTCCCCTACAGTCTCAGTTTGCCCCATAAATACATAGGGTAGCACTTTCTCTACTCCGAGGAATACAGCATTTGTTGGCCTATGCTGCACAGGTGGGATGGGTGGATTGAGTTGTTTTCTTGTCCTCTCAGGAGCACTGTTATCCCTCACCCTCAAAATGGAGTGAAAACTACCTTTAAAATGGAGTCCTGCAGAATAAAGAACAGCCTTACAAGCCATTCTTTTACATGATGTGAAGTAACTTAGAATGGGGCACACGCAGATCACAACACACAGTGCAGGAGAAAGCCCCAACTCAAATAAAGCACAGAGCACTTGACAAACCGAGCCAAAGAAACAGTACTGTCCTAACAGGGTGGACATTACAGAAGCATATCTGCCTACTGTACTTCCCCTATTTTCATCTCTGTGATCCATCTTTCTCTCACCTTCAGCAAAGGAAATATCCCCAATGTTCAAATTTTCGGCGCCTGCAAAGTGAGGAGCCTCATATGCTAACTATTGACAGTAACTTTCTCCAAGAGCCATTCTCCCTCCTTGAAGCTCTCCGTAAATACAGAAACTGACCTCATGGTGATACCTGATCCCATCGTGAACCCTCAGATTAGGAACTGTAAAATCCTGTTTCTTGTGTGGTGTGGTTCAGCCCTAACACACACCTGTAACCCAAGAAATTTCTGACTGATGTAAACAGGTGATTATGGTGTGGCTCAGCAAGCCCTAATACATACCCTTTTTTTTCTTTTTTTACCTATACATTTATATTATTATACATGTATACAATAAACTACATACACCAAGAAGAATCATGACACAATCGGAAAGTACGTAAATGTTACATTCATAGTGTTTTGGCTATTTGAATTTGGCAGTCTTGAAGAAAACATCTTTCCTGTCTTAATGAGTCTAAAATTCTGAATGTAAATCAATATCATATCTCATCTCCATTAACTTAAAACATTTTTCTAGACCTAAAAACATCTTAACCCCTAAATGACTAAGCTTAATTATAGAACTAAATTATCTGGCCTTCAACCCCATCAGAGACTTGAGAAGGAATGAAAATGAATTACCTGAGTAAAGTGGAAGTGCAGGTTAGAAGCTTTTAAAGTGAAAAAGAAAATTGACAAAGACAGTTTGCTGCCTGAGCACTCATCCAACACTCTATAACAGTGGAGCATCATCTTCAGCCTTCTGGCCCAGTATATATGACAGACATATTTGTGAGGCAGGAACTATTGAGGACTTGCTTACCCTGTCTTGGCAGAGTTTGGCTGTCAACTCAGTCTGCATCCACACTTGCCTATTTTTAGGCTGAATTCTGTCTGTGGCCGAAACAAGGACATTTTGCCCAGTTGCTGGTTTGCCACACTTGAAGCCATCTCCATAAGGAGGTTCATTGATGCTCATCATCTTCTTGGAGCTAGGCTGGATGTTGCCAGGAGTTAACTTGTATTATTCTCAAAGAATCTTTAAGAGAATTAAAAAAAAACCCTTAAATGCCATATTCTGTAGGTCTCTGAGGCGTTTGAAGACCTTATCTATTTTACCTTATCTTTCTATATGATCATGTCTTATCTGTTAAGTCTTATCAACTAACAATTAACTTCAGTTACTTAATTATCCTAAACATCCTGCAATAACACTTTCAATGTATTGGAAGTAAACCTTCTATTATAATTGAGTTGTATGGGTACAATACCTCATATTAGAGTAAAAACATATATAATCTGTGTGAAGAATAATCTTAAATTTTAATTCTATACCAATGTATCAAAATTAAGCTTATTTTGCAGCAATATACAAAATTCTATACCAGTGAATTAAAAATAACCTTGTCAATATCAATTAAGGCCTTAAGTTAAGGAGTAGATTCAATGATCTACTTTTTGTCTTATCATCCTTATATATTTCTATATTCCCCCTTCTTTCTTTTCAACCCTTATCTCCAAACCTAAGAAAGAAAGATAAAGGAAAAGAGAGACATGCCTGAGTCCAACCTTGTTTTCTCTCTGAATAAGACCAATAATAACTTATAACCACCCAAAGAATGGATAAAGAAACTATGGTACAATGGAATACTACTCAGCTATTAAAAACAAGGAAATCTTGACATTTTCAGGCAAATGGATAGAACTAGAAAAGATCATCCTGAGTCAGGTAACCCAGACCCAGAAAGACACACATGGTATATACTTACTTGTAAGTGGATATTAACCATGTAGTACAGGATAACCACACTACAATACAGAGACTGATGCATCAACCAAACACCATGTATGATGTGGACCTAGACCCTCTGCTCAGCTGTAGTACATAGCCAGAACCATCTCCTTGTGGGTCCCACAATATGGGGAATAGGGACTACTTCTGACATGGATCTGGCCCCCCAACATTGATCACTTCCCCCTGACAGGATGGCCTTGCCAGGCCAGAGAGGAAGAGGATACAGGTAGTACAGATAAGACTTGATAGGCTGAGGTCAAATGTTAGGGGAGGAGGGCTCCACTTTCTGAGGACTTGGGGAGGGAGGGAGAGGAGATGAGGGAGAGAGGGTGGGATCAGGAGGCAGTGAGGGAGGGGGCTACAATCAGACTGGAGATCAAGCAGGTAACTTATATTGCTAATCCCACATATGGGAATAGCTCTGAGACTGGCTGAGACATGAATGTCTATGCATAGACAATGCTTATTGTTGATTTCAGAATCCCTGTGGTTCATTCTTAGATGTCACTCTTCTTATGGCATGAATGAAGACCTAATACACACCTTTAATCCAGGAATTTTCTTTACATGGGATTTAATAAAGTTAAACCTAAGTCAAGAGAGGGAGCAAAAAACCACTTGTCAGGGATTAAGTAAATAGGATGCATAAAATGAATGTTTATTCATCTATTGTCTCGGAGGATTACTGCCTCTGTCTGCTAATTTAAGCCTAGTCCTGGAAGCCTCTAGCTTCCGCACAATCTAACCTAGGCCTACAGTGTTTTCAGCCTCTGAGACTTACTGCTTAATCAGCTCACCTTTTCTTGTTCTTACTCAGCTCTGGGCTGGCAGGTTAAGCACAACTGTTCTGGCTCAAATTCTTCTCCTACCGGACTTATTCAATGTGGCTTCTCTCTTAGGTCCTGAATTGTTCATCTTGGCTTCAAACTAACTGAAGCAACCTGCTCTAATCTGGTTCCTCATTCTCTGGCTCCTGTCTTCACCTCTGTCTGGCTTGTTCTTTCTTTCTTTCTTTCTTTCTTTCTTTCTTTCTTTCTTTCTTTCTTTCTTTCGTAACCTGTCTCTCTACTGCTCTTCCATAAAAATGCTTCCTGTCTCCCTCTCTGTCTCTCTGTCTCTCTCTGTCTCTCTGTCTCTGTCTCTGTCTCTCTCTCTCTCTCTCTCTCTCTCTCTCTCTCTCTCTCTCTCTCTGTCTTCTCTGTGTTGCTCCCTTTAGCTTCCCTTTCCTCTCTGTTCTCATGAGAGTTCTGTCAAGTCTTTCTCTGATTCGTAACTTTTTCTGACACCCAATTAAACAGCTCATCGAAACATGGGTGCATCCTTCTACAAATAAACTTTACCTTTATTGTTTGGGATTAAAGGTATGTATGACCACACCTGGACCTAAGCTTTTCTTTACCTGAAACTTGCTCTATACCAGGCTGGCCTTGAACTCAGATGTGTCTGCCTCTGTCTCCTTGATTAAAGGCCTGTTTGTTTTCCAGCTGAATCACACGGACACAGGTCTTTGGGTGTGATCTCTTGACAGTGCAGGCATGTTCTAAATTAAAATTCCACTATGAGGAAGGACTTTGAGAGAAGGGCATTTAATACAGCACAGAGAAGAGGAAGAAGCTCTTTAGCTATTTGGATCTGACCTTTTGGCTTTTTCCTCCTGGGCTGTCAGGTGAGCCAGCAAGCTTTTGGCCTTGGGCTTTTTGGCTTTTCCTTCAGGATGTGAGCTGAGAAGGAAGGTCATCTGGGTGTTTCTCTGCTGCTCTGAGATAGTAAGTTTTCACCACAGCATCTGGCTCCTGAGTCTTCAAAACTTGAACACTATGAATTTTTTTATAACAACATTGTGGGCTATGATATGTGATATGTATGTGATGTTATCACACATGATGTGCGATAACTTAAGTGTCTCTCCTCCACTTTCCTATCTTTGAGTCTGGAGGGCTGAGTTCCTCCACTGCCTTCCTAATCCTGACTTAGGAAGTTCACATGGAAAAGCAGCATTGCCATGGACCACTAACTCAGTCGAGGATCAGTCCTTGGGATTGGAGGTTCTTGGAGCATAGGTGAACAGAGATAAAGCGAAGTGACAAACAGAGGTGACTCAAGTTTGAGTTTCCATCTGAGTGTATTTTTCTAGCCAAACAGTCTACCATTATATACATTTCTTGAAAGCAGGGAGTTTTTTTGGTTACATTTTCCCACAGAGCAGATTCGCAAAAGTCAATGAGCAATCAAGCATGTATAGATAGACACAGATAGTTTTGTTATAATTTGAATTACAACTTTGAATTGAAACAATTCAAGGTACAGAGTACATAGTAAAAAGATGTCATCACTTCTAAGTTATTGGCTTAGTATCAATATGTATGTGCTCTCTTTGTCCTGGGCCAATGTCCTCTCCCTAACGAAACTTGTGCCCAGCACCTGTGTGCCAGGACTTTTTTCCCTATTCTATTCTTCTTGTTCCTGCTACCTGGAATCTTTGAAGCACTCCGTTTCTTTGTAGGCCATAGTATAACTTATTAACTAATGATTAACTTCTAGTCATGTCTCTTTTAATGAGTGGAAATGAAGCAGACCTACTTCAGGCATGGACAGTCCCTGCCTGGAGTCCCAGGCCAGGGTCTCATAACAACCACTGCTATGCTTGAGGAGTCCCACTTTGGGAGTGAAATGCAGTTAGAGTTAGAGAGAATAGGAGGTAGCTCCCAGCAAAGAGAGTTTTGAAACTGCAGTTTCTGCTGGTGAGAACATTGACCCCAGTCCAGGAGACCCTCCCCTCTGGGGGTCTTAGTCTCAGGCCTGTGTTATTTTTGTCACACAGAGTCTACCGGAGAGGGGTGACACAGCATATTCATAGGACACACTTCATCTTAGTGCCCCAAAGCATAAGGGAGGTTAAGACATTCAAATGGGAAATCTGTGCTACAGCAGGGCTTAGCCAAACCAGGAGGTTCTGAGATGGTATGGTGACTTGTATGCGGACCCAGAGCCAGCCTATTTAAAAGGATTTTCCCCCTTTCCCTGTGAAAACAGGTAAAGCACCTTGCTTGTGAGCAAAGCCTTATTTCCAAGAGACGTAACAAGCAAACAAAAAAAGCAAAATCCCCCATCCTAACAATCAGTCCCTAATTGCTCACATCAGTGATACAATGATACATGATGCATGATATTTTATATGTACAACTAGAGACCAATTCCTAATGTCCCTGGCACTTTATCATCAATGACCAGTCTAAGAGAGGACAAATAGCATTATAAAAATTATCATCTGTGAAGCTAGAGAGATGAATTAGCAGTTAAAAGCACTTACTGCTCTTCCAGGGGACCAAGTTTAGCTCCCAGCACTGATATCAACTCAAGGGCCTATAACTGCACTTCCAGGTAATCTGATGATCTCTTCCAGACTCCATGAACAACCATACTCACACGTGCACAGACCCCCACCCCCATCCCCCACATTCACATGTACATGCACACAATTTTTCCCTTAATAAATAAAATTATTTTTTTTTTTACTGAGCAGTGGTGCTGTGCACCTTTAATCTTAGCATTCAGGAGGCAGAAGCAGGCGGATCTCTGTGCATTCAAGACCAGCCTGGTCTTCAGAGAAATTCCAGGACAGCCAGGGCTACATATAAAGAAACCCTGTCTTGAAAAACAAAGAAACAAAAACAAAAATAAAATTCTTTTTTCATAATATATATCCCGATTACAGTTTTCTCCACCTCTACTCCCCTTAATTCCTCCCACCTTTCGCTCCTATCTGGATCCACTCCCTTTCTGTGTCTCATTAGAAAAGAACAGGCTTCAACGCCAGGTGATGATGGTGCACACCTTTAATCCCAGCGCTTGGGAAGCAGAGGTGGGTGGATCACTGTGAATTTGAGGCCAGCCTGGTCTACAAAGCAAGCCCAGGACAGCCAAGGCTACACAGAGAAACCCTGTCTCAAAAAACCAAAGAAAGAGAGAGGGAGGGAGGGAGGGAGAGAGGGAGAGAGGGAGGGATAACAACAAAACACAGCGAAATATAATAAAACAAAAGCCATCACATCAAAGTTGGACAAGGCAAACCAACAGAAGGAAAAGTGCCCCCCAAGAGAAGTCAAAAGAATCTCAGACAACATGATTAATGGCTAAGGGGTTTCCTTTAGGATGATGGAGACAATACTTGCATAGTAAAAAATAAGAAAGAATTCAATGCAAATGCATTTGAATATTTCAAAATCATGAAGATGATGAATTATATGTTACATTAATTTCACTACACCAAAGGAAATAAAATATTAACCTGTGCTATAATATAAAGGAGCCTTGAAAATGTTGTGATATTCGAAAGAAGCCAGTCACAGAAGAACCCAGTAGTATGATTCCATTTGTATGAAATGTTCTATTTAAATAGACTAATCAATATAGGAAGAATTAGTCACTGTTTGGAGCTATAGGGAGAAAGTGTTGAGTACTGATGTCTAGGAAGTACAGGGTGAAAAAAATGTTCTAGAACTAGTTGTAGTGACACTTGTATAAATTTTTAAATCTATCTTAAAAATATAAAATGGTATGATTTAAATGATTAAATTACACAACATACAAATTATACCTCAAATACATTTCACATGCATGAAGAAATATTTCAATGCTGTGACAAAACACCTGCATTTAAATCAGATATAATTTTGGCTCACACTTTCAGAGATTGTTTCCATGGCCACTAGCCCCTATCTCCTTGGGCCCATGGCAGGCAGAATACTGTGACAGTGAGTTTACACAGATACAAAACTGCTCAAAATATGGCAATCAGGAAGCAAAGAGAGAGGGAAGAGATGTGATCTCAATACCGCTGTTGAAATACACCCCTAATCACCTAATGATATCCTCTCAGGTCCTACTTCTTCCCAATAAACCCTTCATCTGTCAACCAAGCCCTCTATACATAGCCCTTAGGGGATATTTAAGATCCAAATTGTAAGATGGAGGTACTGTTGAGTGTAACGACAGCCTTGTCTACATAGAAAGTTCCATGACAGCCAAGGCTACCCAGAAAAATCTTGTCTTGGAAAAAAGCCCCCAAAATGAACAAACAAACAAACAAGATTGAAGCTAACCAAAGACGAGCCCTACATGAGACCCATCCCAAGAGAACCAGTCTCTGACACTATTAATGTTACTCTGCTATGCTTGTAGACAGGAGCCTAGCATAACTCCTCTGAGAGGATTCGCCCAGCAGGAGATGGAAAGAGATGCAGAGATAGAAACAGCTGCAGAGACCCACACCCAAACAGTAGATCTCGGGGAGTCCTAAGGAAGATTGGGAGAATGATTGAGGGAGTTGGAGGGGTCAAGGACTCCAACAAGAAGACCTAAAAGTCAACTAACCTGGGCTCATGGGGGCATCACAGAGACTGAACCACCAATGTAAGAGCATGCATGGGCTGGTCCTAGGCCCCCTACATATATGTAGCAGATGCACAGCTTGGTCTTCATGTGGATCCCCCAACAACTGCAGCAGGGCCTGTCTCTGACTCTGATGCCTCTCTTTGAATCCCCTTCCCCTAACTGGGCTGCCATGTCTGGCCTCAGTGGGAGAGGAAGTGTCTATTCTTGGAGCGACTTAATGGGACAAGGCAGGTTGGTTCCCATGGGGGACCTCCCTTTTCTTTTAGGAGAAAGGGAGGAGGGAAGATAAGGGAGAGTTTGGGGATTACCGAGCAGAGAGGAGGGGCACTATGATCAGGAGGTAAAGTGAGTGAATAAATTAATTAGTGGATAAAAACAAACAAAAAACTAAGGGAGGAATGATGGAGATGCTATTATACATTTGAAACTGCTTTTGCTAAAAATATTGATTCTTCACTTTTGCCCACAAGGTAACGAAAAGCGAGAGCCCAGTATCTCTGCCCTTATTTGCCTTTATTTTCTGTTTGTCTCCTTTACTTTGAGTCGTATTGCCGCTTGACACTGCACAGAAGCAGAATGAACAAGCAAGGTGCACCTGTCTTATCTAACGTATCGCCCCCCCACTTACAGAGTGAAGTCATAAAAATCAGTCAATGTTTTGGATTCCAGAATAGCAAAGCCTCATGGGACATACCATTCCCCCGACAGAGAATACTTACCTATTTTGATGGGATTGTACAGTATAATCTTGAGCTAAGCCTGTGGGTGTGGGGATGCCAACTAATGAGGTAAAGGATGGGGAAGGAAAAATGATTTACCTGGCACTTGGGCTTTGGCTCAGGAGATAAGCCTATGGGTATAGAGATAGCAACATGAAAGGGAGTACAGGAAAGGCAAGAAGTGACTTGCCCAGAAAAGTTGATTCACAATAAAAGAGCAGCCACAAGCCTAGGGTCTGTGACCTTAGGAGCTAGTCTTGTGAGTATACATATGGCTGCGAGCTGGCATGTGGGAGTGATGGGAAAGGGAAGAAGTGATTTGTCCAGCAACAGGGCCTTACACATGAACAGAGTATGTCCCTTCTGTGATTTCAGTGTCTTCCTCCTATCCTTCATGCATTCATCACTCTCTTAGGACCGGATTCACCATACTCAGTTTTCTTATGAGGAAATGATCCTAAAACAGACTTAATAAAATCATGTATTCTGCATGCCACAACAACAACAAAGAATAACTCTCTCTCTCTCTCTCTCTCTCTCTCTCTCTCTCTCTCTCTCTATATATATATATATATATATATA
Source organism: Acomys minous (assembly GCF_964271855.1). Classification (NCBI taxonomy): domain Eukaryota; kingdom Metazoa; phylum Chordata; class Mammalia; order Rodentia; family Muridae; genus Acomys; species Acomys minous. The sequence goes on along the minus strand of NC_140487.1, from coordinate 51,078,223 downwards.
TATATATATATATATATATATATGTTTTGACCCACAATACCTCTCAAATAAAATATCAAGGAGTCTAGAGGACCCACAGAAAGGAGGGTGATCACACTCTCAACACAAATCATTAACCTGGACAATCAAAATCACTGTCTTTTGATGGATGTAAGGGCATCAATAACACCTAAACAACTACCTGTTGCAAATAAATGATAAAAGATCATAGAAGAGATCACAAGCTAAGCAAAAACTGCCCACATACAAGGTCAGGTCTAAAATGTGTAAAACCCAGACAGTTTATTTAGAAACACTTTTAAAGGATTTAAAACCCCCGTGTTGCAATTTCAATTCTGTAAGGATGCTTGATTTTACCTTACATAGTTTCCCTAGACACAAGGTTTCTCTCCGGCCTTATAGAGGCTTGGGGGCGGGAGGTGGAGGGAGAAGACAGCCACCCACTAGATTATTTTAAAACACAATCCAAAATGATGCTCCTTGATAGTAAGATGGGTTTCAGCATCAAAGGAGGGAATTGGTAGGGGGGATAGAAAACCTCTGAGGACTAAGTAGAAAGAAACAGGAAACAGACGTGGAAGCTGGCCAGTGTCCTTGGGTGAGTTCAGGTTGGCCAGTTGCTTTAAGTAAACTGACCATTTATCTTCTGCAGCCCTCTCGCTTGTCCCTCATCACTCTAGCAATTACTGCCTAGTACCTTAAAACATTCAAAGAGGATGTTCATAGGCATGTATAGAAGACAAAGAAGCAAAAATGTGTAAAATGCTCACTCCTGTAACTTTCAGAGCCCTGGCATTTGGATACTAATCGGCTAGAATCCTGACACACAATAGACTGCTTCCTGGTCAGAGAAGCCTTGGGGCCCCAAATCTTTGACTAGGAAACATGCAGCAGAACTGCCTATATTTAATTTTCTTAAAATATTTTATCATTCACAGGGATTCTTAATAAAATGTATTCCCTTTCAGACAGCTGCATGAGTGTGCAGTACCAAATACACATATGTATTGGTTTGCTTTCCATTTCTGCAATAAACACGATGACCAAAATCAACATGGAGAGCAAAGGGTTCATTTGGCTACACGCCCCATCACACTCCACTGAGAAGGGAGATCAGAGCGGGGACTCAAGCAGTAGCAGAAGCAGGAGCCACATAGCAAAGCTGCTTATTAGCTTCCTTCCCTGCCATGATGAACTCTTTTTCCCTTAGAACCATAAGCACAAATAAACTTCTCCTCCTAGGAATTGCTTTTGTTGTGGTGATGTATCACCCTACCCCACCCTCACCCACTTAACCATGGTAGGGGAGAACACAGAAAGAGAATCATTCCAGGGACCCTGAATACGGCAGTTTGACTTCAAAGTGCTTAATGCCAGTATTTAACCCTCAGAAGTAAGAGGTTCCTGTCATAACTGATGTACCCCATCCCCCATTGCTTCTGGGGGCTGCTCTGAAATTGTTTTCCTTACTGACAAAAGTTAGGAAACACATTGACCTGTAGGATCCATGTAAGCTTCATCCAGAAAAAAACCCAGCCCAGTTGGCTCTCAGGCTACACTGAGACCTCCTCCTTCCCCTCCTCCTCCTCCTCCTCCTCCCCTCCTCCTCCTCCCCCTCCTCTTCCTCCTCTTCCTTCTCTTCCTCCTCCTCTTCCTCTTCCTCCTCCTCCTCCTCCTCCTCCTCCTCCTCCTCCTCTTCTTCTTCTTCTTCTTCTTCTTCTTCTTCTTCTTCCACATTAAGAATTTTCAAGACTACTTCAGGTTTCGCTTATGTCCTAGAGCAGCTCAGGAAGCAGAGAAAATTGAGTCTTTCCTTCCTATAGCCACCCTGTCCCCAGGTGTCCACATGTGAATCAACCAAGCAGAGAACTGACTTTCCCCATGGACCTTTCCAGGTCCATCAACTAAGAAATTGGCCCTCTCCCACCTTCCCTCTCTGAAGAGACATTTGGTTTGGGGGAAGGGGAGGTCGAGTTCGCAGTGGCACTTGACTTAAGTGTGATGTAGCATCTGTCCTAGTTTTTGAAGAAGAATTTTCCATTTAGCGGTAGGAGTTCAAAGCATGCTGCTTCTATCAGAGCCCGGCATTCCTACTCTCCTTACTTCTAGTAGAGGTGGAGGCTGACTTGGGGGTTCAAACTATGTTGGTCACAATCACAGGGTCCCCTTACTCTGCTGCGGCCCTCAGAGTGCCAGAAGATCATGGCCACTTCTGAGTCCTTTGTGATTATTGGTAAGTTCTACCTATCTTGAGTATCTTATCAAATCACAGGTGAACCTCAAGAAGATGTAATGGGATGCTGGGAGTCACTGAGAAGAGTTATGAGTTCATTTCACTGGGCAACAAGGAATTGACTGTCAGGGAAAGAAATGACCGAGTTGTGGATAAAACAAAGTAACAGCTTTATTTCAAACAGTTCCCTTTGTGATGGGAGAAGCCCCCCAAATTGGGGATTTGCTAAGCAGACACTCAGTTGGGTGTTTTATAAGGCCCCTGGATCCTTCCCTTTTTTCTTATGGTCCAGTTTAGATACATGGTCTTTATGCCTTCCCTGCTTGTCTAGCACCAAGAAGTCTCTGTCTTAGGGAGCCATTTTCACATTTCCTGCCTACCTATGTCCCTCTAATTATACCTCAGTAGTTTTTATAATTTTTAAGAAGGTCAAAAAATATCACTTAAAATATATTAGTAGGCACATCAGGTAGGTGTGCCTTGCTGCTGATAGCATCCTTATGATTGGTGGAAACTAGGGGTCCGTTCACATATTCCAAAGGACTCACTTATTGGCCACAAAGGTGCCAGATCATGTACATAGGAGGGTAATACATGGCTATTAAGGGCTAAAGTTGAGGCCTTTCAACTTCTCCACATCACCAAGCTCAAGCCAGTCAAGCAGTCTATGCAGACACAGCTTCTTTCCAGGAATTCTCTTTCACATTAGCTGATAGTGGGCTGTTAGTACATTCTCAAAAGAATTATCAATAGTCCACACAAAAAAATTAGGTCAGACACAGAAGTAGTCAATGAATGGCTATTAAGGCACCTAAAGATAGCTGAAGACAATCTGGCTCTGGCCCTGCCACATTCCAATTCTGTACAATCTGTCAATCAGCCTTGTGGATTGGGGGCGGGGCTTTTGAGACAAGGTTTCTTTGTGTAGCCCTGGGTGTCCTAGAACTTAGTCTGTAGCCCAGGCTAGCCTCAAACTCAAGAGATCTGCCAGCCTCTGCTTCCAGACTGCTGGGATTAAAGGTGGGTACTACCACACCAGGCTAGCCTTGTAAACTCTTAGATAAGCTTCCGTTCCCATACCCACTTCAATTTCACTTTATAATAGGGACAATTATTAATCTTATTTATTATTAATTATTAACCATTAATTATTATTTACCTTATTTATACTGTTATGAGTCGTAGAATTATAAATAGGTAAGTTCCCCTTCCCATGCCCACTGTAACTTCAGTTATAGGAGGGACAGTTATTAATCTTTCTATACTGTTATGAATCGTAGCATAACTATCTGTTTTTCAATGATCTTAGGCAGCCCCTATGAAAGGGCCATTCCACCCCCAAAGGGGTTGTGACCCACAGGTTGAAAACAGCTCATTTACAGGCATGAATTGGTTGTGCTTTATCATAGCAGTCACAACTCTAACCCTTAACTTGTAAAAAGCCTTCACAGTTTACAGAGTAAGAGGAAAAAGCTATTCTTTCAGGTTCTTACATTTTTGATTGGGGGTGGAATCCACACAGGGTGACACAGAATGTGATACTGTACGATTAATATTAAACAAGCTGTTGCTTCTAACACACTATTGAGTGTATGAAACCAGTACTGAATGCCTGTGTTTGAAGACTCTTAGAAGATTCAAGTCGAAGCCTCGCATTGTGTGGCTGGAGTCCGGTCCCTGACTTCTTGGCACATCTGTCATTAGCAATGCTGAAAAGTTGGACGCCTGCATGAGGACTGGTTTAGTTTACAGTTTCCCGATCCGGGAACGTCGGTTCAGCTCCCGGAACCACAACGCGAATCCTGGGCTGTGCTGGGGCTGAGTTCAACGGAGCACTGAGGGGCGGGGCCGGGCCAGGGTGACCCGGCGGGTAGGAGCCCTGAAGACGAAGAGTGCGGAGCGGGACCTCCTCGCTGTCTGAGCCGCCATGCTGAGCGCCGCGTGCCACGGGCTCGCCAAGGTGCTGCGGAGGCCACGCGCACCATCTAGGGTCGCCTGGAGGTGTCTGCTGGTGCCCGGGGCCAGGTCCTGCGCGGGCCAGAGCGAGAAGGCTGGAGAGCCCCGCACGTTCCACCCGGCGCTGCTGCGGGTTTTGGTGTGTCCTCTCTCCAAGAAGCCGCTTAGGTGAGATTCACCTGCCACTTTTCCCAGGGGGAGGGTGGTGGCCAGTGGCCATACCCAACCGGTCCCCACCAGGACACTCCCCTGCTGGGGTCAGTCCGGCCCTTAACGGGAGCTGAGCTTTTCTCGGGCTCTCCATTGGCTGCTCTTAACAGTCAATCCTGGAGGCTTTAAAACAAGGTGTGTTTTCTCAGCGTGGCTAGTAGCTAGATCCTGTTGGCCCAGGGCCAGCATCTGTACTTTTTCTACTCTGTTTTTTTTGTTGTTGTTGTTGTTGCTTGTATGTATGTGTGTGTGAGAGAGAACATGCGTGACATCAAAGGCGGTCACCGGTGCACTGTCTTCTTCAATCACTCCCGGTTTTTGTTTGTTTGTTTGTTTGTTTTGTTTTTTCTGGGCGTGGGGGTGGGGAAGGGAATCATAGAACCTGGAGCAAATAGAGCTGGGAGTTTATATTACTTAACTGAGGATCAGCACTCAGGTCCTTGCATTTACAGGGCAAACACTTTATTAACTTACGAATCTTCCCAGGCCTGCTCTTTGTCTTTGTTTTGTTTTGAGACAAGTTTCCCTGTTTGGATTGATCCTCTCTGGAACTCTTATGTAGGCCAGGCTAGCCTCGAAGTTGTGATACTTTTCCTGCCTCAGCCTCCTTAGAGCAGGAGATTAAGGGAGTAAAATGCCACTACTGGCTTCAACCTTCTTAAAACGTCTCTTGTTGCCAGGATACTGCCACGTGTATGAGCCACAGACACTCAAATCCAGAGCAATTTACTAAGAGAAAATAAAAAACGTTGTAGCTTCCAGAGTCTTGTGAAGTGCTAGCCCCGTACACCTGATGCCTGGCAGTGTTAATCTGACTGCATTGTCCATTGCTTTCAGTTGTGTGGGCTGTCTGGGTTTTATTAAATTTTTAACCTTCAGCTGATTTGGGGGAAAATACAAACCACAGTTCCAGACTCACAGAGCAATGGTGGTCCATTAGTATTACTAAAGGAGTAAATGCCAAAATGTGGTTGTTTTGGGGTAGCAGGTTACTGCTTATTACAGATTATTCTCATTTTCACTTTTCTAGATTAGTTTCTCTATAATAAAAAGATTATTTGGTTTCTTGAAAACACCTTTTCTTTACTGTCTAGCTAATTGTGTAGAAGTTAAGGCATAAATTGGAAATAAAGTCAAAAAAGATAATATGAGAAATACAGAATCTAATCTGAAAGCCATTATAAGATGGTTTTCTAAGAGAAATGGTTGGATTGGCTTCTGCTTTTAAGACTAAAGCTGTTGTACATCTGTTACATATATGCAGGGGCACTGAGAAGGAGGGAGAGATGGGGGAGGGATCATGAGGATGAGACTGGGAGGAGAAAGGGGAGGGGCTGGGATCAGGCCGTTAAAAAAAAAACAAAACAAAACAATAAGGCCATTGGAGGAGTAACTCTGTATCAAAAGCTGCATAGACTGTGCTGTTTAGTCAGCATCAAGCCCTTCTGATCTTTAATTTTCCACACTTCATTTTATTCCTTTTCTCCCTCAGATATGAAGCATCAACAAATGAATTAATTAATGATGAGTTGGGAATAGCGTATCCAATCATTGATGGGATCCCTAATATGATACCACAGGCAGCAAGGACAACACGTCAGGATAAGAAGCAAGAAGCTGAGCAGCACTAGACCTTGATGGTTATAACTACAGAGTTCTCTCACGCTGTGTGCCTTTAAAATGGAGTGTAGGGGGGAAGGGTTTTGCTGGGGAAGAACAGTGACTTCTCCACTGCCTGCTGGACTGATCCACTGCTCTTATAAAGCAGGAGTGTTCTGGTCTGCCTTTGCAGAGGGGAGTTTCCCGTGGGCTGCACCAGCACAGCCATGCTTTGCTTTTATAGTGTGCCTCTGCCACCTACCATGCCAGTGTGTGTATGCTTCTACCTTTGCACCCAGATGGGTCTCAACTCGTCAAGCATAGTTAATCCAACTGCAGCCTGGATACACAAGTAAGAGGTCTACAGATGTGAAAACTGTACACAAGCCCATTTGGTTTAAAAAAAATATTTATCTGTCTTGTTTCTCTCAGGCTTAGGACTAGGAAACAAGCTGCAGAAACTTTTTTTGTACATGTTCTATCCTTATTTTTCAAGATTTTCGCTTACTACTCCTATGTCAGAAGAAGCATTTCAATGAACTGTCTCTGTGGAGATTAACACTGCCGGTCCACTAAGGCCTGTTTTTCATCCCATTCATTTAAAGGTTAGTAATTTGAAACACTGTTTAGCTTCAGTGTCAAGAGAGTTTAAGTACTAAGAACATTCTGAGTTTGTAAAATTACCTTCATTACTGTAGCACCATGTTTATATCAATAATAAAACAAGATGCTCACAATGTACCACCAAACTCAGTTTGCTGGGGCAAGAGGATATCCATTTTGAAGGGATGTTTTTGTCTCAAGAGTCTGATAGTAAAAGAAAATGTGAAAGTGCTTTATGTAACATTTGCTTATAGATTTTTACATTTGTTTTTAATATTCAAAGTAGAATAATTTCCCGGGAAATCGAAAGGTACCTTTTGTAGGTGAGGTCAGAAGGGAAAGCTGGTTACTTCTTTTTTAGTTTAGAGCCATGTTCCAAGGGACACTCTGGTTTTTCTTGCCCTGGGAAATTTGATACATCCTAAACTCTTGAGCCAAGAACTGTTCTAGAACTGTAACAGGACTGACTGAGGATGGCGCAGTATCTATCTTAGAAGCATAGTATGAATGTTCCAATCCTTCCCCCAAAGAAACAAGAATTGGTTATAAATTTAGTTGGTTATACACACACTAGGCTAGGGTCTTACGCATTCTAGGCAAGTGTGTAGTCACTGAAATCCTACACTTTTTAACCTACTTTCTATTTGTGTAGGAATATTTGGGTAGAGGCATTCATGGGGAAGTCACAGGACAAGGTTTGGAATTGATTCTCTCCGTGCCCTGGAGCTTCAGTTCAGGTGGTCAGGCTTGGTGGTGGCTTTCATCATGCAAGTCATTCACTGGCCCCCTAATGGATTCGTACTGAGCCAGCCTCCTAAAGTAGTTAATAAAAGGTTGACAGTGATTCTCCCTGTGGAAAAGAAAATTAAAAACCTGCCATACATGTTTCCTATTATATTGTCCATATAATTAAGTATAAGTTATATTTTTTATATCATCCACATTTCACATTTAACCTACTGAAAACTGGAAAATATAAAAGAACAATTTTGCTGATAAACTAGTGTTAATAAGGCAGTTGCAGCTTTTTGAACTAGTCATTTTAGGAAGCTGACAAGTTGTCTCTGAGGGAACTCAGTGGTTAACTCTTCTCTGGTTATAGAATCTACTTGTACAAAGTACCCAGGTGTGGGTATTGGCATAGAACACAGCCTTTAATCTCAAAACTTAGGAGGTAATAGCACCATTTAGAGATGGGAAAACGAGTGTACCAGTATTGACCTGAGCCAGGGAGTTCCTCTGAAACCCAGACAAGATCAGGAAGTAAGTCAACTACATCTTGACCTAGAAAACCATTTATCAAAACCCTAATTAAGCTTATTGAGTGAACAAAGAAGACAAGCAATAGAAGAGAGACAGGGGTCAGTCAGAGAGGGTGTTAAGAGGGTACTGGGATAAACATGATCAAAATACATTATATACATGGATGAAAATATGAAGTCTTTCACATAATTAATATGCCTTAGTTTACTCAGAAAATAATAGTTGGTAGGTGTGTCCTAGTTGGGGTTTCTATTGCTGCCTTGAAATACCATGACCAAAATTAAGTTGGGGAGGAAAGGGTTTATTTGGCTTATATTTCCACATCACTGTTCATCATCAAAGAAAGTCAGGACAGAAACTCAAACAGGGCAGGAACCTGGAGGGGGTAGTTGGTACAGAGGTCATGGAAGGGTGCTGCTTCCTGGCTTGGTTCCCATGGCTTGTTCAGACTGCTTTCTTACAGAACCCAGGAACCATTCACAGTGGGTTGGGCAAGGCTTTCCCCATCATTCACTAATTAAGAAAATGCCCTATAGGCTTGCTGTCCTACAGCCCAATCTTACTGACACATTTTCTCAGTTTAGGCTCCCTACTCTGATGATTGTAGCTTGTGTCAAGTCGACATAACACTACCCAGCACAAGGGTGAACTAACCAGACACATGTAGCTACCCATCTTTTGTTTTCTTAGCAGAACATGACCCTTCCCCAAGAGTAAAGATTTAAGCTAGCCTAGTTAAGATAATTGCTGAGCGCAGTAACATGTTGCCTTCATGTTCAAGTAATAAAAATGTGTTATACAATCTACATCAGGCTTCAGTAAATTTTCTAAATAATACTGTTTTTTTTAAAATAATGGTTTTATTGCCCTAGTAGTAAGTTCTTTAAAATTATTTGTAATATCTTATTCATTATTGTAAATGTTGACTAAGAGGTGGTCAGTGTTACACAGTATATCCCATGAGCTAATAATCCTGAATATTCTTTCATACTTTGAATCTACAAGGAAATAATATGGGGCTTCCTTACCAATTATTCTCAAAGCCAACTAGCTCCTTTCGTCACTGGTATTCAGGATCTTTGATAGAAAGACCTCTGAAGTTGTCAGGAACCAGGGATCATTGTTCGACACGACCTCAGTGATCCCTGGTGTAGAAATTTAAAAGGCTGAAGAATCCATGTAATGTATACCATGTGTGAGCATATGATTTTATTCTATGATGGTCATTAAATTTAAGTTTTTATTTTCACCATTAGTCCTTTGGAAGTATTTGCTGAAGCAAAAATGCTGCTAGAAATAAAATATGATGCAAGTACACATACCATTTGGTCATTGCATTGGGGAAGCTGTGGGAATTCTTGAGGGTTTTTTTTTTTTTTTCCATCAAATGTTGAGCACCCACTCTGGAACAGATGATATGGTGAACTCATAAACAAGCTAGAAGAAGTTCTGCCCTCACAAGCTAAAAAAAGTACTTGGTGTTCTACCTGTGTGCACTGGGGAGAATATTCTATAATTTAGCTCCAGGAAATACGGCTGCTGTCTCATTATTGGTAATCCTTGTTTGTCTTTAATGAGAATCTTATTGCTTCAAAATTCTCAATGTAAGAGATATATTTAAATTCTCATAAACATACTGAATATATCCACAGGGGATTCAGTTTCAGAAAATAAGTTTTGCAAAATGACAGTCATCAGGACAGCAGACTTATGTGTACATAGTATCTGGGTTGCCACACTGAAGCTAATACACGAAGTGTTTATTCTTATCCAGTGGTTCTCAACCTATGGGTTGTGATCTACATTACAATTCATAACGGCATCAAAATTACAGCTATGAAGTAGCAATGAAATAATTTTATGGTTGGGGGTCACCAACATAAACTGTCTTAAAGGATCACAGCATTAGGAAGGTCGAGAACCACTGTTCTTAGCTATAGACACTGTTTGGTGTCAGCATTAACAGGGAACTCTAACGTGTCCTTTCTGCTTTCAAATCTGGCTCAGACAAAGTTCAGGATTTCTCTTACATTTTATGACAAGAATCACATGAAGGATGCTTAATTCAGGCTTCTGGGTGTCATAGCTGATCTCAGGGGAGGAAATATAAATGATTTCAAGTAGCATGGCTTCGTGACTAAAACTGGAAGTCTAAAAATGTTGCCTACCTTCTTTCCTGTCTCTGTCTGTCTGTCTGTCTGTCTGTCTGTCTGTCTGTCTGTCTATCTGTCTCTGTCTCTGTCTCTGTCTCTGTCTCTGTCTCTCTCTCTCTCTCTCTCTCTCTCTCTCTCTCTCTCTCTCTCTCTCTCTCTGTGTGTGTGTGTGTGTGTGTGTGTGTGTGTGTGTGTGTGTGTGTGTGTGTGAGATAAAAATTTTGCTTATTGGCAAAAAACCAAAACCCGAAACCTGGCTTAATCAAAATAGCATCTATTCATTAGACTGAAATGCAATAATGCAAAAAGTTAGCCTAAGTCAGTTTTCTTTGCTACTGTAGAACATTTCTCCTCATTTAGAGCAAATACCAGTTTACAAATAAAACAGGAAACAAAATACAGAGATTCAATTAGATTCTAATTCCTTAGGGTAAGAATTTTTACTGTCTAAAGTACCATATGCTTTAGTTAAGAACAGTACATTTTAATGCTCCTTAGCAAAATAGGGTGACTAAACTTCATGATATTTTATAAAGTACAAGGAATATCCACAACAGCAAAATGTTTATGGAGAGGTGGTTAGTTTCCATATTTAATCATAGTAATTGTATACATGTGTCATGCCCCTTGAGTATGTATAATTTTGTGTCAATTTAAAAGACATACTTTTGTATCTTATACTGTATTATAGTTACCTGTTTTTGTGTGTGTGTGTGTGTGTTTGCTTTCTTTTGGGTGCTTGATTGAGCCCTAGAACTTTGTGTGTGGTAGATTACATCACAATGTTTTTATTTGTCTTTTTATTTTTATTTTATGCATGTCTGTGTGTATATGCTCACATATATGTGCAGGTGACATGGAGGCGCAAAAGGCACATTGGATCCCCTAGATCTGGAGTTCCAGGTATTTGTGGGTGTTGGAACCTAAATCTTATCCTCCGATAGAGCAGTAAGTGTTCTTACTTCCTGCCCTTTGTTTGTTTGAGTCAGGATCTCTAAGCTCAGGCTAAAGTTCATGTACACTCTCCTGCCTCCTGGGTGCTGGGATTGCACTCATGAGCCATCACGCCTGGCTGTCACGACATTCCTAAAATAATGCTCAGTACAAAGCAGACAGTTACTTCTTGAGTGAATACATGACTCAGACAAGTCTTACTAATTTTTAGTGTTTTTATTTAATTTTAGACAATTGCATACATATATTCACAGTGTACCTTGATCATATGTGCCCCCAGTTTTCTCCCCAACACATGGCCTTCCCACCTTCATATCTTTTTTTTTTTTTTATTTTAATAACCCAGTAAATTCAATTAGTGCTGTCTGAATAAGCACAGGAAGCCTACCAGCAAGTCTTCTCATTTTAGCCCAGTTAACATCTCAGGTTCATCTTGAAAGCCAGAAAATCTTTGTTCACATGAAGTTGGGAGAATCAAGCTTGTAAAGATGGCGTAGTGCATACCTTCTCAAGCACAAAGGCCTCATTTCAAATGCCTACAACCTGCATTTTTAAAAATGGATGTTGGTACACAAACCTCTGTAGCCCCAGCACTTGAGAGCACTGCAGAAAGTTACCTAGGTCTTATTGCCTGGCATCCTAGCTCCAGACTCAGTGGAGACTGCCCCAGTAGAGTAGCGCCATGAAAGAATAGGTCATACAATGATCTCAGCTTCGAGGCACACGCACATATACACAAATGGTTCTAAAAACTGTGAGGATCAAGCTGAAATTTACATGTGAAAGTTCTTTGTAAAGAATTAAATGAGCTAACCATGGTGGCACATGCCTTTATTCCTGGCACACGGGAGGCAGACGCTAGTGAGTATGAGGCCAGCTTGATCTGCATAGTGAGTTCCAGGATAGGCAAGCTTATGTTGAGAGATTCTGCCTCCTAGATAGATAATAGATAGATAGATAGATAGATAGATAGATAGATAGACAGACAGACAGACAGATACATTTTGCTGACTCATGTAAAAATTGTGTGTGGAACTCCACAAACCAGTTCTCCAGGGATACAAGTGCACACATTTAAAAGTATAAAACCTAAATTGTCCCATGGACAGGATGCACTGGAAACATTTAAGAAAACCTCAGCCAGAACAGTGAACCCTAGTGCCTGGACCACCAACAATTTTCTTTTCCCCTCCCTGTTCAGAGCAATGGCCACTACAGAAGGACATAGCTAACAACCCAGGGCTCCTTCCCTAAGAGTGCTCAGGTAAAAGGTAAAGTAGCTCCTGGGAAGATCAGGTCACCAGAATAATTATATAATTTTTAAAGAGTATATACATATATTTCTCTAATTATAGAGAAATTGTAGAAAACTAGATGTAACTCTAATGAGAAGCTACAACTTCACATAACACTCTTGTTATTAACTGTGGAGGGGGAGTAGATTTGAGCAAAGCTGTAATTAGAGCAAACAAATGATACCAGATTGTCACTTGAATTCACAGTGACACAGAAGAGAATCAGAAACCATAAAATTAGTCTAATTGATTCTATAAACATACTTGCTTTTTAGAAAACCTAGAAAAATATCATTGAATTAGTTTTGGGCATGAGGCTTGACCTAAAATTTGATTAATTATTATGCCCAGTGAGACTCCCTTGGGAAAAACTGATTTTACCTTTGCCACTGGATATGACTTACAGATAGCTTTCTGATTGTGGAAGTAGCCTGTGCCTACTTTCTTCTGTCAGTGCTGGCACCCTGACTGTCTTGAATTTGTGCAGGTTTTATGTGTGCTCACAGTCCCTGTGAGTTCATATGTGCATAGACCTGATGTGTCTGGAAGACACTGTTTCCTTGAAGTCATCCATCATGTCTGCATTGTATAATCAGTCCACTCATCTTCTGCATATATCCTTGAGCCTTGAGAGAGGAATTTGATGAAGGTATTCTGTTTAGGATTGAGTGCTTCAAAGCATATCACTTTTTGTATGCTGACCATATTTGAATTTCTGTGTTAGTTCCCATCTTCTGAAAGAAATTTCTCTGATCTGGACTCAGAGAGGCACTGATCTATGTGTATAACGGCATATCATTAGAAGTCATTTAATAGTTCCTTTAGCAGAATAATAGTATTAGGTCTTCCCCTAAGCCCATGTTAGGTTCTTGGCCACGTTAGCAGTGTCAAGTATGGATTCTATCTCGTGGAGTGTATGTTGAGGTGCGTTTCCTGTATCCCTAGTCTCTCCAGAATATTTTTTAAATTTATTTTTTATAATTTATTCACATTACATCCTGACTGTTACCTACCCCATAGCTCATATTTTCCTGTTTCTACCCTCTTTCCCTCTTCCACCTTATTCCCCTCTTCTGGTCCTCTGGCCCTCTGGCATGGGGGGGGGGAATGCTCCTCCCCCACCATCTGACCACAGTTTATCAGGTCTCATCAGGATAGCCTGCATCCCCTTCCTCTGTGTGCACACAGGGCCCCTCTAAGAGGAAGTGATCAAATCATGGGCACCAGAGTTCATGTAAAAGGCAGTCCCCATTCCTCCCTCTCTGGAACTTTTTATCATGAAGGGATATTGGATTTCATCAAAGGCCTCTTCTGAATCTAATGAGATGACCACTGAGAAGTTTTGCATATATATTCATAAAGTGTAATAGCTACTCTTACTTGTCAGTTTCACTACATCTGGGATTAACTAGAACCCAAATGACTAGACACGCCTGTGAGGGATTTTCCATTTCTCCAGAGAATCCTGACTAATACATAAGGGATATTGATCTATAATTTTCTTTGTTTCATTTTTTAAAGTCTCTGTGGTTTTGGTATAGAGTAATTGGTGCTTCATAAGAAAGAACTATGAAATTTCCCTTCAATCTCTATTTTACAGAACAATTTGAGGTTTATCAGTGTTAATTTTTCTTTGAAGACCTGGTAGAGTTCTCCAGGAATCTATCCTCTCCTGTGCTTTTTATGATTAGGGACTGTTTTTATTCCACTAATGGTTACAGATCTGTTGAAATTTTTATCTGATCTTAATTTAACTTTAGTAAATCACATATATCAATATAGCTATCCATTTTCTTTTAGGTTTTCTAGTTCGGTGGATTACAGGTTTTTAAAGTATGCCTTTCTGGTTCTCTGGATTTCCTTGGTCTCTGTTGTAATGGCCTCTTTTTATTTCTAAGTTTGGCTTTGGATTCATCAAGCTTGTTGATTTTCTCAAAGAGCCAACTCTTTGTTTCATTGACTCCCTGCCATCATTTTTGTTGATTTCAGCCCTGAGTTTGATTATTTCTTGCCATCTAGTTACTTGGGACCTTATTTCTTCTTGAAGTTCTACAGCTTTCAGGTGCATCGCTAAATTACTAATATGAAATCTCTGTAATATTTTTATATAGGTACTTAGCTATGAACTTGCCTCTTAGAGCTGCCTTCATTGTGTCATATAGGTTTTGGTTTGTTGTGTTTTTATTTTTGCTCAATTCTAAAAAGGTTTACTATTCTCCTTAATTTTTCATCTTGACTCATTTTCCATTCAATGGTGAGTTGTTCTGTGTCTATCAATTTGTAGGATTTCTGTTGTTTTTGTTGCTGTTGATATCCACCCAATCCATTATGATTGGGGTAAGATGTGGGATGTTATTCAGTTTTTATATCTGTTGAATCTTGTTTCATGTCCAAGTATGTGATCAATTGTGAAGACAGTTCCCTGAGCTGCTTTGATGAGAGCATATTCTTTTGTGTTTAGCTAGAATGTACTGTATCTGATAGGTGCATTTGTTTTATGATGTTATTTAACTCCAGAACTTCTATGTTTAGTTTGTCTGAATGACATGTCTATGGTGAGAGTGGATTAATAAGGTCACCTACTATCACTGTGTGAGGATCAATATGTAATTTTAGTTATAGCAGTCTTCCTTTTACGAACTTGGGTGCATAAATGTTTAGGGTTGCAACATGCCCTTGTGGACTCTTCCTAGAGTAGTGTGTAGTGACTGTCCCTGTCTTCTTGATTAGTTTTGGTTTGAAGTTTTTTTTGTTTTGTTTTGTTTTTTTGTTTTTTGGTCAGAGTTAAGATAGCAGTAACTGCTTGCTTCTTGTGTCTAATTGCTTGGAATATCTTTTCCTTCCTTTTATATTGAAGTAATGTCTATCCTTGATGATAGAGTGTGTTTCTTGGAGACAGGCAGATCTCTGTGAGTTCAAGGCCAGCGTGATCTACAAAGAGAGCCCAGGGTAGTCAGGACTCTTTTACACAGGAAATCCTGCCTCGGAAAACAAAACAAACAAACAAATAAACAAAGACAGACAGAAAGAAATAAAATTAAAGTTCATTATAGTAAAACTACCAGAAAATTAAAAACTAAGGGGAAAACTTCCAAAGTTTCCTAGAATAAAGTCATTTTATTTAAAAAGAATCAAGATCTGTTGGTAACACACATCTAGAGCCAGATACCCAGGCACTGAGGTAATAGAATCTCTTGAACCCATAAATCTAGGGACAGTATGGGGGGGGGGACGGGACTCTGTCTCAAAGGAAAAAAAATCCAGTAAATGCTCTATAAAGTTTGTTATAATCTAAAACAAAAACAACCCATCTGCCATATGCTGTTGATAATAGACAGACCTTATATGTAAATATATAGAAATACTTAAAGTCAGGGTTGGGAAGATGGCTTCAGGTGCATTGTTTGCTGTGTAAGTATGAGACCTTGTGCTTGGATCCCCACCTCCCACATAAGAGCCAGGCACAGTGGTGCATGCCTTAAAGCCTACTGGAGAAACACGGAGAAGCGGGTTCTGGAGGTCCACTGCACAGCCAGTCTAGACAAAACAAAGAAGTCCAGGTTCAGAAAGGACAGGAAGATACTAAAGCTCAACCTCTGGCCTACACAGACATATACATTCAAATACACCCACATACCCACATGCATCACACACACACATGCACACGCACATGCACACACACACACACATACACACACACAACATAAGGGAAAAAAAGAAATAGTTAAATTCAAAGGATGGGAGAGGAACTTTATTAACAAAATGGGATGAGGCAGGGGACATGAGTGTGATCATGGGAAAGGCCAAAGGAACCTCTTCACAGATCATCTTTGGGGGGCACCTTTTCCAAAATATCTTCTTGAGGCATCTCAGCTCAATCACCAGAAGAAAGGAAACATCTGACTTTTAAATAATCTCCTAGGGGTAGCAGGACTTCAGTTTAGCATAGTGTATGTGAGAAAAGGTGTGGAGAAGCCAGGCACTGGTTAGCATCATCATGAAGAGTTTCTGTTAGGCTACAGTACAGGCTGTAGAAAGGAAAGCAGTGTTACTCTCTTACCTGTCTGTACTATCAGAGAGCAAGCTAGGGGAACCGAATGGAGAAGGGCTATAATTTCCTGCTAGCATTAATTATTTTGTACTCTCCATGTCCCGGAAAGCACTGTCATGAGGCATGGCCTGATTTAGGCTGTAGGATCTGGCTGAAGGGTACAGGCCTCTGCTCTTATCCAGGACAAGGTTATATAATTCTGTGGCAGAATACTTGTCTAGCATGTACGGAGTTCTAGAGTCTACTCCCAGCTAGAAGGAAAGAAGTTCTTGGTTGGCCATATGTTGTTGGATTTACTTCTGACTTTTCAGTTCTGTTCTATGTAATCTACTGACCTGTACCCCCCACCCATGCACTCCAATTTACAATCTTTTTCACTCTATACTCAAAGTGAGTCGCAAAATTAGAATATATGAGCCCCCTGTATTAGTTACTTTTTTATTGCTAGGATAAAACGTCATGAACAAGGAAACATACAGAAGGATAAATTTATTTGGAGCTATATTTCCAGAGGGATGAGAGTCCATCCTAGTCACAATGGGGAAGTGTGGCAGCAGACAAGCAGGCAAGTGTGGTGCCTGAAGCTAGAAGCTTGGACTTTGATTTATAAGCAGAAAGCAGACCATGCAAACTGAGAATGGTGCATGGCTTTTGAAACCCCATAATCCACCCCCAAATGACGTACTTCCTTCAGCAAGGCGACACTTTCCAAGCCTACCCAACCAGGGCCACCAACTGGGAACCAAATATTCAAATACCTAAGCCCCATTGGGCCATTTTCATTAAAACCACCATCTCCTTCAACATTGCTCTTTTAAATTATGTCTTGGTTAGTCTGAGCCCTTTGCATAATACATCTGAGAATCAGTTTATCATTTTTTTCAGGATAAAATGCTGGAATTAAATTAAATGACCACATGTGCTAGTCGGTAGTCTCAGCTTTTCTGGGTTGCAGACCAAACAATCATTCAAAACAGTAAGCAACACAGCAAGTCTCACACGCAGACACAGACAGACAGACAGACACACAGGTGCATGCACATGCAAGCACTCACACACAGATAGACACACACACACACACACACACACACACACACACACATACACACACACAGACAAATATACACCATATTACACAGACACACACCATACACACATCAAAGAAACCTACAAAAATGGCATGTTGCTATCAGTAAATATGATCTCTTCTGTGCATATTAATTTATGACTTTTTAGTTTCTTTCAACAATATTATTTTTATTGTAAAAATATGTTTTTAAAAACCTTTTAAAAATTATCCTCTGGCATTTTCTATTTTTTATATTGTAAATGATGCTTTTTTTTTTTCAATGTATGTTTGTGATCTTATTTCCTGAGCTCTTTCTAAATTTTCTTAGTCTATCTTTTTTTGTAGACTCTTCTACATAGTTAATATAATATAAAAATCAGACAGTTCTTTGTTTTTGCATTAATGTCTTATTTTATTTTATCATATAAATTCATACCCAGAATACAATGTTACATGGACATGATAGGTCTTCTTGTCTCCTGGGCAGTGGAAAACACTCAGTTTGTTGCCATTAAGAATACATTACATTATTCTGTATGTATTTATCAAGTTGGCAGTTTCCTTTAGCCCTGCTTTGCTTTTTACATGACTAGGTGTTAAGTTTTGCCCAGTTTTTTTTCCTGCCTATTCTGAGGTATTATGTAGGCATTCTTTCCTATTAATGTGGTATATTTAGTTGATTTCTAGGGCATTTCTGTCTTACTTCCTATTTGATTGTAAGGTATTATCTCTTCGTTTTATTGGATGTGATCAGTACATTAAAAGGTAGTGAAGGATTTTTATGTCTGTTTACATACCATATCTATGGTTTTGTTGTGACATCTTTGGTACTGGAGCAATGCTGGGCTCAGAGAATTAATTGAAGAGTATCCCTTATTCTAAGGACTTGTTGGATTTTGTTGTCGCTGTTGATGACAATCACTTTATAACATTTAAAGATGTATATCTATAGTTTATGTGGTTTCCTTTGAGTCCAGAAATCAACTCGCCTGTGAAGTCTGATAAAATGTTACACAGCATCCTTACAGGAAAGGGGCCTGATGATGAGGGCCTGACATAGCAGCATATGTATGTTCCAGTCTTAGGGCAAATTATATGACCTTATGAAATCATTTAAAAGCTGTATAATGCAATTTAAGTTTTAACAATAAATAGAGCCAGTATACAATGTGAATTGGTCATTTCCTATAGTGGTTATGTTGCTCCATTAATTTACCCTATAGCCTCATACTAAGACTGTATCAATTTCTTCACACTTTTCTGAGTACAACTAGGTATGATTCCCTTATTGTGCTCAGTATTTTACCAAAATAACAGCATCTACACTTAAAATGACTTCTGGAACATTATACTAAGTATAAATATTTTCCAAGGACTGTAAACTTAGATATTGAAAATAAATTATTTAGCATTTACTAAAATCAGAACTCTGAATATATTCCTTAATACAAAATATACATCTATATGCTTCAAAAACATGTTGAAAGCTGGGTATATTTTTGTTTATATGTCTAAACTTGTGAATTCTTTAAATTAATAGCTTAATATTTATACAATAACATTTTAAATAATTACCATTTTGTTTATTGTCCAGTTTATTTTTAATTTACATATATGAGTGTTTTGTCTGCATGTGTGGCAGTGTACTATATTCATGCAGTGCCTGAGAGGCCAGAAAAGGGTGTTGGATCACCTAGGACTGGAGTTACAGGTGGGAATAGCCATGTGGGTGCTGGGAATTACACTCTGATCCTTTGGAATAGCAGCCAGTGATCTTAAGCACTGAGATTTCTCTTTAGTCCCCAATACTGAATATTTTAAATACTAATATACTATTAAATGATAATTGTTGTTCAGAAAATATTTCAGCCAAAACATTCTAAAATAGCAAACTTAGGAATACAGAAATCATTTTACAGAATTTTGTTTCACTAAAATATTTAGAACTTATTTATTCTCAAAAAATGTCCAATTAATTGCAAGTAAAATCCTTTGACCTCTTTCATTAATTAGATTAAGGAAAGACAGAAGACATTTTCCTTCCAAAAATGAAAGACCTAATTCCAAAGGCCATTTGAATTGATGAGAGGTGATTATTTCAGCATCACTCCTGTGAGATAAATCCCTTGTTAGAGTTGATTGCAACTTGAAGTGCTTCCTTCATCCTTTTCATTGTAGAATATTTAGGCAGGTCTAGAATATTGTGACATGTCAATGATCTTAGGTTATCTTTTTCACTGAAGATTTGAGGACAACGGAATAGTATTCCTTCATACTGCAGGCCTTTCACATGTAGCCTCTCACGTCCTGTAAGAAAAACTATAAAGGAATACAATTTAGTTGAGATTTTTCATCTATGATAACTCAGGGTATATATATATATATATATATATATATATATATATATATATGTATATATTAATGATAACATTTAATAAATATTGAGCTCACATTTGTGTTGTAGTTCAGAGAAAACTTCACAAGGGCAGGCAAAGCCTAGAAAAGTCATAACATTTGGGTTTTGTCCTCTATAAATTCATGCCATGAATATATGTGCTTTGCCTTTAAGAATGATCTTTTACATTAAGAATGAGCATATATATGTGCCCTATCCACCCCATTCCCAGACAACATCTCAGCCAGCATCCCTGGAGGCCTGTTGCCACACAGGAAAGGCAAGACCATAGCCTTATCTGCATTCTCAGAGGTCTGCAGCCATCAGAGACTACCAGGTACAACCACTCTACCCACAATTCCTAGCCTGACTTGTCCTCCCAGCAAACCCTGGAGCAGTAAAGCCCTGTCCAGTCCTCTATGTACCCCATTCTCTGCCCACAGCTTAATCTGCATTCACAGAGGCCTGCTGCCTCCCAGGACAGACAGGTGAGACCCCTACACCCCAGTAAATATCACTCAGAACAGGAGATAAAAATAGACATAAAGTAGATGGAAGGAGGGAACTGGGTGAAAGAGGATGTAGGGAGGAGACTGGAGTGGGGCTCAGGTGTGGGGAACAGGGTGGAGGGCCGGGAGAGAGAACTAAAATCAGTAGCAGGGCATCTGTGGGACAGAAAGAAACTCCAGGGAGTCTATGACTGTGACCCTAGGTTGGATGCCTACCAGCAGGATATATGGAGCAAGAAATTGCCACCTCCTATAGCCAGGTTGAATTTCCAGTGGAGGGGTGGGGACACTAACCCACACACAAAACCTTTGACCTAGCCAATCAATGACCAACTCAACTGACAGAGCCCACCACTGACCCTAATAATGATATTCTTCTATTCTTGCGGATAGAAAGCTGGCATAACAGTCATTTGAGTGGCTTCACATAGAGGCTTTTGAAAACAGATATAGAGACACAGAGCGAAACATTAGTTGGAGTTCAGGGAATCTTATGGAAGAGGCAGGGGAAGGACTGAAAGAGCTTGAGAGGTTCAAGAAAACCTACAAAATCAGATAACATGGACACCTAGGGGCACACAGAGATGGAACCACCAACCGGAGAGCATCCATGGTATAGTTCTAGGCCCTCCACACATGTAACAGATGCAGAGCTGGGTCCTCATGTGGAACTCTAACAGCAGGAGCAGGGGCTGCCTCTGACTCTGTTGCCTGCCTTTGGATCCCTTTCCTATAACCGGATAGTCTTTCCTAGATTCAGTTGAAGAAGATATGCCCAGACCTACTTGATATGACAAGGTGGGTTGATACCCATTGGAAGTCTTCCATTCTCTGAGAAGAAAGGGAAGGGGGAACTAGGAGAAGATGAGGGAGGGGAACATTCTAGTGGGATCTTAAAAAAATAATGAATGAATGAAAAAATTAATATCCATTATAGTACTTACAGAGGAATTTTTTCTTTTCATCCAAAGTTAATTCATGGAAAGCCTTCCAAAACAGTAGAATAGTTGGATGTGATTTTTCATATCCATTGCCATACTGTGAGTCCTTGAGAACAAGAGACAAAAGAGTTACAGAAACTTCTGGAGTGATGTGGATCAATTATTTGGAAAAGTTAGAGGGCACTTAGGTTGTCACTTACATTTTCAAATTTTTTCCAGTCATAATTATCATT
The DNA here is from genome assembly GCF_964271855.1 of Acomys minous. Lineage (NCBI taxonomy): Eukaryota > Metazoa > Chordata > Mammalia > Rodentia > Muridae > Acomys > Acomys minous. The sequence continues at coordinate 51,056,759 of NC_140487.1, read as the reverse complement.
CCCGATTATTGCTGTCATTAGTTCTTCAGGCTGGAAATACTTGATTATATCCCAGTTACACACCTTATAAAATCCTCTATGAAATTCCTCATAAATTGTCTTTATAGAGATGTTAAAAATGTAATCAACACACTTAGAAACATAGTCTTTCCTTGAGGGAAGAAAAGTAAAAACAATGATATACCTCATCAGTGACATAATATTATCTGTTCTGCTCTTTTTACTCTATTGAGAAAGAAAAGTATTATTTCTTTTGTGTAGCCCACAAGTCTATGCAACACAGGGAAGTGAAACGTGACCAACTAGGACAAAGGTCCTTAGAGAATATAAGAGAAGGATTCAGACTTTAGAGTGTTCTCAACTTCCTACGAGAGGAATTGTAACTCCAATCTGAATAAGGTGCTCCTTGACTTTCAATTGGGATATGTCCCAATGAGCTCATTAGACATGGAAAATGCATTTGATACATCTAGCCTATAGCTTAGCCATTTCCCTTACTGGCTGCTTTCCAGCATCATAAGGAAGTACTATGCCACATAGAGAATGGTCAAAATAAAATCCAAAATTTGTGGAGTGTGATGACTATGGAATGTCATGTGCCTTCACATCATAGGAAGCTTCTTTGCCTCGACATATTTCACACTGGTCTTCCTTCCTCTTGGGAGCCATGCAGAAATCCTTTTCTCCAGCATATCATGCTTCCTCTTTGCTGGCAATTTCTATCCCATCATCAGATTTTCATATGAAAATGAAATGAAATGGAAACAGAAGGGCTGGCCCTTCTTTTTCTCCACACATCTTTCTTTCATCAGAACATTTGTGGAAATAAAGAATGGCCTTGCAGTATAATCCACACATTCCACAGTGTGCTAGATTTCCCAGTGACACTTGGTAAAGTGTGAGTGTGGATTGACTCTGTCCTGCAAGCAATTTATGTGTTGAAAATTATTTCTTCCACTGTTGGGTAGTAAGAAAATAAAAACTTGATCTAACTATAATGTTATGGTGAGGCCTTTGTAAAGTGATTAGAGTTACACAAAATCATCACAGTAGAACCCCATAATTAAACTCTGGTAGCCTTTTATGGTGAGGGAGAAAGACCAAAAGTGACACATGCTCACACTCCTTATGACTGTCAGGTACTTCCCTCTCACACTCAAGATGCTGGCCACAAGAGAACCACTCACTGATATGGTCCTTGAATTTGCAGGATGGTGAGATAACTAAAACTCTTTTCTTTATTATGTTGCCCAGTATTTGATATTTCATTATAGTAATGAAAGTAGACTAAGTGGGGTTGCCACTAGAAACATGGTAACTCCCCCAATTCCCTTTAAACAGCTTATTTAAATCACCTCTCTCTGTTGTACCTATAGCTAACCATATGCTGCTAAATGTTCAGTAACCAGTTTTCCAAAAGGAAGGAGAGGAAGGGTGGGATGTAAGGAGACAGAAAGGAAAAGAAAAACGGAAAAAAGACAGAGGAAAGAAAACCAGAAAAGACAGAAAGAAAAATCCCATTTTAATGTTTGCCAAATTTTTGTGCTCTAATATGCCTGCCATGGCTGACTTCAAACTACTGGTACTTTTAGTAATAACCTGTAGATAGTGATGAAAATTTTGCAGTCAGATCTCATAAGCTGGTACCAGCTGGTTTACTTAACACACTATATGATGGTCTATTTGAATATCAGCTTTCTGCGTACTAGGATATAAGTTATATATTTTGTCTTTTTCACAGCTCCACCACCAATATTTAAATAGTGTATGGCATAGAATAGGGACTAAAAGATATCTTAGATGACACAGACATTTATCCATATAAAAGACAAATAACTAAAACAAATATCCAAGAAGCTCAAATATATTTTAAATTGTATCAATATAAATACTTTATGCCTATTAACAATATATATATATTTGGGTCTGTAATCTTACTTGTTGGCTTCCTTCACAGGTACAGAGATCCCATTTGGAATTAAAGGAACATCTTTTTGATCCCAGTATATCTGTAACCAAAATGTAATTGACTGATAATCATAAATATAGGTCTGCTATTACTGTCCATACATCTTCCCCATACAACTTAAAATGGCTAGAGATGGATAATCACTTTTCAGTTCAGCCTTTTGTTTACTGTGTTAGTCTATTTATGTAGCCCAAGGTGGCCTCCAACTTGCTATTGCCTTGCCTCCACATCCTATGATGTACCACCACATTCAGCTCCAAACCTCAAACACACACACACACACACACACACACACACACACACACACACACACACACACACTCTTATGGCTTTTTGTTTTTGAGCTGTTTGAGACATGGTATCTTTATGATGTCCTGGCTGAGCTGGAGCTTGCTATCTACGTCAGACTGGCCTTGAATTCACTGGCCTTGACAAGGCTTAAGCTACGATGACCTCGCAAATAAAAAATTTATGTCTTCCTTAATACATAAATTATCTTTTAAAATATGGATATTACATATTAAAGGTTCTATAAAATTGTTTTTAAAATAATAGATAATGCCTGGTGATATATCTTAGCAGTATAATATTTTCTTAGCATGGGTTCAATCATCACCAACTTCCCCTTCCTACCCAAAACAAGCAGATTAAAGACAACCTGTAATCTGAATTTCTTGCTACTCACAGAAAAATACATGTTAAGTTCTTCAATGTCACCAGCCTCACAATTTAGAACCTCTTGCAGATTCCTATTGAAAAGATGCAATTTAAAATATGATACATTTGAAATTATGAAATTTCAAAGTGATAATCATTCAATAAGTAAGTAATGTAGACATGAACAAAATTCAGTATAAATTTCCTTTCTTACTCTCTCCCATTCATCTTCCTAGAAAATCTCAATTTAGAATTTGATTTGTTAGTCTGCTCTACCTCATTGAGACCATTGTATATTATATAAATGATTATAGAAAGGAGCATTCAATGACTAAGGTGGGGGGATTTATTTTTGAAAGTCTTTAGTTGTCACAAGTATAGGTTTTCATCTAGTGAGTAATGACTGCAAACACTATTAAACACGTCCCACGTCCAGCATAACCTCCCACAACAAGAATTAAAACAACCAGATACCTGCCAGGTGTGGTGGCGCACGCCTTTAATCCCAGGACTCGGGAATCAGAGGCAGGTGGATTGCTGTGAGTTTGAGGCCAGCCTGGTCAACCAAGCAAATCTAGGACAGCCAAAGCTACACAGAGAAACGCTGTCTCAAAAAGCAGAAAACAAACAACAACAACAAACAACAAAAACCCAACCAGATACCTAAGGTGATAGCTCAATGGATGCTCTTGTCTAAGAGGGAGAGACCCAGGGTTGGATCTCCAACCAAAATGTTCAAAACAGAAAACTCCAAAATGTAAAAATTGCTAATGTTGAGAAACTCTGCTCTAATAAAAAGTTACCATTAATGGTCCATGAAAAAAAGGAATGATTTTGTTCCATTTGTTGTCAACAATTTAAGAAAAATTTGTTGGCAGAAAAGCGGCATTTCATGTACATCCATTCACATACTGGTTAACCTGAGCATGCTTTCATTTTTGATAAAAATTTTGATATCTATATATGTGTGTGTGTGAATATATATATATATATATATATATATATATATATATATATATACACATATATACATATATATGCACTTACAGCACTAGATCTCTATAAATCATATGTATACACATTTATGGAATTAAATCAATGTATAAGCCACATATATGTACTCATAGCACTTTATTTATAAACCACACCAATATAATGTACTTATAATACTATATTTATAAATTATATCTCTGTATATATACATACTAATGTACTATATTTATTTATAGACCCCATCTATATATATGTACCTATCACATTATATTTATAAATCATCTATCTAAATACTTATAGCACCATATCAATTTATAAACCACATCTATGTATATTCTCTTATTGCACTATATTTATGTATATATGAAGTAATAACACTGTCTATTTAAAAACCATCTATCTATACATATATGCACTTAAACCACATATATATGAACTTAAAGCACTGTACCTATTTATAAACAATATACATATACACTCATACACTACAGATGTTTGTAAGCCACATGTGTGTATTCACTTATAGCAGTATATGTATTTATAGAACAAGACAGATGACCCACACATATCCTGAGAACTCCCCTAAGTATGTTCCACCTGGATAAAGAGCCCAGGTCCAAGGCAGGTGTGGTGGCGCACGCCTTTAATCTCAGCACTTGGGAGGCAGAGGCAGGTGGATCTCTGTGAGTTCGAGGCCAGCCTGGTCTACAAAAGAGTCCAGGGAAGCGAAGGATACACAGAGAAACCCTGTCTCAAAAAATAAACAAAACAAAACAAAACAAACAAAAAACCCGAACAAACAAACAAACAAAAGGAGCCCAGGTTCAAAGTCTTTGTTGTGTTAATTCTTATGATTAGAGGACCACCTGACTTTTCTCATTTCTGAAGGCTTGCTCTATTGCAAGTCATACTAATGGAAGCTCATGTAAAGGGCCTACAATATTAAGACTGAAGACCTTTCCTGTGTCTCTTAGTGTGTCATATTTTTTATATTTAAAAAAGCTGAGGCTTAAATGTTGTTCTTAAAAAGCAAATTATATGTACTTACTTTCCCAAGAGAAAATTGAGTTTTTTTAAATCTTCCAAAGATGGCTTTTGGTTCAGAAGTTTTTTGTATAAAGCAAGTGGAAAAGGAAGGTTGATAGCCTTTAAATTGAGTAGGGAGAGTCCACATAAGATTCCAAATAAGAAATAGTTCTTCTTCTCAAACTTAGGCTGTAAAACAAAGTTGAAAATGATCCCTAAGCTATTATAAGTAATCAGATCTACAAAGGCACAATTAGACTAATAAATAACAAAGTTTATCTCCCTTTTCTACTTAACATCATGAGTTAGGCACAAATTGGGTTTCAAAGGAATAAAAAATTCCTACTCTTTTATAAGCCATAATACAATGTAAGTTTCTTCCATAATCTTATTTCTGTTGTTTATGTTTGTTGGTTTAAGACATGTAGGATGTTCTCAAAACTCACTATACAGCTGAGGGAGACCTTGGACTCCTCTTGCTTGTACCTCGTAAGTGAGGAATTATAGCCATGTGCTACCTTGCTCAGCTTCTTGTATAATTTTCAATATATTGTATTGTTATTAACAATACAAAACATTAAGTAAATGAGTTTTTGGCTACTGATAGTGTATTTGAAATGTAGAAACATACACTCAGGTGGAATTACAAAGTTTTCATGAGAAACTTTAAGGTCCTGACCTTCCAATTCATAGAGAAAAGTGAGGCTGAGGAAGGAAGAGTGTTCTGTACTGACACATTAATTTAGCAGAATGAATGCCAGATGAGTGGGATGTCCATGGTGTCTCCTTTTAGCAGTGCAGCCCACATGGGGCTTAGCACTGGAGTAGCTCCCACATGGGGCCTCTTTCTCACTCTGGCATCCGGTCTCACTGTGTGGCTTCTTCCCCTGCAGAGATCCTGCCTTGATGCCTTGTGCCAGGAGACTATGAGAGCTAATGGACGTCAGCACCATGCCCCTGGACTTCTAGAACTCTGCACTGAATAGGCTTACTCTCCTTAACAAAGTACTCAGGGGGGTTCATTAAAGAGATGCCAACAAAGACAGACTAATGCAGCTGCTGTTACTTGTCTTCTCTGAATCTTTCTGTCCTGGTTAGAAAAACAAAACAAAACCATAAAAAAAAAAAACTTTCCAGGCCTAAACTTTAACCCAATGTAGGGAGTGTCCCTAGTGTGGAACGCCAGTGCCATTCTTGCTGTTAGCAGGCTAATGAGGTTCAGTAACTCACAGATTCTTTATTATTCCCGCTCTCCTTGCCTTACTCACTCCGTAGGTAAGCTTCTGAAATGAGTTAAAAATACAGTACAATTTTCAGTGGCCTCTCCTAGTCAGTTTTCTAGCCTATACTTTGTAATATATACTTTGGTTCAACTTGATTTTGCTGTTTTATCAAGCCATATACAAATTAAAATACAATTGTGTATGTGTGTGCATGCGTGTGCATGCATGTCTGTCTGTCTGTCTGTCTGTGTTCTCCTAAGCAGAACTATGCTTAAAAGTGAGGGCTTTGCTGAGTGTGGTAGACCCCTTTAATCCAAATACTTAGAAAGTGGAGCTAGGAAGACTGTAAGTTCAAGTCTAGCTTGGAATGCATAGTAGAACACTGAATAAGATAATGTATAAAAATGAAAAAAAATATTATAGTCAAAGAAATCAGCCAAATTTTCAGAATTAGCAGCTTTCTCTGGTAGTTCACCAACAGTTTCTACTAATAATTCTGTATTATAACTCTCATAATTAAGGGCATATCCAAAATAACTATCCCTTAGAGATTATGTAAAAAAATTTTAGGATATCCATGACATATAGTATCTTTCCACAGTTAAAAAAAATTCATGAATTATGGACACACAGCAGGACATGGTTTCCTACATGCTACCAGATCATGTCAACACATAGCTGCTGCTCTGTGGGTGATGTGTTAATACTCAGCACAGAGAAGCCACATTGTATAGTCTTGATGTTACACTATTGTCTATGGCTTTCATATTGCAGCAACATAATGTTTTATGAGAAAGATATAACTTACATTGACTGGAAACCACATGCTGGAACCATTTTCAGGATACATGAACATTTCATATTTGGGGTCTGTCATCTCTTCAAATATACAGTGGAAGAACTCTGAACTCACCCCTCCACTCTCAGGTTGAATTTCATTAACAAAATTAACCTACGAGAGAGAGAGAGAGAGAGAGAGAGAGAGAGAGAGAGAGAGAGAGAGAGAGAGAGAGAGAGAGAGAGAATTTACTTTACTTTAAGGCTCTTATTTAAAACTCAGCTTTTTGCTCTTTATGGGAAAGCCGTTAGCCTGTTCTGACACTCGCAAGTTCATTAGAACTGCCAGATCTACACACAGATTTACCTTCTCACACTCTGTCTCCCCTCAGTTTTTGCTGCCAAGCAGTGAAAGCCAGAAGCCTATTTATTCTCAGGTCATTAAGATAGTGAGTGCTTGGATCATTTACCACAGAAGAAGAAACAATACCTTGATATAAATTTTGATATGCCTCAAACCCCTGAGCCATGAAATTCTCCTGTTATTTCACCTTGTTGTCTGTCTTTGTCTTATCTTTCAGACTGAGCAACTTGGCTCTCATGAGCTGGGATCTCCAGCCTCTACTCAAAGTCTTTCTCTTTTTTAACAGTACTCCATACCTCTGGATCTGATGGCCTAGTGCTGACTTGACTTTACCCTGCCCGGTCTGATAATTCCTTTTCTGGATAATTTAATTTCTTTCATTTATTTGTATATCTAATTTTTGGTGCTGGGGATTGAATTGGGCCCACGGGCATGCTAAGCAAACACTCTACCAGTCCCAGGCCTTGTATTTTTCAATATGCACATCCTTGAGTTTTATTTCTCCAGTTTTTGCTCTTCTGTTCTGTCTCAGAAAATATTCCTTCTGATGTTTGATAAAATTCTTTGGCCTGGTCAGGATTCATGGTGAAGTCAAGTGTTAGGAAGGACAGTCTTGTCATGCTTAGTCTATTTTGTATCTGTCTTGAAGTTAAAATCTTCCTTAAGGGAAAGTCATTTCCTCCAGAGGAAAGAATTTTCTACTGATAACCTCACAGACAAAGTATGAGAAAACTAGATACAAAGTGAGTCTGGTTTCTAAAATAAAATTACTTATTTGTTTTCTATTTTAATCACATGCTGAGATCTAGTCCTTTCTGGTCTGAGTACTATCCTCCAGGATCTGTTTTCTTTTGGAGTTTACCACCTTACCCTCTCAGCTGGTTATCAGGAAAATCCACTCCCCTTTGGACTCCAGGATTCAGCTCTTACCCCCATTAGTTAGTATTCTGTTTGTATTCAATATGGCAAATGGCCTGAGGTGCCACACAGTAAACACGCTACAGGCATCCACAAAGGATTAAATGAGGAGTGGCTGGAATTGAAACCTACATTGTAGAAAGTCTAGATCCTCAGCAGGGGAAAGTGCCTGCTACACTTGTTACCTTCTGAGTGCATGAACAGTTCCAGTTCTTCACTGGTTCTTGATTGAATTCTTTTGAATGTGATTTTGCAATTCCTCCCATTGAGAGGTTAGTATATTTTCCCAGCCTTTGGCTTGGGTTCATTCATGAGCCTTCTTTGGCTCAAACAATACTTAACAATTACTAGCTTGCATCTCCAGCACTGCTGTGAGCAGAACATGCTTGTTGGTCCCAAAAGAAGGAAGGGTATATAAAGCATAACGCAATGTCCTCAGCCAGTAATACCATAGCATAGCCAATATCTATCTAGCTTTTAGATATGTGAACAAACTCAAACAAAAATACATATGGCTGGGGAATGTAGCTTAGTGGCAAAGCACTTGCTTAGCATCTGCAGAAACCCTGGTCTTAATCCTACGATCATACATACAAACACATATTCATTAAAAAAAAAAAAAGACACCTAGAGGTTCAGCTGGACTAGAAGATTTATAAAATAAATTGTTTTTATGTCATTATAATAATCAATAAATGAGTTAACCTGAAATTCAATATGTAATTAAACATTCATTCCATTCTCTCAAGGGAAAGGGGACATTTCTGGAAAACTTAAAAATGAATGCAGCTTCTTAGTTACAATTGCCTCTTACACACACACACACACACACACACACACACACACACACATGCGCGCACACACGCACACATGCACACATGCACGCACAAATCCAGTGAGACATTTTTCTTTACCGTTAGTGGTTTTCTAAAGTTTGAGACTTCAGCTTGTCTTAATTGACGCATGGTGTCTTCAATCAGGTGACTTCGTCTGACTTTCAGTATAAAGAATGGGGGTATCATGATTTCTGGAGATGCCATAGCTTCAGACTTTTGGAAGAAGAAAAATTTTAGTTCGTTCTCTTTTGGATCTTAAGACTATATCAGGGATTAAACTGAGAGTGGTGAAGCATGCCTAGAGTCCCGGGGGGTGAATGCTGGAAGTTTGAAAATTCAAGATCTGGGGCTGTTGAGATGGCTTGGCAGGCAAAGGAGCTTGCTGCCTAACCTCCAAACTTCAATTACTTCTCTGGAGCATACATGCTGAAGGGAGAGAATTGACTGAAACAGGTTGTCCTCTGAACTCCATGTGCAGATGAGATGGTAGCTTACACAATTACAGAACATAAACGTAAAACAGCTTTAGAAAGAAATTCAAGCGATCCAAGATGGTGGCACTGACCACGCACAGTATCTGATCTGCAGGACAGATCCTAGGGACCTGGCTGGGAGCAACAGACTACAAGACCTGGAGAGCCCTAGGTGAGAGGGGTCTACACAGTGCAGAGCACAGGTGGGTCTGGTCTCAGGCCATCGAACTGGCCCATGGAACACAGATGCCCAGTAACCAGACACTGGCCACATACTCATCTGATAGCTGCATCTGCGCTCTATATCACTGACTCGGTATCTGGGACTGAACTAGGGGTGGTGAAACACCAACATCTGGATCTTCTGGCCTGGAGAGAACCCAAAAAAAGAGGGTGGATCTGACCTCAGACCACCCCACCAGTCCAGAGAAATCCTTATGGTCGGTCCTGCAGCCTATTGGGGGCACTATCTCACGGAACTGTGGGTTACAGAACACCAGGGGGAAGCCCAGAGTATGGATCTGGGATTGATCTGGTTTCAGATCACCCTTACAGTCCACAGAGGCAAACAGGACCCACACAGAGTGGGGGAGGGGGAGGGATGCAGCTGTGGACACATTCTCTGACTATGGTGTGGTAGCTGTACTCTCTGGAGGGACTGAAACATGGCGCAACAGCCTGAACAGATTGGGCAGAAACCTAGCTAACTGCCACAACCCAGGGTGTGGTCCCTGTGCTCTGGTGGGACTCAACTAAGGTGCCATGACTTGAACACTTGAGCAGATGGGTAGAAACTTAGCCAAACACCCCCCAACCAACCAGCGGGTGGTTCCTACACTCTCAGGCAGACTGAACCTAGGACCCAAAGCCCCAGTGCCCAAGGGCAGAGTTTCCAAAGCCAGCCAAAGGCAGGATAACCAACTGTACCTTCACTACCTCAGACCAAATCTTGGGCTGTAGAGCACAAGCACCTGCTGGCCTAGTGGTGAGCCCAGGGTGTGAAGGAAAGCCCCCTGGAACTGAAACCCCACAAGAAGAGCATCAAGGCTGGTGGATCTGGATCCAGGGGGACGTGCACAAACTACTGTACCAAGCAATGACAATGCATACAGGAAACCTAGACCCTCCCCCTAATCAGATTTAGCCTATGGACAGTGATTTCTCCACATGTGTGTGGAGAGGGGGAGCTCATTCTGACATGAACTCTGGTGCCCCCTATTTAACTAGTTCCCCTTGGAGGGGAGGCCTGGTGGCACTCAGAAGAAGGGTAAGCAGGCTACCTGGATGAGAACTGATAGGCTGTGATCATATGGTGGGGGATAAGGTTCTGTCACAGGCCTAGGTGAGGGGAATAGGGTGAAATAGGGAGGGGGTAACAGGAAGATACAAGTGTGCGGATAACAATTGAGATGTAATCTAAATAAATAATTTTTTTTAAAGAAAGAATTTCAAGGCCATCTGTGACATATATCATGTTCAAATTCAAGGCCAGCACAGGCTACCTGGTGCCCCTCCCCCCCTTTTTTTTTACAAAAAATATATCCTATAGATTTTTAGTACTTCTTTATTATTTACTTCTTTGGTTTTGCTCTTACAAAAGATCTCACCATAAATTTCCTCTAACTCCTAATACAGCCTGTCAACCTCCTGAATGCTGGAATCATAGGTACAAAGCATCAGGCTTGATTTATATTTATTATCTTTTGTATCTTGATGCCATCCTTCTACATACTTATAATCTAAGAAAGATGTTGTGGAATCTTTACATTTGCAGGATCAGACAAACTGTGCCACTTTGCGTTCATGTGCAAAAATTAGCAACTTGGAATGAACTGTTAAGTAATTTTAAATTGATCCCTTACTATAGTACTCATCATTAATGTTGGGATCAAACATGGTAAGAGCACAATTTACCATCAGCCTTTTGAAGCCTAGTATGAGCATATAAAGTTCAGAAATTAACCATAAAGGCTGTAGAAGAGATAAGAACTGTTGGCAAGAGGGAAGACATTCTCTGAGAAGACGGTTTCTGTAAATTATAGCCATCCACTTTGGAAGTCTCAAAAACAGCATCTCAGTAGGTCACACCGCAACGGGGCATTGTTCTGAGCATTCTAAATGGGAGTGTCTTGAGTTTTCCTAAATTGTCATTACTCCTTCACTACCATAGGCATTGGTCTTGTTTCTGCTAAACTCTTTTGGATTAGAATACAGCAGACTTGGCTGCCTTTGATTTACCCTTCAGCACAGCTCTGAACCTTCAGGTCTATCACATGGACAATAAATCAATATTTAGGAATCATGAGTTAAGACAGTTTCCTTATTGTCTACCTTACAACAATGACAGTTTGATTAATAGATAATCTAAGCCAGGTATGTTTGCCCATATAAGCTTCCTACCATCTTAGGTAAGGTAATATGCGACTCGGGGTTGGGAACCCTACTCCAGATCTCTGCTACTGCCACATACTGAAACATTTATATAATTCTGGGATATTGTTCTTTTATTCCTTGTGCTTCTTCCCCCCCTTTCCACGCCTGTCCTTTACTGATTCCTGTGTTCAGGAATCTGTAGTTCTCAGATGCTTCAGCAACACTGACTGCTAGACAACTTTCCCCATGGTTCTGAGCCACACACAGTGGCCACTGATTATAGCAGGCAGAAATACCTGTGATTTCTTTTGTTTAGTGAAGACTTAGCTTGAAAATCTCCATCTTATTCTACTGTCTACATTATCTCCAACTGTTCATTATATATGAGTCTTCCATTTCTGCATTATTGCTTTTGAATTGGTTAATTTGAATTAGTTAGATGAGTTTGGAGCATACAGTTTTGACTTTGTACATCAAACACTTTGGAGAACAGAACTGTGAAGTTTGCTTCCCAAGTGCCCATGAGAATTACTATTTGAAATGGTCTCCTAGTCCTTCATGATGTATAACTTGTAAAAGTTCACGTATCTACTCATTAGCATGATAGACTATACCTTTCTATAGAGGAAAATACTACATATGGAAGTAATTGTTTAAAGGAATTTTATGAGAAGGTTATACTTGGGAAGAAAAGACTTCACTTTTTTCCCTTTGCCACAATGTCTGGCAGATGAAAATAGATATGGCTTGTTCAAACTGACTGATGACACAGTGATTAAAAGGGCCTGGTAACAATGGAAGGAGACTCTTTATCCTTGGAATATTATTGCAAGAATATTCCTTGTTTCTTGATTGCTTATTGTAATTACCTGGAATTTATGGCCTAGTGCATTTGCAAAAGTCATATGTAATTAGTGAAGCATAAAAAGGGAATATTTTGCTGTTGAAATGGTTTCTTTTGTAGACATGGTGCCCTAGACATTTTTGTTTTATACATATGGCCAATGCTGTTTGACTTTACAATATATACAATAATGTATATGATGCTGCATTCCAGTAAATTATTAAAATCTAGATGTCATAAATCAATATGACCTTTCCTAAGAAATGACCTAGAAAATGTTTGGAAAAATCCTTAATATAGTGTCTAGGGAATTACACATATAAATATATCTGTGTGTCAATATATTATATACTATGTACACATTGTTTATCCGTATATAATATGTATACATATATATATGTATATGTTATATATAATGTGTGATAATAATACAATTGTGAGGAGGATCAGAGAAGCAAGTAAGTTCTGTAATGAAATCAGCCATCATCTAAAAATTAGGAAATATATTTCGATATATAGGATATATATGTCATATAAGGTCTGTGTACTCTATAATCTGTTATTAGTTGCATGTTGAGCAGTTATGGATCCATGTGTTAATTGACATGTATTGTAAGTAGATTCTTTGATGAAATTTGAGAATTCACTAATAGTCTATGGATATAGCAATAAGTCACTAGTATTTGTTTTAATACTATAGCCATTTGGCAGAATAATAAGAGTAAGCTGTTCTCTGGGACTTCTGACTACCTAGGCACAAATTTCTTGGCCTTGATAATGGTGCCAGGTTTAATCTCATAGACTGAGCTTTAAACTGAATCAGGAAATGGTTGGTTATTTCCATAACACTCATGCCAATATTGCATCAGCTAGCATGTCTTGTCGGGATGTAATTACTGCCACTTGCAGGAGTATTGCTAGGCCAGACTGATGGTTACTTTTCTCTTGTCTCAGTGTGCACAGCACTTTCTAGGACCATAAAAGCTAGCCAGTAGGAATAAAAAGCTTCCCAGTCAGAACCTGATTGATTCATTCCATGTTCTAATGAGCCAAGTGTTCAGTGTTTTCAGTGATATGGTTGAAATCATACCCTTTCCCAATGGGCTCAGGGAACCTCACAGAAGAGGAGTTGGAAATATTGTAAGATCCAGAATCAGCGAATGACTACAAGGAAAGTGTTTCTGAATACAATAACCCATGAACTCACAGTGATTCTGACAGCAAGCTCAGTCCACACGTGACCCCAGAATGAAGTCATGGGTGAAATGTAGTACTAAATCACAACCCTGCCTGAAGAGATATTTCTGTGTCATGACTGCTGGGAGAGACGTGACCCCTCGTAGGCTCTACACCCACGAGTATTTGAGCAACACAAATTGGATTAGGGTTTAAAAACAGGAGGTTGGCTGGAGAGAGAAAAAAAAACACTAAATTAGCGAGGCAGAGAGGTGAAGGTGGATCTAGGAGATGTTTGATGAGTACTTTATATAATAAAAATACACTTTATGATATTCTCAAAGAATTAGTAAAATAGTACTAAATGTGTTTATGCTTGTAAGTCAAGCTCTGAGAAACTAAAAAATCTAAAGACTAACACTAAGAATATAGCAGTATATGAAATCAAATAGAGAAAAAGTGGAGAGAAAAAGAACAGCTTGCTAGATCTAATCAGGATGTCTAAGTTCACTGCACGCATTGTTCTTGGTTGGTACAGCAATTTGTGCAGCTGCCCTCCACCCGGGTCCAGATCCACCAGCCTTGATGGTCTCTTTGTGAGACTTCTATTAATTAGCTTTTAAATTGGACCTCCTGGAAGGTAATTAGGTTATGGGACACTATCCTTGGGGGGAGGGCTTACTATCAGCCTCACAGAATGGGTTATTTCTTGTGAGAACAGGTTGTTATAAAGTGAGGCCATCCCACAAAGTTGGCCTTTTTAGCCCATGGCAAAATTCTTTTTCGGTTCTCCTCATGTTTTAATCCTGGTGGTAGGAGATAAGGTAGTGAAGAAATGGGAACGGCCTCCTCACGATTCCTACTTCGTGTTGCTGAACCTCTAACACTTTGAGCTAAATAAATCTCTTTATAAAGAGAACATACATACCACCAGTTTTGCAGACGAGTCACATTTCATTAAGTTAATTTTGAGTGTCAAATCAAACATAAATATAATATCACTGAGAGCAACATCAGAGAATCCTATAGGTAACTAAAAAAAGAAAGAAAAATAAGCAAACATCAATTTTGACAATTAAAGAAAAAAAAACATTTACTCTTGTCCTTAACTTCATCACTTTATTTAATGCTAGGATGTTTTGAGTCTATTTTTAAACATCTAATTATATCAAACAAACCCCCTTCCTTCCTTCTTCCTTCCTTCCTTCCTTCCTTCCTTCCTTCCTTCCATCTGTCTTTCCTTCTTTGTTTTTGAGACAAAATGTCATATATCCCAGATTGACCTCAAACTCACTATGTACTAGAGGATGAGCTTGCATTTCTTTTTTTTTTAATTATTTTTTAAATGTTAAATTATTTATTGTTTCAAGTGTACAAGTGTTTTATTACTGCATGAACGTTTGTGTACCATACACATAGAGGGTCTGTAGCATCCAAAATGCCAGAAGACAACATCTGATCCCATTGAACTGGAGTTACAGACAGTTGTAACTCTAAACCATTCTAGGAATGGGAACCAGATCCCCTGGAAAAGCATCCAATTCTTTCAACCAGTGAGCCATCTCTCCAGCCCTGACCTTACACTTTTGATCCTCTGTCCTCTCTACCAAAGTGTAGAGACTATATGCATACACTGTCATACCTGATTTATGCAAACTGGAGATCAAGAACTCAGGCCTCTGTTCATGTTAAACAGGCACTCTACTAAATGAGCTACATATCTAGCCCTAAGAGGCATATTTATAAGAAAAAAAGATTGTTTCACAAGCTAAATGCTTAAGTTTTCAATGGCCATGCAATTTAGCAAATTTAGCATTATAATAAGGATACTTTCTGATCTAGAATAACACAGTTACTAACATGCCCTTACAAGGAGTTATGTTATACTTACCCAATTTTTATAAAATAATAATATTTTGTTTCCCATGTCAGTGAATTGGAAGATGTCAGAAAGCTCACTTAAGATGAAAGTACTTTCTGGAAGTTGACAGTTAGCCTTAAAGAGAACATAACGTAGAATTTCATTTTATATTAATAAATTTTATAACCTGTGATAACTAGATTTATATGCACATCTGAATATGCATTTGTCAGTGATGAAGTAAGTGTGTTTTAGGCTAGTTGAGTTGGATGGGATAACCTTCAGTGGAAAAATCAAAATCTGTCACTCAAGTATTTTCCATCTGTCAGGTGGTGGTGGTCCATATTTAATCCCAGCACTGGTGAGACAGTAGCAAGTGCATCTTTGAGTTAAAAGTGAGCCTGGTCTACAGAGTCACTTCCAGGACAGCCAAGGTACACAGAGAAACTCTGTCTCAAAACAAAACAAAACAAAACAAACTGAGAGACAAAAAGAACCATCCAAACCAGAAAACAGCAACAACAGCAGCAACAAATTTCCATCCACCTGGTACCTAGTGGTCATTGAAAAGAATCCTGGCTTTTCCAAGATGTCTTTTCTAGTTCCATCTGTAATTCCAGTTATGTGGGATCTAGCAACCTTTTCTGGCTTCTGCAGATATTTGCACACAAGTGGTGCACAGACATACATGCAAGCAAAACACCCATACACATACATTAAAAATAAAAGTTTATTTGCAAAAAACAAGAGGTTGTCTGCAAGTATGGATTGCCCACTTGTAGGCAATCAGAAAGTGACTACACATCTAGGAAATGGCTTCTGATTAGCTATGTTTGTAAGGGGCATGACCTGGGTTCCAAGAAGACACAGTGCTTACAATCAATCATTTCGTAAGCATGCATGCACAACTTACATGTACTACATGCAAATATATATATATATTAACAGAAATTTTATTATTCTTAAATTATAGGATTATATGCACTAAAACTAAAAGATAGAACTAAAGTTTAGTATTAATGGTTAAATTTAGCAAGATGTTTACAAACTAATAACAAATAGTTAGAAATTTAACTTTCAGATGAAAAGGTAGAACTGGAAGATGTAGCTTAGTTAGTAATGTTTGCTAGCACGATTGAAGCCCACTGTGTGAGTCAATTCTCAGCCCCACATACAACCAACAGACAAACCAGTCAATAATCTCAGCAACTGGGAGATAGAGAGAGGTGCAAGGTTATTTTCAGTTACATTGTGAATTTAGGCAGCCAAGGGACCAGATGCCCTGACAGAGAAGTACAGACACTGTGATGAAAAGATGAAAAGACACACAGAAAGACAGAGATATTTTACCCAAACTAAAAATTGTGAGATGGGTATAAAGGCAAATGCCTATAACCTTAGTACTTTGGAGGCTAAGGCAAAAAGACCAAATGTTCTGGGCCAGCATTAACTTGATAGCAAAACCCTGGTCCCCAAACAACAACAGCAGCAACAACCAAAGTGTTATGTGTGATGCATCTTAGCTTTATGATAGAGTGCTTGACTCATATCTGTGAAGCTGTAGGTTACATCTCCAGCACCAGGAGAGAGATAGAGATAGAGATAGAGATAGAGATAGAGATAGAGATAGAGATAGAGATAGAGATAGAGATAGAGATAGAGATAGAGGTAGATAGATGAGCAAGAGAGGGACAGAGAGACAGAGAGGAGGAAGGATGGGTGGATTGATGGAGGCAACAATGCTTTAAAGGATACCACTGAGAAGGTAAAATATATCCATAGAGTAAAAGAAACGTATGATTAAAAGAATATGCAGGGCTAGAGAGATGGCTCGGAGGTTAAGAACACTGACTGTTCTTCCAAAGCTCGTGAATTCAGTTCCTAGCAATGACGTGGTGGCTCACAACCATCTATAATGTGATCTGGTCCCCTCTTCTGGCATGCAGGTGTACATGCAGGAAGAACATTATATACATAATAATAAAGAAATAAATCTTTAAAAAAGAATATGCACATATACAACTATATACATATAAGCACACACATATAATTATAATTCAGTAATACAAACAAATACAAATTAACTTTAAAATATGCCAAACTATTTAAATAAGATATATCAGCCAATAACTATATAAAAAGATGTTCAACTTTATTAACTATTAGTTACCAGGAAATTGCAAATCAAAATCATAATGACATACCATTTATCACCTATTACTGGAGAATAATCAAAATATCAGGTAATAAGTAGTTGAGAAGAATATGAAAACATAATTTTCAGACTTTTAAAATATGAAAACAAAATTGTGCTGGTCTTTGGAAAATAAGCTACTAGTACCTCCCATGAGATAGCTTTCCTATGGCTCGACAATACTACTCTTACCTGTGTGTTGCAAAGAAATTAAAACATTTATTTACAGAAAAACTTGTATACAAATGTAAATGATCAATAAATGGAAATAAAGCAAATACCCATCAGATGCTAAAAAGACAAAAATATAGCATATTTACACAATGAATGAGAAATCTATAAAATATGTAATAGTATAATCAATTAAAGAAGATTTGAGTAAATGGAGAGATGCAGATGAGCAGACATCAATTTTGTAATATCATCTATTCTCTTTATAAATATTCTATACATTGAAATCAATGCCAAGTGAGAAACATGGCTAACAACCCAACAGACTATGTGTGATGGTATAGTCTGCACACTTGGGAGACTGAGGCGGTGGTCATCTGGGAAACAAAAATATCTTTTCCACTAAAAATAAAAAATGAAACAAAACAAAAACCCAATAGACAGACTTTGGAAAATAACAAAGTTGATTCAAATATTATATTAAATCAACAATCCTAAAGAATAAAAACCTTGACCTCTCTACCACATAGCAATATTTGTTATAAAAATAAGTAACTACAACAGTTTTTTGGTTTTGTTTGTGGAAGAGTCTCAGGTAGCTCAGATTGGCCTCAAAATGTTATCTATCTCTCTATCTCTCTCTCTGTGTGTGTACACATACATACAGACACACAGACATATACACACACTTATACAGACCCACACAGAAATGTGCACACATGCACACATCTCTGCCTATTTATGGATAGCCTAGGATGAGCTTAAACTTCTGGTTCTCCTTCTTCTGCTACCAAATGCAGGAATTATAGGATATGCCACTATGCCTGGATGGGACACTTTGATATTGGTAGAAGACAGATAAACAGGCAGGTCTGATTGGGTGATTTTCTGACTTTCTACAAATGGAATTGTAAAACTCACCAAGGAGGGAGGTAGTTAATTAACAAGGAAAGCTAAGCTATAAGAGAAAGGTTAGACTTAATAAGCAGTATCTTCAAAGTGATGTGGTGTTGTAAACCATTTATTCCAACACTTCGAAGGCACAGGGAGGCAGATGTTTAAACTGAAGACCACAGGATCCAAGATGGCAGTGCCTAACACATGCCTTGTTTGGTCAGCAGGACAGCAATGACTATTCAGCAACATAAGGACCAATAGGAGAATCATAAAAAACCATTATGAGTATCCCACAGGTAAGAGGGGTACAAATCGTGTGGAGAAAAGTTCAGTCCAGGCTCTGGCCACCCGGCAAAAATACAGAAAAGTCCTGAGTCCCCATTGAAATGGACTTGCAGCCTCCAAAATCCTGGCATGCACAGCAAGCCTTGGCTAGCAAAAATATCAGTGTCTAACACTGACCAGACACCACAGTCTGGATCACAAGTGGATCTGACTTCAGGTCACTCTGAAAATGCACCCACAGAAAGATCCTGGTGCCACAGGACGCCTGGGTGCATGACCTATGCCCAGTGGTAGCAGGCAGCTTCTGAATTCCCAGGGTGCAAGTGAGCCTTGACCCACAAAAACACCAGCATCTGTGGGTTCCAACCCTGAACAGACACCACAGTCTGGAACACAAGTGGATCTGACCGCTGGTCACTCAGGAAACCCACCAAAAGCTCTGGGTGTCCAAATAGGCACCAGGCACATGCTCAAACCAGAGGCATCACAATGGAAAAAAGTCAGCTTAAAAACACAAACGACAATCCTCAGGACTACCTGATACCACCAGAAACCAGCAGTTCCACTACTACAACAAGCCAAAGAGATACTATGGCATCCAAGGCACAAGAGTAGGATTTCAGAGCTGAGGGTATGGAAATGATAGAGGCCTTGAAGGAAGATCCCCTGAAACTAGAGCAGGAATACATAAAGAAAGAGATGAAAGAATTGAACAAAAAGCTTAGCAAAGGGCAGGAAACTACAACCAAACAGGAGAAAGAAATGAATAAAAGGTTTCAAAACCTAAAAATTGAAATAGAAGCAATAAAGAAAACTCAATCAGAGATAATCCTGGAAAAGGGAAACATAGAGAAGAGAACCGGATCTACACACACACTAGCATTAGCAACAGAATTCAAGAGATGGAAGAGAGAATATCAGAGCTAGAAGATATGACTGAAGAAATGGATATAGCAGCCAAAGAAAATGGTAAATCTAAGAAGCCCCTGACACAGAATATCCAAGAAGTCTGGGACACTATGAAAAGACCAAACCAAAGAATCAGGGATAGAAGAAAATGAAGACTCCCAACTGCAAGACCCAGAAAATATTTTCAAAAAATTATGGAAGAAAGCTTCCCTAATCTAAAGAAGAAATGCCCATAAATATACAAGAAGCTTATAGAGCTCCAAATAGATTGGACCAGAAAAGAAAATCTTCCCAATACATAATAATCAAAACACTAAATGTATAGAACAAAGAAAGAATATTGAAAGCTACAAGAGAAGGAGATACACCCAAGACAAGTAGAGGCTAGAAATCATCAAACTCAAGGCTGAAATCAATAAATTAGAATCAAAGGAAACAATTCAAAGAATCGATGAAACCACGAAATGATTCTTTGAGAAAATCAACAAGATAGACAAACCTTTAGCAAAACTAACTAAAAGGCAGAGGGAGAATATTCAAATCAACAAAATTAGAAATGAAAAGGGCGACATAATGACAGACACTGAGGAAATCCAAAGAATCATCAAGTGTTACTTCAAAAGCCTATATGCCACAAAATTTGAAAACCTACATGAAATGGACAGTTTTCTTGATAGCTATCAATTAATAAAACTGTAACAAGATCAGGCAAACAAATTGAATAGTTCTATGACACCTAAGGAAATAGAGGCAGTCATCAAAATTCTCCCAACAACAATAAAAAATAGCCCAGAACCAGATGGATTCAACACAGAATTCTACCAGACTTTCAGAGGACAGCTATACCAAGTCTCATCAAACAATTCCACAAAATAGAATCAGAAAGAACATTACAAAACTCATTCTATGAGGCCACAGTCACATTGATAAAGACTCAACAATGAAAGAATTTCAGACCAATTTTTCTTATGAACATTGATGCAAAAATACTCAATAAAATACTTGTAAACCAAACTCAAGAGCACATCAAAAATATCATTCTCCATGACCAAGAAGGCTTCATCCCAGGCATACAGAGGTGGGTCAATATACAGAAATCCATCAATGTACTTCATCATATGCACTAACTAAAAGAAAAAAACCCATATAATCATCTTTTTAGATGCTGAAAAAGTATTTGACAAAATCTAACACCCATTCATGTCAAAAGTCCTGGGCAGAGCAGGGATACAAAGTACATACCTATACATAATAAAAGCAGTATTCAACAAGCCTATAGCCAACATCACACTAAACAGAGAGAAAATGACATCAGGGACAAGACAAGGATGTCCACTCTTTCTGTATCTCTTCAATATAGTACATAAAGTCCTAGCTAGAGCAACAAGGCAACTAAAGGAGATCATGGGGATACAAATTGGAAAGGAAGAAGTCAAACTATCACTATTCATGGATGATATAATAGTGTACATAAGTGACCCCAAAAAAATTCTATCAAGGAACTCTTTCAGCCAATAAACACCTTCAGCAAAATGGCTGGATACAAAATCAACTAAAAAAAAATCAGTAGCCCTATACTGCTATAATGGCCAAGATAGCATAAAAGTGTTTAATTGTGATTATTGTTTCAGATGGTTGGAGTCTATGGTGGCGGAGCAAAAGCATGACAACAGGAATAGCTGCGATCATGCATCTCTATCACAAGTAGGAAGTAGAGAGAGGTAACCAAAATAGCACAAATCTTTGAAGCCTCAAAGCTTGATGTCAATGGCATATTTATCCAAGCGACATACTTTTTCAACAAGGTCATACTTCATAATCCTTGCCAAATAATCACCAACTGGAGGCCAAGTATTCAAACATATAAGCCTGGGGGCAGCATTTTCATTTAAAATATCACTGTATCCTATTAAACAGATATTTCCTTTGCTCTTTTCATTGCCACCGTAACCTCATGAGCTAGGAAATGGAAAAGACCTAAATGTCTTTCAACTGATGAATGAATAATGAAATGTGGTACATATGCACTCAGGAATATTACTCAGATCTAAGGAAAAATGAAATCTTGAAAAATTCAGATAAATAAAGCTGGAAAAAATTATACTGAGTGAGGTAATCCAGAACCAGAAAGACCATACATATCACATGTTGTATCTCACCCATATCCTGGCTCCTCCAAATCTTCAAGTGTGAGTATACAACACAGAGAAAACCACAGAACCCAAGATAGTAAAAGAAAGGATGAGGATAGAGTGAGACAGAAGAACTGCCTGAAAGGAGAATAATAGTATACGAGCGATATGAGAGAGAAAATGAGAAAACTGGATTGACTATAATTAGGGAGGGGGCAGGAAATCAACAATGAAAGAATGCCCAAGAACAGGGAAAACTGCATTAAGAATGTTTGAAAAAGGCATAAGGAATCATTTTCTTTTATATTAACCTATGATCACATAATTAAATTACAATGAAATAGATAGTGTGTGTTGTGTGATAACATATGACAGTTGGTATGCAACACACTTGCTCTTGTCTTGGATCAAGTAGTGGGCCATAAACACCAGGGTATGGGCCTCCTAGCTCAGAGGAGGCCCCACAGTGTGGAACAGTGGTGGATCTGACTTCAGGTCACCCCACCAATTGACCAAAAATTCCCAGATCTGAACCCAGGTCACTCTCATGATCCACTGAAGGGTTCCCTGATTCCCATAGGTGAAGGGTCTCAACTTGTAGCCACTCACCTATGAGCTGCTCTCAACAGCCAGTGGAGGACACCAGAAAGTACCACCCAGTGTCATAGACAATAACATGACTAAAGGCCAGTGTAAAACCACAAACAACAAAAGCCTAAATAATATGGTATTTCCAGTTATTCCAAAGCAATTATTCCTCAAAACTCACTCACAACTGAAACACAAGAAAAAAACCTCAAATCCTTCATAATGAAGATGATAATGGAGGGAAAGAATAAAATCTGTACCAGCCAAGGACAATACAGGCGGTAAACCTTAAACCCGTACTCAGATCTAGCCAATGGACAGAACACTCTCCACAATAGAGTGGAGAGTGGGATATGACTTTCTCACATACTCTGGTGCCTCACCTTTGACCATGTCCCCTGGAGGGGGAGACCTGGTGGCACTCAGAGGAAGGACAGCAGGTTACCAAGAAGAGACTTGATACCCTATGAACATATACAGGGGGAGGTAATCCCCCTCAGGAACAGTCATAGGGGAGGGGAATAAGGGGAAAATGGGAGGGAGGGAAGAATGGGAGGATACAAGGGATGGGATAACCATTGAGATGTAACAAGAATAAATTAATAAAGGAGAAAAAAAGTAAAAAAAAAAAGAATAAAATCTGTAAGCAAATACAAGAAGATACAACCAAACAGATTGAGGCCTTTAGAAAGGCCATGACAGAGGCTTATACAGAGGAACACAGAAATCACTGAATGAATTTCAGGAAAATGCAATCAGATGAGGGAAATCAATAAAACCGTTCAAGATCTGAAGATGAAAATGGAAACAATAATAAAACAGAAATTAAGGAAAACCTAGAAAGAGAGAACTTAGAGAAGAAAACAGGAACTGCAGAGGTAAGTATCACTGACAGAATTCAAAACATGGAGGAAAGAATCCTAGGTGTAGAAGATACAATGGAAGAATTTGATGCAACCATCAAGAAAATGTTAAATCTAAAGAATTCATGGTACAAAACATCCAAGAATTCAAGGACACTATAAAAAGACAAAACTTAAGAATAATAGGAATTGAGGAAAAAGAAGATGCTCCACTCCAAGGCCCAGAAAATGTTTTCAACAAAATCATGGAAGAAAAATTTCCCAATTAAAAAAACATGCCGATGGACAGGGCATTCTCCACTGTTGAGTGGAGAAGGAGATCTGACTTTCACAGAAACTCTCGTGCCCCATATTTGACCATGTCCCTTGAATGGAGACTCCTGGTGGCACTCAGAGGAAGGATAATAGGTCACCAAGGAGAGACTTGATATCCTATGAGCATATACAGGGGGAGGAGGTCTCCCTCAGACACAGACATAGGGGAGGGGAGTAGGGGGGAAGTGGGAGGAAGGGAGGAATGGGAAGATACAAGGGATGGGCTAACAACTGAGATGTAATATGAATAAATTAATAAAAAATTCTTTAAATGCCATATTCTGTAGGTCCCTGGGGCTTTTGAAGACCTTATTTAACCTTATATATCTATAGAATCATATCTAACTATTAGACCTAGAATATATATTCTTGTGATAAAATTACACTAGTATTTGACATGACCATGATTTTCATCAATATACAAAATCCAATACCATTGAATTAAAAATAACATAAAAACATGCATAAAACATATAAGAGGCCTAAAGAATACCAAATTGAGTGGACCATGAAATAAAATCCTCCTGCCACATGAATCAAAACACAAAATGTACAGAACAAAAAAATATTAAAAGCAGAAAGGAAAAAAGGACAAGTAACATAAAGTGGGAAACCTATCAGAATCACACCCGACTTTTCAGTAGAGACAATAAAAGCCAGGTGGGCCTGGGCAGAGGTCATGCAACCCCTAAGTGATCATAGATGCCAGTGCAGACTAATATATCCACCATAACTTTCAATGACCTATTCACAAATTGAGTCCTACAGAAGATATTAAAAGGAAAACGCCAACCTAAGGATGCTAACTGCACTCAGGAAAGCACAGGAAATAGATAACTTCACCTTAGCAAAACAAGAATTAGACAAGTACACAGACACACTACCATAGCAGCATCAAAATAAAAAGACCTAACACTCACTGGTCATTAATCTCTCTCAACATCGGTGGGCTCAACTCTCCAGTAAAGGGACACAGACTAACAGAATGAATGTATAAACAGGACCCAACATTCTGCTGCATACAAGATATACACCTAAGCCTCAAAAACAGACAATACCTGAGAGTAAAGGTTGGGAAGAAGCTCTTCCAAGCAAATGGACACAAGAAATAAGCTGGAATAGTCATTGTAATATCTAATAAAATAGACTTTAACAAGAATTAATCGAAAGAGTCAAGGAAGGACACTTCATACTCAACAAGGGGAAACATGACAAAGATGACATCGAATTCTTAACATCTAAGAATCAAATACAAGAGCACCCACATTTGTAAAAGAAACATTAGTAAAGCTTAAACACCACATTGATCCCCACACATTAATAGTGGGAGACTTCAACACCCCACTTTCACTGAAGAATAGGTCATTGAAACAGAAATTAAGCTGAGAAATAACATCATTAACCAACATCATGAATCAAATGGACCTAACAGATATCTACAGAATGTTTTACCCAAACACAAAAGATTATACCTTCTTCTTAGCACCTCATGTAACCTTCTTCAAAAATAACCATACATTAGGTCACAAAGCAAGCCTGAACAAATACAAGAAGATTGAAGTAGTACCTTATATCCTACCAGACCACTATGGATTAAAGCTGGAACTCAACAGAAACAGAAATGACAAAAAGGATACATACATGGAAACTGAACAACTCTTTACTTAATGACCACTGGGTCAAGAAAGAAATAAAGAAATAATTAGAGACTTCCTAAAATTCAGTTAAAATTAAGGAACAACATACCCAAATTCATGGGACACATTGAAAGCAGGGATAAGAGGAAAGTTCACATCACTAAGTGCTTTCATAAAGAGATTGTAAACATCTCATACACACAACTTAACGATACATCTGGAAGCCCTAGAAAAAAAGGAGACATACCCAAGAGGAGTAGATGGATGGAAATAAACAAACTCAGGGCTGAAATCAGTAAAACAGAGACAAAGAGTGCAATTCAAAGAATCAATGAAACCACGAGTTGAGTCTCCAAGAAAATCAACAAGATAGACAAACCCTTAGCCAAACTAACTAAAAGGCAGAGAGACACTGTCCAAATCAACAAAATAAGAAATGAAAAGGGAAACATAACAACAGTCAATGAAGAAATCCAAAGAATCTTTAGGTCTTACTTCAAAAGCTCATATGCCACAAAATTTGAAAATCAAATGAAATGGATGGTTTTTCTTGATAGATTCCACTTGCCACATTTGCCAAAGATCAGTAAATAAATTAAATAGTCCAATGTCTCCTGAGGAAATAGAACAATCATTAAAAGTCTCCCAACCAAAGAAAAGCCCAGAGCCAGATGGTTTCAACACAGAATTCTACCAGATCTTCAAAGAAGAGCTAATACCAATACTCTTCAAACTATTCCACAAAATAGATACCAAAGGAATATTACCAAATTCATCTGTGAAGCCACAGTCACTTTGATACCTAAACCTCAAAAAGACTCAGCAAAGAAAGAGAAATTCAGACCGATTTCTCTTGTGAACATTGATGAAAAAATAAATAAAATACTCACAAACTGAATATAAGAACATATCAAAAATATCATTCACTATGACCAAGTAGGCTTCATCCCAGGCATGTAGGGATGGTTCAACATACAGAAATCCATCAATGTAATTCATCATATAAATAAGCTGAAGGGAAAAAAAAACACATGAAAAAGAACTTGCCTAATTCCAACATCCATTCATGTTTAAAGTTTTGTAGAGATCAGGGATACACGGCACATACCCAAACATAATAAAGGCTATATACAGTAAGCTGATAGTGAACATCAAACTAAATGGAGAGAAACTCAAGGAAATTCCACTAAAATCAGGGACTAGACAAGGCTGCCCACTCTCCACATATCTCTTAAATATAGTGATTAAAGTTCTAGTGAGAGCAATAAGAGAACAAAAGGAGAAAAAAGGAATCCATATCAGAAGGGAGCAAGTCAAAGTATCATTATTTGCAAATGATATAATGGTATACATAAATGACCCATAAAAATTCCACCCATAAAATCTCCTACAGCTGAAAAATACATTTATTAATATGGCTGGATATGGGATTAATTAAAAAGACAGTAGCCTTCCTGCATACAAATATCAAAAAGTCAGAGAAATTAATTAGGAAAACTACACCC
The DNA here is from genome assembly GCF_964271855.1 of Acomys minous. NCBI lineage: Eukaryota > Metazoa > Chordata > Mammalia > Rodentia > Muridae > Acomys > Acomys minous. Next base: position 51,029,773 of record NC_140487.1, on the reverse strand, counting down.
TTCACAATAGCCAAAAATAATATAAAATATCTCATTCTAACTCTAATCAAGCAAGTAAAAGACATGTATGAAAAAAATTTCAAGTTTCTAAAGAAAGAAACTGAAGAAGATATCACAAGATGGAAAGATCTCCATGTGCATGGTTCAGGAGGATAAACATTGTAAAGGTGGGCATCTTACCAAAAGAAATCTACAGGTCAATGCAATCCCTATCAAAATACCTACTAAATTCTTTACAAACCTAGAAAGATCAATTCTCAACTCCAGATGGAAAAACAAAGAAAGAAAGGAAGAAAGAAAAACACACACACAGAAAAAAAAAACCAGAATAGCTAAAACAATCCTGCACAATAAAAGATCTTCTGGAGGAATGCTCATCCCTGATCTCAAGCTGTACTATAAAGCAACAGTAATAAGAACACCATAGTACTGCCACAGAGATAGGCTGGCTTATCAATGGAACCATGAAGACCCAGAAATAGATCCACACACCTATGGAGACTTGATTTTTGACAAAGATGCCAAATCAATACAATGGAAAAAAGATAGCATCTTCAACAAATGGTGCTGGACTAACTGGATGTCTACATGTAGAAAAATGCAAATAGATCTATATATTATCAAACTGCATAAAACTAAAGTTCAAGTGGATTAAAGACCTCAAATAAAGCCAGAGACACTAAATCTGTTAGAAGAGAAAGTGCAAAAGAGCCTAAAACTCATTGGCGTAAGAGACAACTTCCTGAATAGAACACCAATAGCTCAGGCTCCAAGGTCAATTAATAAATGGGACCTCATGAAGCTGAAAAGCTTCTGTAAGGCAACAGACACTGTCAACAGAACAAAACATCAGCCTACCGACTGGGAAAGGATCTTCACCAACCCTAGAGCTGATAAAGGGCTAATATCCAAAACATATAAAGAACTCAAGAAGCTAAACAGCACCAAACCAAATAACCCAATTGAAAAATGGGGTACAGAGCTAAACAGAGAATTTTCAATAGAGGACCACCGAATCGCTGAGAAACACTTAAAGAAATGCTCAAAGACAGTCAGCAGAGAAATACAAATCAAATTAACTCTGAGATTCCATATTACACCTGTCAGAGTGGCTAAGGTCAAAAACTCAAGTGACAGCACATGTTGGTGAGGATGTGGAGAAAGGGGAGCACTCCTCCATTGTTGGTGGGAGTGCAAACTTGTACAATAATTTGGAAATCAATCTGGTGCTTTCTCAGAAAATTGGGAAGAGTTCCACTTCAAGAGCCAGCCATACCACTCCTGAGCATATACCAGAAAGCTGCTCCACATGCAACAAGGACATTTTGTCAACTGTGTTCATAGCAGCCTTATTTGTAGTAGGCTGGAAACAACCTCAACTGAAGAATGGGTTTTTTTTTTTAATGTCGTACGTTTGTACAATGTAATACTATTCTACTGTTAGAAACAAGGAAATCTTGAAAAAGGCAGGCAATTGGATGGAACTAGAAATGATCATCCTGAGTGAGGTAACCCAGACCCATGGTATAGACTCACTTATAAGTGGATTTTAGCCCACATAGATGTCCTCTGGGAGACTTGATCCAGCAGAGGATAGGGACAGATGCTAGGACTACCTGCTGGACCTCAGGTGGAGAAAGTTGAAGAATAGGGGGACAGAAGGACACAGAGGGTTCAGGAGCCCCACAAGGAGACCATCAAGGCTGGAGGATATGGAGAGGGTGGAACCAGCTGTTGCACCAACCAAGGACAATGCACGAAATAAACCTGGACTCCCTGTTCAGATATAGGCAATGGACAGCTCATTTTCCATGGTTGTGGAGAAAGTGGGCACTGTCTCTTACATGAACTCTATTGCCTGAGATTTGATCACCATCCCTCTGTGGGAAGGCCTGGAGGGCACACAGAGGAGGGGGAAGCAGCCTATCAGATTGAGACCTGATATGCTGTGGCCACATGGTGAGGAGGAGGTCCCCTACTGTCAGAGGTCTAAGGGAAGGGAAAAGTATGGAAGAGGGAGGAAGGGTGGGAATGGGAAGATATAAGTGAGGGGATAACATTCAGGATGTAATCTGAATAAATTATAATAAATTTTAAAAAATAAAATAAATTGCAATAAGGTGAAAGAGGGAGGGAAAGACGGGAGGATACAAGTGAGGGGAAAACCATTGAGTTGTAATCTGAATAAATTAATAAAATAATAATAAATAAATAAATTTAAAAAATAAATTGGTTTAGAGGAAATTCCTTTAGAGGAAACCTTACCTTATGCACTTCTTTCATTATTTTAAATAAAGGTGTAATATTAGAGACATACTGCTTCTCTGTAACTATATCATGCAGCTGAGGGATGATGGCATTCTTTAGCATCTGCACTAGTATGTTCAGAGAAGAAACTTCCAAAGAAGTCCAACACTTCCCTGAGGGTGTGAAAATCAAATATGATCAATATATTTCTCTTCTCATCCCTTAACCCCCACAGTTTCTGCTGGGATATTTAAGACAAGAAATAGACAATACTTTCCACATCTACCATCATTACCATAAAACAACACTTCTATGGATATTATCACAGCAGCATACTAATTAACAGATGCAGGGGAAAGCTTTATTCTGAAAAATATCATTAAAATTAAAAAATCTCAAATTCAGGATTTGAAGAAACTTACTAATGGCTCTTACTTGTGATTAACTGATTGGCCATGGTTTTCATTGGTTTTGTTCTCTTTATTTGATTTGATGTTTCTGGTCATATTGTTTTCTTATATAGTCTTTAATATGTAGCCCAGGGTGGCCCTGAACTTCTGCCAAGCTTCCTGCCTCATCATCTGGATGATGAGGTTAAAATCATGTGCTGACTTCATTACTTTCAAACCAGCAATTTTGTCAAATAGCTACAAAAGTCTAAAAATATACAGATGAATATAGTTGCAACAGTCTTGACATTTTTACCTAAAAAATCTAAGTAATCTTCTTTTCCGATTCCATAAATAGCTGTCACCTATAGACATACAGTTATTTTAAATACCAACAACACATTTTTAACATTTCTGAGATTGCATTGGATTTTGGTACATTTAAAAAGGAGTTCTCAGTAAATAACCTTAGTAAATATTAAAATCCCAGTGCTCAGAAGCCAGAGGCAGGAAGATGAAGCATCAAAGGCCATTTTGTGTTCCAAGAAACTCCATCTCAAAAAACAACAACCATAAAGGTTAAAATAAATTATCAACATAATGAAATTAAATACTGTGCAGATGCATGCTGTGCAGACCATGGGCTGAAGTATACAAGACATTTTAGTATATTGCATCTTCTGAAAAGAAAACATATCATTCAGCAATGGTGCAAGGATAAATGAAAACTCAGTAGAAAAAAATGAAATCTCTCCTAGATCAACCTTATGGATCAAAGATTTACACATAGAAATTATAATAAAAATGAAATCTGACATTTTTACAAAGATATATGGAACTCAATAACTTGTTAAATAAGCCAGTAACATGAGATGTTTTCTTATGTGTAAACTAAAAATATTAATCTCATAAAGGCAGGGGAAGGGGCAGCAGCCATGGAAGGAGGTGGTTAGCTGGTCCAAGTGTGAAGCTGGAGAAACTTCTAACACCCCAACACTGTAAAGAAGTTAACTTTTTTAAACAACAGCAACTTATTGTTTAAAAACAGCCAGTAAAGAGACTTTTGAATGTTCTTATTATAAATAAATAATAAATTCTTGAGATGACATATATCTTAGTATCTTTGATCTGCTCTTGCAGAGAACCCAGGTTCAGTTCCCAGCACCCACATGATAGTTCACAATTGTCTATAACTCCAGTTCCAGGGCATCTGATATTCTCTTCTGGGCTTCACCTGCTCTGGCACACACTGATAGTTCAACCAATAAAATGGACATACAATTTAATACTTTAATCCCGTAACTATACTTCCTTGCATTTTTCTTGCATGTGTATCCTTAATACATTGAAGAAATACATGTCACTAATATTATAGCAGCAGAAGATTGGAAGCAACTGTCCATAGCACATTCTGTGTTCTGGATCAGCTGCTCAAGTGGTGGGGACTTTAAGTGACGGCTTAACACAGTTCTTAAGCAACATTTGGTAGTTCTTGAGAGAGGGCTGTTATAAAAGTGTGTGTGTGTGTGTGTGTGTGTGTGTGTGTGTGTGTGTGTGTGTGTGTGTGTGTTATACATATGTGCATGTGCAGGACACAGCAGGATGTCCAGTGTCTTATCATCCCATGCCTTGCTCCTTTGACAGAGGGTTTTTTCACTGAACCCGGAGCTAGTCTGATAGGCAGCACGCCTCAGCCTTTCTCTCTTTGTTCCTTGCAGTACTGGGGTTATAGATTACACAGCTGTGCCAGCTTTTCATGAGGGTGCTGAGTTTGGAACAAGGGCACTTACCCACTTAGCCATCATTGAAACATCCATAAAAGAAGCCTGAGATGTTTACACAAAAAAAAATCGAGTCCATAACTCCTCCTAAGATGGCACGGGGTGTAATTCACTTGTATGTACCTTTGTGTTGCTTAAGCATCAGACCTTCCACATTCACTTAAAACTATGAAAAATTCCATAATTTGAATAAAATAACAATGATAAGTTTAACCTTGCTTTTTATCACTCCTGATCAAATGTTTGAAGTTTCCAAAATGTGAACAAAAACTATGATTTATCTTGACTGGGCACTATATGGTTAGCGAAGTCTCATGCCAGAGGCCTAGCTGAGGCTGAGAACACTGGCTTTGTGTGACAAGAGCAGTGGTCATAATGATTGGGGCCGATCTTTGCAAAGCTTCGTATACCATCTACTCAAGTATGAAGTATGAAATGTATCCAATGTTTGCTACAATTTTTACTTCAAAAGTGATCCTACTGGATATATTTGTAAAATGATATAAAACTTACTCAGAAATGCTAATGATTTCGGATTCACTTTATAAAGGGCCTTTAAAAATTCCACCGTCAGGCTTTTCCAGTTCTTAGGCTCCTGCATCATTGGGCATTCTGGGAGCAAAAGAAAAACCAACAGAGCTTCTTGGTGTGGAGAACTGTATGGGAGGCCCCTGAGGAGATTCTCCTCAAGGCATGTAGTTATCTGTGGTCAAAAGAGGGCAAAGAACAAAGCTGAGTTACAAAAGACATGGTGTTGTGAATGACTACAGGTTTCATTCCATGATCTTTCGATTAGAAAGTCCTTCTGGAGGCTGTTGATGAAGTGTTGTCAACATTTATAGTCCACGCACTCTTTAGGCTCCCCTTTGTGTGAGCCACCTGCCTATTTTATATTATGGCATATCAAGGAGATGAAGTAAATGGATGTGCATGGTAAAGAGATGGTTTGAAACTAATGTGACGTTCTCCAGAAACAATTCTGTAAGATAGTCACAGTGGCACACATGTGGAGTTCATTACTCAGAGACTGCAACTGATTTGTAACTTCAAAACCAGTTTGGGTGACTCAGAAAAGAAAGGAAAGCCTGAAAAGTAGCTTGATTGGTAAAAGCCTCCCTTGACTGCACAGAGTCCTGTCTTTGCCCCATAAGCACTGCATAAATCAAGTATAGCTATGCAACAGTCAAGAACTAGGCAAACAGGATCAGAAATTCAATGTCACCCTAAAGAGATGCTGGCCAGTCTGTGTTACAAAGACCATGGCAAGAAAAGTAAAAAGAGGTAAAATGAAAAGAAGAAAAGCTATTAACCTCTCTCATACACACACATACACACACACATACACACACAATCTGCTTTTGTCCTTATTTTCTTCAGAGCCAAAATTACTGAATACTTATTTAATTCAAAACAGACCTTTAACATACAACATATATGAAAAATTATAGTATAACTAATTTGTGGTATGGTGATGGTAGATTGTTTTTTATTTTGGAAGACAGAACAAAACAAAACATATCTTTGCATGAACCACAGGCTGGTTACATCAGCTACAAATATTACTTTAAACTGAGGTCAATTGAGGTATAGCTATGCAGAAAGCAGAAATATCGGAGCTTTTCTTAAGTCTGATCAAGGTAGAACTGTCATAAACTACTTTTGGGTAGCATCATTACCAAGAAGGAGACTGAGCACTCAGACCACAAGTACGTAAACGAGGAACTGTATAAAGGAATATGTAAAGGTATTTTAATTCAGAACATGGATGATCTGGCAAGAGATCATATCCAAAGACTTTCTAGGTCTGTATGATCCAGCTGGAATACAAACATGCTTTTAATCCAGGAGACAGGGGCAAGTATATCTGAGTTCAAGACCAGGTAAAGAAAATCTTAGGTACAGGTGTGGTGGTACATGCCTTTAATCCAAAACAATGAAAGTAAAGTTAGTGTGTAGAAGGAAGCACCCATGTTTGAAAGTGTTGTTTAATTGAGTGGCAGAAAAAGAAAGTGACAAACAGAAAGATTTGACAGAATAGGATATGTCGAACTCTCATGAGAATGAAGAGGAAAGGGAAGCTACTTAATGGGAAAGAGAGAGAGAGAGAGAGAGAGAGAGAGAGAGAGAGAGAGAGAGAGAGAGAGAGAGAGAGAGAGAGAGAGAGAGAGAGGTTTTACTGGGACAGTTATAGAGACACAGGTTGCAGAAAAAGAACAAACCAAACTCAGGTGAAGACCAAATGAGCCACAGAATTAGAAGGATCCAGAAGATTAGAAAAGGTTGTTGGAGTTGGTTTGAGGCCAAGCAGAGCATTTCAAGGACAGAGAGAGAAGCAAGACTGAATATGTCCACTGGGAGAGGAGTTTGAGCCAGAACAGCTGTGTTGAACCAGCCCAGAGTTCAGTAAGACAATAAAGAGTGAGCTTATTGAGCAGCAAGTCTCAGAGGCTGAAAGCATTCTAGGTGTAGGTTAGATTGTATGGAGGCTAGAAGCTTCCAGAACTAGGCCTAGGTTAGCAGAAGGAGGCAGTAAGCCTTTGAGACAACAATTGAAACAGGCAAATAAACGTTGCTTTCACAAAAATATCACAGATAGACATTCATTGCATCTATCTCTGTGGAAGCCCATTTGTTCCATCCATAGATGCCCCTTCTTTCACTTTCCTTACACTGGCAAATTAGTACATAAACCCTGCCTCTAGTTTTTAGTGCAGGTGAATGCATCTTGTCTTCCTTTCTTCTGTGCTACAGATTGTCTGTTGTCTCCCCAAAATTCATATGTTGAAATCCTACCCTTCAGTGCAATGGTATTAAGAAGAATGTTGTTGATGATTAGGTCATAAAAATATAACCCTCAACAAGGGGATTGGTGGCCTTATACACAAGACTTCTAGCGCTTTCTACTACATGAAGACACAATGAAGACATAGTCTTCAGAAAGTTCAGCTTTAACAGATACTCGCTATGTTAATGCCTTAATATTAGAACTTCCATATATTCCAGCTCCAAAACTATAAAAAGTCTCTTTCCTCTGTTTATAAGACCACCATGTTACACTATGTTTGGTAGCCCCAAGCAACTAAGACATCTTGATATCTGTCTATTATTAATACAGCTTCGTGTAGTCACAACCAAAATTTGTAGCTTCCTTTCTATGCTGTCCAGAATAATAAACCTTAAGAACAAATGGAAGTCATAGGTAAAGAAAATAGTAAACCCAAAGAAGAGAAGGAATAAATCATTAGCAGAGATTCATCCAAAATACACCCATGATTTATCTCAAAACAGATATTGAGCTTTTTAACCATTCACCACAGAGGGCACCCTACTTCCCAAACCACTGCTCTTTCTTGTACATTGTTAGATAGAAGCTTTATATCTCAGTATTATTCTCTTCATATTGAAAACAAATACTATATATACTGTGCATTTAATGGTTTAATAAAAAATTAAATCTTACTACCTATCACAGTACAGACTATAGTACCTTTATAATGGAGACTAGCCATCTGCTCAGCCCCAGTCACAGATCCTTGTCACCCACCTCCCTTGAAAACTAAGATATTCTTCTATTTATTCCTATAACACAGTGTGATTGTGCTGAATCTCAAGTAAGTCAAATATATAGTGGCTCTTACCAAGGAGGAAATCCATTTCTTTGATGTTAACTTCTTGAAGACACTCCTTGCCAGTTCTAAGTCCACTTCAATGAAATTATTCTCTCCAGTATCTCTACAAATAGAATATATATATATGATATATATATCATAAACAGTGGGAAAATAACATTACCACACACAAACTATTAACTTCATTTGAAGCATGTCTCTTTTCAAAATAAGAGTAGAACAAAACAGAAAAGTATAGATGTGTTCTTGTTAAAAAGGAATAAACCACAGTTTGCTCTCAAAATCAGTAACATCAAGCATGGGCTGCAATTTTAGCATGATTTTATTTTATTCCACTTTACCTTATTTTATTTATTTTATGGTACTAAGATTGAGTCCATGGCCTCTGACCTAGGGCCTCACATAAGGTAAACCATACTCTACCACAAAGTTACAAGTTGATCCCTACCAAGAGTTTATAAACTCTAAGGAACTATCAATTCTGACAGTCTAGTCAACAGACTGGAGTTGCCTGCTCTCCACATATGGTGCCATTTCTGTTTGTTTTGTTCATTTTTTTTATTTATAAAACAAATTCTTCCTATTCCCAAGCTGGTCTTGAATTTGTGATCTTCCTGCCTCAGATTCCAAGTGCTATGATTACAGGTATGCTCACCACTATGTACAGCCACCATTTCTATTTAAGTGTTATATTTCCACAGTTATATTAGACGGAGTGATTAACAGTGGTTTTCCTATCCCCAGAGACTTTGTCAGCACAGAAGTTTGATTGTTCAATTTAGAAACTTTTTGAAAGACATATTAACTAATTAACACACAATTTGTGTGGTGAGAGTCTTTGAATCTCTTACCTGAAAATCCTGTCCTAGCTATTTGCACCAGTCCTAGATCCTTGCATGTTTACCCAACTCTTCTCAACCTGACCCCACATTGAAATACTGCCCTACTGTCTACTTAGAAGGTTGATTTGGTGACCAGCATCCACAAGTCTAAGAACTTTAAAAAAAATAATCAATAAATATTTGTGCTTGCTGAATTAAGTATCAATATTGATATTAGAACTCGAACTTATACAATTTATAACTGTAAATATGTTTCCAAATGTCTTTCTCCTTTGCAAACTTCTCCTGAAAGCTTAAAACTTGCAAAAAGTGGTCATGAATATTTTTTTCTTTAAAAGGCAGTATTATAGGAGAGGAACAGATCACTTCTGCCTTGCTGCTGGCCCTCTGGAATCTTTTGGTGAGCCTAAAAACTCAGTAAGCATAGAATATTCTCCTATATGCAATAAGCATAAGAAAGACACACATATGTGAGAAAGTTTTATAAGCTTTATTAAAATTATATGGTATATAGAAACAAGATAAGGACAAAGAAATGTCAAAAGCATGATGCTTTATACTTTTTAGACAAATAACACATTCATAAAGGAATAATAAGAAAATGGGTGAGTAGCCTAAGATAGTAACTCTTAATGCTAAGAGTAGGAGGTGTGTGTGTGTGTGTGTGTGTGTGTGTGTGTGTGTGTGTGTGTAGCTAAAAGGGTTACTCCAATGAGTATTCACATGGGTTCCTCATAACTTCACTTACTAATTATACTTTCTCACTTTGATCTAGGGTGACACCTTTCCCTCAGTGCTTAGCTTTTTTATTGATTGATGCATGTAGAAAAAAAAATCAAGCCAGATAATCTGTTCCCATAATGTCATGCCTTAGGTGCTTTCAGCTGAAAATAATCAATATACCTAGTTGGCATATTTTGAACTGGTATGACTTTAACTCCTGAAATATTAATATAGAAGATTCCTCTACATGCAATAAGCATGAGTCTCTGGCTAGCATAAAGAAGAAATGGGATACCATGTCCTGGATAGTTTTTCCCTTCCAAACTGGAAAGAGAAATTGGGAAAAATGCCAGAGGGCAATGCAAACAACATCCAGATTTCTTGGCTGCCTTTGGCTGGGTAAATAGAGATACACAGATATTTTACAGAATCTCAAAAGATGATGCCTAATGAACTGTCAACCAGAAGTCATGACATTTATCTTTCCTAAGCTTCTCTAGTTCCTAGAGAATTCTTTGAAGTTCAACAGTGTCTTGTATCCCAAGATGACTTAGAATGAGGCTGGATAATACGAATCAGTGAGACTCACACTTTGTTCCCAGGACATAGAGAAAATCTGGGACTGGGATAGAATCTTCTTTGCTCCGGATAGTCCTCACATTGACAGAAAGTGCTAGGAAAGCTGCTTTGGGAGAATTTTCCATAACAGTCTTACTCAACCATGGATCCTCCATACAACAGTGCTCACCAGCCAGGAAAGATGAGCTCACTGGTGCAATAGTGGCAAATCCTCTGTAGGGGTCATCAACCACTTTCTGATTGGACTTGAGGCTTCCTGCACAGGAGGGAATTCACACCTGATACTACAGACCTGGTCAAAAGCCTATAGCTAACTAGCTTACAAGCCCTAGTAGTAAAACTACTAGTCTTGTTTTGTTAAATGGATATGATGTACCCACTGGTTTTCCTTCTGAATTATTATGTTTATACCCAGAGAATGGTGCAGGTGTCAGCTTTGATCAGAGAACTTTCTTGTTCCAGTGCTCAGCGGTAACTACAAAGACTCAAAATACTGAGAATAAGTGTCTGCTGAATGCTCACCCATAAGTGGACTGCCTCTGTCCAAGGTTTAGGGAATATTGTGGAAGAGAATGGACAAATTGTAAGTGCCAGGGAAAGGATGTGGTAGTGGTGTGAAACTCTGGCTAATAAGTGCAATACATTTGTTATGCTCTTGAACTCATAGCAGCCACCATTTCCTGCTGAAGATTTGCACAAGACTAGACCCTGTCGTGGAGCAGTGAGCTCATGGGACCCCAACCCTTCCTAAAGATTTGTAAGTTGGTGGTGGTTGCTGGAGACAGGAGAGATGTTTTCTTCAGTGTTGTAGCCACTGCTAATGTGCTCTAGGCCCCAGTAAACAATCCTAATGAAACTCATTTGTCAGACCTGGAGAGATAGTTCAGCAGTAAAGAGCACTGGCTCCTGTTCCAGAGGACCAAGGTTCAATTCCAGCACCCAAACGGACAGCTCACAACTGTCTATAACTCTAGTCCCAGGTTGCCCAACGCGCTCACAAAGACATACATGCCGGCAAAACATCACAATGCACATGAAGAGGAAGAGGATCAATTAGAGAATGAGGAGACAAGAGATGGTAATGAGGGGAGGGAAAATGATTAAAACATACAATGTGTGAGATAGCATATCAAAATTCATTATTAGGTATAACTAATATGTGCTAATAAAATACATTAAAAAAAAGAAAAAGAAAAATAGGGCCGGGGAGATGGTTCAGGAGGAGAGCATGAATTTTGTAAAGCAGGAGGATATGGCTTAAAATCCCCAGCACCCACATGAAAAGCTGTGCAACAGTGGTGCCTGGGTGCCTGTAACCCGAGTTGGGAGGTGGAGGATGATATCCAGGGACCTTGCTGGCCATCAAGCCTAGTCACAGTCACAGGAGTCTCAGGTTAAGTGAGAAGCTTTGTCTCAAAAACTAAGGCAGATGGAAACTGCGAATCCCTTCGCTGCTGTAGGGAACGATCTTGCCACCTCTCAACAAACCTTATCTGTTTGCCTTTATTTCTACATTTTTACTTCTTAGTTTTGTTCATTGACAGTTTGATACAACTATTTGATGTACGCCAGTTAATCTTGCCCCATTGTCTTCTATTATCTCCTTTCATCAATACCCATTTCACCCCTATCAATACCTTTCCCAGACTCATGACTTTTAGTTTTGCTTTGTGACCCACTCTAACCTGAGATGTCCAGATGAGTATGGGATTACAATTATCCATTACAAGTATCCTTGTGGGCCCACCATGGGTTTACAACTATTCATTATAACTATCCTTGCGGAGCCATCCATGGATTGCAGCTGAAGACACTGATGCTCACTCTTCCTGAATCAATCTGCAGCAAATATTTCATCGATCATGGATAGAACTTCTGGACTCTAACCTCCTTTTGTGCCTGAGTATTGATGGACCCATTCTCATCTAGACCCAATTCAGATATCCACAGCTGTGTGGAGTTTGTGGTTGTAATAGCTGTGTCTGCTCAGAACAGCATTTTGAAGACCTTTTACCCGTGTACATTTTTTTTTCTGCTCCATCTTGTGCAATGTTTCCTGAGTTTACATGGAATGACATGACTTCTTTAAAACTGAACACTCATCTATCCCTTATTTTAGGGGCCTTGTGCACCCATGAGTCTCTACACTTACAACCAATCACAGTGGAAAACAGAACAAAACAAAACATTCCTTTGTTAAGGCTGATAATAGCATTTGTTTCTGAATATAATTGTAAATATTCAAAAAGCAGTTTGATAATATTCCACTTTTGCTAAACAACAGTTTCCATTCCTCTATAGGCTCTATGACATCCCCCAGTATTTTGACCTGCTTTACAGTAGTAGGCATGACTTTGCTTCTATGGAGTGGGTCTCAAATCCAGTCATGAGAGCAGTTGGTTATGCCATTAACAATAGTGCACTACTACACAAATGGGAATACCTTGCAAGGCATTATAGCCTGTAGGGTACACAGATGTTTCTTTTCTTCCTAGATGCCTACATTGCCCCTGTGGCACTCTGAAACTAGCCATCTGGGATCATATGTCTGTTTCAACCTGATTTCTCAATATCATGCAACGAAGGCATGTGGTCTTCAACAACTGAGTTTTATCATCTAGTTCTAGTGATGGCTTTCTCTTATTAAAAAATAAAATGAAATATAAGCTTTATAGCACTCAGAGACACCCGACATCCTTTGCTAGCTTTCATCTGTATATACACAAGCATCACACACACACACACACACACACACACACACACACACAGAGAGAGAGAGAGAGAGAGAGAGAGAGAGAGAGAGAGAGAGAGAGAGAGAGAGAGAGAGAAGGCTAGTTTTACATCAACTTGACACAAGCTAGAGTCATCAGAGAGGAAGGAGCTTCAATTGACAAAATGTTTCCATACGATCAGGCTATAGGAAAGCCTGTAGGGCATTTTCTTCATTAGTGGTTGATGGTTTGGGCCATCCCTGGGTTTGTGATCCCAAATTCTATAAGAAAGAAGGCTGAGAAAGTCATGGGGGAACAAGCCAAAAAGTAGCACTCATCCATGGTCTCTGCATCAGGTTACACCTCCAGATTCCTTCCTTGCTTGAGTTCCTGCCCTGACTTGCTTTGATGATAAACAGTGATTTGGAAGCATACACACAAACCCTTTTATCTCCAAGTTGCTTTTGGCCCTGTTGTTTCATTATATCAATAGTAACCCTAAGTAAGATACATCCAAAGAAAGAAAAAAAGCATTATTGGAGTTGCTGCAGTATGAGTAGAATCAATGAGCAAATGTCACCTAGAAACTCAGGGGCAGAAGGGGGATGACACAGCATGCACATTACCATCTTCTAAACTCATGAGCCAACTGTAAGCAAGTTCAAAAGAGCAGCAGAAGATGTATCTACATGAAGAAGTGTCAGAAAAAATTATACAGCAACAACAGACAGATCAGTAGTGTGGCAGTTTCCAGAAGAGACAGAGAAGAGCCTAAGACCCTCGACATTTCTTGTCCTCCATACACCCAGGAACCACCTTTACTGACTCAGTAGAAACTGTAAAACAAATTCCTGGTTTTTAACTAGTAAAGCAATATTAGGCATATCTGTTTAGTTGTAGGTATAAAGAGGCTGAATATATAAAACAATAGAGGAAGGTAGTTTATAGAATGAAGGAATTCTTTATCAACTAGAGTTCTCTATTTTGAAATGTGTGTGCTGACAAAATTCACACTTAACCTGGTTCTATAATTTTCATTTTAGATAGCCCCCAGTATTTTAAATAAAAGTAATTTTCATTGATGTTTTACCTTGTCTTCAAAAAGCTTGCAGTCAAACAAGCAGAAGATGAAAATATCAAGCTGATTTCTCTGCAAACATAATAACAAGCACAAAGTCATAACTGTGCAGCAGTGGACAACCTTTTGACATTGGGAGGTGGTATTGTCATATAACAGTGCTTCTCAATCTGTGGGCTGCAAACCCTTAGTGGGTCAAATGATCCTTTTATAAGGGTGATTGAAGACCATTGAAAACACCAGATATTTACCTTATGATTCACAATAGTGGCAAAATAAGTTATGCAGTACCAGTAAAAATAATGTTATGGCTGTAGATCACCACAACATGAGAAATTGTATTAAAGAATTGCAGGTTAAGAAGTTTGGGAGCCACTGTCATATATAATACAAAAGTATTGAGCAGTACTTACAGGTAGCCTAGGATCATGTAACCTGTAGACTGTAGGCTAGTTATACCGATAGCTTCCTTTATCTTATATATAAATAAATAATAAAGCCCTAGAGTCTTTATTAGTATCCAGAGTATGAGTATACTGCTTTTAGATGTTACTACATAGTCTCACCAACTTTTTATGGCCGATTTTCCATGCATTTGCATTCAAATAGAACCCTTCATTCTGAAGGCCAAAATTCCGAAATGCTGGTGAGTCAACTATGAAGATCTGAGAGCAGTACAACCTCCTGTTAAGATTCATTCATAGATCTCCCCTACTTAGAAAAGTACATGGCATATACATTCTCCCTGTAGCTCTTATGTTAAATAGAAGATTAATTACTGTGCACCTCAGTGACTGATACAACCAAAAGGTCGTAAAAGAGAACCACATCCAAAATGTAAATTCTATTACAACCAGGCCAAATGTTCTTTCTTACAGCTAGAGCAAATGGATCAGCATTTCAAACACAGAAGTGGCTCTAAGTCATCAATCTGGGTCACCTTTTGGCCTCTTCACGCTCTTTCCCATTTTTTGCTGCTGTCCATTTCTTTACCAGTCGCTGATTGATTCGGATTATTTCTGGCAGGATTTTCACTGAACTGCTTGTGGACGCAGTCTGCTTTAAGGAATAAAAGGAAGGCAAAAATGACCAAGGAAATGCACACACACACTGAGTAACAATCAACAGAGCACCTGGGACTTGCCAGTCCTGCCCTCTTAGGAAGGTGTTTGGTGGGTTGAGCTTTGGCATCAGAGATGGCCTAAACATTCTGATTCCTAACTCGGGGCCATTTTGCTTGGTCTTCATTTTTTAAACGTTAAAAATAGAGACTGAAATGGGTGCTTATAAATCAATATTTATCTTACCATTGTTCACATGGCCATAAGATAGAACTAGATTGTCAATCAACAGATGAATGTATTTATAATGTGATACACATAATATACAGTGAAATATTATTTAGCATTAAAAATGATACTCTAATAAAAGATAGGTGCATTCCAAAAGCATGCTAAGTGAAATAAATAAAAAATAGAAGTCATTATATGATTTCACTTATATAACATGTCCAGGAATGAGGAAGTGGGAGAATGAGGAATTATTGTTTCATAGATGCCAGGTGTCTGTTTGGAGTAGTTAAAAAGGTATACAAGACAGTGACAATAGTTGATGGCATTATGGATGCAATTAATGCCACAGAACACTGTAGGCAATATGTTTTAAATGTTAACACACACCTCATACACAGAATTTATATGTAATTTGAGATAGGGTCTCACTATATAGACCAGACTGCCCTGAAACTTGAGATCTTCCTGCCCCAGGTTCCCTAATACTGGGTGTGTGGTGTCTTTTATATATATATATATATATTTAAAACAGTAAAAGTGAAAATGGGCTAGACATAGTGGCACATGTTTATCATTTCAGCACTTTTCTTAAAAAATCAAATAAAGCCAGGCATGGTGGCACACAGCTGTGTCTCAGCACTCAGGCTTTATCTCAGCACTAAGTGAGGCAGAGGCAAGCAGATAGCTGTGAGTTCGAAGCCATCCTAGTCTATGAAAACGTGGGTCTAGGACAGCCAAGGCTACACAGAGAAACCCTGTCTCAAAAGACAAACAAACAAACAAGACTCAAAAATAAAATCCTCTTGAAAACTATGTGTAAACACAATGTTTCAAGTGTCCCCCCACCCACTTTGCTGGTGATGAGGCTCTGTGCCAGGGCCTTGCTCACAGAGAACAGAGGCTCCCCTGAACCACACCTCCAACCCCTACCTGAGCTCTTTGATCTGAATCCCAGTGACTTTGCAGTCTACTCATAACAAGGTTTATTTTCCCTTGCATCCTACTGGCACTTACGTATCGTTTGTTTTCTTCCCCGAAGTCCCTAACTTCTCTGTGAAAACTTACTAAGCACTGTGTCACTTCTGTGCATACGACTGCTCCTGTCATCGGGCTTCCAGTCCTCATTCTTGGAAACGTCAAAGTTGAGGACAGCCGTTTATCTTCCACTCCAATGTCTTAGTTCCTAAACTTACCTCGACTTTCTTCTCTCCTTGTTTTAGCTATTCAAGACATGGATAAGGTTTCTAAACTGAAACAATTGATCCCTGGGATTAGCTAATTCTTTGTTGTGAAGGATCCTGCACATAGTACTCACTGTTCCTCGCTCCTAGTCACGAGATGCCAGCGGTAGTCACTGTCAGTTTCCTAACCTAAATTGTCCAGAGTCACCATCAAATGATTGTTAGAATGCAAAATCACCCTTATTTGAACAGCATCACCTTATGTCTAGGGCACAAACTGGGTTTTTATCATTAACAGTTGCTCCATTTTTAAGCATCAGCTAGGAACAGTCTCTCTGACCATCACATGCCATTTTCTTTCGAGTGCAGCCCCAGGGCAGAATTCTTTGGTGTACTCAGGTCTCATGCTCTGTGATCATCAGCTTACTCTTCAACTGGCTTGGCTCCTGTGATTCGCTACTCTAGTCACTTCCACAGCTCCTTTTTGCCTCCCTGGACTGTGAAATTCCATCTTTCATTATGTTCAAGTCTGGATCACTCCGTTGACTCCAAATGCCTCTCATCACTGAAGACAACTGTCCAGCGTGCTGAGCACTGAGCAACTCTACTCAGTCTCTGATCAAAAATTTCAGATGAGCATTTCCAAAGGCAGTTACTTCTCTCTCTCTCTCTCTCTCTCTCTCTCTCTCTCTCTCTCTCTCTCTCTCCCTCCCTCCCTCCCTCCCTCCCTCCCTCCCTCTCTCTCTCTCTCTCTCTCTCTCTCTCTCTCTCTCTCACACACACACACACACACACTGTTGCACATCTCTTTTTGCCTTTACTCACATTCCTCTGCTTCTCTCACTCTCATGTTAGCCTTGGTCATCACGCAATAGCTAACCACCACCCACCCTCATCTGTAGTTCCTGTGTGCTAGATCTTTGCTTAGGCATCTCAGGTCTACATTTATCATAGCCTTTTGTCAACTTGACATAAAACTTAGGGAATCTCAGCTGAGTGGACCCTTTCAGATTGGCCTGTGGGTTTTGTCCTGCTAAATGATTGACACGTGAGGACCCAGTCTGGGGGTACGTAAGAAAAGTAGCAGAACAAGACAGAGCAGGACAGTAAGCAGTGTTCCTCCATGGTCTCTACTTCAGTTCCTGCCTCCGGGTTCCTGTCTTGAGTACCACCCTTTCATCTCCAATTTGCTCTTGGTCACAGTGTTTCATCACAGCCACAGAGACACAAACTCATAGAGCACTGGATTCTGTTTTCTCTCTCCTGCTCTGGTACCTTCTTCTCTCACCCAATGAGAAACCCTCCCAGGATATTCTAATTTATATTCTTGTCAAAATGTCTCAGTTGTCAAAACAAAACAAAACAAAAACCTTGTTTCAATTCCTTTCCTCCCCTTGTGCTGACCCCACCCCCAGGCAAGTTCATCGTTGTCTACGAAAACCACACAATTGACCCTCCCAAAAGTAAACTACTCTGTGCCTGTTTGACTTGACGTTCCTGCACTGTTGCCTCTCTGGGAAAGCCACCTCATAGTTTCCATGTCACAATCCACTCTCTCTTATCTTCTTATTGGTTCCTTCTCTGCTGGCTAAACTTTACCCCACAGCCTGATTTTGTACCTCTCCCTCCACCGCCCCCCCCCCCATCTCAGGCATCTCCCCTGTCCCATCTTCTCTCTCTCTCTCTCTCTCTCTCTCTCTCTCTCTCTCTCTCTCTCTCTCTCTCATCTTAAGAGCTCCTCTCCATATTTATCACCCTGCACAAACTGTTTCACCGACCATGGACAATGTATACAGTAAACCTAGATGCCCTGTTCAGATACAGTCAGTGGACAGCTCATTGTCCAAGGGGGGAGCAGAGACTGCCCCTGACATGAACTCTGGTGCCCCTGACTTGATCACTTCTCCTTGGTGGGGAGGCAGAGTAGGGAGGCACACAGAGGAAAGGGAAGCAGGCTATCCGGATGAGATCTGACATAGGCTGTGGCCATATGGTAGGGGAAGGAGGTCCCCTTCAGTCAGAGGTCTAGGGGAGGGGAATAGGGTGGAACAAGGAGGGAACAAGGGGGAATAAGGAGTAACAATTGGGATGTAATCTGAATACATTATAATAAATTAAAAAGTTTTTTAAAAAAGAGCTCCTCTCATTACCCCCACCCTTCTCCTACCCTCCTCACTCTGGGATCAAACCCAGGGCTTTTGTATGCTTGGCAAGTAGTCTCCCACATAACCACATCCCCAGCCTTCTATTCATTTTTTTTTTTTGAGACAAGGTCTCATTAAATTATCCATCATTTTAAAAAGGAATGCATTACTTTAGTATGAAATCTAAAAGCATAAATAATAACATATTGTCTCAAATGCCAGTCTGAAATTTAAGGAAAGGAGGGTCTAGCTCAGGAAAGAATGCTTGCTTAGCATGTATAAGGACCTGGCTTTGGTCCCCCAGGACCAGAAAAAGGAATAATTCCTGAAAAATAAGTTTTAAAAGAAATAACACCTACCGATACCCGATGACAACGACGACGAGTTGTCACAAAGTTGCCATGTGCTCCAGCAAAAATGTGTTTGACTTCATTATCCACAAGTTCTAAAAAGGCAAGACGTCCTGAGTTTTACCGGGAAAAAAATAAATCTAAACATAAATTCAGTCAAATCTATCCATTTGTTGGAATTTTATGCTCTCCTAAAATTTGACTACAAATAGCATAAAAATAATTTTGACCAGATCAAATATTATTTATTCACTCAATAAATGTTTTAGTTGTCTAGGCACTTGCATAGTGAATCAGATTTGGCATGCTTAGGTATTTGCTAAAATATATCAAATTGTATTGTTAATATAATTAAGTAATTAATTTGATGTCTCCTTTTGTATTGCTTAAATCCTTAGAAATGATTACCCATTACTCCAGAAAAAAATTAACACTTTAAAATAAAAGTACTAAGAACCGTAATCAGGGTTCATTGGGATCCTGCAAAATCAGCGATGAGCTAGTGTAAGCACTCATACCCTCTGCAGATAGCAGGCAGGTAATGTCAGAGTTTTCTGCTGGAGCCTCTTGAAGAGTCAGGTTGCTTGTGTGATTTGGTCCACGGCCTAAAGATACCACCTGACCAGTGGTGTAGACATACGCAATGGTGTGATAACTACAACATAAAATACAATGCAATGATAATATGATATTTCAAAGAACCAGGCACTCATGATTTCAAAAAGACAAATGACAGGTTTACCTTCACCATGCATCCAGTTGTCTCATTACAGTATTAGTGTTGCAGAGTGCTAGGTGATAACCCTGAAGAAGTGGTATTAACTTACTAGTAATACTAAAGATAGTTTTAGTGATGGAGATGATGCTATGGTTCCTATCATGCGGTATTTCTTGTTTTTGTTTTTGTTTTGTGACAGAGTATCATACAGACCAGGCTTGCCACTATCTCTCTGTATGGCAAAGATTAGTGTTGACTTTTTGATCCTTTTGCCTTTACCTTCCTAGTGCTGGGGTAGGTAGGAGGCATAGTTTACCACCATCACCACACGTGGGACCACTGCCACAGTGTATGCAGTTCTAAGGATCTGCTCTAGAACTTTGTGAGTGCTAGGTAAGCACTCTAGCAGTTGCACTACGTATCATGTATTTTATGTATTTATTGTTAATTTTTAAATGTAGCATACAAAAATAACAGGCTTTATCATGATGCTGTCAATGTCTGTTTTTCTGGATCCTCTTTGCCATGTTTGCTCATGTCTCTCTGTGCCCTCCTCCCTTATGGTTCCACCCTGGTAGCCTCCTCTCTGCATTCATGTCACGTGTGTTCCATTCCCTGCCTTCTTCAATATGACTTTCCTCTCTTTTTGGTCCCCTTTAGAGTTTTATGAACTATCACGCTATCACCCACATGTGTACATAGAGACAAACAGTAATAGCAAAGATCTGCACGAGACAGAGCATGCATTTATCTTTCTAAGTCTGAGTCACCTCTCTTAATATAGTAATTTACAGAGCTACTCATTTTCCTGAAATTTTCATATTCCATTTTTCTTGATAGCTGGAGAAAAGTCCATTGTATTTGTATATCACATTTTCATTACCTACTCATCTATCAAGAAATACCTAGGCTGATTCCATTTCCTGGCTTTTGTGACTAGAGTGCAAATCTCTCTGGTAAGATATTGGAGTCCTTTGGGTGTCCAGGAGTGGTACAGCTGCATCAAATGATAGCTCTACTTTTTTTTTTAAATGGTAGTTCTACTTTTAATTGTTTGAGAAATCTATGTCCTGATTTCCATGGTGACTGCACTGATTTACACTCCCACCAGCACTGGCTTTTTCTCACCTTCACCAGGATTCCTAGTGCTTTTTTCCTTGGTGACAGCTGTTCTGACACAGGTGAGGTGGAATCACAGATTAGTTTCAGTATTAATTTCCCTGAATGCTATGGGTATTAAACATGTCTAAAAATGTTCATGGGTCACATGTGCTGCTCATTGTGAGGACCACCTGCTCATTTCGTGCCCCATTTATTAACAGTTTGGGGTTCTTGTATGTTCTAGATCTTAGCCTTCTGTGTGAAGTAGCTGGTAAGGACTTTCTCCCACTGTAGGCTGTCTGTTCACTCTGTCAGTAGATTTTCTTGCTTTGTATGAGCTTTTAAACTCATGCAATTCAATTTGTTAACTCTTGGAGCTGTTCCTGTCCTATTGGAGTCCTGTTTGGAAAGTTCTATCATGCCTGTGTATTGAAGGCTTTTCCTTGTGTCTCCCTCTAGCACTTTCAGATTCTTTAATCTGTTCAAATTGTTTTTTTTTTTCATGTACCCACCATTTACATGGTTTCTTGGCATAGAATCTCTGGTCTCCACTCATGCTTATGTGGAGAGCACTTTAATCACAGAACCATCTTCCAGACTAACTCTGGATTAATTTTTGTGCAGGGTGAGAGATATGGATCTAATTTCATTTTTATACAGGTGAATATTCATCTTTACTACCACCATTTGTTGAATAAACAGATTGTTTTGTTTTTTGTTTCATTTCCCAATCAAATACTAGGTAGCCCTCTCTATGTATATTTATTTCTGGTTCCCATATTCTAGTCTGTGTGTTCTAAATGCGAGATTTTTTTTAACATAGGTTAGATACGCAAATATTCAAAATGCTCTCATAATCAGGTTTTCTAAAACCCTGGATATATGCTAATAGTCATTATGTTCTGCATGCATGAGATTAATTTGTCTTATCAACTTAGCAGGCAAACACTACCACCTTTGCTATTTAATTCTCTCCCACCCTGTAGTCAAAGTAAGGTGGTCTATATATAGTAAATTTCTAATAATTATTTGTTATATAATTAGTAATAGAAATAAAATTTTCATGAAAATGTATTTTAAAGAAGTAAATTTTCAAGAAAAGAAAGTGTAGCCATATTTTTTGGAATTTCTAAGTAATAAGCATAACACTTTCTATCCAAACTTTTTAAAAGACCTGATACCTTCCACATTCTATCTGTGAAACACAGCCACCAATTCCTTCTACGAGTTGCGGGCCTCTTCTCTCACTCCCAGGACTGTGCTGAAGCTGTCCAGAGCTATTGCCTCCAAATATAAAAACTTGTCCATCCTGTTTTAAAAAAAAAAGAAATTAGGTTAATTTTAAAAAGTAACTACCAGAAGGTGTTAGTATGAAATCAATATGTGAAATGTGTACCTTTTATAAATTGATTTATAAATTTTATAAATGTATTCCAAAATTATTTCTATTTATTTATAAATTTTCAGAAACTTATTTCAAAATTGTTTATTATTATTCCAAAACTTGTTTGTAAACTTATTTGCGCACTTTCCTTTAAAACTATGTACTTTAAAGATGTTAAGAATGTATTACGCACTTAAAATTGCTAAGAGAGTGGGCTGGAAAGACGGATCAGTACTGAGCACACTCACTGCTTTGGAGAGGACCAGGTTTGATTCCACCACGCATGTCAGACTGAGTGCTGTCTCTCTCTCTCTCTCTCTCTCTCTCTCTCTCTCTCTCTCTCTCTCTCTCTCTCTTCTCTTCTCTTCTTTCTCTCTTCTCTTCTCTCTCTCTCTCTCTCTCTCTCTCTCTCTCTCTCTCTCCTCTCTCTCTCCTCTTCTCTCCTCTCCTCTCTCCATTATTTAAGGAAGAGAAAGCTACCTTTTCCACACATATACTATATACACCAGGTATATCTATAATTTTGTGAATTTTGTTCCAATATGACTAGGAAAAAAGACCTATATACTTAATGGATGTTTGTTGAATAAACCAATGGTAATTTAACTCCTTAAACACTAACACCAACATTTTTAAAGGCTTTATTTATTTTATGTATATGAGGGCTCTATCTGCATGTACAACTGCATGCCAGAAGAGGGAATCAGATCACATTATAGATGGTCATAAGCCACCATAGAGGTTAGAGGAATTGAACTCAGGACCTATGAAAGAGCTCACCGTCTCTTAGCCACTGAGCCATCTCTCCAGCCCCTCTAACACCAACATTTACGTATTGGCTGGCCTGCTTTATTTATTTCAGTATTTCCTGAAAATAGTCTTTCTTCAAAAGATGATTCTTTTTTAAAAAACAACTCTAGGGGAGTGGGAATAACTTAGTTGATAAAGTGTTGGTCACATAAGCATGGGAGCTGAATTCAATCCCCTGCATTCACATAAAAAGCAAGTCATTGTGCTGTGTGCTTGTAATTCTAGTGCCAGAACGATGGAATAAAGGATTGGGTTTCCTTGTCTGTTGGATTCATGGAATCAGTGAGCCCAGGCAAATGAGAGAAACCCTGCCTCAAAAAAAACAAGGTAGATAGCTCCTGAGGTGCAATGCCAAAATGTTAACCTCTGACATCCACAAGCAAGCGCGTGCACGTGCACACACACACACACTTCTAAATTTCTCTTGACAACTAAGATTAAAATAATAAAAACAATTGAGGGTTCCTAATTGAAGTCATGGTCATAAATAATAAAAATAAGAAAATAAAAATAATTTGATGGACTAGGAATGTAGTTCAGTGGTATAGCAGTTATCTAGTATTCCTAAGGTCTTGCATTTTGTTTACTGAAAATAATAGTAGTAAATAATAATAATAATAATAATAATAATAATAATAATAATAATAAAAATATATATAAAAAGCTTTTGAGGTATAATATTTTTTGAGGTCTGAGAATCAACTCCAACACCCAGGCAAGCATTCTAGCACTGATACATTACCTGGTCCTTCAGAATGCAATTTTTAAACAAACATTTAAATAATAGAAATCATTTTCAAGCCCACTCCTTATGATAATGGAAGAATCCATCCTACTGGAATACATTGGACAGCCAAGATAAGAGGCAAAAGAAAACACTGATAACACTGGCTTACCTTTGTACTAAGTCAGGAATGTAACAAAGTGTGTTCTTGTCTGTGGAGTGGGTTCTTGAAATTGATAAAACTGTGGACCTACATACATTGCCAATAAATACTTGTCTAAAAGATTAGCTTTTATTATACTATCTTCAAACATCTCCTGATTTATATGTAGTTCAGTTTTCCACTTTAGATATTTTTACATTAAATAGGTATGTTTAGATATTGAAAGTCATATTATTTCTTATCTGAACAATTGTACTGTTTTAAAATTTGTTTATAGAAATCCTAACTTCTGGGGTCTGGAAAGACGGCTGAACAGTTAAGAACACTGTTGTTTCTGCAGAGAGCCTTAGGTTTTTCATGGCACCCATAAAGGGCCTAACAGCTCTGTAATGTCAGTTCCAGGGGATCTGGTCTCTCTTCTAGCCTCCATGAACAGTGTGTGTGTGTGTGTGTGTGTGTGTGTGTGTGTGTGTGTGTGCTGAGATGTGCCAGTTTCTGGAGCTATGAGAAGTATACTTCTGGTGTCTCTAAGCTGCACAATTCCTGGGATTTTGTTACAGTAACCTGGGCAGAGTAAGATTGCTTGCTTTCAACAATAAACAGCATATATATATATATATATATATATATATATATATATATATATATATATATATATATATTTCTGCAACATTTAAAAGGGAGAAGCATGTTTAAATTACCTGGGTAAGTACTGCAGTGTGCTCATAACCACAGCTAATATAAACCACACCCAGATTCTTTAGGGTGCCAATTGAACAAGGCTTGTACTTCTGCACTGTTGAAAGAAAGCAGACATTCTAGACTATGTAACAGAGGGCTTACTTCCAATACTTTGAAAGTGCTTTTGCAGGCTATTTAGGACAAATAAGTTATACAGGTTAATTGTTAGTTGATCAAACCATGGTCATATCAATTACTAGTCTATTTTTATTACAAGAATATACATCCTGGGTACACCAGATACATAATCATTCTATAGAAAGATAAGGTAAAATAGATAAAGTCTTCAAAAACAGAGACATACAGAATATGGCATTTTAATTTTTTTAAAAATTTATTCTTGTTACATCTCAATGGTTATCCCATCCCTTGTATCCTCCCATTCTTCCCTCCTTCCCATTTTCCCCTTATTCCTCTCCCCTATGACTGTTCCTGGGGGGGATTACCTCCCCCTGTATATGCTCATAGGGTATCAAGTATCTTCTTGGTAACCTGCTATCCTTCCTCTGAGTGCCACCAGGTCTCCCCCTCCAGGGGACATGGACAAATACGAGGCACCAGAGTACATGTGAAAGTCAGGTCTCTCTGTGTAGCCTTGGCTGTCCTAGACTCACTTTGTAGACCAGGCTGGCCTCGAATGCACAGAGATCCACCTGCCTCTGCCTGCAGAGTGCTGGGATTAAAGGCATGTTTTTATTATTTTAAAGATTCACTAGCAATGAGACAGGCTAACTCCTGGCAACATCCAACCTACCTCAAAGAGGATGAAAGAAAATCCTTATGGAGATGGCTTGAAATGTGACAAACAAGCCACTGGACAAAATGTCCTCATTTCTACCACAGACAGAATTCTGCCTAAAACAGGGTAAATTCTGATGCAGACAGAGTCAACGGCCAAACTCTGCCAAGACAGGGTAGGCAAGTCCTCAATAGTTCCTGCCTCACAAATATGTCTGTCAGATATACTGGGCCAGAAGGCTGAAGATGATGCCCCAACACTATAGAGAGTTTCAGGTGACAATTCAGATAGAAAGCTGTCTCTGCCCTCTTCTCATTTGGAAAGCTACTAACCTGCACTCCCAGCATACTCAAGTAATCAATTTATTTCCTTCTCAAGTCTCTGATGGAGCTGAAGACCAGGTAGCTTAGCTTTACAATGAGGCTTAACTGTTTAGGGATTAGGATGTCCTTAGGTCTAGATAGATGTTTTATGTTGATAATGACAAGATATGATAGATATTGATTTACATTCAGAATTTAGCCAAGCCAAGATAGGAAAGATGTCTTCTTCGAGGCTGTCAAATACAAATAGCCAAAACACTAAGAATGTAACATTTATATAATTCCTGATTGTGTCATGGTTCTCTTTGCTATAGGTAGTTTATTGTATATAGGTGTAATAATATAAATGCATATGTAAAAATTAAAAAAAATATTTAGTAAAAATAAGACAAAAAAAAAAAAAGAAAGAAAAAGACTCAGGGACAGGGTTGTATCTTTGAGAGCAGCATAGGCTACAAAGTGAGACTTTAGAGTGTGTGGGGGAGACAGTCTTAGAATTTCATACCTTTTTAGCTTCTATATTTCTGTCGTATGACTCTACATAATTTTAAAAGTGAACATTCAGAAGTATGAAAAACTATGCTCTGAGGGGAAAAATATGCACTCTAATACTTATTCCTGGAAACCTTTAACTTTCTAGAACATCTGAAACATCTGGCCTGGAGTACTAAGCTTCAGTATTAAGCTCCAGTATCAGTCTCCCAACCCATTTTCATAGTCTGTATTCATTTCAGATGCACACTAAGTACCAGAATGAGAATAAGAGAACCAACCTTAAGAGGGTTGGATGGGCTGTGCTCTCCACAGTACTGGCATACTAGATGCTGATATATATCAGCCAAATGCAAAGACATGAACAGAGGAGGATGGAGTTCTTGCAGAAGACTTCTTAATGTATTATATTTTAGAGGGACAAAGAGGGACAGTTGCCCAGACACTTCTTTTTAACAGCCCAACTAGTCATCTCCTCTGACACTATCAATCTAATAAGTGATTCCCAAAGCTGGCAAAGGAGAACAACATGGGAATGCATAACAATGGCTGAAACCCAACTGTTGCTCATAGACATTCTGATCTCATTCTCATGGAGCACAACCTGGACATCAACAGCTTTAAAGACATCTCGTGGTAGACAAATAATTTATACCCCAATGCCGGAGCTTGAAAATGATAGCTTACCTGGCAAAGAGGCAAGGAGGAAGCCAATAGAATTAAAGATGATGACCAGCTGACATTAAAATAGTGAGAAAGATTCACTCTGCCACCACAGGCTTTGCAGAAACAAGGAATAAAACTTGGTGCAGGGACAAAATTATTTTCTTACCTTCAATATTTTCCCCACTGAGGGCCAGCTGCCCAGCACTATTGCTTCCCCAGCCATATGAAGTCCCCTTGAGAGACAGAGCAAAGCTGTGATTGCCACCGGCAGCAACCTGAGCCAATGGGATCCCCTCCAGGGACTTCACCCTCTGTGGGCTGGCTTGGGAACAGAACTTCGACCCAAGGCCCAGCTGACCTTGACTGTTATTCCCCCATGAAAACACTTGTCCATCTATAAAAATAAAGAACATTTAAATAGTAACTTTAAGTATTAATTGCCTTAACTATTTAATTAAAAGTCAGAGAGGCTGGATTAAAAAAAAACTCCATATTTCTGTTATCTATAAGAAAATAATCTTAGCTTTAAAAAAAAAAGAATCACTCCAAAATGAGAAGATAGAAAAAAATATTCCAAACAAATGGGAAGAAGCAAACAAGCAAGCATTGTTATTCTAATATTTGACCAAACTGACTTTGAACTGAAACTAATCAGTAGAGATTATCAAGATTCAAAAGTAGAAGTGTTTTCTTCATTATCATCATGAGAATAGCTAATCAATAAACATTAGATTTCTAAACATATAGTGACCAAACTCTAGCACACACAACTTCATAGCAACTCTAGGATAAGAATTCAAGACATAGACTAATGCCAACTTAATAATAGCAGAAAGTGTTGATACCTCATTTTCTTCAATAGAATTGCTGCCTAAAGAAAAACTATGCAGAGAAACAACAGGATTTGTTGTTTATGTATATGATGTATAAGAATATCATACTTCAAATGAACCTAAAAGAATATTCACTCAAACTCCAAAGAATACTCAGCAGCCCATAGGAATTCCTCTAAGGCACACCAAACAATTCTTAACAAGTTCATAAAAATTCAGGCAACTCAGAATCCTATCTGATCATAATGAAATAAAACAAAATATCTGCAAACAAATCTCTATCGGTGTACAAACTCAATGACATTAAACAACTCATTACTTGGTGATGAATAGTCAAATAATAAACCAAGAAAACAATTGTAAAATTTCTGGAAAAAAATTAAAATAAAAACAACCCATACAAACCTCTTGGTAATCACTAAAAACCAATTCTTAGAGAAAATGTATAGCTATAAGCTCTTACATTAAAAACTAGAAACATTGCAAATCAATGACTTCACGATAGCAACTGAAGAACTTGCAGAAACAAGAGCAAACCAATACCAAAATCTAGTAGATGACAAGATACAACAAAAATCAGTGCAAAAATAGGTGAAATGGAAACAAACAAAATAAAATCCAAAGTATCAACTAACCTTAGAGCTGGCTTTTTGAGAAGATAAATAAGACACAGCATTTACCCAACAAATAAAAAGAAAAAAGACATATTCTAAATTAACAGAATCAGAAAGGAACATAGAAACAGTGCAATAGATATAAAAGAAATTTAGAATATTATAAGGGGATACTTAAACGATCTATACTGCACTAAGTTAGAAAAATCTAAAAGAAGTGGATAAATTTCATGACTCATCCAAACCACCAAAGTTAATTCAAGAAGTGAAAAACAATCTGAATAAACACATGAGAAATAAAGGAGATGGAAATTATAATAAGAACCCTACCAACTAAAGCAATCCCAGGCCAGATGAATTCACAGCAAAGTTTTGCCAGACTTTCAAAGATTTACAGCCAATACTGTAGACTCTATGTTTTAACTCCATTTTGTTTGGGCTTTCTTAATGCCTCTACTTCTCTTACAACCCTCCACCCCTAGGTAGGCAAGAAAGAAAGTTAGAAAGGTTAGAAAGTTAGACTTAGACCTCTTTCGACTTAGTTCCAGCTTGTTAGGGTTGTTGGATTCCTTGGAGAAATATCAAACTCAGCTGGGAGGATATCCAGCAGTCCAGCAGAACCTGCAAATGGCAACAGCAGAAGGAAGAACAGGCATCCTTCTTCCTCCTCTATCTGTCTCCTCGAAGCTTTCTCCTCCCTCTCTGGGCTCTGATATTTATACTCTCCCAAAGTCCTTGGAATCCCACTAACTACAGTTGGTAAAGGCCATGCCCCTCTCAAAGCCACACAACGCTGTTACCAGGTGGCATAGAGCACATCTCACATGAGGCAATTATTAGCTGTGGATAGACTAAAAGCAATTCCATATTCCACACTTGGGATTAAACAAAAACATATTTACATAGCATAACTGAGTTTTTAAAGAAGCCAAAACTTCCACTACACAATACTCCTTAAATCATTCAAAAGAAACAGAAAAAACACTTCCAAACTCCTTTATGAAACTAGGGTCACTCTATACCAAAACTCAATAAGGGCACAATCAATAAACCTGAAGTACAGGCAAATATCCCTTATGAACACAGATTTAAAATGTTCAGTGAAATACTTTCAAACTATGCAGGAATATGTCAAAAAGGTCATTGAAGTTGGCTATATTCCAAAGATGGAAGGATCAATCAAAATATGTAACTCAATAAGTAAGAATATAAATAAGCTTAAGGGAAAATTCACATGATTATCTCAATAGATTAAATAAAAAGACTTTGACAAAATCCAATATGCTCTCACAGTAGAAAATCTAGAGTCAGGAGGACTGGAAGGAACATACCTCAACATGATAAATGCTAAATATGACAAACTCATGGCTAACATTATTCTAAATGAAGAAAAACTTGAAGCAATCATTAAAATCAGGAAAGAGAAAGGGATATTCACTATCCCCTTTCTTTTTCAATATAGTCTTAGTGCTCTAGCACTAGCTACAGCAATAAGACAAGAAAAAAATGAAAGGGATGCAAGTAGAAAAAAAATCAAGTTATTTCTATTTGCAGAAGCTAGGATATTAGACATATGAGATCACAAAATTTGTGCCAGAAAGCTTTTAGAAATGATCAACAATTTCAGAAAAATGGGGGGAAACAAAATCAACTTGCAAAACTCATCAGCCTTTCTATATAACAACAACAAATTTTCTGAGAAAGAGGTCATTGATACAATTCCATTCACAACTGCCTCAATGAAAATAAAATATCTATGAATAAGCCTATCCAAGGAAATTAAATGTGTCTATGATGAAAATTTTAAATCACTGAAGAAAAAGATTGAGGAAGACACAAAATAGAAAGCCTGTTCATGGTCATGGATGGGCAGAATTATCATTGTGAAAAGAAATGTTTTATCAAAAAATACTTATGGACTCAACAAAACTTCAATCAGAATCTCCACAGCATTCTTCACAGAAACAGAAAAACCCAAAGCATTCTAACATTCATTTTGGAACTACAGAAGACCCTGGAAAGCCAAAGCAATCCTGAAGTAAATGAACAATAGAATTAACTCATCTACTGGCTCTTTGCAAGATAAACAAAATTCACAGACCTTTAGGCCAATTAATCAAAAGAAAGAAAGACATGTCTGAAATAAACAGAATGAGAAGTTAACATTGAATCATTACAATACATGCCAAAAAAAAAATCAGAACATTAAAGAGGAATTGATGTTTTAAAAGAAAACTCATACTCCATTAAGTTGGAAAATCTAAAAGAAATGTATAAGTTTCTAGTGCATCCAAACCAGTAAAGTCATATCAAGAAGAAATTAGCACCATAATCATACTAACAAAATAGGGAACAAAACATAATCTCTAATATTTGAATATGTATTATATTCAATTCTGTAAATTCATAATCTATAAAATAATAAAAAATCTTCTAGCTAATATAGACTTAAATATAAGATGAATATCTCAATAAATGCAAATGTCCTTGAAAAAATCCAACATACTTTCATAATAAAGTCCTAGAGAGAGTAGGACTGGAGGGAAAAAAAACTCAAGTTAATAATTAATAAAATTAATTTAAAATTTTAAAAATTAATATATGACACACATTATCCTAAATGGAGAAAAACTTGAATCACTCACACTAAAATCAGGGTTGAGGCAGTACTGTCTACTATCCTCACTCTTTTCCAATATAGTGCTCAAAGCACTATCTAGAGTAAAAGGCAATAAAAGGAAATTAAAGAGTCCCAAATAAAAAATAATTAAAATAATCTTTATTTTCAGATGACATATTAGACATAATAGACTCTAAATATTCCATCAGAAAACTTCTAGAAAGAATCAATAATTTGAGCAAAGTGACATTTATACAAAAATCAATTTATGAAAATCAATAGCCTTTCTGAAAACTCACAATAAAAAATCGGAGAAAGAAATAATAAGATACATGCCCATTCACAATAGCCTCAAAGAAAATAAATATCTAGGAATAAACCTAACCAACGAGGTAAATCACCTCAATAATAAAAACTTGAAATCTCTGAAGAGATTGGAGAAATTAGAAAATGAAAAACAAAAACAAAAACTCCTATGCTCATGAACAGGTAGAAATAATATTGTGAAAATGATCATCATACAATTTCCAGTTTGGTGCAATCCTAATCAAAAATCTCCACAACATTATTTAAAAATATTTCTTAAGGACAGAGGTCCCCAAAGTGTTCTTTACCTTCTGATAATGCCAAAGAGTGGTAGTGTCCACAGGAAACTTGGATTATTTTTATGCCACCCAGAGCTTTTATTTTCCTATAATTAAAAAAAGTCACAAAAATCTGTTAACTTTGTTTAGGATGAGTTATTAAAGAAATTACAGACCTTTAAAAGTATTTTAGATAATACATTAGATGTCAGGGGACAATTTTATTCTCATATGAATCTGTAATACCATTATCCCAAACTGTCAATCTGCTTCTTTCCTTCTTTTTATGATTTTAGCTACTTAGAGGAAGGGGTGTGCTCCCAGCCTCCGAGAACTGAAGACAGAGTAGCACGGAGGTTTTTCTGTTTATTCCGCACATCTCATATCTCTTTATCAGGCCAGCGTTTTCTTTCCCACACTGACCCTGCTAATGGCACCACCATGGCTGTAGTTTCACTGGACAGTGTAGGGAGACAGTAGGAAGCACACTCATCTAACCAAGTGTGTCACTAAGACACAAGGCGTCTGACTGCCTGACCAGGACCACAGGCCTCTCCTCACATTCCTCTTTAATTCAATCCCTTTAGTTAGAAAGGGCCAGAATTGCATTGCATCCTTTGGTTTTGTTTGGTTTTGGTTGTGTGTGTGTGTGTGTGTGTGTGTGTGTGTGTGTGTGTGTGTGTTTGTATTTTAGGGTGAGAAAAGGTCTCAGGTAGGTCTGGCTGGTCTCTGACTCCCTATGCAACTGAGAAGGACCTTAAACTTCTGATTCTCCTGTCTCTGCCTCTGTGACGGTCTATGTACTTTAGAGCTTCAAGAGGAGAGTATGGCAGGTCCTCTTGGGCCTTTTCATCATAATAAATAGTATTGTGTAGTCTATGATATAGGAGCTTGAATATTTGGGGTGCACTTAATGTGAGACGCTCTACTTTACTTGGATACAAGATCATCAAGTAAGATTTGTTTTTGAATCCTTGGTACCTTGATAGTTTGTACTTAAGATACGTTTTTGTTGTTGTTGTTGTTGTTGTTTAATTTACTGTAGGAATCCGAGTGGGTTCCCATGAATATACTATAATAAATAAAATTAGGACTACAGCATATCATTTCATTCTCACTTTTTTCTTCAGGGGTTCTCTAGCTAATCAACTAGCTGTACATACAATTTCCTGACCATTTCTCTCACCGTCTTTTAACCCTTGAGGCTAGGGATAGCTTCATGGTCATAGCCATCACTGTATCCTGGCATTTGAGTCCCTACCATTCAAAAATAGTGAAAAAGTAGTGAATTAAAACACTTACGTAGGCATAATGTTTATTTCCTTAAATTCTCCAATTCCCAGCTGCCCATGAGAACCGGCTCCCCAAGCAAAGACCTTTCCTTTGTGGCAGACAGCCAGAGAGTGCTCCTTCCCACAGCTCACGTGGTCAATGTGGAGGTTATTCAATGCCTGAATTGGTTCTTTGGAAACAAAGAAGAAGAAAAAATTGTCCCATACAGAGTCGTCAACCAACCTTGGCCCAGGGTTGGGGGTGGGGTGGTGGGGAAGGGTACGGACACTGAAGCCAAGAGCCAAGCAAGGACCATGCATGGACTAGACATGGGCACCCTACACTTATGTAGTAGATGGGCAGCTCAGGCTTCATATGGGTCCCCTACTAAGGGGAGCAAGGCCTGTCTCTGACATGGACTCAGTTGCCCGCTTTTCTGTGACTTCTCTCTGGTGGGGCTGCCTTGCCTCGCTTCAGTGGAAGAGGATGTGACTTAATGTGTCAGGGTGGGCTAGTAGGGAGGGAGCGCTCCTCTCCTGAGGAGTAAGGAAGGGAGATGGGGGAAGAGGAAGGGAGGGTGGGACTTGGAGAAGAGGAGGGAGGGGGACACAATCAGGATGTGAAGGAAAGAAAGAAACAAAGAAACAAAGAAACAAAGAAGAAAGAGAGAAAGAAAGAAAGAAAGAAGTAAATGAATTGCAACATTAACTTAGGGAAGAAAGTAGCCAAACTTATCTGGCAGCACATCCAAAAGTAAATGTCAAAGGGAAGTAAATGCAAATATAAGCCTAAGACAATAAAGATTTCAGAAGAAAAAAAGGAGTATACACTTCTAAATTTAAGACAATAATAACCTCAAAAAAATAAAGTTATCTAGATTTTTTTTGTCTCCTTCAGTGTCTGTTAAATCAAATCTAAAGTCCTTACTAAACATTGGTAGGAAACAAATCCAATATGTTCATACTACATGTGTGAAAACACATTTCTGTTATATTGACTACCTGGACACAACTTGGCTCACAAGGTTTGAGCACCTTGAGTTCCTACAGAAGCAAACTGAACCCCAGATCAAAATGATGGTCACAGCCTAGAGAAACGAAACTGAAATGTGCCCAGCTTATCTCCACACAGAGAATACAAACTTCTCACTAACTTTAACTAAGGCCTGACCACTTTAACCGAGAGAATTACTTTGTCTTGGTCTGTACAATTTGTGACAGTTTTCACCTAGAATCTGCTGATACCCCTCAGTCTGGCCTGAGCCCTTGAACTCTAGTGTTAGTTTATCCTCAAGTGACTAAATGCTGCAATTAGCGATTTAGGCCACTAAATCTTTTTTATTTCCTTCTGCTTATTTTTTGTTCTCTTTTGTTTTTACAATACTAGGGCCTGACTCCGGGGCCTCATTCGTGTCTGGCAAGTGCTTTACCATTTTTTCTAAGATGGCTCCCCACAATTTATTATCCATTAAAGTCCCAACTTCTTTTCTTTTGCTAAATACAGTACACAAGTTCCTGAATCTAAGCATCTCTTTTCATTTACTTTCTGTGAATTGGTATACACAAAAATTACTCTCTAAGAGAGAGATTAATAAATTTGCATACTGTTTTTTGCCTGTTAATTTTTTTTTCTGTTAACTTTGCGGCTTCTAGGAACTCAATCTAAAAGGACACAGGAATAGTTTTCATTTTCAACACAGTTCTACAAATTATTCTAAGCACATAATCACATACAGGCAAGGGCTAGGAATGTAATATAGCCAGTGATAGAGTGCTTGCTTGTATATAAAATGGGAAGAAAAAGAAAGAAGAAAGAAAGAAAGAAAGAAAGAAAGAAAAGACAAAAAGAAAAACAAACTAGAATATTAGTTAAATCCATAAGAATGTGAGTCAGTATCACATATAAAAACCCGTAGATTAATATGTTTTGGTAAAAACAACTTGTTTAAAACAAATACAATGATGTATGACACAATTTCTATAAGGATTAAATACGTACACAGAAAATAAGACAAGAGCTCTGCTTTGTTGTTAGAGCTGCCTGTTGGTGTGATTACAAGTGGCTTTTCTGAAAAATATTTTGATACTTTTATTTATGTGTGTATGAGAGAGTGACTGTGTGCATATGTGTGTGCTGTTGCCCACAGAAGCATCAGATCCCCTGGACCTGAAATTACAGATGATTGTAAACGGCATACAGATGCTAGGAACCGAACTCTTATCTACATGAGCCATCTCTTTAGACTTTACAGATGGCTTCTTTTCTATGTTCCTACAACAACCGTAATGCCCAAAACTGCTATTAAACTTTTTTTTTAACTTAGGATAAAAGATGCCCCAAGGTATTGCTAAGTAGTTAGAGGTGCACAACCCAGTCGGTTTGGGAGAAAGAACTCCCTCAGAAAGTTGGCTCAGGCTTAGCTTGAGCCGGAAAGTCAAGGGGGAGGGGCCTTATTTCTGTCCTTAGGAACGCGGTTCTCAGTTTCTCAATGAAAAGAAACTGGAAACCGAAACAAACGCAAACTCTAGAGCTCTGGGAAACGAAACCATTGACACACGCATCGTAAAGCAGGGTTACCGGCTTTTATGTATCCCTGTTCCAGCCGCCCTTTATCTCTGATCACCTGTTCCAGCGATCCAAGGCGCCCACATCCCATCCCGCCCGGAGCACCTGCTTTTGGGCTGGGTACTTACCTGGCAGTTCGGTACAATGCTCTCTCCTCTGGCCCAGCTGGCCCCAGCTGTTGTCCCCGCAGGAGTGTACTCGGTGGTTGCTGAACAGTAGCAGCGAGTGGCGCTCCCCACTAGCCGCCTGCAGGAGCTCAAAGCCAGCTCCGGCCTCTAGGCGCCGAGGCTGAGGGCTCCCCGCAACCCAGCAAAAGTACATCTTTGCGGAGCTCACTCACCTGGGGCTCTGGTGTGGCAGCTTGGTCAGATGGGTTCCCAAATGCAAGTGACCTAAGCTTCCTAACTCCTCCCAGAGGCACTGCGCTGTCTCTTACGTCATGGTCCTTTTCTTTCGTGGAAGTGCTCACTTGTCTGGTGTCACTAATAGCTTTCCCACGGGCTTCCCATGCATGTCATCTTAACCTAGCTGTTTGAGTTTCAAGTGCTGAATAACAAAGGACACAGGGAAGAAGAAACTATCTCCATCATAAGTAAGCCGCTTGTGAGTCCTGCTGCTCTGGGCAAATTGCTAGGTTTGTGAAATATTTATTAAGTGGCAATAAATTCACAGGGCATAGCAGTTTCAGTGGCAGACAGTTACCAGGGAATCTGCTTTCCTTGGCAACTTTGGCTGAGGTTCTTTTGTTCTAGTCTTGATTATTAATTTCATATCCCACATTAATCATCACATAGTGAATCTATCTATCTATCTATCTATCTATCTATCTAATTATCTATCTATCATCTATCTGTCTATCAGCTATTTATCTATCTATCTATAGCTAATTGTATAATATATAGATTATGGAATGTGTACAGAGTGTTAAAGGAGTTTCAAAGAGGCCTGGAAAGCCTAAGCTGGAAACCCTGTAGAGATGCAGTAATGGACCCCAACTAAGCTGCAAGGAAGAAGCTGTTATTCAACCGAGCCCCACTGCAGAGGCGGAGGGCAAGGTCCAGCTGCAGAGAAGTAAATACCTTCAGATGAAAGTTGGATAAGGTACGCCAAGAGAAAAATGAAAAAGCCCAAAGTGAAGGCATAAGAATCAGAGACCCACTCACTTACACAATCAGAAGTCCCATAAAAATATGAAACTGAAAGCTATAGTCCAGATGCACAGGACCTGAGAAGGCCCTGTGATATGCTGCTTCAGTCTCTGTGAGTTCAGAGGAGTTTTGCTCAGTTGACTTAGAGGGCCTTGGGTGTGTGTGTGTGTGTGTGTGTGTGTGTGCGCGTGCGCGCGCGCGTGTGTGTGTGTGTGTGTGTGTGTGTGTGTGTGTGTGTGTGTCCTCCATCCCCTCTGACTCAACCACTCCTAATCTCTTCTGCAGTATTTGCTGAGCTCTGAAGGGAGGGATTTGATGGAGACATTTTCTTTAGAGCTGTGTGTTTCAAGGTTTGTGTTCTCTCTCTCTCTCTCTCTCTCTCTCTCTCTCTCTCTCTCTCTCTCTCTCTTCCTCTCCCTCTCCTCTCCTCCCCTCTCTCTCTCCCTCTGCATAAAGTATGGCTGTGGGCCTCTGTATTTGTTCCCATCTACTGCAGAATGAAGCCTCTGTGATTATGGCTGAATAAGACACTGACCTACGAATACAGCAGAGTATCACAGACTCATTTTTTTGTTTCCTTTTTTTAAAGACCAGTAGTATTTGGTTTTGCCCTAGGCTCTCTGGGCTATCTAAATTCTGATTCTTGGACACCTAAGAAGTTTGAGGTATGGGTTCCATCTCAAGGAGCAGGCCTTAAGTCAAATCAGAGATCAGATGGTTACTCCCACATGCTTTGTACTGTCATTCCCCTAGCATATTCTGCAAGCAGGACAGACTATCAACGGGTTTTGTGATTGGGTTGGTTTACCTTTTCTTTTGGTGGCCTGCAGAGTGCCATTGCCTGTTGTAGACATTAGAATATGGGGTAAAGGTCCTATGTAGGCACCAGCTCCACCTCTCCATGTTCACGGTGTTGTATTGGTGTTGTCTTCAGCAATGGGGACTCGATGTCAGTTTGTTGAGAGCAACCTATTTTCTTGGCAAAGACTGGGTTGCTTGGGAATTTCATAGGGACCCTTTTCAGGCAACAACTCAATTAGATGAAACTCAGTGCCAGACCGGAAGCTTCCTTTGGGGACAAGAGGTGGCTAGTTGAGGTTGCATCTCCCTCATTATTTAGAGACTTCATTAGGATTGTCTTTATATATTTTAGGAAGTTTCCGTTGTATTAGGTTTCCATACCGCTCCTTAAATGCTCTTCAATTCTATCTGTCCCTCCCCACATTTCTTCTCTAAATTCCATCTTCCTTCCTCCTTCCCACCAGATCCTCCCATTCCCATCCTTTCCCCTCTTCCAGTCCAAAACTATTACCATAGTTTTGTGGTATAAATAGAGACCTCACACATTTTTTTAATTGTTTAAGATTGTTTTAGCTATCATGGGTTTTTTATGTTTGCATATGAAGTTGAGAATTGTCATTTCAACCTCTGTGAAGAATTGTGTTTGGAATTTTGGTGAGGATTGCACTGAATCTGTAGATTGCTTTTGTAGGATGGCCATTTTTACTATGTTAATCCTGCAGATCCATAACAGAGCTTTCCACCTTCTGATATCTTCTTAAATTTCTTTCTTCAAATACGTGAAGTTTTGCCATACAAGTCTTTCACTTACTTGGTTAGAGTCACCCCAAGATAGTTTGTATTATTTGAGGCTATTGTGAAGTGTGTTATTTCCTGGATTTCTTTCTTAGTCTCTCATTTAAATATAGGGAGCTACTGATTTTTAGTGAGTTAATTTTGTATCCAGCTACTTTGCTGAAATTATCAGCTGTAGAAGTTTCATTGTGGAATATTTAGAGTCACTTATATATACTATCATATCATCTGCAAATATCAATACTTTGATACTTCCTTTCTAATTTGTATTCCTTTGATTGCTTTCAGTGGTCATATTGCTTTAGCTAAGACTTCCAGTGCTATTATTGACTAGATATGAAGAGAGAGGACAACCTTGTCTTGTTCTTGATTCTAGTGGATATGCTTTTAATTTCTCTTCATTTAATTTTGTATTTATTATAAGCTTGCTGTATACTGCCTTTATTATATTGAGGTATGTTCCTTGTACCCACAATCTCTTCAGGACTTTCATCAAGAAAGGGTGTTGGATTTTGTCAAAAGCCTTTTCTACAACTAATGAGATGATCATCATGTGGTTTTTCTATTTGTTTATATGGCTTATTTATTTTCATATATTGAACCATCCTGCATCTCTAGGATGAAATCTACTTGATCATGGTATCATGGTAGATTTTTAAAAATTTATTTTTAGAATCTGTTTGCAAGTACTTTCTTGATTATTTTTACATCTATGTACATAAGGGAAATTTGTCTGTAATTCTCTTTCTTCGTTGGGTCTTTATTCTGTTTTGGTGGCAGGGTGACTATGGACTCATAAAATGAATTGGACAATATTCCTTCTGTTTCTAGTCTGTAGAATAATTTGAGGAGTACTGATGGTAATTCTTCTTTGAAAGTCTGGTAGACTTCTGTGCTAAGACCGTCTGGCTCTGGGATTCTTTTAGTTGGGAGACTTTTAATGACTGCTTCTATTTTACTAAGGGTTATAAGTCTATTTAAGTTTTTATGTGTTATTGATTTCACTTTGGTGAGTGGTACCAATTGAGAAAATTATCCTTTTTTTTTTTTTTTTTTTTTTTTTTTTTAGAATTTTCAATTTGGTGGAGTACAAGTTTTTAAAATATGTACTTACTATTCTCTGGATTTCTTTAGTGTCTGTTAATATGTCATTCCTCTTTTCATTCTTCACATTGTTAATTTGGATTTTCCTCTTTGTCTTCTTGTTAATTTTGGATAAGGGTTTTTCTATCCTATTAATTTTCTCAAAGAACCAACTCTTTGTGTCACTGATTCATTTTATTATGTTTTCTTTTGCTTTTTGAGACAGTTTCTCTGTATAGTCTTTGCTGTCCTGAACTCACTTTGTAGACCGGGTTGCTATGGAACTTAAAGAGATCCACCCACCTCTGCCTCCTTGAGTGCAGGGATTAAAGGTGTGTACCACCATGCCTGGTTTTATTGATTATATTGTTCTCTTTGTTTCTATTTTATTGATTTCATGCCGCAGTTTGTGTGTTTTTTTGAGTAGTTCTCGGCTACAATTTCTTCTTTTTATTCTAGAGCTTTCAAGTGTGCTATTATGTTGCTAGTCTGAGATCTCTCCAGGGTTTTGTTTGCTTGTTTATTTGTTTTAATGTAGGCAAATAGTGCTATCAACTTGTCTCTTGGAGACACTTTCATTGTCTCCCATAAGTTTCGGTATGGTGTATCTCCATTCAATTCTAGAAAGTCTTTAATTTCTTTTTAATTTTTGTTGTTACTGTTGTTAACTGGAACACACTGCTTTCTATGTATGTAAATCTGAGTAATGAAGTAGTTCATGAATAATGCCTTGAAGGGGAGATAAAACTGTTTCTGTTTTGATTCCAAGTCTGGGATGGAGAAGAGAGCAGGATGTTTACTCCTTAGATGTGAGAAAGCAGTATGTTTTTCCACATAGAAGTTGAACTACTTCGTGGAGG
Source organism: Acomys minous (assembly GCF_964271855.1). Taxonomy (NCBI): domain Eukaryota; kingdom Metazoa; phylum Chordata; class Mammalia; order Rodentia; family Muridae; genus Acomys; species Acomys minous. The sequence continues at coordinate 50,989,791 of NC_140487.1, read as the reverse complement.
AACTTGGTGAAAAACACCCTTGAACAGACTGAGAGGATATATATATATGAGCCCAAAACAGGAGAGGAGGCTTTTGGTTGGGACTTGGTTTTTGGCTGTTCATCCCTGCACTTCAAAAGGCTCCCAAGGAGAACTGCTCCAGGGAAAGTTTCAAGGCTTTGGACTCCAGCTGAGGCTTGAGGTTCCAGCTGCTGCTCCTGGTTCCAGCATCAACTTTGGTGTAATTGCTGGTTTGCTGAAATTCTGCTGACTATGCCAGGGACTGATATCCTAAGGTTTCATTGTATTGTTTTTTTTAATATCCTTTTCTGATTGTTTGGTTTAGTTGGCTTGTTAGGGAAGTAGGCTTGTTTAATAAGTTCATAATAAAATATAATTGATAAGAAAATTATTGCATAATTTATTGGTTATGCAAAGTCCTAAAAGCAACTTGACAGTATATAATATTTAACTGGGCACTAAGTAAGCTAACACAACTTCACTCTATAACCCAAATATAAAAATCAAAATGCAAAAAGCTTTGCTCCGCTATGAACTGTGTTTGAGTAATTGATCCATTTTGGAAGCTGCTAACCTGCACTTCTGTTTACTCAGATAGATAAGTTTTGTTCCTTCTCAAGCCTCTGATGGGGTTGAAGACCAGATAGTTTAGTCTTACAATTAAGCTTAGATGTTTAGGGTTTAAGATATTTTTAGGTGTTTTAAGATGTTTTAAGTTGATAGAGATGAGATATGGTAGATATTGATTTATATTCAAAATTTTAGTCTCACCAAGATAGGAAAGATGTTTTCTTCAAGATTGCCAAATACAAATGGCCAAAACACTATGAATGTACCATTTATATAATTCCTGATTATTTTATGGTTCTTCTTGTTGTATGTAGTTGATTTTATTTATGTGTAACTTCTTTTTAATTTAACGCAACCAAGCACATCAAGTCAACTCAGAACTGAGCTCCTCCTCATCCGCTCAGGCCAGGCAAGGCAGCCTGGTTAGGGAGAAGTGATTGAAATCCTATAACAGAGTTCATGTCATAGACAGCACCTCCTCAACTTCCTAGGGGACCAACATGATAATCAAACTGCCCGTTGGTTACATATGTGAAAGTGGACCTAGGTCCAGCCCATGCAAGTTCTTTGGTTGGTCTCTGTAAGCCCCTGTGGATCTAGATTAGTTGACTCTGTTGGTCCTCTTGCCACATTCTTGTCCTACCTTCTTTCTTTACTTCTGCTTTGATCCAATAGTCATTCAATAGAGTTGTTCAGTTGCCATTAGTCTGTAAGCTTTCTTTTGTTGTTGATATCCAGCTTTAATCTGTGATAGTATAATAAAATGCAGGGGAAATTATTCAGTTTTCTTGTACCTGTTGAGAATTGCATTGTGTTCGACTATCTGATCAGTTTTGAAGAACGTTCCATGAGGTACAGAGAAGAAAGTATATTCATTTGTATTGGTGAAATGTTCTCTAAATAACTGCTGGGTCCATTTGGCTTATAATTTATGTTAGCTCTAGCAATTCTGTGTTTATTTTCTATATATGACCTATTTATTGGTGAGTGTGGGATATAGAAGTCTCCTATTAGTATGTGAGGATTACTATGTGATTTACTTTTATAAACATGGATGCCTTTGTGTTTGGGGCATAGAATTGCAATTTCCTCGTGGTGGATTAGTTTTGATTTGAAATATGTTTTGTTAGATATTAAAATGGCTGCACCAGCTTATTTCTTAAGTTTATTTGCTTGGAATATCTTTTTCTAACCCTTTAACCTTAGTTCATGTATATTGTTTACATTGAAGTGCATTTCTTGGATGCAGCAAAAGAATGCGTCCTGTTTTTGCATCCATTCTTTTAGTCTGTATCTTTTTATTGGAGATTTACGTGTGTGTGTGTGTGTGTGTGTTTGTCTGTCTGTCTGTCTTTGTTTGTTCCATTTATTTGGTCTTTGGGTATTATGTGGTGAGGGGACTTTCTTTTCTGGTCCAGTTTATTTGATGTTCTGTGTTCTTCTTGTACCTTTTAAGTAAGGAAAATTTCCTCTGTGATTTTGTTGAAAATATTTTCTGGGCCTTTGTGCTGGCTTTCTTCTTCTTCCACTATACCTACTATTTTTAGGTATGGTCTTTTCATGATGTTCCAGATTTTCTGGAGGTTTTGTGTCAGCAGTTTTTTAAAATTTAACATTTTTATTAACAAATGTATCTATTCTATTGCATCTTCTATATCTGAGATTCTTTTAAAAATTTTTACATATATATTTATATTATTACACATATATATGATAAACTATATACAGTCAGAAGAACCACAGAACAATCAGGAATTATATAAATGTTACATTCTTAGTGTTTTGGCTATTTTGTATTTGGTAATTTTGAAGAAAACATCTTTCCTATCTTGTTGTATCTAAAATTCTGAATGTAAGTCAATATCTACCATATTTCATGTCTTATCAACTTAAGACATCTATCTAGATCTAAAAACATCTTAACCCCTAAATAACTAAGCTTAACTATGAAACTAAACTATCTGGACTTCAGTATCATCAGAGGCTTGAGAAGGAATAAACTTTGTAACTTGAGTAAACAAGAAGTGCAGGTTAGAAGCATCCAAAATGAAAAAAAAAAAAATGACAGAGATAGTTTGCTGCCTGAACAGTCACCCAAAACTCTCTATTAAGTTGAAGCATCATTTTTAGCCTTCTAGCCCAGTATATCTGGCAGACATATTTGTGAAGCAGGAACTATTGAGGACTTGCTTACCCTGCCTTGGCAGAGTTTGGCCATCGACTCTGCCTGTGTACAAGCGTCCTCATTTTTAGGCTGAATTCTGTCTGTGGCCAAAATGAGGATGTTTTGCCCAGTGGCTAGCTTGGCATATTTGAAGCCATCTCCAGAAGAAGGTTCTTTGATGCTCATCATCTTCTTTGTGGTAGGCTAGGTGTTGCCAGGAATTACCTTGTCTTGTCAAGGAATCGTTAAAATAATAAAAACATTCTTAAATGCCATATTCTGTAGGTCTCTGGGGTTTTTGAAGACCTTATCTAACTATTTTACCTTATCTAGCTATAGAGTCATATAGAATCATCCTGTTAAACCTAGGATGTTTATTCTTGTGATAACTAGTAATTGACTTGACCATGATTTGATACAATAATTATTAACTTGTATTACTTAATTATCCTAAACATCCTACAATAGCACTTTGAAAGTATTGGAAGTAAATCTTGTATTATAATTAAGTTTTATGGATACAATACCTCATATTAGAGTAGAAATATATATATAATGTATATGAAAAATAATCTTAAATTTGAATTCTATACCAATGTATCAAAATTAAACTCATTTTGTATCAAAAAACAAAATTATTTATTGGTGAATTAAAAATAACCTTATTTGTGAGTAATAATTAAAGCCTTAAGCTGAGGATTAGATTCAATAATCTACTTTTTGTTCCACCATCCCTATATATTTCTATATTCCCCTTTCTTTCTTTTCAAAACCTATCTCCAAAGTTAAGAAAGAAAAAGAAAAGAAAAGAGAGACATCCTTGAGTCTAGACTAATTTTCTCTCTAAAAAAGACCAATAATAAGTTATAACCAACTCCCAATAAAATAAACATCTGTAGCCCAAGAAAGCAACCAAAAACCTATGCAATGCTCCTTAAGGATTTTCTATTGTTGAAGCTTGCCTATGTAGTTCTTGTTTGAATTCCTAAATTTTCCAAAATTTCCTTAGTTTGGGTTTTCTTTACTGATTCTATTTCAAAATTCAGGTCTTAAACAATTTTATACATTTCTTTATAGTATTTGTTTGTGTTCCTAGACTTCTTTAAGGATTTATTCACTTCCTCTTTAAGGACCTCTATCACCTTCATACTGTTGATTTTAAGATCTTTTTCTTGTGCTTCAGTATGTTGGAATATTCAGGGCCTGCTGTAGTAGGAAAAATAGGCTCTGATGGGGACACTGTTCTAGCTATTATTGGTTGTGTGTTTACACTGGCATCTAGGCATGGAATGACAAGAGGTCTAAGTGCTGATTTCTAGGTTAGTCTTTGTTGGGTGTTCGCTCCTTGGTTTTGGTTTCCTTTCCAATTTTTTTAGAGAGAATGATTGCTCTGCGTTGCTGTTTTCCTGGCCTGCTCATCTGATATGTCCACAGGTAATGCTTGCCAGTATTGGAGGCTGAGATAATGGGCTGAGTTGGGAGAAGAAAAGTTAGGGAAGATCTTTGTGATCTATTGGGGATGGGATTGGAAAGGAAAGGAACACTGCCCCAGGTTTCTTGCTACAGATCTGGGGCTGAGGATCTCAGGAGTGGTAGGAGAGGTGAGGGTCTAGATTCAGCCTACTTGTTGCCCTGCAAGTAGTGGCCCTTCGTTTAGCAGAGGGTGCCTACTGAGGCTGGGGCCTGGCATGACGAAGGTTAGAAGAGGAAGATCTGTGACATCTACATGGGATAGAAGCAGGGAGTCAGGGAAGGCTACCATGGGCGTTTTGGTGCAGAGCTGGCAATGAGACTGGGGTGTTGGTTCTAGGGAAACAGAGTACTTGATATATCATTAAGATATTACATAATGCTAATCTTGGTTTTAATGAAATTACATTCTTTCATAATTATCTTACTTATTATGATCATTTGCTTACACAGAATTCGCATCTTGCATGAGCCCAGTTTTCATTTCTAAATGACTCAAGTTTTGTCATTGTCTCTATACAGACATATTTTCTCATTATTCAGCATAATTTGGATTTTAAGAGCTGTCAGGTCCAATGGAATAATACACAGCTATTAAAAACAAGGACATCTGGAAATTTCCAGGCAAATGGATGGAACTAGAAACAATCATCCTAAGTGAGGTAACCCAGACCCAGAAATACAAAAATGGTATATACTCACTTATGAGTGGATATTAGCCCAACATAGATGACCTCTGAGAGACTTCCCCCCTCCAGGGATTGAGACAGATACTGGGACTTCCTGATGGAGTCCAAGTGAGAGTGGTATGGAAGGATGGGGCATGGAAGGACCAGAGGTGCAGGAGCCCACAGGGAGACCATCAAGGCCTATGGGTCTGGACCAGGGTAGGAGGCTACACAAACTGTTGCACCAACCAAGGACAATGAATGCAATAAACCTAGATTCCCTGTTTAGATCTAGCCAATGGATAGCTCACTCTCCACAGTTGTGGGGAGAGTGGGGACTGCCTCTGACATGAACTCTGGTGCCCCTATTTGATCACTTCCCCTGGGTGGGCAGGCCTCGGCAGCACACAAAGGAAGGGCAAGCAGGCTATCTGGAATGGACCTGATAGCCCATGGTCATATGGTGGAGGAAGAGGACCCCTTCTGTCAGAGGTCTAGGGGAGGGGAATAGGGTAGAAGACAGAGGAAGGGTGGGAAGTGGGAGATACAAGTGAAGGGTGTAACAATCAGGATGTTATCTGAATAAATTAGAAGGAGAAGGAGAAGGAGAAGGAGAAGGAGGAGGAGGAGAAGAAGGAGGAGGAGGAGGAGGAGAAGAAGAAGAAGGAGAAGGAGGAGAAGGAGAAGGAGAAGAAGAAATTGTCAGGTGCAAAGGTGACCCCAGTTTCCCTAACTCCAAAAGGCAGTGCATGTGCCCAGAAATGACATTCTTGGCTCAGCTCCAGCAGGATTAAAGAATGGTTTCTGGCAGTTTGAAAAAGCCAGCACGCCAGCATTCCTTGGGAACTTGTGAAATGTTTTTTGTCTGCCAAAAGAAAGTATTGCCTTTGCTTCTGGCAGAAGGGGCATATGGTTCTCCACTGACATATACACGTGGTTGCATACCAAAGCCTATGCTTGCTGCAGTCTCCTACACGCCCTGTTCCCACGTACCCATTATACATTTTCAGATCTTCACGCTAGCATCCTAGACCTTCTCACCCCCTCCCCTCCACTAATCTCTCAGGCTTGCTCCAGCTCACAGGCTTCCCTCCTCTCAGCTACTCACTGATTTCTCCTTCTAGTAGGTTCTTCCCTGCTATCCTCACACTTGTGATGCTTTGCTGTTCCTGCTCCCCTGGCTCTGGCTGTATCCACTCTGCTTCTTCTTCCTCTCCGTTCTGAACTCTTCCAGGTGGCTCTGGATATTTTCTCTCTCTTACCCACAATAAAAACTTTCCTCCCGATGAAGTGGGCATTTTGGTAGCTTCTTGATTGCCTCTGCTCCCTGTATACATCTGGTGCTGAGGAGCTGGAAGACGCACAAATGCCCCCCTACCCCTGGTAGGGGTTGGGAGGAAGGGGGAACGGGGCCTCAGGTGAGTGCTGGCCTCTCCTAATTGAACCAGTCTGCTGGTTTGACCCTCCTAAGGTATGGAACGGTTGTTCCTGCTGGCTTCTGCCACCCATCCTATTCTACTCCAAATTCCAGAGTCCACCTCTGCAGCCACTTCTTCTCCACCTGCTCCAACCACTCATCTCTCCTCACCTATGGGGTAAGGAGCCTCTTGGTCTCTTGTTAATCCTGAGATTTGAGAGAAATAAAGAACCAAGTATATGATTGTCCAAATTAAAGCATTCTGTATTTGAGTGCACTCTAGGCTGTCCAGCTGGCTGTCTCCCTTTAGTTGGGCTTTTGAGAGCAGCCCCCACTGGCCTCTTAAAGTTGTTATTATAGAGGAGATAAGGTGTTCATAGGAAGTGAGAGAGTTGGCTCTTATTCATTCTTAAAAGTACATTATGAAAAGGTGAGGAACCAAGGCAAGGATAGGCATCAAGTGAATGGAGCTTACAAGCAGTCTGCATCAGATCGGGAACTTACTCTTGATTGCAAATAGAGACTTTAACTTGCAGGGACTTGACACCGGACAAAGGGACATATCCCTTAACTAGATTTTAGCATGAAGCAAACTGGTTTAACTATAAACAGAACTCTCATCCTGAAAGGTATGTTCTCTGCTTTGATCTTATTTCAACCTGTGAGGTGTTTGTTCAGGCCTAGGTCTCCCACTCTCTGGCTCCTGGAGCCTGAACGCCTTCTTGGTGTGCATCGCCTGGGATGGCTCCATCTCTCATTGGCTGCCGGAAGTCTTCTTCACTATGATTCAGGGGATCTCTCTGCTAAGGCATTTCTTCTCCTTCTATTGGAATTCTCCCTCTAGCAAAGTTCCCGTTTGTGACCATTTTCCATAAATGTCTCCCATCACACCCTTGCTTTGCTCCTGGCTCCCTCCTGTCCTGTCCAACAGCCTGTTCCTGGAGTTTGTTCTGTCTTTCTCACCCCCACTACTGACACCTAAACTAACTATAGGTTCTTATTAGACTCATTGAATCCCACCCTGCCTTTCTCTCCATGGATTTAGAGATTCCATTAAAGCCTTGTTGACTTACTAGGAACAGCTTGGCCTCAGTATACACTAGATAACAAGTCTCAATGACCCAAAAAGGGCACACTCAGTTTCCAAAATCTTGCAGATAGTAACAACTTCTGGCTCTGCACAGCGAATAATCTTTTGGCTTTCTTATCTTTTGACTTTCTCTACTCTCTACTCTTGAAAATCTCTGATTTCTTTACTTTCTGCCCTTGAAAAATCTCTTGGGACCATTCTTTAAACTTTCTATGTCTCAGAATTTATAAATTTATTGGTTATGGTTAAAAGATCTACAAATTCTATAGCAAAACATTTTTAAATGAAACAAAAAAGATTTATAGTTTTAAAAATCTATACATAAGTAATCCTCATTTGCTTCAGCACACCAATATGACTGGGAAACAGTGCAGAAGTTCCTCCATCCGATATTATTGCTTTGGTCATTTGTAGATTTGACTAGAATTTAATTCCTCAAATAAGAAGCCTCTTGGAAAATTACCCAACTCTAGTCTATGAACCTAAGGTCACAATGCCCTATGTAGCTTATTTTAACTTCTGTTAAACTGCTTGCTTTCTCAGAACCCCTCAACCAGCTAATTCTTTATCTTGGCTTCTGTTAAAATGCTTGCTTGAGCAAAGCCCTGCCACCTTCAGCTGCTTGGTCACATAATACAAAACTTGATTGTCCACATACCTGAATGTAGTCCGAGACAGCTAGAATAAAGACTTTCAAATGGCTATAAACTGTGTCTGGGTGAGCATCTCTGGTGGGCTCCCTGTAACATTAATATGTAACTTGGATTCAGCTCTTGTTTTAAAAAAGAACAGATGTGCTACAACACTGTATGTGTAACTTGAATTCAATTCTTGTTCATGAAATTTAATAAAACAAATATTTGATATATAAGGTTTGTAAACTTCTAAGGTCATACCTCAGGCTAACAAAAACTGACATAGAGGCATATGCCAAACCATGTATGTCTTTGCTAGCTGTGTTGAACATCAGGATTCAAAAATAATTGGATAAGGAATACCATGTGTTTGATAAATACAGTTAATGAATTCATACAGCCCATTAAAGCTAGCAAAAACTGAACTGAAGATGTATGTGTAGCCTCTTTGCCTTAACTATCTTTGTTAAGCTTTAAATATTTGAATAAACTGAGTCATACAAGAAACTGTGGTATTCTGTACAAGCACACTATAAAAGAATCAGGAAAATAAGTATCTCAGTCTGTCTGTGAAACGTACTTCTATTTTAAAGTTTCATTTTTCACACTAAAGAATCTTCAGTTGAAACTGTGATATAATGTAAGGATCTGGAAGATAAAGTTTCCAATCTCTGTGGAATGTATTTGTGGTTTAAGTTTTTATTTTGTTGCTATAGGATTTTCAATTCAGAATATTTAAGGCTGAAACTTAACAGGGATAAAATTGTATAATCTTATAAAAGCTAGTAACTTGTAATCTGTTAAAGATAATTAAGTAACCCAACTTAATGATCAGTTTATAAATGATCGGATTCTTTAATGTGCTCAAAACTATGCTTATAGTCTTGCTAAGTACAAATGTAATTTATTTACAAGGACAAACTTTAGCCTTCTGTGTATGCTTTCAAGGTAAAGCCTGAAGCAAGTAACTAAAAGACCCAGAAATAAACCCACACTTGACTTTTGACAAAAAACAAAACAAAACAAAACAAAAAGCCAAAACCATACAATGGAAAAGAGATACAATCTTCACCAAATGTTACTGGTCTAACTGGATGTCTGCTTGTAGAAAAAAAATGCAAACAGACCCTTATTTATCACCCTGCAGAAAACTCAAGTTTAGTGGATTAAAGATCTCAACATAACCCCAGACACACTAAATCTGTTAGAAGAAAAAGTGGGGAAGAGCCTTGAACTCATTGGCATAGGAGACAACTTCCTGAACAGAACTCCAATAGCCTAGGGTCTAAGGTCAACAATTAAAAAATGGGACCTCATGAGACTGAGAAGTTTCTGTACGGCAAAGGATATTATCAACAGAATAAAACAACAGCCTACCAACTGGGAAAAGATCTTTACCAACCCTACATCTGACAAAAGGCTAATATCCAAAATATATAAAGAACTCAAGAAATTAAAAACAATCAAACCATATAATCCAGTTAAGAAGTGAGATATAGAACTAAAAAGAAAATTCTCAGCAGAGGAATATCGAATGGTGAGAAACACCTAAAGAAATGTTCAACGTTTCCAGTCATCTGGGAACTACATATCAAAACAACTTTGAGATTCCATCTTGCACCCATCAGAATGACTAAGATCAAAAACTCAAGTGACAGCACATGCTGTTGAGGATGTGGAGAAATGGGAATACTCCTCCATTGCTGGTGGCAGTGCAAATTTGTACAACTACTTTGGAAATCAGTCTGGAACTTTCTCAGAAAATTGAAAGTAGTTCTACCTCAAGACCCAGCCATAAGACTTCTGGGAATTATTCCAAAAGATGCTTCATCATACAACAAGAACATTTGATAAACTATGTTCATAGCAGCCTTATTTGTAATAGCCAAAATCTGGAAATAACCTAGATATCCTCAACCAAAGAATGGATAAAAAATAAAAATAAAACTGTGGTACATTTACACTACAGAATACTACTCAGCTATTAAAAACAAGGAAATCTTGAAATTTTTAGGCAAATGGATGGAACTAGAAAAGATTATCCTGAATGAGGTAACCAAGACCCAGAAAGACATGTTTGGTGTATCTAACTTATAAGCACATATTAGCCAAATAATACAGGATAACCACAATACAATACTTATACCTAAATAAACTAAATAGCAAATAGGACCCTAGGGAGAATGCTTAATTCTCATTCAGAAGGGAAAATAGAATAGATACCAGAAGCAGTTGAAGAGAAGGAATAGAAAGGGAGCCTACCATAGATGTTCTCTGAAAGACTCCACCCAGCAGGAGATCCAAGCAGAGGCTGAGGCACACAGCCAAACTCCAGGGTGGATCACAGGTAGTCTTGTGGCAAAGTTGGGAAATAGAGGGACCTGGAAGGGTCATGAGCTCCACAAGGAGACCAATGGAGCCAATAAATCTGGGTAGAACAGGAGGATGCTGTAGAGACTGATACACCAACCAAGGACCATGCATGGTGTGGACCTAGACTCTCTGCTCATATGTAGTAGATAGGCAGCACAGTCTCCTTGTGGGTCTCATAATATAGGGAGTAGATACTGCTTCTCACATGGATTCTGGCCCCAACACATTGATCACCTCCTCCTGGAAGTATGGCCTTTCCAGGCTACCGGGAAAGATGATTATAGGCAGTCCAGATGAGATTTGATAGACTGAGGTCAGATGATAGGGGAGGAGGGCCCCCCTTTTTGCAGACTAGGGGAGGGAGGGAGAGGGTGTGAGGGAGTGAGGGTGGCATCAGGAGGTAATGAGGAAGGGGCTACAATTGGGATATAAAGTGAACAAATTAAAAATTAAAACAAAAACTAAAACTAAAAACAAAACAAAACAAAACAAAAAACAAAGAAAGTTTCACTATAAAAGCAAACTCAAGTTACATGCTGTTATCTTAAGACCTGATTTAAGGTGTGTAAAAAAAAAAGTGATGCCTAAAGATTATACATATGATCTTAAGACTTCAAAGTTTAAGATTTAACCTTAATAAATGGAATTCTGATATGTATTAGTCGATCTTTGGTAACAGTTACAATATTCACTGACTGCCAAAAAAAATTTTTTAAATCATAGTCACAGGATAAACGTTTTAAATTCCCTGCAAGAATAGCTAGTTTTTAAACTTGCAAAATTGACTTTAAATCCTCAAAAGGAAACTCCAGAATAGATACCAGAAGCAGTTGAATATACCTATATTTTTAACTCAAATTCTCACAGCCAAAGGAAATAAATCTGTTCCTAGATAAACTGTGCTGTGTGGTGGCTGAAGAGACAGCTCAGCAATTAAGAGCCTTGGCTGATCTTCAAGAGGCCTCGTACCAGACGGAGTCACTGCAATGAATATTTGCAAGCAAAGAAGTGTGCACAAAAGGGATACTATGGAACACACTGTGGTACACTATGCATTCGACAGTGAAATTTTTTTTCTCTGTTAGCTGAGAGGTTGCAAGGGTAGAGGGTGGGTACAAGGGAAAGGGGAGAAAAATGGGATTGGTGTGCATGATGCAAAATTCACAAAGAACCAACAAAAAGTTCTTCTTATAAAGGTAATGTCTGGTTTTACCTGTGAGGACTACACAACTCTCATTTGTAGCATTGCTATATTTCTTGTTTCTGTCACTATTAAGATAAGATACTCTTGTTTAAAAAAAAGAAGTATTAAAAGATATATATTGTTATCTAGCTTTTTCTGTAATGTAGCTTTCTATATATGCTTCTGAACTAAATAGTATCAATAAAACACATCAGATCAAGTCAATATTCAAATAGAAGAGCTATGATAATTTAATTACTGATGATCAATATTCCCTAGAGTGGTATCTAATCACGCCACATGAAGTTAAACCAGAAGATCAAACCAGAGAAAAATCCCTAAGAGAGAGAGGAAGAAAGAAAAAGCAAGTTGCTTAAATGCCCAAAATGTAAGTAAGGTAGTCCACAGAACAAAAATAACTGTAAATACAGGTGGAAGCAAATCCACTTTTTTAATTTTAATTTTAGGTATAATAATCTTACATGTCAGATGTAAATGTTATGTCAGACAACAGAAGACAAGAGGAAAGCAGTCTGATCCGGATCATTTGATTTAATTCAGAAGTTTCTTTCTTAACGGTTTTACCAGCTACCCCTCTCTGCCAAAGACTGCTGTCCTGTCCACTATCTGGCCGCATCTAGATCTGATCCTAGGAATTGGAGTCCTAGCTGTAAGGGAATAAATAATGTGGCTTCCTGCGTGCACAAAGTGTGAGGCTTGGTCACTAGGGGGAGCTATAACTTGGAATTCTTGGAAAGAAGCTGTTTGCTGAGGCTTATTGACTGTGAACATCAGTGATGTGGAGGTTAGGATGTTGCTTTTCCAGAACTTGATTACAATTCATGTAGGGCTGCCTTTAACCTGCAAATAGGTATTATCTTTGCACCTCTGTGTCAAAACTAACATCCTGTGACTAACAAATACAAACTGTCTGTAAAGTATTAATTTGACAAAATCTGGCTTTCAACCCATAAAGGATTAAGAGCATTTTCAGCATCTGAGGCCTGAAGCAGAGATTTCTTTGTTGGGCTATAATTCTTGGTGTAGCTACCAATGTATTTGAAAAGTACCTTGATTCATGGTTTCCTTTGTTCTATAAATCTATAAAAACTTCATAATGCTGCCTCCATGTTGGAACATGGAATCTGTGGCAACCTAAATCTGTGTGTCTGGCCATGGTCAATTCATATTTAGTTCTAAAATAAACTAGCTTGTAGCCCATGTGAGGTGAAATCTGTGCTTTTGAACTGACAGTAGATACTTCTAACCATCAAGACATTCTCTTCTGGAAGAAGAAGGAAGTTCTTAAGATCAGGAAGCTAGTAAAACATATTAAAATTGGTACTCCCAGACAGTTACAAGGCTCACAAGGCCTTACGAGGCTACAAGGTCATATGAGCAATGAAAAGTTGCTATGGAGATGAGACTTTCTGGCAGATACGCCTGCAAGGTGTGTAGGAGGTTCCAGTGAGGTAGATTTTCCGAGTATTGCTCAAGATGCCTTTGTGCCTTTGAGTTACTCATGCTCCTGTAAGTTAGCCTCATAACCATGGTCCTGTAAGTAATACTAATGAACTCAGTGATTCACGAAGATAAATTTAAGTGAGGTTTCTTTTTTCTTTTTAATCTGTTGTTAGTGTTTTATCTGTGGTGAATAAACATTTGCTCATGCCTCCCTCCTGGAAAAAAAGTCACAGTGTTATGATTTAATGAGAATGGGACAAGAGCTATAAATATAGAGAGATTTATTGCAGAATGGGAGAAGGGAGCAAGGGAAGAGAGGGAGGGGTGCCTCAGGGGGAGAGACTAAGAGACAGGCAGAGGGGAGGTTCGTTCTTTTATATCCTGTCCTACAGCAAATAGTGTTGGAGGAGTGCTGGGAGAATCTGGAGTGCTTACCTTGGGTCTCAAGCACATCACGCATAACAGAAAGAAGAGAGATAATTAAGAGGAAACCCAGCATTCAAGGGAAATCAAAATTAGCTCCACAGTTTCACTGTCTTTTAGTTCTTGCAAAAGAGCTCAATTCAAATCCCAACACCCATATCAGATGGCTCACAATCTCTCCCTCCCCCACCCCAGTGTGTATGTGTGTGTGTGTGTGTGTGTGTGTGTGTGTGTGTGTGTGTGTGTGTGTGAGAGAGAGAGAGAGAGAGAGAGAGAGAGAGAGAGAGAGAGAGAGAGAGAGAGAGAGAGACCTTAGGTAGTTTGTTAAGATATAGCTATCATCTTTACCAAAAGTAAGTTGGGAAGGAAAGAGTTCATTATATCTACAGGTTACAGTCCATCACCTAGGAAGGCCAAGGCAAGGCAGGCACTGAAACAGAGACCACTGAGGAACACTCTTACTCGCTCACTTACAGCTGATATTTACTTATCAAGGCATGCATGATACCACCCACAATGGACTGGACTCCCTCGTATCAACCATTAATCAAGAAAATCACCTACAGTCCTGTTTACAAGTTAATTTGATAGAAATATCTTCTCAATTTGAAGTTCCTTCTTCAAAATGACCCTATCTTTTGAGAAACTGACAAAAAAAAAAAAAAACCTAACCAGTGGAATTGACCTCTTGTCAACTTGACAAACAAACACATCACTATTAAGCTATACCATTTCATGTTTATACCTAAGATTTCGTGTTAACATCACAATATAAAACACAAACTTTTAAAAGCCTCGGTGTTAAAAAAAAATCCCAACAATGTAGAGTCCAAGTTATCTTTAAGAATTTAAAGTCTCTTAACTATGGGCTCTTGTAAAATTAAAAGCAAATTTTTATACTTTCTTATTTCAAAGAGAAAAAAAAAAAGCCAGGGCACAGTTATAATCAGATCAAAACAAACCCAAATCCAATAGTGACCTCTGGACTCCTCGGATTCTGGGTACTCCTGCCTCTCTAGCTTGCCTGTCTGAAATACACATAGCTTGTCTAACAGCTCAGGCCAAACCATTGCACACTTGTCACTGCTCTTTGTGAACCAGCCATAGTCCTGGCATCTCCAAAATGCTGGGGTCTTCACTGAAACTGAGGCTGCATCTTCACCTATGGCTTCTTCTGGCATCTTCAGGGACTCTGACCCTGCCATGTGATGCCAGGCATCACTTTCTCTTCATAACCCCTACAGCCCTGCCCCTTAGATGCTGCCCAAACCCAGTACTATGCTTGGGATCTTCATATATGTCTAAGGTTAGCTGCTAGCTTGAGATGCATCTGCGGCCCCCTGAGGACTACAGCTTCTGTGTGCCGACTCTGAGGAATAACTTACCAGAAAAACTGACTAGACTGAGTTGCTCTCTTATTAATCGCAGCTGATCTTAGGCCTGCTAACTAGTATTGATCGGCCGGTAGAGCAAAGATTTCACTTCATTGGTTCTGGTGTCGTGCAACTGACAGATGATTCTTTCAGCACCAGCTGACCAGAAACCATCAGTTCTTAATTTAAATATATCACATAAATAAACAGGTTTGTTTCCCTCCGAAGCTTCACGAGCTGCGCCTCTGCCATCTACATTTCTCTCAATATTCTTATCTTCAAAGATCCCACAACCGTTCATTAAGTCTGGAGAACTCAATGTCTTTTCCACCCCAAAATTTCAAACTTCTATAACTCTTCCCCCTCCCCCAAGAAAAAATACGGTCTGGGCTGTCACAGAAATGCCCCATGATTCTGGTACCAATTTCTGCCCTAGTTTGCTTCCTGTTGCTGTGATAAAGATCATGTCCAAAAGCAACCTGGAAGAACTTGGGTTCGTTTTGTTTACACTTCCGTATCACAGTGCATCATGGAAGGAAGCCAGGGAAGGTGCTCAAGGCAGGGGCTTGGAAGGACATGAAGCAGGAGGAATGCTACTTCCTGGCTTGCTCTCCAATGGCTGCCTCAGCATAGTTTCCCTTTTTATACATCCTAGAATCTTCCTCCCAGGTGTAGCACCAACCACAGTGTACCAAGCTCTCCTACATCAATAATCAGTCAAGAAAATGCTTTCACAGACATGGCCACAGGCCAATCTGATGGAGGCATTTTCTCAACAGAAAATCCTCTCTTCTTAGATGACTCTAGCTTACTTTAAGTTGACAAAGAAAAAAAAAGACTAATCAGCGAAACTGACGTCTTACCAATTTGATGCATGAATGTATCACTATTAAACCATCGCCTTTCCCTTCTTCTTTGCCCCCCACCAAGATTTCATATGACAGTGTAAAACACAGTATAAGTTTTAAGTCCTACAGCCATAAAATTTTTTTCAAAAACTTTAAATATTCATCCTCTTTAAAAAATACAGTGTGCTTTTGGAAGTCCAACGGTTCTCAACTGTGGTATCCTGCAAATTAAAAAGTAAGAACACACTTCTTATTCTAAAAGGAAAGAACCAGGGTACAATTATAATAATTGCAAAGCATAATCAAACTTCACCAGTGCCAGTAATCTGGGATTATCAATCTTTGGGGTTCCAAATGGTTTAGGTACCTCTACTGTTTCATTTCTGGTATTCACAGCACACACACTTTGTCTCAAAAGCTCAGGCCAGTTCTGCTCCTAGGTGGTCAACTCAGGGTACTGGCATCTCCAATATGTTGGGACAGTCATTACAATTGAGTCTTCATCCTTATTGAGAGTTATCTGGCCTTTCTTCAGGCCAGAAGTTACCTTTCCACATGATACCAAGCCTCAGCGTCTTATCATGACCTCTTCAATTCTGTACCTTTCATGTGGGAAACCAGTAGCATGTGGGAGACTCTAACAGACTACTGTGTGCTTAGATAAAGGAAACATTTATTAGATTTTTAACTCAGTCTTGCAGGTCTTTTGTTACTGATGACAAGATATTACTTGAAGTATCGTGAGAGGTGTCAGGCAATCTTATACGATCTTATTCTGTCTGATCTCATACTATATAAAGGTACATTATACCAGCATCAAACTAAATTATAAGATAGCCTGTAGGTACCCTCTGTAGAACTGTTAAGTGTGTGGGGGAAGACTTTCACATATTTGGTAGCAAGACATTTCTGTTTTGATACTTTGATATAGAGAGAAAAAAGTTTGCTTCCCTTTTTTAAAGTTTATACAAGTGTGAATAAGTATGTGGAAAAACTAGAAACTTAATGCATTTGCTACTGAGAATACATTTAACATGATACAGCTACAATAGAAAACAGAATGGCAATTGTACACCTTGTTACCTTATCATCCAGCAATCGTGACTATGTATTCAAGAAATCAAAACACATGCATACAAATCCTTAATACCAAAAAAAAAAAAAAAAAAAAAAAAGTAACCAAGTACGGCTGGAGAGATGGTTCAGTGGTAAAGAACATTTGCTGCTCTTGCAGAGAATCCAGGCTCAGTTCTAGTCTCCACAACCATTGGCAATTCCAGTTCTAGGGGATCCAATGGACTTTTCTGACTTCCACAGGAACCTTGCATGCACACGGTTCATAAGTATGCATGCAGACAAAACACTCATACATATAAATTACAAGTAAATCTTCTTTAAGAAAAGTAACCACATAGACATGTGCCTGTCTGCTGATGCCTAGGATCCCAGCAATTGGGAGGTAGAGGCAGGAGGATACTGAATTCAAGGGCATCCTGTGCTATATATTAAATTTGATGCCAGTCTAGGCTATATGAGTTCCTGTGCTAGACAGAAGGGCCTGGGGCACCAGGTGTGGTGCACATACTTGCAATCCTATCAGGCACTTCATAAGCCGAATCAGGAAGATTACCCGTAAGTTTGAGGGTGAGTGGTCTACTTAGTGAGTCCAGGCCAGTCAGGGTTACATAATGACACACTTAATCAAAAAATAAACCAAAATCAAAACAGGAATGTGACCAAATACCTGCCAGCTGATGAGTGGGAAGAGTAAAGGTGATATAGTTACACAATTAAATATTATTGAACAATGAGGAACAATGTTCTGATATATGACATGATACTAGTAAACCTTGAAACATGAAAAATTAAGGAAGGAAATTTCATAGTATCCAATTCACTTGAAAACTTCACATTATACTATAACTTATAAACATCTATCTTTTAGAAGAACATTTTTTAAAAATGTATCTTGATCATATGCACTACCAACTCTCCAATTCAACGCCCCCAAGATCCACCAACACAGCCCGCCTACCTTCATGTCTTCTTTTTAGTTTATTTTTTATAAGCAACTGACTCCGATTAATAAAATCACTGTTTACCCCAGTATGAGCAACCTACCGGCGGACAACCCCAGCAGAAAGTGACTTTCTTCACTCAGCAGCCATTAACTATCAATAACTCCTCATTTAGGGAAGGAATCATGTGACCCCTCCTCCCCTGTTCATGATGGAATGCTAATGATTTTGATATTGTGCAGTGAGTTCATGGGAGCAGTGGCCATGTCACATCCACAAGACAGCATTTCATAGCACATCTTTTCATCCTCCAGATGTTACCTTCTGTTTCCTCCTCAATAATGTTGGCTGAGCATTGGGGGAGGTTAATATTGCTGACCTATTTAAGGATGAGCACAAGACAGTCACTATTCTCAGTGCTTTGACTTTTTATCTTTTTTTTTTT
Organism: Acomys minous; assembly: GCF_964271855.1. Classification (NCBI taxonomy): domain Eukaryota; kingdom Metazoa; phylum Chordata; class Mammalia; order Rodentia; family Muridae; genus Acomys; species Acomys minous. Next base: position 50,971,650 of record NC_140487.1, on the reverse strand, counting down.
TAATGAGTGTTTGCCTTAATGGCTGTTCACAGGAAAAAGAAGATTTTCTAACCAAGGCTGAGATCTGCGCCACAGGTATAAACAGAAAGATTTAGAGACAGCTTGAAATGTCCGTTTAGCGAAAGATCAGTAGTAAGTTATCTCCCGAGGACCTATGGCGTCTAAACCTATGGCTTTTGACCAGGTTTACAGTATCAGGTAAAATTTACCTCACATGGAGCAAGCCTCAAATACAATCAGAACGTAAATGGTCACCCCATAACCATTCACCATGGCATCAACGCACCATAGCTTTGTTGCCTGGCAAGTCAGAATTGTAGCATGCAGGATTCACCACTGGTTAATGTCATATAAGAACTATTCTCTCCCAGAGCATTTTCTGACCATTTGAAAGCTAGCTAGCAGGAAGTTTCCTGGTCAATTCCAAATTTATTTCTCTATATCCTACAATACAAATACACAGTGTTTTCAACAATATGGCCTTAATCTACGTTATTATATTGCGGTTGACCAGCAAGAACAATGGCAACTGTTTCTAGACAAGATGACCTTGTCTCCTATTTTATAATATGATTTTTTTCTTTAAACTGAATAAAGTTCCATTGTGCCTGTACAGCATATTTCATTATCCACTCATTTGTTGGATATCCAGTACCTGGATTTCATTTCCTGGTTGTAGTAGATGTGGAAGAATCTCTGTTGGTAGGATATGGTATACTTTCAGTATTTTCCCTGGGGAGATATAGCTAAGTCAAATGGTATTTCTATTTTCAGCTTTGTAAGAAACCGCCACAGTGATTAAATTATTTCTCACATGTCTTAAAGCAAGCATTTACAAGTAAGTCTTCCTCATAGGACTATTTTCATTGCATCCCATAGATTTAATTATGTTTTGTTTTCATTTGATTCTAGGAATTGTATTTAAAATCCATTCTTGATTTCTTCAAGGAGACATTCAGATTCTAACAGTGAGCTAGCTGTTTAAAGTTTGCCTATGTTCTGGGGTTTCTCTTTCTGTTTATTTTAGTAATATTCCATTGCCATCCCCCAAAAACTCAATAAATTATTATAATTTTCCTATATTTATTGAGACCTGCTTTGTGTTCAATCTTACAGAAAGTCACATGGGTTCCCGAGAAGAGCATGCATTCTTTGGTGTTTGGATATAATGATCTGCAAGTGTCTGTTAAGTCCAGTTAGTCTATCATGTGATTTGATATTTCTGCTTAGTTGTTGCGGGGATGAACGGTCAGTTAGTGAGAATAGACTGTTGAAGTCACCCACTAATGTTTTTCTGGAACTAATCTGTGACTTTACATCGAGTAACCTTTGTGTTATGGAATTGAGTGAACCTCTGTTGTGGAAATGTATGTTTAGAATCCTAATATCCTTTTGATGATTTGTGGTCTTGCTCAGCACAGGGTGACCTTCTCTACTCTTCCTGGCCAGATTTGGGTTGAAGTCTGTTTAAAAAAAAAAAAAGAAGATATTAGAACAGTGATGCCTGCCAGTTTCTTAGGTCAATTAGCTTAGGATATGTATTTTCATCTTTTTATCGTAAGTTAATGTCTGTCATTTAGAGTGAGATATTTCTTGGAGGCAACAATGAAATGATTACTGCTTTTTTTATCCTACCTAATGTGTGTCCTTTGGTAGCACTGAGAACACTAATATTCAGAGTTTTTATTGGAATGTGTAAATTGATTTCTGTCATTTTGTCAGTTTTATAGTGTCCTCTCCTTCCTATCTTGATATTCTATTATTTTTAACATGGTTTATTCTTTCCTATATCTTCATGGTGGGTTTATTTTTCTTTTTCAGCCTGAAATATCCCTTTGAAGATCTGTAATGACGGTTTAGTGGAAAGCAATTTCCTTAGTCTATTTTTATTATGAAAAGTTTTGATTTCTCATTCAGTCATGACTGACAGTTCTGCTGTGTATACTAGTCTACAGAGGCAGTTGTATCTTTAGAACTTAAAATAAATAGTTTCAGAGCCTGCTGGCTTTTAAAATTTCCACTGATAAGTCTGCTGTTATTCTGATGACTTGTCTTTATATGTGACTTGGTGTTTCTTCTGCGTCACTTTCAACATACTTTATTTGTTCTGTGTATTTAAATTTTTAATTATAGCACGTTGGTTGGAGGTTCTTCTCTGATCTTGTCTGCTTAGTTTCATAGTGCTTCCTGTGTCTGTTTCTATAACTCTGGGGATTTCCTTCTTGTGATTCTTCTGAAAATGATTTCGGTGATTGTAGAACAAGATGCTTCTCCCTCAGTGCCTACTTCCTGTACATTTAGTGTTTTCAGAGTACTTTGGGTTTTTGTTTTGTTTTGCGTGTGTGTGTGGTTTTTTGTTTTGTTTTTTGGGGGGGATTTTTTGTGTGTAATTTTGTTTTTGTGTGTGTGTTTTGTTTTTTTGTTTGTTTTCCTTTTTGGTTTTTTTTGTTTTTTGTTTTTTTGTTTTTGTTTTTGTTTTTGTTTGTTTGTTTGTTTGTTTTTAGTTTTTCGAGACAGAGTTTCTCTGTGCAGCCTTGCCTGTCCTGGATTAGCTTTGTGGACCAGGCTGGCCTCAAAGTCACAGCAATCCGCCTGCCTCTGCCTCGAGAATATAAATTTTGGAATTCCCCAGTACCTTCTTAGCATTTTTATCTCTGTTGTTGTTTGCTATTTTCAGCTCTTCTATTCAGTCTTCAGATATTTGATACTTTCCTTGATCCATTCAACCAAAGAGACTTTACACAGAACTTCTTTATTTGATTTATTACAGTTTTTACTTCCAACAGTTCAAACTGTTTTTGCTTTAGATTTATTTGTATTATTGAATTCCATTTTTATATCTCATCTCACTTCCCAAATTTCTTTCAGCTGCTGTGTTCTCATTAGGAACTTATTTTCTTCTCTTATTTCTTGGAAAATACTTATGATCATTCTTTTGAATTACTTGTCCGGACTTTCAATGTAGCTAGATTACATTACTATAAGATTAGTAAATTTTGGAGGCGTTACACTGCTTTGGATTTTTGTGTTTCTGCAATGGGATTTATGTATCTGAGGGTTATTTATCTGCTTAGCAATCAGCTATAATCTTTTAGTTGAAGAATTTGCAATGGTACATTTGACGCTCATAGTTGAGAAGATAATTTAAGAGCTCAGAATGTCGAGTACAAACTATATTTTTCCTGAGTCGAATATTAACTATGAGAACAACTATGAGGCTAGTGATGAGTGACAGAAGAATGGAGTCAAGCTCCTGTGGGCAGGGGAAGCTACACCCTGGTTATAGTCCATAGAGTCTGCCCAAGCTATGAAAAATTATTTATTTTTTATTGAAACTAGATTTGTCTCTCATACGATACATTCCAATTACAGTGTCTCCTCACTTCACTACCTCCATGTCCTCTTCAGAAAAGAGCCAGCCTCCAAGAGATGACGATTAACCCTCACATTGGGGCTGAACAAGGCAACACAATAAGAGGTAAAGAGTCCCAAGCGCAGGCAAAAGAGTCAGAAATGAACCTGCTCCCATTATTAAAAGAGCCCTAAAACACCAAGATAACATGGTGTTTTACATGCAGAGGTTCTAGCCCCATTCGTGCTGCTTCAGTCTCTGAGCCCGTGGGAAGCCTGCTTAGTTGAATCAGTAGGCTGTGTTCTCCTGATGTCTTCCATTTCCTCTGACTCCTACCCTCTTTTTTTCCCCTCTTCTATGGGATTCCCTGAGCTCAAAGGGGAGGGACCTGATGGAGCTCTCCAACTTAGACTCTTTCTCCAGATAGTATCTGGTTTTGGGTCTCTGCACTTGGTCTTTGGAGGAAGACTCTGACTATAGGACAAGGAACAGACTGATTTTTTTTTTTGTCAGTCATGTTGGTTCTACCCTAGGTCTCTGGGCTACACAGTCTATGGTTCCTGGCCATCCAAGCAGTAAAGAGAGTGGGCTCACTCTGATGGCATGGTCCAAGCTAAACAAAACATTGGTTGACCACTCCCACAAGTTCTGCACCATCATTGCCCCAGCACATCTTGCAGGCAGGACAGATTGTAGGGGAAGGGTTTTGTGGCTGGGTTGATGTCTAGGTTTCTCTTTCCATAACCTGGAGAGAGTCTTCTTGCACCAAAGAGACTAGAACATCAGAGAGAATGTTCCATGCAGCAGACATTATCCTCCATGTTCAATGGACTGTATGATGTTTTCCTCAGGAATGGGGCCCAGATGCTAGTGTTCAGAGAGCAACTTTCTGTCCTAGAATTGGTCTGAGTTCCTCAGGGTTTGTCACAGGACTCTCTCCGTCAATCACCCAGTTGAATGTAACCTAGTCTCACCACTGAAAGCCTTCTTTGGCTACAAAAGATTGCTGGTTCAGACTGTAGTCCTCATCACTAGGAGTCCTCAGTAGAATCATAGATTCCAGGAAACTTTCCATTGCACTAAGTTTCCAACCCTCAACAGTGCTCCCCTGTTCTAGCTGTCTTTCCCTACACTTTCTTTCTTCATCCCTTATGCCCCTACCTATTCCCTCCTGCACCCATCCCCCAGTCCACACACAAATTTATTCTATTTCCTCTTCCCAGGGAGATGCATGCACTCCCTTCCTTAGAGCCCTCCTTCCTACCTAACCTCACTGGGTTTGTAGACTATAGATGGATTATCATTCATTTAACAGCTAATACTCACTTATAAGTGAATAAATATCATATTTGTCTCTTTCTGGGTTTGGGTTTGCTCACTCAGGATGATTTTTTCTAGTTCTATCCATTTGCCAGAAAATTTCATGATATCATTTTTGACATGAAATAATGAGTAATATACTACTTTTATTTTTATCCATTCTTCTATTGAGGGACATCTTGGTGGTTTCCAGTTTCTGGCTATTTTGAATAAAGCAATAATGAACATAAGTGAGCAAGTGTCCTTGTAGTAAGATGAAACATTCTTTGAGTGTATATGCCAAAGAATGGTATACTTAAGTCTTGACGTAGATAAATCCTCAATTATCTAAGGAATCATCATATTGATTTCCATTGTGACTGTACCGGTGTGTACTTCCTCTGTCTGTAGAGACACTTCCAAGTTCCTCTTGCTCTACATCGTCACCAGCATGAGTTGCTACCTGAGTTATTATCTTAGACATTGTGAACTATGCTAAAATGGAATCTCAAAGTAGTTTGGTTTGAATTGCCCTGATGGCTAAGGATATTGAACAGTTTTTACAATATTTCTCAGCCATTTCAGATTCCTCTATTGAGAACTCTGTTTAGAGCTGTGCTCCATTTTTAACTGGATTATTCAGGTTTTTTTTTTATACCTAGTTTTTTGAGTTCTTTATATATTTTAGATAGTAGACTTCTATTGAATGTGAAGTTGGTAAAACAAAAATCTTTCCCCATTTTGAAGGGTGCTTCTTTTTCTGATTCATAGTGTCCTTTGCCTTACAGGAGCTTTTCAGTGTCATGAGGTCCCATTTACTAATTGTTGATATTAGTGACTTGTAGCTAGAATTGTGGCTACTTTATTGAGTTCTTTTTCCTACTTCCCTATACCACTGCTATCCCTCCCAACCCCTCAATACTAGGTCAGGAGAGAAAAAAAGATTAGAGGGAGCCACCCATGGTGTTATGTGCCTGTAATCCCAGCACTCTAGGAGGAAGAAGTAGGCTGATCTCTGTGCTTTACAGAGTGAGTCTAGGACAGCCTACACAGAGAAACACTGTCTTGAAACTTATATATATATATATAAGGTTAGAGAGGAAATGGGATGTTGATAACATTAGACTACTTCCTGCTGATTAGAGGGTGTCAGGTTCTTTGTGGCAAATTTGATGTTTATCATCAGGATATCTCCAACTAGCAAACAGCAACAACAGCAGGACCAGCACTGGCAGCAGAAGAGGAAGCATCAGGGGAAGCAACCACCCTGCCTCTCAGGGCTTTGGCATTATATACCCTCTGAAGAGTCCCCAGAATTCCACACTAAACTATCTTTGTCTGGCACAATCACGCTCCTCCTAGAGCACAAGGCAAATTAGGGTCAGCTACTGTGGTCAATATGAAACAGCCCCATGTCCTCCACCTGGCATTAAAAACAGAGAGATATTTACATAACATTTCTAAACTTTAAAAGAAACCAAAATTTCTCACTACAATGCCTGTCCTGTTAGTGCTCTGTTCAGAATGTTGTCTCCTGCACCAATGTGATCAGTGCTATTCCCCGCTTTCTCTTCCATTACATTCATTGTCTTTGGTTTTATGTTGAGGCTGTTGATCCACTTGGACTTCAGTTTTGTGCAAAGTGATAAATATGAGTCGGTTTGCATTCTTCTACATGTAGACATCCAGTTTGACTAGTACCATTTGTTTAAGATACTCTCTTTTTCCAGTGTGTATTTCTGGTGTATATCAGGTGTCCATAGGTGTGTGAATTTATGTATGTGCCTCCAATTCAATTTCATTGATCAATCTGTTTGTTCTGCTAGTATCATGAGGTTTTTATTACTATAGCTCTGTACTTCAACTTAAAATCAAGGATAGTGATACCTCTAGAAGGTCATTTATTGTTCAGGATTGTTTTAGATATTGTGAGTTTTGTGGCTTTCCATACGAAGTTGCTGATTGTCCTCTCAAGAAATGCAAAGAATTGTGTTGAAATTTTGATGGGGATTGCATTTAATATGTAGATTGCTTTTGATATATTGGCCATTTTTACTATGTTAATCCAACCAATTCATGAGCATGTGAGATCTTTTCATCTGATATTTTCTTCAACTTCTTTAATAAGTAATACTGTTGAGTATATTTTAATGTTCTTGTTACAAACTTCTTTATCTTAATATAAAGAATTACTCAGAACCTTTACTCTTTTCAAAGATATAATTTACAAAGACAATATCACCTCACAGGCTCCAAAATCTGTGAATATTCAAATCCCTTATATAAAATAACACAGTGCTTACCTATAACTTTTATGTATTTTTCATGTACTTTAAATCATGTCATTTATAACACCAAATAACACATAAATGCTATAAAATTTGGCATTACAATATATTAATTTTGCAATGGAGATTTTAAAAAAGAGACACCTTCAGTACACACACATTTTTTTCTGAATACTTTCTATCCACAGACGGAGAACAGAGAACACAGAAAGCCAGCTCTACTCTGCTGAGAAAAATCTTACGTTAGGTTTGTTATTATGCCATTGTTTGGTGTCTGATGGCCTAAAAATCAATAATGGAATCACTTAGGCTATTAAAGCATGCCATCAAGTTCATGTTAACTTGTTATCAAAACCAGGAGAGAAGTGAACAATTTCACAAGGGAATCAGTTTTAGTTTTTATAATAATGAAATTCTGTCTGACTTAATCCTTATATGACAACCTGAAGAAACCTCAGTTATTTGTCTATTGTTCTATCTGTCTTTTCTGTCTCAACATTTTGCAAGGAGTGTAACTTTGATCAATTAGCTCTTTGTTCTTTGTTTCTGGGGTTTTTCCCACTCTTTATCTGTCTACAAAACAGCCTCTTGTGTTTGGTTTACTGAACACTTACTCTATTTTATGAAATGAAGCTTTGCCTGTTTATAAAAAGTGAAGCTCATGCCAATGAAGATATTTTTAATTATAAGTTTGCCCTTGGAGAGACGAAATGTCAAAAATGGAACATGTGTAACCACAATTTAGGATATAAACAAAGCAGAAGAGAAAACAAAGATTCTAGATGAATTTTTCATGCCAGCTTAAAACTCATATAATGAACAACGTACAAACTGTGTTAGCCTACAGGAAAGCTTTAAGAAGTTTCCAATTGCAATATCAACATGTTGGTAGAGAATGCTAACATGATGAAAGTACCAGAAGCAGAAAGTTTCGTAGTTTTTCAGTGTTTGCAAGACCTTGTAAATATATAACACACAGGAGTAGCTGTACTAATATTTACTCAGGGTAACTGAATGAAGAAGTATACCATGTCAGAGGAAAGCAGAAGTAGCACAAAAACACGTCTCTGCTAATGCCATTCAAAATCATATTTTGTATTTAAATAGGAATAGAAGAATAATGGGGCACTTTAAAAAACAAAAGAAGAGCAGAGCTGAGATGAAGAAATGGGGAATGGTAGGTTTTGTGTGAGATCTGATATGTATATGAGTGTGTGTGTGTGTGTGTGTGTTACATATATGTGTGTGCACATGTGAGTATATCAGAGGAAGACATCAGATGACATGCTACATAAGTCTTTGCGCTGTTATTTTGAGAACTCTCTTTCTTGTTCTCACAGAATCTGGAGCTATATTGGATGTCAAAGAGTGGGAAGGAAGGAGTAATTGTGAGGGGAGGAGGGAATGGGAGGAGGGAGGAGAAACTATGGTTAGGATGTAATGCATAACAGAAGAATAAAATTAAAAAGTAAAGGAAAAATCTAGTCAACTATCTGAGGCTGGTGAGATCATAGGTGTTAGTAGACAGACTACTACCATCACTTTACTAGACTAATATAATTCCTGCCTGAATTCTAAGACTTGTTCTTATCCCCACAGATGAGTGTAGCTCCTGCCCTTAATCAAACAGAAACCATGAAAACCACTGTCTAGTTACTTTTCTATTGGTGTTAAGAGACAACACAACTAAGGCAAATTGTAAAAGAAAGCATTTAAGTGGAAGCATTCTTAGAGCTTCAGAGTATGAGACCATGACCATCATGGTGGGGAACATGGCAGCAGGCAGGCAGGCATGACTCGGGAGCAGTAGCTGACATACTGATCCATAGTTGGAGACAGACAGAGAGGCTGGGCCTGGCATGGGCCCAATGCCCACCTGCAGTAACACACACGCCTCCTCCAACAAGGCTACACCTAATCCTCTCCAAAGCAGTTCAACAACTATGGACAAAATATTCAAATCTATAAGCCTATGAAGGCCATTCTTATTCAAACCACTCTAACCACAACGTCATGACACAGAGATCAACAAACCGTGTGGAGCTCAGCCTCAATGGATACATCAACAACTCAACTCCTAAATCTATAGTTCAACAAACCGTGTGGAGCTCAGCCTCAATGAATACATCAACAACTCAACTCCTAAATCTATAGTTCAACAAACCGTGCGGAGGGTATGATAGTGGAGGGTGTGGAAAGTTAGTAAAAGCCAGGGAACCAATAATTTTGCTATGAGATTATATCTCTTAGAAATGACAGGGAAGTGACTTCCATGTTGGCTCTTGGTTAGGCTGCTTAAACAAGACCTGAACAATAATAATATCAACAGATATGCTAATGAGGAAAGGAAAACTGTGGTGGGGCCCAATTTCTAGACAAAGAGCTATTAGCAATTAATGACTACAGAGAGAGGGAGATTAGCCTCTCTCAGTGATAATTCCCTAATTGGTTATTCAATGCAAATTAATCATGCACAAGCTACACTAAATAAACTCAGCAGGTTATATTCATATAGTTATGCTTATATATTGTGGTGGTTTGAAGGAAAATGGCCTCCTAAGCACATATGTTTGAATAATTGGACCCCATTTGGTAGAACTGTTTGAGTAGGAGGTATGACTTTAGTAGACTAAACGTGCTACTGACAGGTCTACCTTTATATATGACTTGGCCCTTCCTAAGGATTAGTGTGGCTAGATATGCTGAGGGTGTGATAGTGGCACAAATGTTATGGGAGTAGCTAACCACTTTCTGCTTGGAAGACCCATTTCTTAGAAGAAATGTTTGTCTATTAGTATAAATCTGGCCAAAATCCATGATTAGGGAATTCCAGGCATCCAGGGGTAGAAGCTACTACCATTACTTTGCTAAAGTGACATGGTATCAAAATGCTCTCTAAACGCATATCTCTATACTTCATAGATCAGTACAGCTTTTTTAAAAATTTTATTAGAGAAGCTTCTTTTATAGTAGATATGTCAATGGAGAAACCATAATTGATCATTATGCAGAGAATAAGTGTCTGTTGAGTGCTCAGCCAAAACGAGACACATAAAACCCACCAACACAAGACTTAGGGACTATATCAAAAGAGAGGGTATAGATATCATAAGATCCAGAGGTCAGGGAGGACTACTGGGAAACAGTGTTTTATGGACATGACAGGACCACTGTACACAGGAACTCACAGGAACTGTAACTATCTAGCAAGCTCATCACAATATCAAGTCAGTTAACATTTTAGAACTGAAAGGGAGAAGCTCTTGAGCCTCCAATCCTAACTGAAGGACTAGAGACTGTTGAGCTTATAGGGGAGGGAAAGTCAGGATTTCTTTTATTAAGTATAATCCTTAGTAACTTGAACATGCTTATATGGATACTAACATTTCCTATAGAGTTTATAATAACCAATTCTGTTAATCATTTATCTCCCTTCCCATTTTTTGGGATAAGGTCTTGCTATGTAGCCAAAGCTGGTCTTAAATTTGAGATTTTCTTAATTCAGCCTCCCAGGTACTGAGTTATATATGTGTCTTCTATTAATCATTTAATCTCTTTTCATTTCTCTGAGAACCTCAACAAGACAGTTAGCAAATGTTATTTTTGTCTGCTGTATAAAACAATTCTTTTTATCTTGTTTCTTTGTTAAAAGCACAAGCAATAAGTATTCAAATGACAACCCATCATTTTAATCCTCTCAGTTCTGATGATAGGGGGAAAATTAAGCAGAAAATAAAATTCTTTCCAGGAAAACTAACAAAGTGGCAAGAATGTTTCTGGCAGGTTTGTGTAAAAGTAAATTTTTTCTCAGAGGCTTACTGCTGAATACACTTACCCTTTCTAGCTCCTTTTGAACTCTGGCTGGCTGTTCAACTCAGTTGTTCTAGTTCAAAACTCCTCTCCAAGCTGACTAATTCAAATTGGCTTCTCATGGGTTCAGAGAGAATTTCTCTGCTTGATCTCAAACTAACTCTAGAAATCTGTTTTAATTGTCTGGATTCTTCTCATTCTCTAGCTCCAGCTGCCTCTGCTGACCTGCATTCATCTGCACTGAACTCAACTGCCTGAACTGATCTGAACTGCCACTAACTCAGCTCCACTGCACTGCCTCTCAGCTGACTCCCAACTATTGGCTCTCAACTGACTGGTTCAACGTATTCTTTCTCCCTACAGTCTTAAGTTGACTCTCTTTCCTGTCTGTTCTCATGAGAGTTGGGCACATGCTATCTCTGACTCATTTTATCAAATCTTTCTCTGATTTGTCACTTTGTCTGCACCTCAATTAGGAGTCACTTTCAAACATGCCTTCTTTCTATCAACTAATGTTACTTTCATTGAGATGAAAGGTATGTACTAAGGTTATGTCTGTATTCTAGCCAGATCACACAGACATAGAAGGTCTTTGGATGTGATTCCTTGCCAGAGCAGCCCTGTTGTTGAGTTAAAATTCCTCTACAGGTTTGAGGATAAAGAGTTTTGAGTAGAGAAAAGATACATTTAGAGAAGTTGTGAGACTAAAGATCAGTGAAGTTCTGTCCATGGAAAAGTTTGAAAAAATAGGGTAAGCTGTAGGCTTTGACTTTTTACAAGCATACTTTATTTGGGATTCTTTAATGCCTATACTTCCCTTCCAATCCACATACCTAGATAGGAGAGAAAAGAGGTTAATGGGAACAGGAGAAGTAGACCTTTTTAGACTCAGTTTTTTGGAGCAATTCCACTTTTCATTGTCAGGATTCCAGTAGCCCTATTAAACAGAAAAGCAGCAGTTTAATAAGGTGACTTAAACTGCAGCAGCAGGAGGAATCTGGAGAATCAGCCAGAACTTGGAACCTTGAAGCATTCTCTGGAGTCTAAGAATGTCTCAAAGTGGAGCGATGAACAACAAAATGATGTCAAGCAATAGCAAAATGAAAACAACAACAACAACAAACACACACACAAAAAAGCCTCTGGTTTGGGGCTAATATATATCTCCTCTCAGAGTCCTTAGTAGGATGTTTATCAATTGGCAAAGACCATGCTCTTGCAAGTGGCCTTTCTTCTTTTAGCAGATAAACCCCATGTGTCCTCTCACAAGTCTGTTTCACATACCACACTTGGGATCAAAACATCAACTTGCTTACATCAACTACAGTAGGCATTTCAAAAATCCCTGACTTTCCACAGGACAGTACTTGAATTAAAACCTGCTTCTCCATTTAGGGATGTACATGACTCAAGTTTGTTGTCCAGCAGTAAACACAAAAGCCCATTTCTTATATGGATTTCTGTTTGTTTGGTCGGTTGATTGATTGTGTTTGTTTTTGTTTTATCTTATTTAATGAGAAGTGGATAGTTCAGTCTCTGGGCTCTGGCAGTAACATGCATAGCCTTAGGAGTTGGAATTTTTTTTCCTTTTGGAAATAAAGAGTCAGTGAGGTTTTGTAAGGTAGTGCTATAGGATGAAAAATATGTCAGTGGGTCCAGGATTCATTGTAAAGAGGGGGAAACCATGGAAAGAGATGACAAAGAAAGAGGAAAAATGTAGCTCATTACAGAGAAGGAATCCATTTCTTTGCTACTAGCTCTGGTGACGTCAGGCCATACAGAAGATCCCAATGGTGGCAGGGTGATGACCATTTGGTCCCCTTCCTTCTCTCATTAGATCTCTGCCTTGTTCCCAGGTTGCAGCATATTGCCTGTTCCAAGGTAGCAGGGGCAGGGAGAAATTTGGTTTTGTCCCTTAGATTTAGCTAGGTGTTTTCTAGTTTCACTATAGAAGTTTGCCTGGGGATTCTAAGTGTCTTTACATTAAAGCACCTTCAGGAAATAGACCTCTCCCCATCTTTGTGGCACACACCTGTAATTCCAGAAAGTGGATGGAAAGAAAGTCAGAAAGATCTGAGTTTTAAGAACAGACTAGGCTGCTCCAACACAGAGGGAGGGAAGAAGGGGTGGGGGGAGGAAGGGAAAGAAAGAGGAAAGGCGGGGAAGGGAGAGAGGGAGAACTTGCATACTTCTCATGGTAGAACATATATGCCATTTAGTGTCACTTGTTTATTTAAAGTGTTTTTAACTTTTATTTTTTTCTGGAGTCCTTTTGAACCCAGAGTACTTAAAAACCTTGGGATTTATGTCTATATTTGACACTAGCAGAGCATGAAACTCAGTTGATTTCATTCCAAGAGTATGCTAATTAGCTGGGAAAATAACAGTTTCTTTTCTGCTATTGGAAGAGAATGTGACCAATAGAAACACAGCACAACACCTACACCCACTCTACGTACAAAATAAAGGAGTGCATGCCAGTAACTTCTGCCTTTGGTTGCTTGACAACCAGCCACAAACATGCCTTTCATCATCTCTTACAATGTTACCTTCGGATTCCAAAGGGTAATTTGCATGAGACCCAGAATAGAATAGTCAGTTTAGAAAACTACTTGTTATTGCCAACAAGTTATAAACGCATAGGCTTCTAGCACTGCAGATTTCAAAACACTGGCAGTTCTTCTTAATATTACTTTATGAGTTTTCATAAAATAATTATTCATCTATTCACCTCATTGCACTGACAAATGGCAGTTTTTGAATACTGTTTATGAGGGCTACAGGGGAGGGAACTTCAGTTAAATCCCAACAGCCATGCTTCATTATATGCCATTTGGTAATAGACACTGTGATCCTTGTTGATCATGAATGTTCCCTGCCACTCAACCATGAATTTATACAGTTTTATAACGAGTCTAAAAGAAAGGTTTGTCAGGTCTTGTTCCCAATGCATGAAGCAATAGATGAGACTCATCTGGCCAACTATATATGCTTATAAGGAGGACAGATGTTTTAGGTCTAGCCAGTTGTCACTGGATTCAGTGGGGAGTCTCCTGTTCACTGTATATTACAAGACTCAGTTGCATAGACTTAACAGGTTAACAGTGTGCACACAGATAATATTAATTTATGTGAATGCATTTTGGGTTCACCTTTCTTTTATCAAGGTGGTGTTAATGTTACTATGTTTCATAAGATAGTTGGATGTTTTTCCAAAATGAACAAGAAAGCTGTAAAGCTTAAGCAAGTTAATAAGGGTCTAAGACAGTTATATAAGGAATTGATGTGAAACTTCTGCTTGAATCAATAGATTTCTTTGTTTGCTCTCCATAATAACTATAAGATCTGGATTCAAGAATAAAAATGTTAGACGTTTGGTTCTGCCTAAGTTTGCCTAAATTTTATCCCACAGTTGGAAGTAACAGTAGCAGGTTGGCCTACCTGACCCTCTGTGTGTACAGCATCCGTACTTGCAGGCTACGCTAACATAGTCAGAGGGATGAAAAGGAAACATAGCTCCCCCATACCATCCAGGGTCAAGTGGGCCCAGGGGACTGTGGGGTATCTCTTAAAATGTTGTTTCTATGGGGAGTCATCTCCTCTCTTGTTCAGGGAGGCCAAGGAGACACCATCCGGTGAGCTCTAACCAGTATCCAGTCTACGAAGAGGGGGGTCAACACACAGAAGAATTTGCATGATTTCAAGTGGGGCCACAGTTAAGCAAGGCCTTTGAGTTACCCTCACACAGACAGAACTGGTAAAGGGAAGGTGAGAGGAGCCAGAGATTTGTCCCAAGCTCGAGTGACCTCGAGAACAAGATCTTCAAATGACCATGATAGAAAAAAAAGTTTAAATAAAAGTGATTACATTTGGCTACCAGCATGGTCTTAACCACCCCACAGGAAAGTATAACCAAAGGATAAAAATGACTCTTGTTTTTCTTTAATGCTTTAAGGGATCACACTCTCGGGAAATTAGGCTTCAAGCCATATGGGATCTTACTTGGCCATTTCTCATGAATGGTTTTCTTCTTGGTAAGAAAAGTGCTGACTAGACAATAGGGCATCATGACTTATATCAATGTAATACTGCAGAGTCTAGCTGCCACCAAGATCAATAGACCCACTATTGTTTTAACATAAAAACCAATTGATGGTGAAATTTCTTCTTTCTCCCCATCTAGAAAGCCTTCCTAGAAGTGCCTCACACTGAGTCAATCCACATCCCCAGCTGTCAAAAAGCCTGAAAAGTGGACCCTGGGCCCATTGCTTTCCAGGGACCGTATCAAAGTGGAGTTTTTCTGGGAATGGGACATAATGCAGTATCCTTTAGCATCCTTCTCTTGTACAAAGGTCCTGGCGATGGAGTTTCAGACACATTGCCTACCAGAATTTTACCACAGCCTTCTTGACTGGCCTCAGAAGCCTGCCTTATAAACAGCTCGCCCACCGCACACCCCCTCCACACTCTTCCCTGAAACCAAATTAAACAGCTAGAGTGTTCATTCCCCTTCTGTCAGAAGCAGGCCAGTCTCTGAGAGGGGGTCATTAAAGAGAGGGACATAAGTAAATAAGGACAATGAGAGCAGGCTTTCTGGGATGCCTGCTTCTTAGTCAGAGAAAATACTACAAGGAGAAACAGTAGAAAGGCATTGGGGCAGGTATCTCTTTAAAGAGGACCGATAGAGGAAAGGGGAGCATTCAGGGACGTATAAAATATCCAAGCCAACACTGGTTTATTGGACTTCTCACAGCCTGAGTATATGAAGTTGTTACTTTTCTCTGAGGCTTAGTCTTTCAAGACAAAACCAACTATCTGTCCCAGTTGTTTGAGTCTTTGTTTGTGCCAGGGAATGCACTGTCAATCTCCTAGACAACTGCCATCACCCCCGTTAAAACTGAATTTTAGATCCATAAAGGTGTAATTTAAATGCTTATGTAATCTTAAAATTTAATACCTAGATTCATGTTTGTTTTCTCGTTCTTTAATATTTAAATTGGACTTTGCTATTCAATAATTTGGAAACACTATTAAATAAAAATCAATTAAGTGATGTCTAGATGATGTTTCATAAGATATTTGGGCACTCCAGCCTAGAAAAATTGACATGAAATTAACCACGATGCTAACCTTTGTAAGCACTTACTCCCTCTGTGCACTGACACAAAGGTTCTAACTTATGTAATATTTACCTTACAGTCCTAGGAGGTAGTCTCATTACTGTCAACCTCATTTGAATAGACCAAGCACAGAAAGGCTCACCGACTTGCCTGAGATCATACACCTTGTAAATTAACACTGGAAGTTTCAGCAGCTAACTTTTAAATATTGTGCTAGTCCCTTTACAAAAAGAAGAAAACTGAACTCATTCGCGCTTTATGTGTTCATCCGACTATTCTTGTAAACTTCCTTGTCCTATCAGGAATGTATATATCATACGTCAACTTTGACATTTTATGTAATAGCTCTTGACCAGAATTTGACCAGATTTGCCTTCTGGAAAGCTCTTTCCTTGGGAGATACAGACCAGAAATGAGTAGCTTTGCAATCGGCTGTAACACTGCAGTTAGGTAAACTTACCTTTATCCTGTTTGAAGTGACTTATGTAGGAAGCCTTGTGCCAGCAGGCTGTTTCCCAATGAAGGCCAGGGAAAGGCAGAACATAGTGTGAACTTACTGTAGCGAAGGGTCATGGTGACCTAGTGTTTGCTTCCTCCTCCTAAATTCTCCAATAAGAGTTGTACATTAGAAGAGCTAAAGTCTCTGTCCAGAAGTTTTTATGCCTGAAGAAATCAGAGCCTGGGTGTGAGTTTGCCCATAGAAAGTCTCCCCCTCCCCTTTTTCATGTTGAAAATTACCAAAAGCAATCTCCAAGAGAAAAGGAGCTGCTGAGCCCACAGACTGATATAGGCCACGTTTATACCAGTTTATAGAGCACACAATCATCAGTCCTAAAAACAGAACAGGCGACAACTATCGCCAGAGAGTCTATAAAAGAAACACCACGGTTGGGTAAAGACTTCAGGATTGGTGTTGCTTCTGCAGTGCTTGTAGGAAGCACATCAAAGATGCTCTAGAGAGAAAGGCGCTGCGTGGCAGCACTGCGTAGCGAATATGCGTTTGATGTCTTCACACTTATGTCTCATAAGAAAGTATATAATGCAGTAATGGAAGCATGGCTGTGAAGAGAGGCCTTGCCTGCTTAAGTCCAGTCAGACTGCTTGCAAACTGAGTGCCTCAGGCCCCTTTCTCATCCAGTTTCCTTAGTCACAAATACAAATGATAGTAATTATTTTTCTTTCTTTCTAATAAAAATATTTATTAATTTTAGTTATGTCTGTGGGTGTGGTCTGTGTGTTGGTGTGCACATGAGTGTTGGTGTCCATGGAGGACAGAGGTTTCCACTGCAATCCCTGGTGTTACAGGTTATAAGCCCTACATACGTGGGTGCTGGGAATCAAAGTAGGGTGTTCTGGAAGAGTAGTATGTACTCTTAAGTGCTGAGACATCTCCAGTCCTCTTCCTTTCTTCTCTTCTCTTTCTTTCTTTCTTTCTTTCTTTCTTTCTTTCTCTCTCTCTTTCTTTCTTTCTTTCTTTCTTTCTTTCTTTTCTTGTACTAAGAATTGAACTCAAGGCAGTGAACATGCCAGGCACTAACTAATAGCTCCAAACTGAAAACGACTTCAGCATTCATCATAAAAATAAATGTATAATGTATGATATAATTGCACAATGGAAAGTATTAAAACAGCCACATGGAAGAATCTTAAAAATACACGTTGGACCACAGAAACCAAGCAGACAGACAAACAACAAGAATGCATAGGCTGCAGTTTGATACATATCAAGTGTAAAGACAAAAGTCAGTCTCCTTAGAGGCTGCCTTGGAGGAGGAGCACTAACTGAGTGGCAGGATGAAGGCTTCCTAGGCATTAATAACACTGTTTCTTCATCTGTTGGTGGATACAGAGACAGGCTGCATGCTGTGAAGGTCCCTTGAGGCCCCTCCAATATGCACCCTTTGCTGTATGTGTGTCAGATCCAGTAACAATTCCAAGAGCTTTATGAAAACTGACTCTCTGGCCAACATAATCTGCACGTCATCATTAGAGTTTGTGAGTCAGCAACAGGAACCTCACCGTCTAAACAGATTACTATTAAATGCACCAGACCTCCAGACGCTCTTGGACCAGGAGGTGCAAGTAGTCAGTGCAATTTAATCATTAATGTTAAGAATATTTTAAGTTAAAACTCATGTCATACAGTGTATTTTGAGAGCACATTCTCTTCCCCCTCACACTTCCTCTTAGATACTTCCCACTTCTCTACCCACGCAACTTCATGCATGCTCTCCCTCCCTCCCTCTCAAACAAACAAACAAACAAACATCAAAACAAAACAAACAAAAGACAAGTAAGTCCCCCTCCAAAAAAAAAAAAAAATCAAAACAAGACTAAAACATGCACACACAAAAACCACGGAGTGAGTTTTGGGTTGGCCTGTACTGCTTTGCATGGAACCTTCCCTAAGTGTGGTGATATAGCCCAGAGGGCATCTGCTGTTGCCTTCTGCTTAGAACCACCCGTCCTTCATTAGTTGCAGTGGGACTCAGCGCCTGCCCTATGTAAAATCCACTCCCCAATGTTCTTCGTCCACACCCCAGCTGTTCCCTCTCCTGACACAATTTATTTTTTCACTAGTTCGTTGATTTGCTGGCTTGCTTCCTCCTCTTCCTTAGGAGACCAAAGACTCTAAGGGCAGTTATCTGACTATTTGTGTCAGTTTGAACCTACAGACACTAGACAATGCTTCCTTCACAAAGATAAAAATCCTTATGGCATGCAAGACAGTTGCAAGCCATCCCAAGATGCCTGTTAGTGCAGCGCAAACAGCACTGCTCTGTGATTTGTCAAAGAACGAGGGAGAAAGCTGAGTGACACACAAGCGCGACACAAACGAAGCATGTTCTGTACTTCTTGGGTCAGAGCCAAGATAACTCTGGCCTAAGCAACACTCCCTCCTCCTGCTGCAACTGAAGTGCAAGGTCCCCGACACCTCTGATACCAGGCGGCCAGCCACCTCGAGAGGGCGGGGCGCCACGTCGAGCAGCTACTGGCCCAATTTGACGTCGCTCCGCTGCGCTCAATTGGCAATCTGAGAGGTCAAATTGCCCATGCAGGAGGCTCGTTCCTATCTAGATCTATGATTGGCTGATATTGAGGGCGGGTCAGGAGCCTTGCAGAGCCCCAATGGCTAGTGTTGCTGTCAATCATCAGAAGCCGACTCCTCCGGGTCTCCATTTGGCCAGCTGCAGCTGAAAATTTCGAGTATTTCCAGGAGCGGAGGAGATTGTGGCTTCTCTAATTGCTTGCTCTGGAGATCTGAATCAACAGAGAAGTCAGTCTGATTTACTATCCAGGAAAGCCTTGCCTTTCCTTCCATTACCTAATTAAGAAATTTACAGACCCATAGCCATCACGAGGTAAGAGCCTGAAGCTTATTCTCCTAGGTTGTTGACGAGAATCTATTGGCGGTCCCTGGAACGGAGCGAAAAGGGAGGAGGTCTCCCGGGAAGGCGAAGGAGAAATAGGATCTAGGTTCCCGCAGCTTCTGAGGCCGAGTCCCACGCTCATTTCTCCGGGCTCTATGTGGCGCCCTTTTTCTTGTGGTGGAGAGCAACTGCTCCCGCCTAGGCCCAGGGCGGCTGCGCAGGGGCATCCGGCTGGCTCTTCCATTGCAGAGGCAGTCGGCCTTGAACTTGACCTCAGGCTCGAAGTGAGCGGAGCGGGAGGCAGGCTAGTAGGATGTGCAATGTCCTAGGGATGGGTGGAGAAAGTGAAGAAAACAGAAGCCTCCCTTATTCCTTGTAGTGAGGCTCCCCTGGTGTGCTCCAGGTGAGAAAGCAGGCTTGGCCAACACGGGACCTGTTTCCCAATAAGAAGACCAAGGATGCCCTGAGAACTGCTGGGCTACCTCGGCAGGAGAGTGTTGTCCTGCTGTGTCCAGCCTGAGTCAAGGCCAGCAAACCAGCCCAGAACCCTAACCAGCGAGAGGCTTGTAAAGAGATTTAGTCGAACCCTGGTGGTTTGGTTCTGAGAGTTTGTGCTTAGCTTTGCTAGGAGAGCACTGTATCTTAAGGCCGTGTGGCTCTTGGTGTCGATTTCGCAGCGGCTTTCTGTAGATGAGAGAATTAAGCAGGAAGAGACAAAGATTGGGGCTCTGGGTACAAACAGCTAGGAAATTTCGAGTCTCGAAAGCTCCACTGGTGTTTTCGCTATTGGAGCTGCAGGAATAGTAACAGGGACACCCCCCCGTCCCCCACCCCGCGCCGCCTCCCTCCAGCTAGGTGCCAGCCAGGCAGAGTAGATGTGACTTCTGTGAGACCTGTACCCCTAGGAGAAAACCTGGGGGTGGCCCAAGATCTGCTGGGCTGCGTGGAAGGGAGGGTGTTGCCCTGCTAGTGTGTGTTGGAGCTTGTAGAAATTGGAAACCAGCTCACCACTGTATGACAAATGTCATTAAACACGGAAGCTTTGAATAATGAGTTCTTGTTTATAATTGTTTTTCTTGCAGTCCAAGTCTCTTTTTCCTTGACAACATCAATACCCCCTTTCACAAACTCGAATACTCTATTCTCAGTTCATTTTTGTTATTTGTTTTTCTTTTGTTTTTCGACACAGGGTTTCTCTGTGTAGCCTTGGCCGTCCTGGAGTCGCTTTGTACACCAGGCTTGCCTCTGCCTCCCCTAGTGTTGGGGTTACAGGTGTGTGCCATAGGTGTGCGCCACCACTCCTAGGCCCAGTTCACATTTCTAAACAGACGTTCACATACAACCAAAGGAAGTCATTGATGGTTTTGTTGTTTTCTTTCCTCTGCTAAACTAATACATTTTCCTTTCCTCCTAAAAGGAGATAAAGACATTAAGACTACAGATTTGCTAAAATACGTTTCAGAGGCTTTCAGATGATTTTAATTGTTTATTAGGATGCATTTGAATTTTATTGATGATGATGGTAAAGAAATTTGGAGTTTAAGAATATTAAAAATCAGGCTGGTGATGTGGCTTGGCCAGGAAAGGTGCCTGCTGCCAAGCCTGCTCCCTGAGTTCTAACACCAGGACCTACATGAAGGCAAGAGAAGGTGTGCCTCCAAGGCGTCCTCTGACCTCCGCCGGCCCGCACCTCCTCACACACAAACATACATTTACCTATGTTTCCATTATGGGAAGATATCAAAGTGCTACCTTATAGTTATCACAGGCTTCCTAGAAGGAGGAAAATCTAAGCCTTTTCAGTATAGCTGATTCCTAGAACTCCCAGTTAATTCTGCCAGGTACTTGCATAAAGTGGTGAAAGTAAGCTTACATTTTTTTTTTCAACTGTTTTTGACATTCAACAGCAGTTGAATTCCCAAAATCTGCTGTTGAGATAATGCCTCCTCCTTCTTCCAAAAATAAAGTTGAAGAGCCCTAGGAGTTAAGCGGCTGGGCAAGTGGAAGATCAGAGAAATATGAAAAGTAAAACTGGTGCACTTGCAGCTGTGTATGTGGGTCTTGTGTTATGAAGTCAAATGGTGATTTGCAAAGCTTACAAGGCATTTGCATTTTTCTCTCCTGAGGTTTTGTTGTTGTTGTTGTTGTTGTTGTTGTTGTTGTTGTTGTTGGGACCCGGTCTCAGGTAGCCCAGACTGGCCTTTAACTACTGAACTTCCTGCCCTGCCATCCAGGTCTTGAAATTCTAAGGGGTGGACCACTTCACAAAAGCTCTTTTCTAGATGTCTTTAGCCTGAGATGGCTGCTCTGGAATATTGGCTTCACCTGTGCTGTCTTGAAGAGTCTCTGTGATTTTGCAGCTTCTTTAATCCTTTTCTTTTCTTCTTTCTTCTTCTTCTTCTTCTTCTTCTTCTTCTTCTTCTTCTTCTTCTTCTTCTTCTTCTTCTTCTTCTTCTCCTTCTCCTTCTCCTTCTCCTTCTCCTCCTTCTCCTTCTTCTTCTTCTTCTTCTTCTTCTTCTTCTTCTTCTTCTTCATGAGATTACTGTTTGATGGAAAGACTTACTAGGATAACTTAGTTCTAACATTTTGATTTATTTGTTTCTTCCTTTCCCTCCTGTCAGTTTTAAAGTATCCGGTTGAGGAGGAAGGTAGGGAAGAAGAACTTAGTCACAGGAATCATTGTGGAAATGGTGGGGGGAAAGCATATTTTCAGATATTTGCTTATAATAGCTAGAATACATAAGCTAGAATACATTTTTAATTTTGTGCATGCTCACACATTTTAAAGACTGATGTGGTTAAGTTGTGGTACATACATTTTTGTTTTGATTGAGAAATAAAGGTTTTGAAATACTTAGTTCAGGTAAGAGTCCCTTTTTCCCCCTTTTATATACAATTACCAATATATCTTTAGATTGCTTATATTGTATATCCAGCACTCCAAGCAAATTTTCTTTATTTTCTTCCTTAGCATGGTTTAAAGTTTAGTATTGTTAGTAGACTACATCATATGCATTTATGTATTTGCTTTGTATTCCTTTCACTTTTCTGGGATATTTTTGTGTGGGAAAAGGAATGAAGGATGGTTTCATTTTGAAAGCTTCATCTAATTGTTTAAATGTTTACTGTCATCGGTTAGCTTAGATTTTTAACCCACAAATTGGCATCATTCTCCCTGATTAGAAACACTTTGCCAAGTAACTGCTTCTTAGTGGAGAAACTGATAAGCGTATGTCAGCTCAGGCTTGCTGGGCCGACAAAGAGACTGCTTAGGCTTCTTTCTGTTGGGCTGTTCCCCACTCAATTTTAAGGCACTTTTCTTCTGTTGTTGTTCTACGTGTTTGTGATATTTCACACTTCTATTCAACCACCCTTCTCTGCTGTTAATGGTCATTTCTGCGGGCATTCCAAGATCTCTGAGGCCCATGTGGTCGGTGGTGTTTTCCAAGCTTGAAGCAGTGGGAATCTTTCTGGTTAGACTTTGAACTGAGGGTTTTATGCATGCTGAGCCCTGGCTTTACCAATATGCTGCACTGTTGGATTATGTGCAGGTTTCATTTAAAGTTGTCATGTAGATTGGGAGCACGAGTTGTCTTTGAGCAGTTTTCTTGAGGCTCTAAGAGGGATGGGTGTGGCTGGTAAAGGAGAGGGAACCACCTAAATCTCCTAGCCTATGTGATACTAACCTGGAGGAGGAGCCTGCTCTGCAGCTGCTCGCCTTGAGTCTCTGCCTGCAAAATGCTCTCCAGCAGGTGTTTCTCTATAACTGCCCTGGTAACTTTGATTGTGACAGTGTTGAAAATATGAAGGAAGGTCCAGTTGATGGTATTAGTTTTGTAGGCTCAAATAAACTGTCCACTTTTATCTTATCGTGCAAGAATGTATCTTGTGGATATTTATTCTCTGCTGGGAATGCAGTTGTGTTTTGTTTGGGTTTGCTTTTTGTTTTGTTTTTCAAGACAGGGTTTCTCTGTGTAGCCATGGCTGTTCTGGAGTGGCTTTGAAGATAAGGCTGGCCTTGAACTCACAGCGATGCACCTGCCTCTGCCTCCCTGAGTCCTGGGATTACAAGCGTGCCCCACCATGACTGGCTTCATTTCTATCACTTATATCTCATATATTTTTATTGAAGTCTGTGCCTCGGAGTAACATTATTAAAAAGTTTATTTAGGACCAGTGAGAGATAAGTGGGTGAAGGCGCTTGTTGCCAAGACTGGTGTTCTGTTTCTGAGCTCCGTGGAGGAAGAAAAGAGCCAGCTCCTTCAAGGAGTTCTATGATTTCCATATGTACACCAAGGCAAGCCCCCCACCATATATAAATAGAAAAATCAATAGGTGTGAAAATTAAAGGTAAAATGTTTGTTTATGTGACTTTCACTCATGTTGCTCTAGGCCTTCAAGAACATGGTGCTGGCAGGGGCTTTGATGAGGACTTCACGGCAGACAGAACCTTAACAGTGGAAGGACATACAAGAGGGGACATATACACCCCAGCACAGGGAGAGAGGGAGCAAATTCAGGGGCTGATTGGGCTCAGGCCTTCCAAAGAATTTGTTCTAGTGAGAACGAATGGGCTCCAGAAATATTGCTTGAGTTTTGTTTTGTTTGTTTTGTGTTTTATGAGCCCAGTGTGGGGCTGAAGGTCTCCAAGTACCCGGAGTATCACTAGTGTGGGTCTCCATTGAAAGGCTGAAGAAGCTGGAAACAGGTGTTCAATGGGTCCACAACGAAATGTCCTGTGGGAGCTTTCCCTTTCTGTTCATTGTTCCGTGGGCACCGCTACCCATTAGATGGTATCACCTATATCTAAGGTGTCTTTTGCCCTCTGTTTGCTAACCACTAACTCGTGCCCCATGGTCTCTAAAAACATTCTCACGGATACGCCCTTAGTGTGTACTGCCAATTTCTGTATCTCTCAAAATTTGGTCGGAAATATTTGCATAATGGTTTTTAAAATTCCACAGTGTGTATTTTGATCACACTACACAACCCCCCCCCCCCGCGCCCGCTGCCCACTCTTCATATTAACTCCTCTAAAACCCACTCCCCAAACTCTACCTCCCTCAACTTTGTCTTTTCATCCTCCCCCCCCCCCCCCCCCGCCCCACTGTTTCCAGTTTACACTGCTCCTCTATCATCTAGTCATGGGTATGAGGACATCTTGAGCACATAGTCAACCTAGCAGGGGCTACATCCACAAAGACAAACAGACTCTCCCTCTCCCAGATGCCATCAGCTCTATGTACATAGCATCTCAGGGGTGAGTTGGGAGAGTGCTCTTGTGAGTTCACCAACGCCACCCCACCCTACCCCACCCCTACCCCTGTCCCTCATCTCCCCACCCCATTCTGGAATGTTGACTGGTTGGGTCTTTTGCAGGCAGCCACAGCTGCTGTAAAAGTTCAAGAGCACTCACATAAGGTGTCAGGGTCAGAGGGCTCTGTTTCCCACCACTCATCCACAGTGGCTGGGACTTAGAATTCTTCAGATTTGTCATCTTAGATCAGTGATTCTCAACTTTCCTACTGTGGCAATCCTTTAATACATTTTCTCATGTTGTGGTGACCACCTCGAACTATAACATTATTTTTGCTACTACTTCATAACTGTAATTTTGATACTGCTATGAATCATAATGTAAGTATCTGGGAGCAGGGGTTGATGGTCTTAGGAGACCCCAGTGAAGGGGTCATTTAATTTCCTAAGAGGTCATGATCTACAGGTTGAGAACCACTGTTCTAGATGATCCCTGAGCCCTGATGGCAGAGGTATGATAGAATGTTGCACTTTTGTCTTGAGTATTCTACAAATACCTCTTTGCTTTACTTTAATCAGCTGTAAAGTTCTGCACGAGTAAGAGTCCACACCCAAAGAAACCCCCAATGACTCCCTGTCAGTACTTGGTGTATATGGCAATCTGCCAGAAACACAACCCCAACTACAGGGATATTAGAACTCCATGATAAGTTCTTGTAATGCCAAGAAAGGTTTAGGATGAGATCTAAGTAGGGATACAGAATAAATATGTTTTCAAGTTATGCAGTAGCAGCATGTACCATTAATTACATACTCAGAATGCAAGGAAAGGTGGGTCTCTGGGAGTTCAAGGCCAGCCAGGGAGACAAAGTGAGACTCTTTTTAGAAGAAAAGGAGCAGGCAGAGTAGTCATTGCCTTGGGTCCTGGTGACCTACTCTCAGAGGAAAGGAGGGCTACACTATTAATGTAAATGTATAGATCACATGCCCAGAAATCTGGACTGCTTGTCATCAACACAGTACCCAGTTCCTCAGTTACCCTCTTCATAAGCATCTACCCCCAAAACACCATTAGAACTGGCTTATTTTGCTAGGGGGGGGGTGTTTACATGGAACCAATTTACATTGACCATGCAAATATAGAAAGCAAAGTTTAGTAGTTAATAGATTGAAAAACTCCAGTCTGACATCTATATCACACTCCCTCCGCAAGGCTCAGAGACCATCTCAGAGGAGGTAGTGGAAAGGCTGTAAGATCCAGAAGTCACTGGTGGGAACAAAGAACCAGAGTGAAATAAAGTCTTTTGTGTCTGGCAAGCCTGCTGACCTCAAGAACTCAGAGCAGCTGTAGGCTCCTGCACAAGAGCCAGTCAGCATTCCAGTATGGAGTGGGAAGGGAAGGATGCGAGTCCCCAACCCTGACTGAGGAACTATGGACAGTAGATGGCCTCTGGCGGGGGAGGGGAGCAGTGGTCAGTTTAAGAGTGAGGCTCCTTGTGGGTCAACTGTGCCCTGGTCAATGACCCCACACCCAGGAGTACTTGGGGAACTCAAATTGCAGTTAATGGGTTATTTTTTTTTGAAAAGGGGATAGGATGCAGAGGTGGCTTCTGGAGGAGTTAGTAGGAAGCGTTGGAGTTAATGTGACAAAAATACACCATATGAAATTCTTAATAAGAATATGTCAAGAAAAATGGAAACTCTGATCCAAAACTGTCTTCATTAAAGCGTGGCTGCGCTTTGAATCCAGAATTATATGTTCTATGAGCCAGCTGTTGTCCTCTTTCCTCCTTAGACGGGGTTGATTACGTTATCACTTCGTCACAACAACTGTGTCAAGAATATTTACCTACAAAGTGTGGCCTGGTGGCCAACATTTGTATGGTCCCAGCTCATTAGGAGTATACAATGACTTGGCCTTTCTTCATACAAGCTGAATCAAAATGTTCATTTTAACACCCTGCCAAAGTGATAGCTACTTAATCAGAGAAGTGTGTGCTTTTATGTTCATATTGTCAAATGTTTATAGAACTCAAACACTGTGAGGGGTGTAGGTAAAATTTTATTACAGTGTTCTTAAGAATGGGATGTAGGGTACCACACAGAGACAAACACACACACACACAATGTCAGACTCTTTATGGCTTTTGTTACTGGTGTCTGGTGATGTATTAGCAGTGTTCTGAATTACTCACTGTGACTCTGTCTTTGCCTCCAGCTCTAGGTGCATCAGCTTTCTTCAAGGAATTTTTTCATCACTCTATTTGTCTTTCCCTCTGACTGGGGCCTTTGGACTTGCATGATGTTATCAGCTGCCTTCATTACTTTGGTGAGAAGTGGTGGGAACCAGGTGAAGAAGAGAGTGTTGTTAAGATACTTCCTCCTGCAGGACAACAGGCAGGTGACTCCTGTCTGCTACAGCTCCACTTCTGAGCCCAGGTGCTCTCGGTTTGATCCAGACGGAAGTGGGCGGCCAGCCACTTGGGACAATTTTGGGATCTGGGATAACCGCATTGATGAGCCAATTCTGCTGCCACCTAGTATCAAGTATGGCAAGCCGATTCCCAAAATTAGCCTGGAGAATGTGGGCTGTGCCTCCCTCATTGGCAAACGGAAGGAAAATGAAGATCGGTTTGGGTCCGCCCAGCTGACAGAGGAGGTGCTATACTTCGCAGTGTATGATGGGCACGGGGGACCTGCAGCGGCTGACTTCTGTCACACACACATGGAGAAATGTGTTATGTATGTATAACGACCTTGGCTTTGCAGTTCCCCTAGGCTTTCTGTTGAAATGCTCTCCCTTTGACCAAGACATCAGTGTGGGCCAAATTACTCAAGTGCTCACGTGCCACTTCATCAGTGAGTGGGAGTCAATAGCGCATTTGTAACTGGAATTATCTCCGTTTCAGAATTACTGGGTTTCAGAATCTACAGCTCTAAGTTTATAACTATTTCAAGTAAATTATAAAGTACGAAGATAACTTGTGGGAAATTTTACGTGTGTATGTGTGTGTGTGTGTGTGTGTGTGTGTGTGTGTGTGTGTGTGTGTGTGTACTCATCTGTATGTAAGGCCAGGGGTCAATATCAGTGTCTTCCTATATCATACGCCACCTTACCTTTTGAGATAAAGTCTCTTACTAACCTAGAACTCACTGTTTGGGCTAGCCTGAGTAGCCCATGAGCCTACCTCTGGGCTTCTACGTAAAGCTGAACATTACCTTCATATGGGAGCTAGAGGTGAATACAGGTCTTCATGTTTGTACAGAAAACACTTTACCCATAGAGAAGTCCCCCTTGGCCTGAAGAAGTATTTACTCTAATCAGCACAGGTTGGGTTGGTTTACTTATTGTCCTAGTTACTTTTTGGTGAATAGACATCTTGACCAAGGCAACTTATTAAAGGAAGTTTATTGAGGACCTGCTTATAGGTTCAAGGGTTAGAGTCCATGACCATCATAGTGGAGAACATGGTAACAGGCAGAGAGGCATGGTGCTGGAACAATCCTTATCCACAAACAGGAAGCAGATAGGAACACAGAGAGAGGAACTGCTAACTGAGAATGATGTGGGTTTTTGAAACTTCAAAGCATACCCCCAGTGGCACATCTCATCCAACAAGGCCACACCCCCTAATCTTTTCCAAATAGTTCCATCAGCTTGGGGCCGAGCATTGAAATATATGAGCCTGTGAGAGGCATTCTCATTTAATCCACCACACTTACTATATTTTTTGAGACTCACACTATTGCTAGAATTTAAAGAAAGGAGACAGTGTGGCAGTTATGGGCATGGACTTTTTTTTTTTTTTTTAACTTTCCTATGTATAGCTAAAGGTAGTTTGTCACTTGATTTTTACATGATTTATCTAATTCTACCGACAAACTCGGGACCTTAAGTCAATATGAAGAACCTCAGCCCATCAGGGTTGCAGTACTGAGAATTCTTTAAGAACAGGGACTTGGAGATTGTGAGATGGCTCAGAGGATAAAGTGTCTATGACCAAGTCTGACACCAAGCCTGAGTCATAGACTCCCATAAGGGAAGGAGAAAACTAACAGCCGAGTGTTTTCCTCTGCCCTCCATAAAAATGTAATCAAAACTTTACAGAATGAGGAGGAATTTGGACTTGTTGTTTTATTTATGTTGGATATGAGGCAAAGCCCCTACAGCTTAGCTGTATCTTCAGACACCCTTGTTTGTTAGTTTGAGATAGAGTCACATATCCCAGGCTGTGCTAGGCCTGACAATTCAAATGCAGATGACCTCGAACTCCAAATCCTCCTGTCTTCACCTCCTAAGTCTTAGTTTCACCGGCAGACCACCAGCACCACTTCCTCAGGCCTCCTCAGGTTGGAGATAGCTCAGTTTGTCCTAACATGCACAAAGCCCCAAGTTGTGTCTCCAGCACCACATAACCAGAGCATGGTGGCCTGATCCTCAGCTCAAGAGGGTCACAGCTCATCATAGTGAGTGCCTTCAAAGATGAGTAAATGTTCGTTAATCGTTGGATCTTCAGCAAATGCACCTGAGAGGGAAGGTGTGAGGTCTGCTGTGTAGAGCGGGTGCTGGAAGGCTGACTGTGAGAAGAGAAAAACGATTGTAAAATGATTGCAACTTGCTTTCCTCTCCACAAAGGGATTTGCTTCCTCAGGAGAAAGACTTGGAGACTGTACTGACCTTGGCCTTCCTAGAAATAGATAAAGCCTTTTCAAGTTATGCCCAACTGTCTGCTGATGGTAAGTGAGCCCTGGCATTCTTCGGAGCCTGGAGGATTGGCAGGCAAAGAGAAAACAATATAGGCCTTTAGTGGTGGGAGTTTTAATGCATGTGTATTTGTGGGGAGTTTTTGTAGAAATAATTTTATACAAAGAATCATTTGAAATGCTGTTTAGAATATGAACTGATGTCAGTATCCTTTTTTTAATGTTATATAAAAACCTGTCAGAAGGAGAATCTCCAAAATGGTTCTGATATTGAATTTTAATTTTAAAATGTTTCAACTTATTTGATTTATATTTTTATGGCAAGATGTCCATACTAAGAGAAACCCATCCTGTGTTACCACCACCATACCACTAGTGCAAACACTACAGGCCAGTTACATCTGCCAGGTTGATAATTGTTCATCTTTACTATAAGAAGAAATAGGGGCTCAGAAAGATGGTTCAGTGAGTAAAGGGACCAACCACTAAGCTTCACCACCTGAGTTCTACCCCAGGATACACATGGTGAAAAGAGAGAAGCGACTTCCCTATGTTGTGGCTTCTGACCTTCACCTATATGATGTGACACATCCACATCCACTGAAAAACAGACACATTGCATGCACACACAAAGTAAATAAATGAATGTATAATTTCTGAAAAAAATATTAGCAATAAGTCCTAAGTATGATAGAAAATGGCTAATTCGAATCCACATGTATAGCCAGAGGGAGATACTTGTTTTCTGTTTCTTAGTCTTACAGCTTTCTTGTGGTAACTATTTTTGTTTTCGTTAAGCATAAGGAAGGATGTGGTAGGTGGATTTTAAAAAGTGTGTGAACTGTGTGTGTTTTAAAAGGAAATGTTTCTATTTTTGACTAAATTTATCAAAATAATTTCAGGAAAATATATTCAATATTTTTTAGTTAGCTCACCAAAAATGTATTTCTAATAACGTTAACTTTAAAATCTTCAGCAGCCCCCATACAATGTATGCTTCTTATCTGACTGGAAAGGGACTTATGTAGGAATGTTAATCTTAGTTTTGTCTTTTCCTTTAATGAAAAAAAAAATGCACCACAGAAATGTGGTTTTTCAGTTGCATGGAAATTCTCCCCATTTCACACACAAGGAGGAGTTTCAACGCAAAGAGAAGAAATGATTAGTTCAGATTAGGGCCTTGTTCACTTGCGTAATTAATAACAAGAGGTGAAAGGATGCCCTTGGGATAACTGAGTGTACCATTTAAGCATCACACCACTACCCCGATATCTGTTGAACCCAGGGCCTTGAAACGTGCAGGGCCAGCCAGCTCTCTGCCCTGAGCTACATCCCCGGCCCCTCCCTGCTCATTATGAGACCTTACAGACCATAACACTCCCCAATAACGCTTTGTGGCCCATTCCTCCTCCATTTGTCTAGAGATAACATTTTCACGTGGTAGATTACTTGAAATGATTTTGTCTTATTCTTCATTTGGTACTACTCCTCCCAAAGTTCCCCTCTCTTTTTTTTAACAGAGGAGTTAAGAGAGGGTGACATTTATGCTTAAAATTTAGCCTTTGTTCTAAGGTGTGAGGAGGAAGTGAAACACTTTCTCATAGTTTTACTTCTTAGGGGTGGGGGCATGTTTGAGAAAGCAGCCATGGCTGGCTTGCAACTGGCTATATAAACCAAGTTGGCCTTAACCTCACAGAAAAAGTGTGGACCATTACATCCAGCATTTTCATAGCAACAGAGGATCTGGTGTGTTCTTATTAATTACTAGGCTGGCTGTGAGTTTGGCTGTATCATCACTATAATGTTTGTGGGCTGTAGTGTCAGTATTATGCCCAGCTGTTCTCTAGACAGCTGTATTTACTGGCCATGGTTTGTAGAACAGAATGCTCAAAAACATATGGCCAGCACTAAAATTTATTAACCCTACACATGTGCAATCAAGCTTTTAAAAAATGATCTAATCAGTGTTGGTGATTAAAACCATCAATATTAGACTTGGTGTAAAATTTTAAAACATTTTTAATAGTCATAATTCAGGAAGCTTTGAATTTATAGCATTTAACATGAATCTTAAAGAGACTCTAGATGACTCACACAATCAGATAGTTAAAGAAAGAACTAAAATATCATGTATTCCTAATAACAAAATTGGGTTATATTGCTTAATTTAGTTGCTCTGAAATCCTTTAGGGTAACCTTAGAACTTCATAAAGATGTCTTAAAATTTATTCAGCTTCTTTCCAGGCAATGTAATCCCAGCACTCTGTAAGACAGAGGCAGATTGGATCTCTGTGAGTTTCAGGCCAGCCTGGTCTACAAAATGAGTCCAGGATAGCCAAGGCTACACAGAGAAACCCCGTCTTAAGAAAACAAAACAAAACAAATCAGTCTGCTTCTTAATGATCATTTGCTTCAAAGTGTAAGAGAACAGGATAGGATAGTGCATAGTGTGTTTTTTTTTAAAAGTGTTATAACAGTCTCATTATGCATGGTTGTGCATGTTGTATGCTTTTTTTTAAATTAAGAGTTTGGGGACTATTTTAAAGATGTATTTGTACATTTTGACAGTTGGCAAAATCTGCCTACTGGCATTATGGATCTATTTATCAAACATATTAAAACTGCTGATGACAGAATGATGTTTGCTAAAGCCTTTCAGGATGGAATAAACAGAATTACCTCCATCTCACTTAAGGTTTCAAAGTTATCCAAATTTAAAAAATTTAAATTTTTAACCGAAATAATGAACTGAATATCAATATTTTAAAAGTAGATAGTTCTCATTTGGCATGTGTTAGTGTGTGTGTGTGTGTGTGTGTGTGTGTGTGTGTGTGTGTGTGTGTGTGTGTGAGTGTGTTTAGAGTCAGGGCTAGCTAGCAAACATTCTATAGGACCACAGTTACACTCTCTACACTGTCTTTTCTATATCTACCCTACTTTTCACTACTGTTTAGCCATTACTGTGAGACCAGGCAATAGGGATTCTTGGTTTGGTTTGGTGGGATTTTGGGGTTGTTTTGCTCTGGGTTTTTTTGTTTTTGTTTGTTTGTTTTGGGTTTGTTTGTTTTGTTTTGTTTTTTTTGAGACAGAGTTTCTCTGTGTAACCTTGGCTGTCATAGAGTCCTTTGTAGACCAGGCTGGCCTCGATCTCACAGAGACCCACCTGCCTTTGCCTCACTGAGTGCTGGGATTACAGGTGTGCGCCGCTGCACCGGGTGGGATTATTTTTTAACAGACCTCATACATTCTAGACAAGTGTTCTACCCTCAAATTAGATCTCTAATGCTTTGAGCAGCATCTTCAAAATTTGAAGTTCAAAATAAAAATTTTTTTACACTTAATGAAAACCAGCCAATTAGTTAAAATATCCCATCAGTTTATTTTCTACAAATAGCCACTTAAAACAAAATGGGTGGTAGAAAACACAGATGATAATGCTACCTATCCTATACCTTCTTGACGAGTACAGTGCTTATACTTTGAAAATGGCAGTGTGCCTAAGAACAAAGGATCAGAATGAGAAGAATTGCTCAGACTCTGAGCAGCACCTCAGGGTGGGTGGTATTGAAGGGCACCACAGTGAACGTCACATTTCGAGTCCTTTACATGCGGCATTTTATAGGGAGCTAAGCTCTAAAGTAACAAGAGCTCCGAAGGCAAATTTGCTGTCTGTGCTGGGCCCCGACCCAGGCTTCTGGGCATGCTAGACAAGTCCTCTGCCACTGAGCTACACACCCAGCCCTGCAGAGTGATTTTAAATACCTCGCTTATGCTGGAGGCAGATGTGGATAGCATTGAAGCATCGTTGTTATTATGTTGCCACTGATTCAGGTCACTAATTTGATTTTGGTGTTCATAGATATTTACTTCTCATACATATTGCAGCACTGTTTACACAGCTTAATAATCACTTGGTAGATTTTCTCCTTCTGTTGCTGTTCAAAATTGTAGTTATTTTTCTTCTGTTCTACTGACCTGTAACACCAGGGAAAGAGAGAGAACAATAGAAACACTCATTTATGGTTTCATAAAGTTAAAAACATGCACTATCATTTAAAACCTACCCTGCCTTCATGTAGACCACAAATTAAAGTCACCCAATGGGAAACAGCTCTTTTCATGCTAGATTCCTGCATTCCATGCTATAAACAAATGGCTCGTGTTCGATTTCTGGCATAGGAGGTACTTGGATAGCTTCTGCCTCTAGATTGAAACCCCATTCAGCTAATATATACTATCGTTCACATAAAAAAAAAACCCTCTATGTACTACTTACCAAGCACAAATTATTTTGTTTATGGGACAATTCGAATATTACTATAAATCAATAAAATATTGAATTTATTGTGCTCACCATCAGCTATTAACTGTGTGTGCATGTGTGTTCATTCATGTCAGTGTCACCCCACTGGTCTCTTTTGGTACAGGTGCATAAGTACATAATTTTTTTTCTATCTTGGAACTCTAACACTCTGACAAATGTTAATCTGGTAGGAAAAACAAACAAACAAATGAACAACAGAGACCGTTAACTTGAAGCAGCTGAGTTTTGAGATGATTGAGCTGGCAGCTCCTGCAGTAGTGTATGATTTGCTAGTGAACTTTTCACCAACAGCAACCTTCCCCTTATCCTGCAGCTCTTTCTCTGCTCTCCCTTGTGTTGCAGGTTTGTTGTGTATGAGCATGATGTCTGGGTGAATTTCCCATTCACCTCTGTGCGTGTTCTTTGTGGCAGAGAACTGGTTCCGCTCAGCAGCTCTGGACCTGGAGCCTGTGGATGCTCTGTGCTGGGCTTCTGTGCAGAGGCAGATCTGCTTAGTTTTGTCTCAGGTGAAGGAGTCCAGCAGTTCCTAGTCTGAACTACTGGGAGGGTCTCACACCCTCTTTGTCCCATTAGTGGACATGACTTGCAACAGAAATAATCCAGTGAGTGTCAAGACTCACTGAAGGAAGTCTTGGTTTTATGGTTTCGTTGTTAGCATAGGAGGTGAATGGTTTTACCTCTGCGCTGAATGAAAAGAAGTGCTGGTTCATTATTTTTATTCTTCAATGCATAGCAAACCAGAATCAATGCTTAGTTCTGAAACTTTCCCCCATTTATCCTGAGATTTTGAAACTGTAATGGTGAATTGGGAAAAACAAACAAACAAGCAAGCCCTTTAAAAATCAGAGGTCAAAGAGCTAAGAACTACAACCTAAATTGAAATTGAATTTATAAAATGGTAATTTTTTTGTCATCCTCAATTAAATGACCACTTTATTAAAAAGCTGTTGCTGACTTTTTAGAATATAGGATCCCTTGGACTGGTAGTATTTAATAAATGCCTGCATTCTCTTTCCTGCCCTTTAAAATCATTTGAAAATAATACAGTTGATTAAACTGTGAAGATTCCATTGGAGTATAGTCTTTTGACTAATCTCAGTTGAAAGCTAAAATGCTTGTAATATAAGCAACACTGATGTTATGCTAAGACATTTAGGTCATGCTCTGACATATATCTTAGCATTGCTATGATAACATTGCTTTGAGCTAAGGGCTCCAAAATCAAGAGATAAATGGGAAGATAGTGCAACTGTAGATGCTGCTTCTCAGTAGAATAAACTTAGCATGACCACAAAAGACTGGGTAAGTGTTATCCATGTTTTTCTATTATATTTTTTTGATTAAAGCAGGCATTTTAATATAATGACTCAAAAATATATTCATCCCTTTCTAAAATGTGTTCTTGGTAGCTTTTAAAAATTGTCTCTTTTAAAAAGTTTTGGAAAGACTTGACTGTCAATTAAATCAATTACAGTTTTCTAAATCAATTTAAAGAGTAAAAATCATATTTAGATGGTCAGGGGGCTTTTTACAAATATTACATAGAGATGTAGACAAGTGATTCAATATGAAATTTTTATTATAAAATAAAGTATAATCAAAATAAAATTTAACAATGCTTTAAAGAATTAACTGTTAATAGAGGTAATTCGGGCTTTCAATAAGTTATTTCTCAATTTCTTCCACCTTGCTGTATTGTTCTTCAGTTCATAGTTTCAAGGAATTCCCACTTTCCACAAGGCTCAATGCACCCTGCACATTTTTCACAAGCTGTAAACAACATAGAAGAGACGATGTTAGAGTAAGTCAAAGGAAGACCCACAAATGCAGTTTGCTTGGGCAGAAAAAAGAATGACTACCTCAAGCCTTTGCTTGTTGGCAAAGATGATGCACATTGCTGACACGTTCTGGCCCAGGCAGGGCTGTGTGTATTGCAGCTGGCTATGCAGGTCTGCTTTCGGCTGTAGAGTCTGTGATGGATACTTTTGGAGCTAATAATGTTAACTATGCCATGTTTACAAGAGACTGGAGTGAGTCCCATCTTCTACCATTCAGAGTTATTAATCTAAGGGTGGGTATAACATTTCCTTAGGTGCAGAGCAAACTAAGATACCAGAGAAGGGTTGGGGCTTCATTTTAGAAAGAGTAAGTACACTTGTGTGTGTGAACATTTGTAAATTGATGTGATTCTAGAAGGAAAGAATGTGCGCTGTAGTATGTGAAGAGCAAATGCTCTGTCCTTTGCATTTCTTCACTATTAACTGGTACTCCTTTGACCAGACAGGAGTAAGGAATGGAAGAGAATAGCCCAAATCTCATGATTATAGAAAAGGCAGCTCACCTGATGGGCCCAGCAAATTTGTCATCCTGTCATAGCAGCCAGACTAGTGGCATTTTCATGTTTTATTTTGACACCTGTTATGTACATAAAGGCATAATTATAAGTTACATTAGCTTTGCATTTTATACGCAGACCATTTGGAGACACTGATACTTTGCTCACCAAATTAGTTTGTAACCTTTTTTTTTTTTTTTTTTGGATGGAGCCTTGTTACTGAGTTTCTCTGCCTGGTCTTACTTACCTAGTTTGGATTTTATTTGCATAGCTCTTGTTAAATTAGAATGGTGCATCTGAGCCTTCAGTTATCGTGTTTCTGTTTTCTTTTGCAATAAAACAATTCCATATCTGCAACTTCTTTCAAAAGTTCATACTCTGTTTTATGTTTGCAGCAAGCCTCCTGACCTCCGGGACTACTGCAACGGTAGCTCTGTTGAGAGATGGCATTGAACTGGTTGTAGCCAGTGTTGGAGACAGCCGGGCTCTTTTGTGTAGAAAAGGAAAACCCATGAAACTGACCACTGACCATACCCCAGAAAGAAAGGATGAGAAAGAAAGGTATTGTCACCATAGCCAGCCATTTTATGTATGATAGCTATAGTTGCCATAGACACAGTGTTGAATTGTCCTTCCTGTGCTGGTGAAATACTAGGGCCTCTAGAAAGCACTACTGTGCACAGTCCTACCTCATCACAGACTTTTTTTGTCATGGCAGGTTTGGGTTTATTGAGACTGCATCTCGCTGTGCAGCCCAGTCCAGCTTTCTATCTGTATCCTGCTTGGTCATGCTGGTATTATCAGAGTGTGTACACAATATATGGCCTAAATTAACTCATTTTGATCTTGTTTGTGTATGGACTTGAAAGTTTTTGGTATTTAACATGGGCTGGTCTTAAACTCAATAGCTTTCTCAGCCTTCCCAGGTTCCTGGATTATGGGTGTATGTTGACACGAGACTCTGAATTTCAATTTGTAAAATTGGTATTTAAACCAGTGCCTTAATTTCCTGAACATTGCCTCATCATCATCATCATCATCATCATCATCATCATCATCATCATCATTAATTATACTTTTATTTTTAACTAGGATCAAGAAATGTGGTGGTTTTGTGGCTTGGAATAGTTTGGGACAGCCCCATGTAAATGGCAGACTTGCAATGACAAGGAGTATTGGAGACTTGGATCTTAAAGCCAGTGGTGTGATAGCGGAACCCGAAACAACAAGGATTAAGGTAAGAAAGGGTTAGAAACCCTGAGTCACACACAGAGAATGAAGGACTGGGAACTCGCCTCCCTCCAGCTGCTGGCTGGCTGCCCCGGAAGAGTTACCTGAAGGATAACTCCCTTTTTTTTAAAGGGAGACTAATTTGTGAAATATAAACTTTTATTAAAGTAAGTTGCTTGGTTCTGGCATGCATGATGAGGGTGAAATCTTTGGCTTTTGCTCCACCCCCACTCCCACTCCCCCCCACCCCTCCCACCCCGTATACAGGCTCTGTTGCCCTTCCTTTCCAAAGCCTGCTATTCAAATTCATTGTCTCAGCTTGGGAGTCCTCCTCAGCTTCCCTTCTCCACTGAGCTCAACAGTCAGCCACTTGTATTTGTACAGCACAGCGCCTCTTTTACTCTAACCTGACCCCAACATGATATGTGGCCTGCTGCTTCTTTCTCTAGAGCTTTATAATGTGGGCTTCTCAAATGTCAGGGGATGACTATATATAGTTTAATGAAGGATTTCTGGTCTTAAAGATATCTCACATTTATTTTATGAAACAGATACTTATATAAGATTTACTGTGTGGCAGTCTCTGTTTCAGATACAACTCTCCTTGTTTTACGAGGAAATAGAGACAATAACAGGATCTCAAGCATATCAAGTGCTAAAAGTAACACACACACACACACACACACACACGCACGCACGCACGCACGCACGCACGCACACACGCACGCACGTGCGCCACACACCGCCAACTAATAGAGGCAACCTTTAAATCTAGACGCATTTGCCTGGCTGGCCTCTTTCATGGTATTGCAAGGTAAAAGTTTAGTTTATCCTGAGTGGTATTGTCTCTTAGCTACATTTTCCATTTGCCAGATGAGCACCCTGGAAAACAGGCGTAATTTCCAGGTCACTGAGTCACTCGAAGGCGCAGTCTAGTTTGTAATTCTATTTGTTTGCGTCTGGTTGCAGCTCTACCATGCTGAGGACAGTTTCCTGGTCCTCACCACCGATGGGATTAACTTCATGGTGAATAGCCAAGAGATCTGTGACTTTGTCAACCAGTGTCATGATCCTAATGAAGCAGCCCACGCAGTGACTGAACAGGTGACTTTAGCGGAGCTTCTGGTGGGAAATTCCCGGAGAGCAGATGATCAGGGACAGCACGGGGCGTATAGTGTTTCAGCTGGAGTGTTGCCATGAATTTGATTTATTCCATAATCTTTCTCATTAGCATATTATTACAGTTCATACATCAAGGAAATGTGGAGCTTACCCTCTAACTTTGAACTCATCTTGAATGAGCGTAATAACATAATAAGTTATAACAGTAATAAAGTTATGTCTTATTTACATATATTAGCATAAAGCAGCAGCATTTTGATCCTCTGAGGTTAAGCTTTTCATAAAAGAGGAAAACAGAGGGACGGAGGCCATATTACAGAACTGAACCTCAAACCCAGGCAAGCCAAACTGAACCCCAGTGCGTGACCTGGAACTATACTGGTGCAAGTAAATAACCAGTTTGAGCAATGATAGTATAGCCAACTTCTGCCCATTAATGTGGGTGTATAAAAGGGACCAATAAAAATACAGGAAGGTAAATGAATGGGATTTTCTATTATTGGAGCTAAGACTTGATAAAGGATAACCAGAAAAGAACATGCAAGCATTCCTTATAGTTTGTTGCTTCTAGTCTGTCTGGATAGATGGTGTTTTTAAGTCACTAACCATGTTTTAACTCAATGTCTTTGTTGCATTTCCACTACTACATTTTGAACTGAGAGACTGGATTTGGCTCAGACTTTTATTTTATTTTATTTATGTCCATTGGTGTTTTGCCTGCATATATGTCTGTGAGAGAGTGTCAGAATACAGACAGTCGTGAGCTGCCATGTGGGTGCTGGGAATTGAACCTGGGGTCCCCAGGAAGAACATTCAGTGTTCTTAACCACTGAGCCATCTCTTCAGAGCTGGCCTAGATTTTTAAGTACTAATATTTATGATTAATACATAAGACCTTTCCTTAGCTTACTTTTACTTGTTTGTTTGTTTGTTTTGTGTATGTAGTTGTTGTTTTGGGTTTTTTGTTTATTTGTTTGTTTGCTTTGGGTTTTTTTTGGGGGGGGTTGGGGTTTTTTTTGAGACATTCTCATGTAGTATAGGCTGTCCTTATATTTGCACAGTAGCTAAAGCTAACCTTGCACTCCTGATCCTTTAAGTTCCATCCTTCAAGCTCTAGGATTACAGGTGTGTACAATGCCTGGCCAGCCTTACTTTAAAAATCTTGCTTGCTTAAAGTTAATGCGCATTGTCATAATGCATAAATTATTTACTTCCCATTTGGTCTGTCTGCCTTAAGCAGCGCCTAACAAGATGCCTATGAAATTGAAGAAATATGCCCAAGTCCATGGATGAATGTATCTTTTTAAAAAAACTCAACTGCCCATCTTGTAGATATATGCACTTCAGTTTATACAGACAATAATATTCATGATAATAATAAAAATAATATATAATATTCTGTTCCCATATTAGTTTTCCCCATGAGGAAATTTGTGTGTACTCTTTCATAAAAGGGACAAAAGATACTCCTTCAGATTGAAAACAAAAGCAAACATTTTTATAAATCTATTTGTGTATGTCCCTTTTTTCAGATATTATCTTGTCAGGTTAAATTATTTTTTTCATTATTAAGTACATATATGTGCATGCGTGTGTGTGTGTGTGTGTGTGTGTGTGTGTGTGTGTGTGTGTGCGCGTGTGTGCACATGTGTACACTGATGTCATAGAGGTCAGAGGGCAAGATGGAGGAGTTGGTTCTTTCCTTGAACCATGTGGGTCCAAGGCATTGGCCTCAGGTAGTCCAGTTTGATGAGAGGCACCTTTACTTCAGCCACCTCACCAATCCTTCTTAGTTTAAATTCTGAGAAACAGCCTTGGCAAAGGTAGCCCATGCCTGTAGTCCCAGCTGCTCTGGAGAATGAGCCAGGAGCACCCCTCAAGTACAAGTGTTCCTATTGGTCTGAGTAACAGTGAGAATTCATAGTTTCCTCCCCTCTCCCAATTAAAAAGAAATGAGCAGCCTTATCAAATAACCCCTTAAAAATACTTGCTAATAATCTACAGTTTGGAGTGTGAGTGTGTGTGTGTGTGTGTGTGTGTGTGTGTGTGTGTGTGTGTGTCTCATTTCTGTTACTCCAACTTTGGGGACTTTGGAGAAGTTTTGGGGCTAATTTGATAGGCAGTAGAATAAATATATTTTGCAGTACTGGGAACTGAACACAGGGCTTCTTGAATGTCAAGTGAGTACTCTACTGTTAAGTAAGGCCCAAAGCCCTGAGAAAAATAGAGATTTT
This sequence comes from Acomys minous, assembly GCF_964271855.1. NCBI lineage: Eukaryota > Metazoa > Chordata > Mammalia > Rodentia > Muridae > Acomys > Acomys minous. Next base: position 50,931,205 of record NC_140487.1, on the reverse strand, counting down.
ACTGCTTAGCTTTATTAGAGGATTGACTTCTAGCTTGAGGTTTTTAATAATTTGTATTTCTTATTTGTTTTTTTCTTTTTGCCTATTTTATTACCATTTTAATGTTTATTTTAACAACTATATATTAAGTATAATGATACTTGACATATTTTAAACAGTTTTCTTTTACAGTTTGTTTGAAAAGCTTTTTCATTCCTTCACAGTTTTGGCCCCAGGCTGTTTGATCTATAAATGTTAGCTGCAACACTAAGCACTCCTGTACAGTATGACTAGGACTCAGGTAGTTGAAATGGTCCCTAAATGTGATTTACAATCCTATTTAGTTTATGCCCACTTATCCATCGTAGAAGGAATATTTTAAACATTTTTGTCGTTATTTTATACATAGCAATTTCTGAGATTTTTAAAGTTTAAGTTAGTATATAAAGTAGTAGATTTTATGTAGAAAAATGCAATTAGACCCCTATTTGTCACCATGCATAAACCTCAAGTCCAAGTGGATTAAAGACCTCAACCTAAAACCAGAGACATTAACCCTGTTAGAGGAAAAAGTGGGGAAGGGTCTGGAACACATAGGCACAGGAGACAACTTCCTGAACAGAACACCAAAAGCCCAGGCCTTAACGTCAACAATTAATAAATGGGACCTCATGAGGCTGAGAAGCTTCTGTAACACTGTTCTGTGACACTGTCAAGAGAACAAAGCGACAGCCTACAGACTGGGAAAAGATCTTCACCAACCCTTCATCTGACAAAGGTCTAATATCCAAAATATTTAAAGAACTCAAGAAATTAAACACTACCAAACCAAATAGCCCAATAGAGAAATGGGGCTCAGAACTAAATAGAGAATTCTCAACAGAGGAATATCAAATGGCTGAGAAACACTTAAAGAAATGCTCGCCCTCCTTAGTCATCAGAGAAATGCAAATCAAAACGACACTGAGATTCCATCTTACACCCATCAGAATGGCTAAGATCAATAACTCAACTGACACCACATGCTGGCGAGGGTATGGAGAAAGAGGAACACTCCTTCATTGCTGGTGGGAATGCAAACTAGTACAACCACTTTGGAAAGCTATCTGGCACTTTCTCAGAAAAATGGGAATAGGGCTTCCTCAAGACCCAGCTATTCCACTCCTTGGAATATACCCAGAGGATGCACTACCACACAACAGGGACATATGCTCAACCATGTTCATAGCTGCCTTATTCATAATAGCCAGAACATGGAAACAGCCTACATGTCCCTCAGTAGAAGAATGGATAAAGAAACTGTGGTACATCTACACTATGGAATACTACTCAGCTATTAAAAACAAGGAATTTCCAAAATTTGTGGACAAATGGATTGAATTAGAAATTATCATGAGTGAGTTCACACAGAAGCAAAAAGAGCTAAATGGTATATACTCATTTATATCGAGACACTAGTGTACGTCCCCATGAAAAACTGTACCTACCAGGAAAGTGGGTCAGAGGGGAGGACACCTTATTGAGACTTTAGGTGTGAGAAGCCTGGGATAATGAGGAAATAGAAGGATCCAGTGGGTCCTGGAAAACTATAGGCGGGTCTGGGCCCTGGGATCCTCCGCAAACTATGGCAACAGCCAAGGAAAATATAGCCAGTAAACTTCGAACCCCTACCCAGACTAGCCGATGGACAGGACATTCTCCACCGTTAAGTGGAGAAGGAGATCTGACTTTCACACAAACTCTGGTGCCCCATATTTGACCATGTCCCTTGGATGGAGATACCTGGTGGCACTCAGATGAAGGATAATAGGTCACCAAGGAAAGACTTGATACCCTATGAACATATACAGGGGGAGGAGGTCCCCTCAGTCACAGACATAGGGGAGGGGAGTAGGGGGGGAAGCGGGAGGAATGGGAGGATACAAGGGATGGTCTAACAACTGAGATGTAATATGAATAAATTTTTTAAAAAAGTAGTAGGTTTTTAGCTGTGTTTACAGACAAAGATATTGTTATATTTTGTTCTTTTTTATCCCTCTCCCAAGCTCTTTAACTTCTTGTGCTACATTCCTACAAGCAGTTTTGTTGGTAAGATTTAGCACTCACTAAGGCTTTACACGATTGGTACCATAGCTAAGGGCGTTGGGTGTGTCATCTTTGGGAGCTGCTCATTGGTTCACCTAGGTTCATGGGTGTGTCTCTTGCCAAGATAGCTGCAGCAGAGGATGCCAAATCGTTGGATCTGTTACTCATGTGCAGTTAATAACCATATGGCGCATGGATGCAGGTGAAACCATCACAAACCTGCTTAGATAAGTGCATTTGTTAACTGTGTGTAGAATTAGTTGGCTTTCCATAGAAAGTAGCCTGTTTGCATAGAAACCCGATGATTCCAGTGCTTTTCTCTTCTTCCCTGAACCACAGGCAATTCACTATGGTACTGAAGACAACAGCACTGCAGTAGTGGTGCCCTTTGGTGCCTGGGGAAAATACAAGAACTCTGAAATAAACTTCTCATTCAGCAGAAGCTTTGCCTCCAGTGGACGATGGGCCTGATACCTAGCTTGGACTGTGTTCCCATGCAGCAGCGTATCAGTGGACATATCAAGAAACTGGTAATAGCCAGAAGGTGGCCTGTACCCATGTGTCCTTGTGACCTGATAGATCCCAACACAGTGTAAGCTTGCCTGCCACATACACAGTAGTATTTTCATAAACCCTCACCATCGTTATGCTCGACTGTACGTGCTCGACGTAAGCACCATGACGAAGCTGTGAAAGCATTGTGCGTCTCTGCGCTGAGTGGGAGAAGAAGTGGGGTTTATACACTTGATGAATGACTAATCTATGCCTTTCATTTGTGATGCTAGGGATTGAAGCCGGAGCTTTCTAAGTTGTAAGACTACCAGGCAGATCTAGTTTCTTTTTAGTAAATTTGTTCTTTATTCTGCTGGATAGGGTTTTCTAAATTTTCATAGCTAGTCAATATGTTACTTGCAAGTGTTTCTTTCTTTTCTTTTCTTTCTTTCTTTCTTCCTTTTCTTTTTTTTTTTTTTCTTTGTTTAAGGCAGGTTCTCACTGACTGGCCTTGAACTCCTGGGTTCAAAAAGTCTTCCTATGTCAGCTTTCTGAGTACCTGGGACTGCTCAAACTAACAATTGTTTTTTTGTTTTTATATTTAATTTTTTTAAGCGAAGAAGAAGCACAGATTTATTAAAGGAAAGTTAGTATGCACTCCCTGGAGATGGAGGAATTCCAAGGGAGGAATACACACAAAGTGTTATTTTTTTAATAAATGTGCCAAGGAATGAAAATGAAAACTAGGTTCCCTGTTCCAGTGTCTTCTACTCTGGGTCACTTTCTACTAAATTTAACCCTGAAAAAGAAACTTTTTCAGACACGAGATATGGCTAAAGTGTATGCATATTTATAAACAGCTCTCTTGTGTATTTTAAATATTTCTGTCCCCTCCCCCACTCATTCCTGTGTTTATGTAGTTGAATATGCTATATAGCTATAGATGTTCCTTAGTCTCTGGAGAAGAATGTACAGGCACTTTGGTCAAAACATGTAAAGTGAAACACTGAAAATGTCGATCTTATGTAAATTTGTTATTGTATGTCTTGTATATAGTATGTTTATATTACTCTTTGTGCACCCAGTAAGTAAACTGGGTCATTGGTTAGTAAAGGTATTGTTACAATGATTGATACTGCTAAAGACATAGCTTAGGGTTTATGTCCCCACTTTCCTCATTTCTAAGATTCATGTGAAAGAATAAATCTTTTAAAAAGGGATATTCAAACATGGCAGCTTACTATGCAAATTAGGAATGTAACCACTGTCCTTTTCACCTGCGTGTAAATTTGCTGTTAAACTGTGAATCCTTGAATGTGTTTTTGGAATTAATCTATAGTTTATTTTCACAAGCTATGTAAATTTGGTACATGTGTGATGAATGTATGTATTTATATTTTGAAGTAATATGAAATTAAAGGGAACAATCTTTTGGGGCCTTTATCAGTTAGCTTTAAATTATTGACATATTTATCCTGCAGACTCTCCAACGGTTCAGTGTCGCATTTTCTGTAGTGAAGAATAAGTGTTTGTTGGTAGATAACAGCTATGCTTTAAAATAGATATAGGGGCCAGATGTGGCTGCCTATACCTATAATCTCAGGACTTGGCAGGACGAGGCAAGAGAATTAGGACGGTGGCTTTGAGATCAGCCTGGGTTACAAAGCAAGTACCACAGTAGCCTGAGCCATAGTTCGTCTGCCAAAACAGAGCGTATCAGCAACAAATGACTGCAGGAGACATTTTTATTATGTGTACTTTATCTGAACAACTGAAGAACAGAAGCAGCTACATATTGTTGTGTGGTAATTTGAATATATTTTAGGATATGAAAAGAATGGGGAATGTTAAGAGTGACATGAAATTTTATGGTAGAACCAAAAGAAAAATTATATATATATATATATATATATATATATATATATATATATATAGAGAGAGAGAGAGAGAGAGAGAGAGAGAGAGAGAGAGGAGAGTTTTAAATAATTGGTAGACAAAGATGGCCCCAAATAAAATTTCTTATCTTTTTGCTTTTGGGGAATGGAAGAAAATACATCTTGACTTTACCTGCCCAAACTAGTCAGAACAGGCTCAATAAAAAAAAGTTAAGGTCTTTTCATGGACATTAGTTAGATGAAAGAAAAAAAAATATTTGCCAGGCATATTAGCTTACAAATGCAGTTCCAACATGTGGGAGGCCGACGCAGAGGAATTCTAAATTTGCGTTTAGCTCCAGAGCAAGACCCCATCTCAAGAGACGAAGGAAACACGTAGGAAGAGAATGACCCACATTCACTCTCGGAGACGAGGAAGCATGGAAAGACGAGCAGCGCTTGGAAGCTTTCTTGTAGAGTCAGGTCTGGGGACAAAATTATGAAAACAACTTTTAAGGCCATGGAGAACTTGTAAACTAATGCTCACAGCAAAATGCTTAAGCATAAAAATGAAATTCTGTTTTGAGTTCTTTGCCTTATGGTCCCTGTCCCCACTTGAAACTTTGAAACTAGGGTTTGGGCATGCACTTTGGGCTTCAGAAGCTTGAAGGTCATTCATACGTGGAGGTGACTTCCAGACTTGAGAAGGAGGAATCTGTGGATGACGGCTTTGGGTGCCCTTGATCCTGTTTTATCTGGAAAAGGTTTTTGTTGGTGATGGTGAGGTTTGGTGTGGGCATGTGTTTGTGTTTGTACAGGCTTGTCTCAACCTCCCAAGTGCTGAAATTATAGGCATGAGCTCTCATGCCTAGTTTTACCTGAAAGAAACTAAAAACCCAAACCCAGCATTCCTTGATCATGCATAAAATGTACTGGGCTTGATAGGGGTTGGGCTGCATCATTTCCTGCAGGCTTTCTTAACACACATTTGTTACGATCACATTTGAACCACATGTTAATATGAAAAAATACATGTCTTTATTTTCTAAGTCTCAATATTAAAATATTAATTTAAGGAGTATATCATTATCCTATCTGATAAGTATACATGCATGCCTCTTATTGGAAATGGTACATTAGTGGAAAATAAGGAACTGGTCTTTTATAATTTTTATTTAATATGAATTTAGCTGGGAGTTTGCCATGTAATTATAGGCTTGATATAAATTGTGTAATACACAAAGTGTATTAGTTGTATTAATGTGTGCCTTTCATTTACATCAAGTATGCAAAAAGTCTTTTTGTGTCGCCATCACTTATTAATGAAGTATTCTTAAAAGTATTGTGATATTTTATAATTATAAATTCATGAGTATTTTATCAATTGAAAAATAAATGTAGCCCTGCTTTCTGTCAGCTGTTCATTTTGTAGAATTTTTTATGCCTCTTAGCTGCTTTAAATCCAGGCAGTTTTGTTTCTTTGTATTATGTGATGTGAACTTTCCCATATTACAACATTTATAACTTTTTTATGGCCAAGAGGTAATAGTATATAATCTAAAATATGGACATTATTTGAAGTTTGAAATTATTTAAAGTTTTATTATTTGTTAACTTTCTAAGAATGGATATGGAATTAATCTTGTGGTAAATTAACAGTAAGAACATGCTTCAAGGTGGGACTTGGGGAGTTCACATTTAGAATTAAACAACTGTAGCTACATATTAGTGTTTCCCTTTACTGTCCAGGTTCCCCATATACCTGTGTCTGGAAAACACAGGGCCATGATATTTGGGCTGTTACATCACATTGAATTTCTTTGATTTTATTGTGAGAATGAGTTAAGCAGGAATAACAAGTTGTGTCTTATGAGATAAATAAACCTAAATAGTGACCTACCTGCTGCTTTTGGCAGCTGGAATAAGACCAGCTGGTTCTGTGGCAGCTCCCGTTGATTATTTGATGGTTGGAATGGACCATGGTGTCACAGAATTCTGGACTGTGAGGACTCAGATGTGTTCTACCACCAAGAATGACTGGCCTATCACTGGGTTCTAGTACAGAAGTCAGCACCGTGGTCACAGAATGTTGGCCTGTGAGAACTCAGCCATGTTTTACCACCAAGAACGACTGACCTATCACTGGGTTCTAGTACAGAAGTCAACACTGGTATGACCTAAATTAATTGAATTTCTACTTAAGTTTGGATATTTGTTTTGTAATGTGCCAAGGTTCTGCTTGGTACAGTCCCTTTGTAGTGAGTTTGACTATTGTTTTAAATGTTTGTGCTAGAGTAACTGAACAAACTAAATTCACCCTTCTCAATGTCAAAAACACTCTAATAAAATTCACACGGTAAACTCTTCATAATTTCCAGCTCTCTTCTTTGGCATCCAGGTTGTTCTGCATTTATTGTGTCTGTGACCTCCTAAACATTGTAAAGGAGTGGGGGTCAAAAAAGACATGGGGGATTTTTATTAGCCACATTCTATCTGCCAACTAATGTCAAAATTCTGTAGAAAAAATTTTTTCTTTCAATTTTTAGGGTCCCACAATGGCTAAATAAGTTCTATCTACTAAGACAAATCTCCAGGCTTGTTCTACCCTACCATCTATTGGTTTGGTTTGGTTTGATTCTGTTTTACAAGACAGGGTTTCTCTAAGTAGCCTTGGCTCTTCTGGACTCAGGCTGTAGAGCAAGCTGGCCTTGACCTCAGAGACATCCACCTGCCTCTGCCTCTTCCTCCAGATTGCTGGGGTTAAAGGCATGCACCACCAATGCCTGGTGGCTGCCATACCCTCTTTATCAGCAAAAGCACTGTGGTGTTTTGAATAGGTTTGGCCTCCATAGACTCTTGTTTTGAATGCTTGACCCACAGGAGGTGTGTGTGGCCTTGTTGGAGGAAGCATGTCATTGTGGAGGTAGGCTTTGGGGGCTCCTACTCATGGGCTCTGCTCAGTGCAAAGAAGAGCCTCTTACTAACATAGCTGCAGAAGCCAGTCTCCTCCTGGCTGTCTTTGATTCAAGAAGTCTCTGCTCCTTTAGCACCATGCTAAGGTGCTGCTGCCTGCTTCCTGCCATGATGATAAGGGACTAAACCTCTGAACCTGTAAGCCAGCCGCAATTAAATGTTTGTCTTTATAAGAGTTTCCTTGGCCATGGTGTCTTTTCCCAGCAATAAAACCCAAACTAAGACAGAAGTTGGTACCAGGGACTGGGATATAGCTGTGATAGGCCTGACCTTGTTGTTGTTGTTGTTGTTGTTGTTGTTGTTGTTGTTGTTGTTGTAGGAATGTAGACTTTGGGACTTTGGGTTAGGATAGCAGTAAAATGCTTTCAATGGGGCTTAATGAGCCATCTTATTAGGAATAGGGAAGAAAGTGGTAATGAGGGTGATCTGAACTGGGGGAACCTGGCTCAAGTGGCTTCAGAGGAAAAGAATTGTATTATGTGGCTTAGCAACTGTTGTGATATTTTGTGGAACAACACAGCTACTTTTTGCCCTTGTCTGAAGAGTCTGACTGAGACTAAAGTGAAGAGGTTCAGATTAATTGCATTGACAAAGAAATCTTCAAAATATCCTGGCATAGACTCTGCCAGGACAGCCAAGCTTAGGCAGTGAAGGAAACCATTGAGAATAAGAAGCTGGTGAAGATGTTATAGAACAGAGAAGCCATGTTCCAAACCCAGCAATCAGCAGAACTCAACAGGACACTGTGTGTGTGTGTGTGTGTGTGTGTGTGTGTGTGTGTGTGTGTGTGTGATCTTCCTTCATTTAAAAAATTTAATGAGAATAATTCATAATTCATGCTAAGTTGCTGAATTGCTTGTTACTATATTAAAGAATAAGAATTTCCTTTTTTTTTTTAAGACAGTGTTTTTCGTGTAGCCTTGTCTGTCATGGACTCACTTCACAGACCAGGCTGGCCTCGAACTCACAGAGATCTGCTTGCCTCTGCCTCCCAAGTGCCGGGATTAAAGGAGTGCACTACCACCACCTGGCCAAAAATTTACTTTCTTAGGGGATGGTATGTCTACACAAGAGTAACACAGAGAACTTTAAAGTATAGCGTTGGGCTATTCAGTCCTCCTTCCCTAACTGCCTCATCCCCAACCCAAGTCACTGAGCATGTGACTTGACCCTTCATTTATGTTTATATATATATATATATATATTTTTTTTTATTACTTGTTTGTTTGGTTGGTTTGATTTTTCAAGACAGGGTTTCTCTGTGTAGCTTCGACTGTCCTGGAACTTACTCTGTAGACTAGGAAAGTCTCAAACTCAGAGATCCTCCTGCCTCTGCCTCCCAGAGCGCTGGGATTACAGGCATGCGCCACCATGCTCATCTTACCTGGCCCGACTTTTGGCTGGGAGAGGGGAGTTGCTAAAGTGGTTGGCTTGAGGTTGATTCCAGAAGACACATGCAAAAGCTTTACAAACTTCACGGGCTGGTTGGGATTAATAATCTCAGGCAGATTTTTGCTGCCTGTTAGCCAGTCACCCCTAACCTACTCAGCAAGTTCCAGATCAATGAGAGACTCTGTCTTAAACAAAATTACTCTTACCCTTTAGGTCAGTTTTATTGGTGCTAAATATTTCTCTCCATGATCCCTGTCCCCATATCCTTTATTCCAATTTTGCTTTGGTTGGTGTCCATTTCTTCCTCTCCTCACACCACTCTCTCTCATTGGCTTATCATGATGAGATAACTATGGCAGTAACTGTTAGAACGAGTGATCTAATAATATTTATGACATCCCTGCTTATGTTGCCAAATCAGTTTCCCATCTTTATGAATTCATACCTGCTTTTCATATCTACTTTTCAAAGTGAGCAAACATATTCAGGTTATTTTCATTGTAGTTTCCCTTGTTTGGTATAACCTTATATGTATGCTATACAGCAATATAGAAAAATGCTTGCTAATTTTTGTTGTTGTTGTTGTTGTTGTTAAGAAAAAGTCTTGCCATGTTGCCTGGCTTACTTAGAATTTGGTATTGAGAACAAACTAGCTTTATACCTTCTTCAATCCTCTTTCTTAGCCCTCTGAGCTTTGTGATTACAGATGAGTGCTACCATGGCTGCCTACCCATTAATTTTGATCATCCCTATTGCATTTGTTGCTATTCTTATTTCTCTAACCAAATAGCTGCTAAGCAACTTTAATGACAAGGAGTTTTTTTTTATCATATTATTATTTTTGCTGTTGTTCTTGCTCCACAGCTTAAGGAATACAGTCCATCACTGTAGTTAAGGAAAGACAGGAAGGCAGGCGGTCACATTACATCCACAGTCAGAAGATGGATGCTGATACTCTGCCCACTTTCTCCTTTTTGTTCAGTCTAGAGCCCCAGCCCAGGGCTGCCCACCCTTAAGGTAGGTCTTCTCTCTTCCTTCAATCTATCCAGACAAACTTAAACACACCCAAAGCTGTTTCAATGATGACCCTAAAGCCAATCAGGTAGCTGATGAGGGTTAACCATTGTAGTAATGTTGTGTGCCAATTTATGATGCATCCTATTTGTTAGGTAGCATTGTTTTTCATTTTTGCATTTGTTTGTTGGTTGGCAGTGTTGGGGGTAGAACTCAAAGTCCACGTATGTTAGAAAAAAGGTCCAGTACCGAGCCACGCCCCTTCCTTCATCTTTACTATTTGTAAAACTCTTTTTACTTTATGCTACTTTCTCATACTCTCTGACACAAGCGGTATGTGCAAACCTTTGAATGCATTATTAAATAAATATAAAAAATGGTGTATTTGTTGTTGGGTTCCAGCCCATGGGGAAAAATTGAATCAGGGTTCACCTGAAAGAGGGAGTGGGGATTGAAAGTAGGGTACAGAGACACGAGAAATAATGAATCAAGTCAGGAAATTTCTGATCAAGATTCACTTTATTGCCGACTCGCAGGAACATATATAGAGCAAGGTCAATAGGATCTATTCTTATCTCACTTACCCTAGCCCCCGTGCAAGAATGCAATAACTTGAATCATTCCCTGTAGAACTTCCTAGTTCTCTGAGTAGTTCCTTGTAAGAACTTCCTAGATCCTCTGGGTGGTTCCAAGTTGAGACTTCTCTACTTCTTTCAAAGGTAAATAGTCCAGGGATAGCCTAGAACACAAGACCTCGTGGTGAAGTAAAGGTCAGCAACTCGAAGGTCACAGCATACAGCCTAAGCACAGGATTTCTGACATGGCAGAATTTGGCATGGGACCCCACAGTTTGTTATTTAGATCTTCAGCCCTGTGAAACATCTAGCAAAATAAAAGAAAGCAGGGCATGGTGCCTGCCCTCTTCCTACCATGTTGATTCCAGGCATGAGTCAGAAACTTTACTGTGACCTTGATGTTTCAAACTACAAGCACTTATAACAGCTGCACTTGTTTTCTGCCCTCAAGCAGCTTGTCTCTCTGTTCAAACATGGTTAGTCTTAAGAGTCAACAAGGAAAACAAGCCAGTGCCTCCTGTTCTGTTCTGATGTTTGGCTTTGAAAACTTCAAAGAAAGCCCAATGTTGTGGCCCATGCCTGTAACGCTAGTATTCAGAAGGCTAAAGTTGGAAGCTACTGAGTTTGAAGACAGCCTGGGACACAAACTGAGACCCTGTCTTCAAAAATAAAAACAAAATACAAATACATTTTATATTTAAATGTATGCTGAAGATACCATGGACTTCAGAAAAAGGACCCTAATCTGGAACTGATCTGAAAGTCTCCTCCTTGAGGACTGGCTTTCACGGTATCAGAAAGCACTGTACAAACTTCTAAAGGAGGGTGTCTGCTAATAGACGTACCCAACCATGACACCTGTGAACCACATCAATGACCAACATAACAAATAATCATACCTACTTTGATAGTCACCAACAACTCTCTAATTTGACTTAAGACTTGCTCAACAAGGAGACCATGTCGGTGCTGGAAATCTAATGCAGTGCTAGTAGTTATGGTTATTGGACAAGAGTCTCTCTAACCACTAATTTACTAAGCCAGCATAATCTTTAACAATTCATGAGCATTTGCCTTCATAGCTTATCAAGAAAACTTCTCTTTGCAACAGATGGGCACCACTACAGAAAACCACATCTAATCAAAATACAGAATTGTGGAGCCCAGTGTCAATGGATACACCACCTAAAAAATGTTCCTACTCCAAAGGTTTGGGAACATTACCGAAGTGAGAATGGGAAGATTCTAAAAAAGATTTAGGGAGTTTGCTATGAGAATTTGTCTTCTAGTAACATCAGAAGCTAAACCCATAATCTCACCAACATAATATCTCACAATTTACCAAATGTAAACCAAACTAGATAATACAAGTGGATATGCCAAACTGGATAGAGAATGAAAAAAAAAAAGCCTAAGAGGCCTCAACCCTTTACAAAGTACTACAGGGAGCTGAGTAATTTGGAAGTACGAGAGGTGACCTTTTTGAGGGAAGAACACACCAATTGGTTGTCAAGTTCAAAACTGAATATATATATATATATATATGTATATATATATATATGTAATTTCCTTAACAATTATACTTTATTATGAGCTTATTAAATGAACATACCTCCCTTACAACCTGACTAGACTACCCGAAACTAGAGAGAAAGGATATTAAGGGAAACAAGAATGAAGCCTTCTGGGTATCAGTTCCTAGGAATGATCCCCTGGCATAGTCAGCAGGATTTCAGCAGACCAGCAATTCCACCAAGGTTGCTGCTGGAACCTGGAGCAACTAGAACCTGGAGCCTCAGCCAGAGCCCAAAGCCTTGAAGCCTTCCTGGGAGTGGTTCTCTCTAGGAGCGTCTTGAAGTAGAGCAATGAACAGCCAAATAATACCAAGTCAGAAAAAACACAGCCTCCTGTTTATATATATATATATATATATATATATATATATATATATATATATATATATATATATATATCATCTCAGAGTCTGTACCAGGATGTTTTTCAGCTGGCAACAACCAAGCCCCCCACCCCAAGAAATGGTTCGACTTCTAAGTGGATAAACATGACCTGCTCTCTCACAAGTCTGTTCCTCATCCAACACTTGGGATAAAAATAAAAACATGTTTATCTCCCATGCACATTATACACACACACACACACACACACACACACACACACACACATATATATATATATACAGGTTATTTTAGAAAGATAGATAAATGAGAGGTAGATAGATAGATAGTAGATGAAATAGAATAGATATGCGTATACATATACTTATATGCATGCAATAACAACTGAAAAGTTAAGAGATTGAATTTGAAGCAGAGCAGGAGGTGGGATATGGGAGTGTTTAGAGGGAGAAAGGGCAAGGGAGAAATACTGTAATCAAATTTTAACTTCAGAACAAAAGCAAAGCAAAAAACCACTTCATGAGAAGCCCAATTTGGGGGCAATGCCAGGAAAGCAAGCACATAAGAGGCTGAAGCAGTAAACTATTGAGCTTGAAGCCGGCCTGGGATGTATTACAAAACATAAAATACAATAAAATAATAACTTTCTGTATTTAAAAAGTTTAAATTGATAATATAAGTCCCAAGAAGCTATCGTGTTAGTCTTAGCATTTCAGCATTCTTCCACGGTGCATTTCTATTTATAGGTCTATTTAATGTTTATAGATATAATTACACTATCATTTAGTTTATAACACTGGTTATAAAGCCCAGATCCAATTTTACTATGAGAACATCACCATTTAAAACATAAGATTTGGCTTTTAATGCTGAAACACTTCTAATATAGTAGGTAAAACTAAAAAAGCCAAATTTAAGTGCGATGACTTGCAGCTGGTAATTAGAACACTTTTACTCTTGGTAAATAATTGTTAAGCATTAGAGTTTATTTTAAAATCCTACTCTATGAAAGTAATTATATCTATCCTGTGGTTTTATGTGGCTAGATTTTCCTAAACTTACATGTTGTTCTTTTTCTTAAAAAAGCTTGAGTATCAAGTTCCACCCACACTTTTAGTGTTTTGCATTTTCTTTTAGTCAAATATGAAGGAAATCTACAGGATAGTAATAAACATAATTTTTGCTCTGACTTTTTAACTGTTGCTACATGACAAATATGCTGGCTCTTGTCTTCCCATTACTCCCAACAAGAAATAGCTGGAGTTTTCATACACAGTCTCATGTCTGGTTTACTCCTAGATGTTTGAAAAACTGATATTCCAGATTAACTGTTCACCTTAGGTTGTGTGAGCACCACCTGACTTAACACTGAGCCAGGAGCCTGCAAACTGTGTTCTCTAGAAGTCAGAAGTTCCTCAAACGTTCCGCTCTAATATTCCATTTGTCTAATTGGCAACTACATTTGAAATACAGTCTTTAATTTTTAAATAATGTGTGAATCCAATGTTATGAAGATTGATATATATCAATACCCTTTTTCAACGTCAACTAGCATAGCAACTACAGTTTATTTATTTGTTTGTTTGTTTGTTTGATTTTTGATACAAGGTTTCTCTGTGTAGCCCTGGCTATCCTGGACTCACTTTGTAGCTTGTACCACTGTACCTGGTTTCATCAGGGAATATTTTTTCTTTTTTACATGTACATTTTTATTATTACACATATATACAATAAACTACCAACAGCAAGAAGAACCATGAAACAATCAGGAATTATACAAATGTTATATTCTTAATGTTCTGGCTATTTGTATTTGGCAGCCATGAAGAAAACATCTTTTCTATGTTGGTGCATCTAAAATTCTGAATGTAAATCAATATCTATCATGTCTCGTCATTATAAACTTAAAACATCTATCTAGACCTAAAAACATCTTAACTCCTAAACAACTAAGCTTAATTGTAAAACTAAACTTTCTGGTCTTTAACCCCATCAGAGACTTGAGAAGCCATAAAATTAATTACCTGAGTATACAGCTTCCCAAATGAAACAATGACAGAGATAGTTTTGAATATTTTTTACTTTCCTGTCCTGTGATTTTTTTTTTCATTTAGTGCAGAGTCCAAGGTACCCAGCAATGAAGCATTGTGAAATTCAGTAAACTTGCACTATGTTTACAAATCTGATTGCCCCCATAGTGCCATTGATTCTGATGTCACCAGAGTTCAGGGTACAAACCTGGGCTCTAACAACCCTAAAGACTGGGTTTGCCTACCAGTCCTCAATATACCAATTCGAAAGGCATGCACTAGTGAAACTCAGAAAGGGGATTTCTTTAATATGGCACACTTGGAAGGAGAACAAATTCAGGACTTTACATACACACACACTATATTACATATTATATATATGTGTGTGTATATATGTATGTATGTATGTATGTATGTATGCATGCATGTATGTATGTATGCATGTATGCTCTGGTCAAGTTCTGATCCCACCAATCATTGTTCTAGCTTCCATCTCTCCTGCAAGGTCATCTGACAGGTTGTCAGCTCTGTGTGACCTATGCGAAATCTCTTTCTGGTTGGCATTATTAGGTAGCTACACTGGGATTAGTAGCCCCGGAGGTTGTTGAGAATGGACCCCTCCCCCATTGGGCTTGGACCTCTCTTTCTATTTCCCTGGTAAACTAGAAAAGTAAACATCACATCCATCCTTCTCTAGGCATCTTTCTCAGAAGCTCCTCCCTCCCTATATCCATTACACGCACCTTCCTGCTGGGCAACACTATTAAGGCTGCCTGATCTTCTGGGTCAACTTTCTCTTTTTTTATGAGAAATTTTTCAATTTTATTTTATCTTTTCCTTTCAGATACTGTACAAAATTTTAAGTATGCTTCCCTAGACATGCTGTGCTCTCTCTGTCTCTGCTTCTGTCTATCTCTCCCTCTCCTCCCTGGCCCTGCCTCGATTGTTTTTCATACACTATATCCTATTCCAAAGACACTAGGATGTAGGGGTGAAGGTGCTGTGTAGGCATCAGCTCAGCCTTTCAAAATTTAGTGAGTTGTATAGGTTTTGTCTTCAGCACTGGGGCCTTGCTGTCAGTTTGTGGAGAGCAACCTATTGTCTTGACAATAGCCAAGGTTGTTAGAGGATTCCCATGGGACCCTTTGGCCAACAACCCATTTAGATAGAACCCAGTCCCAGCACTGGAAGATTCATTTGGTGTCAAAAGATGTCTAGTTGGGACTCATTATTTGGCAACTTTATTAGGATTGCCTCCATATATTTTAGAAAGTTCTGGGTTTCCAATCTGTTCTTCAAATGTCCCTCAGTTCTAGCTGTCTCTCTGTGTCTCCCTTTCTCAACTCCGTCTCCCTCCCCTCTACTCCTGCTCCTTTCTCCTCCAGGCCTCAGTCCACCCATAAAATCAATTCTTTTATCATTTATTTGATGGCTAATATCCATATATAAGCAAATAATACCATATTTATCATTCTGTGTCTGGGAAAGCTCACTCAGAATGACTTTTTTCTAGTTTTATCCATCTGCCTACAAATTTCATGATGCCATTTTTAGCAGCCAAATAATACTCTATTAAGTGTGTAAATGTACTATATTTTCTTTATCCATTCATCTGTTGAGAGACATCTAAGTTGTTTCCAGGTTCTGGCTCTTATGAACAGGCACAATGAAAACGGTTGTGCAAGTGTCCTTGTGGTAGGATAGTGTTATTTCCGTATATGGCCAAGAGTGGTATAGCTGAGTCTTGAGATATATTGATTCCATCTTTCTGGGGGACCCACATATTGATTTTCACAGTAGATGTGCAAGTTAGCACTCCCACCAACAATGGAAGGGTATTTCCCTTGTTCCACATCTTTGCCAGCATGTGCTGTCACTTGTGTTACTGATCTTAACCATTCTGACAGGTGTATGATGGAATCTCAAAGCAGTTTTGTGTTTTCTTTGCTGGCTAATGATGTTGAACATTCTTTACTTGTTTCTTGGCCATTTGAGATTCCTTTATTGAGAATTCTATTTAAATCAGTATAGTTCTTTTATTGATCTCTTCTTGGTAACATTTACAAAGATTTTTTTTGAAAGCTATGTCTAATCAAGATAACTATTTGAAAACTATGTCTTAATAAAATCAGGATTTATTTTAAGTGGTTGGTTTTACTTGAGCTTTATCTAAATGTTACACTGAAGCTAAAAGGACAAGGTTGATGTACCTGACTTTCTAGGTGTTAACCAAACATACTCAGAGGCTGTAGTTGAATAAGGATGTCCTCTGTAGATCAGATGTTTGAACACTTGTTGTCCAATTGGTGGCGCTGTTTGGGGAGGCTTAGGAGTGGCAACCTAGTGGGAAGAGGAAGTGTGTTACTGTAGACTGGAGATGGGATTTGAGAGTTAAAAGATTCCATACCACTCTGCTTCATGGGTGCAGTTCAAGATGCAAATGCTCATCTTGCTGCTGCTGCTGCTGCTGCTGCTGCTGCTGCTGCTGCTGCTGCTGCTGCTGCTGCTGCCCTGCTGTCCTTACCTTTATGGACTCAAATGTCTGGGCCATAAGCTAAATAAACTTTTTTCCCTATAAGTTGCCAGAGTCATGGTGCTTTACATAGAAACATAAAGTTATTAGTATGGAAGTTGACACCAAAAAGTAGACTGTTACTGTAATGAATGTGATTTTGTAGGAATATGGGAATTTTGGAACAATGTGGACATTTTGGAACTCTGGACTAAAAAAGTAGTTGAATGATATAAGCAGGGTGTAATGGATCATCCTAGAAGGAACCAGAAAGATGCTAATGCTGGGAGTGATGTGGACTATGGAGGTCCAAGAGGTTTCAGAGGGAGTACTTTCAGCAGCAAAGCTAGAGGCAATTCTTGTAAGGTTTGGCAAAATATTTGTCTGTCTTTTCCCTTGTCCTAAAAATTGTCTGAGAGTAAATTTCAAAGTAACACACTTCTTTTTTTGATGGAGGCAATTTTAAGAAAGCAAAATATATTTAGTCTACGGCATGGTTGTAATCAGTGAAAAAGAGCAAGTAGGATAAAAAGAAATACAAATGTAGTTTTGAAGGGAAAGAGGTCACTCCTAAACTAACTATTACAGCCAAGGTCTGAGCATAAAGAGATAAGGAGATAAATACCATTAAGAAGAGCACTGCTGGGGCTGGGGTGATGGCTCAGTGGCGAAGAGCACTGCCTGCTCTCCCAAAGGACTAGGTTCAAATCCCAGCAGCCACATGGCAGCTCACAAACTGTCTGTAACTGCTACCCTCACACAGATATATGTGTAAGCAAAACACCCATGCACATAAATTTTTTAAAAAATAGAAAGGAAGAAGCCTCTGCTCTGTACTGGAACAAGGGGATGGCTGTCCTCAGAGCAAGATCTCACTCAGCTAAGCATCCAACTTGTAAAACAGAAAGGCCTAAGGAATGTTCTGCTCCTAGAAAGCAACTGCAAACTCATGATCATGTGCATCAGTGGGTGAAGGTTCATCCCAAACTGACAATAGAGCTTGGTAGAGTGTGCCATCCATGTGGTGCTGGCTTTAGAGGCAAATGCAGTGAAAATGCAGTGGGCAGTAGATTCTTCCTTCTTGGTTCCAGAGGGCTGCTCAGGCCAGGCAGCAGGTGTCAGCAGAGTATCTGTGTGAAGGACCTGAGGGAGCAAGATGTCTTGAGGAGACATTGTGTTGTGGAGATATAGAAGAGAAGCCTGTGCTGCTAGAGACCCATGTCTGTTGGAGACCATAAGATGTTGGAGGATGCCAGAGCCATGAAATTTCTGCCAAGGAGAGTTCTATACAGGGAATGGAGGTGGCCCAAGAGAGATACACATTACAGGCAAAGCCCCTGGAGGCATAGCGCTATCCAGGCCTTTTGACATCAGACATGAAGCTACAGGTTTTGTTATGTGCTTTGCTTGGTTTCAGTATTTGTTGAGATGATTATTAATATTTAATATTGATTTATAATCTTAGTATAATCAGTTGTTACTCCTGAACCAGGTATTTGCCCAGATAACCACACAAAGAGACTAGAATCTATTTAATCAGCCTATAGCACAATGCTGTGCAATTAAGCTCAAAGCTAGTATAGTGTCCTCCCATTCAGATTTCCCACATTATACTTGCTTTTTCCTCATTTCCTAGGTCTGGCTCATTTCTTCTGGTATGTCCTGGTCCTCTTCATATGCATCCTTCTGTCCACTTGCTTCTTTCTCCTCCCATCACTGAACCTGGGTGTCCCACCCTATTCTCTGTATTGCCATTAAAAAGCAGGGTCTGCACACAAATGAACTCTCAGAGACTAAGGCAGCATGCACAGGGCCTGCAGGTGTCTGCACCAGATGAGCTGAAAAGAAGAGTAAACACATGTGCCTCTAATTGATAACCACTTCCAAATGAAAACTTAGGGTTTTTTCCCCCCCAAGGGAATCTCACCAGGGAACAAACTACTCTTTTTTTTTTTTTTCAGTTTTTTCAAGACAGGGTTTCTTGGCTGTCCTGGACTCACTTTGTAGACCAGGCTGGCCACGAGCTCAAAGTGATCCACCTGCCTCTGCCTCCCAAGTGCTGGGATTATAGGCATCTGCCACCATGCCCAGCCAGAAACAAATTACTCTTAAGGTTAGCCTGCATGCCCATCAAAAAAGAAACTCAGTGGCATCTTTGGAGATTCCTTGTCTCATCATGTTGTGT
Source organism: Acomys minous (assembly GCF_964271855.1). NCBI lineage: Eukaryota > Metazoa > Chordata > Mammalia > Rodentia > Muridae > Acomys > Acomys minous. The sequence goes on along the minus strand of NC_140487.1, from coordinate 50,912,178 downwards.
TGGGACTTTTTCTTTTTAGTTTTTTTTTTTTTAGTGTGTGTGTGTGTGTGTGTGTGTGTGTGTGTGTGTGTGTGTGTGTGCACGTGCGCACGCATGTGTTCTCTCTCTTTACCCTACAGGTCTCTTTACATATATATTATGTCTTCCAGTTTAGTGGGTTTTTTTTATAGGATTCCTGGGTGTGCGATTGAATGGGTCTCTGTGTCTATATCTATTTCTCATGCTTTTTCTTAGGCTCTTTTCCTTTGATTTGTTGTTGTGTCTTATTCTGATCTGTTAGTTTCATTTTATCTTACTACCTTTTATCTTATTATTACCCTTTAGAAGCCTGTTTATTCTCTAATAAGAGACAGAAAGGGCATGGATCTGGATGGGAGGGGAGAGAGAAAGAAACTGGGAGAAGAGAGAGGAGAAACTGGTGAGGATATATTATGTAACTAAAATCTATTTTTAATGAAGGGGGAAAGTGATTAGTATACTGGTTAGTTTTTATTGTAAGCTTGACACAAACTATAGTCAGCTTAGTAGTATGAATATAAATTGAGAATTTGCCTATACAGATTGGCTCACGGCATATGTGGGCATTGTCTCGACTGCTGGCTGATGTAGGAGGCCAAAGCCCACCATCTTCAGTACCATCCCTACACAGGTGGCCTGGGGTTTTATAAAAGGGTAGCTCAGCAAGCCTGAGAGCAAACCAGTAAGCAGCATTCCTCTGTGGCTTCTGCTTCAAGCTCCTGGGCTTCCCTCAGTGGTGGACTGTAATCTATCAGATGAAGTAAATAAACCCTTTCATCTCCAAGTTGCTTTTTGGTCATTGTATTTATCACAGCAACAAAAAACAAACTAGAACAATTTGTCCCCCACCCACCCACCCACCCCTCATCAGTCCAAAAAATCCTACACCCTACACAATAGGCCTTGGTTTATATAAGCTACTGTATGGAAAACTATTTCTCTGGTTTTTTGGTTTTTTTGTTTGTTCCTTGACAAGAAACTGCTGCTGTATGCAAGACACCATGCCTTGGCTCAATTTCAGTGCTGCAGCTGACAGGCAATGCCAGGGTCAGAGGCCCAAGATTCAAGAAAGAATTTCTGCTTTCTCATTTTCTCTCTTCCCTCAAATGACCATCCGATTTGCAATCTCTATATGAGGACGGTGACTGAAATGCAAAGGGGGCACCTGGGTCATGTTTGGGACAACTGGGCTGATCCACTCATCCCTTCCTAATTGCCACACTTGAGTATCTCTACCTTGGGCTTTACACAAATCCCTGGGCCAGCAGTTTGGTGGTACCCGGCCTGCTTCTGAGGACCTCCTACTTTGTCCTCTAAAGATCACAGCCACACACTGACAATAAAATTCCTTTCTTAACACATCCTCCTGTGAACAAGAGCTTCTGAGAAGATGAATGTGCCTGGATGTGGTGGCACATGCCTTTAAACTGAGCTCTTGGGAAACAGAGGCAAGGAGGGTCTCTGAATTGAAGGCCAGCCTGGTCTCCAGAGCAAGTTCCAAGACAGCCCAGGTTACACTTGTCTCAAAAAACCAACACCCCCCCCCCACCCCTCCAAAAAAGGCAGATTGCCTACAGGGACTAAATGACTGATTTGAACTGCAGTACTCTGGAGAGACTGGAATGCTGCAGGTCCAGAGGCTAACTACCTTGTCTTGGGCTAGTTTTATTTTGCAAGCCCTCTTTCCCCACCTCTGTGTTAGAACTCTAACCCGGTGACTAATAGAAAAAACAATTTTGAAATTTATTAACTTACCACACTCCTAGCTTCCAGCCTTGAACTTGTTGAGTCAGTCTGTCAGCAGAAGTCCCGACCAGCAGGACAAAATGCCCAGAAGGCTTTTGTGTTAAGCTGCCAGGTTTTTATGTCAGGTCGGGAATGGGAGGAAACCACACTAATTACCTAGCCCCACCCCCTTTCCGCCTGTGTACCGGGAATCTGCCTAATGCGGAGTTTCTCAGCACCACAATGTGGGACTCAGAGAGTGACCCACTTGTCATCAGAATTGCTTGGCAAGTAATCAGGTACCTGCATGTACCCACTGACTCGAGGCCTTCAGGTGGACCAGTAGCTGAGTTCTTTCTGGGGCTACAGTCCTCCCTTGGTTTGGTCAACATTCCATTTTTCTTGCTTAAGGAAGGATTGTTATTTGATAGACACATTTTTGTCTGCTTTAAAAATATTTAAGCATCTGTTTGGTTGCGTTGAAGGCGTTTTGGTATAGGTATTGGGTTTGGTCCTTTTGATTGCTTGCTTTCAGATCTCTAAAGGCAGTTTGGATTTTGTCCGCCTTAGAAACTTTGAAGACATTTTGGTTTCTGTTTTGTTTGCCTTGGTTTTCTTTGTCTCTAGTATATTTTGACTTATTATTGTGATTGGTAGTCTTGGTTGTCGATTTGATCACATTTGAAATTAAACACCAAATGAAGTTATCTGAAGTTAAAAGACACACTTGTAATCTGTATCTTGGTGGTGGGACTATATTCTTTTAATCCACATATTTTGAGGTGGGGAGATCCAACTTCAATCTGGGCCCCACCTTCTAACAGCCTATATATAGGACATGGAAGAAGGAAGATCTCTTTCTCTCTTTGCCTGTTTCATCTTTTCCTCTCTAGCAAGTGCATTCCTTCACTGTCATTATTGCCTGCTTCTTCCAGATTCTGGCATATACTAAAGACCAGCTGTAACATCTAGCCTTGTAGACCGAACAACTACAGATTTCTACAGCTTCTGTTCATAGACAGACATTGTTGAACTAGCTGGACCACAGCCTATAAGTCATTATATATATATATATATATATATATATATATATATATATATATATATATATATATATATTTGAATAGAGTTTGGGACCAGAAACAGTTCTAAAGCAACATAAGAATGACATTTTTACAGTATCTGGAATAGGCTTTCCAATTTGCCAACACCTACAGGTACCAAAGCATCTTCAATTACTGAAGTCATATGTAGATTTACAGAGTGCTTTAGCTGCTGCCATGTCCATCCGGTATTGCTTCTGAGGAGTACTCAGAACTCACTGCACTACTGGATTCTTGGACTTTTCATTCATAGGCAGCTATTGTTGGACAGTTTGTAAGTCATTGTAATAAATTACATACATACACACACATATACACATATAGAGAGAGACAGACAGACAGACAGAGATTCATTCTATAACTTCTGTTACTCTAGAGAACCTAATATAATTGCCTTTTGGCTTTTGTCACCTGAGACCCCTCAACTGCTTAACTCTGCGGTTTTCTTCTACTTCTCATACGTATCTGCCACATCTTAGTATAGGAATTTTTAAAACTTTTATTTATTCTTTGTGAATTTCACATCATGCACCCCCGATTCCACTCATCTCTCTCCATATCTGTATTTGCAACCTAACCCTGTAAAAGAAAAAAAAAATCTTATCATGGAAGCTGCAATGTGTCATGATGTGTCTGCCGCACAGCATACTCTTCTGCCCGGTGTTTATTGCAGTGAGTCACTGTTCTGGTTGGAGGCCTCTGGCTTCTGCCACACCATCAATACTGGATCCTCACCAGGACTCCTCTCACTTATCCTGTTGTTGCCCTGTGACATGGAGATCCTGCAGCTTTGGTTCTGCAGGACAGGCCCCTTTAAGATATTCAGCAGTTCATAGATGGGGTAGGTGTTGGGTTGGGCCAACTCAAATACCTGGATCTGGGTTTAGGTGGTGGCTGGGTTGTGGTCAGCTCACTAGCTCTCCTGTGCCTGAGATACCAGGGCCAGATCTCTGGGCTTTGCCCAGGCGAGGGTGGGGGCCAGCTTTCCTACCTTCAGCATCCCAGCTCTTTCTCACTCACTCTATAGGGGCCCAATCTCCAGGACCTCCCAGGCAGGCAAGGGACAGGGCCATCTCTCCAGAGTGCTGCAGCCAGCAGGGGACAGGGTAATTAATTAGCATAGGAATTTTATGAGCACCTGATCAGAAAGACACTGAAGATAGGAGGCCTATGTTCCTTTCAACCATTCATGCAGAGGTGTCAAGGGAAAGACTTCATGATGTTCAATGGCATCATAAGGAAACCTAACAAATGTACCTCTTTCTTGGGTCAGAAGTGTTGACACAAAAGCCACAGCTCTATTCTAAAAAGACATAAGAGATGGTTTATTCTGCAGCCATTTTGAGTGACAGTAACCGAGCAACACAGACTTAGTTTACCCCAAATTCATGTTCCAACATGGAAGCAGTTTTATGAAGTATTATAGCTTTATAGAACAAAACCAGTCATAAATTAAGGCAAGTTTAAAATACATTGGAGGGTACATCAGAGAAGTAGGCACTTGGGAATAAGGAAATCTTTTCTGTAGGTCTAAGATACTATTTAATGACATTCTGAGCTTGGAGTTGGTAGAAGCTTGTGATCTGGTAAATTAATACATTCTAAAAGGTTTTTTTTTTAATCTATTAGTCACAAAATGTTAGTTCTGACACAAAAGTGAGATTAAAACTAAGCCACAGTTAGTTAATTCACTTCTGGATCTACAATATTCCAATCTCTAAACAGTACTAAAATTCTAGTCAGTCAGTCAGTCTCTACAGACAATAGCTGCTTTTGGGGAAATCCCTATTCATAGTCCTCCTTGGTCAACCATCACATTTCTGTGTTTTATTTATTATTATTATTATTATTATTATTATTATTATTATTATTATTATTGTTTTTTTGAGACAGGGTTTCTCTGAGACAGCCTTGGCTGTCCTAGACTTGCTTTGTAGACTAGGCTGGCCTCAAACTCACATCGATCTGCCTGCCTCTGCCTCCTGAGTGCATGTGACACCACGCTGGGCTAACCAGCACATTTTTTTATGAGTGGGGACCATGTATTATTTGTTAAATATCATGTTTCCTCTAAGCAGTTCATCCTAGGATCTACTGTATATGAAGGTGAGTGGAGAAAGACAGCATCTTTAGAGAGAGGACTAGATGGTAAAGGCCATTAAGAAACAAAATCCTGGATCATATTGATCCAGAAATAAATCTTAATCCACATTTGAATTATGTTATGTCTATCTTACATAACATTTGCATGTTAACTAGGATGAGTATATGTAAAATTATATAATCAAGGACACAGTTTGTCCTAGTGCACTGAAGGTAATAGATAAAGAAACATATATCTAAAACCAAATTTACATATTTTATAACTAGATTTTCTATTTCCTTTGTATTTTCAGTTATTTGTAATATATGTTCTAACATATTTAAATAGTTGTAAGTGGGACGTTAAAGAATCACCTTAGTATTGTACTCTCTTTGTATTTGTATAATGCAAACATTGGTTTTTTTAAAATCCTGGCTAATTGTACTATAGAACATTTTACATACCATTTAGAACTAGAAACATGAGTAAAAGTATAAAATGACATGAATGTTGTTATTAAAGATTGTTATCTTTTATATAATTCCAAGACTTTGGCTATCTCTAGCTAGAGTAAAGATAATTAAAGTTTAACTAAAAACTAGACTTTAAAAGTTTATTCAAAGTATACTGTGTAATGAGATTATATATAACAGTGAAAAAAATCTTGAATCTTTTAAATGTTAGTTTTGGAATAAAGTAGGAGTTTAAGTGTAAGCAAAATTAATGAAAAGGCATGACCAAGCAAAAGGACAATAATAGCTTCATTTGTAGCTTCTACAAGGCCAAGATTATTTTATCACTTAAAAATATATCTGTAGAGATGGCCATGGTGGCCACACCTTTAATCCCAGCCTTGATCACTGTGAGTTCAAGGCCAACCTGGTCTACAAAGACAGAGAAACCTTGCTTTAAAAAGCCGTATATATATATATAAAACACACACACACACACACACACACACACACACACACACACACACACACACACGGAATATTTAAATATCATTAGAAATCTAAAAGTGTCTAACAAACACACAGTGAGAGAAGCATTTGGTCACTTGAGGCATTCAGTTGTCAGTTGGAGATGAATAGCATCCAGGAATTTTAAATCCATATCTGTGTGCTCTCAGATGATGTGAAAAAGTTCACTGTCTCCTAGGAGTGAGTTAAAAATATCTAAATACAGTCCTGCTCTTTTAATAAGAATGGTACTTTTGGTGTGATTTTTTTTCCTTTAACTGATAAAATTCTCCTCCCCCCCCCACCCCCCCGCCTGCAACCTCCACCTTGAGAAAGACTTTGTAAGTACTTTAAAATTTTAGTAACCTAAGTTAAGTCTTTTACAATATTAGTTTACATTACTATTTTATTTAACAGACCAAACAGAATTAAACAATTGTCCATTAAAACAAGTTTTACAGTCAATATGCAATCCAGTAGGAATATTCTAGCGTTGAAATAAAAACTACAGCTCTCATCTTAAAGAGAGTAAGCGATCATTTACTGGAGCCATTTTGAGTGACCATGACTCCAGAACACAGATCCAGGTCATCTTAAATTCCGTGTTGCAATGTTAAATCAGTTTCATGAAGTTTTTATAGTTTTATAAAACAAAGAAAGTCATAAAGCAGGTTTAAAATACAGTGAGTGGTAGACACATCAGAAAGGCAGGTACAACAAGATGGGGGAGCTATTCTATAGGCCAAGATGCTAGCTGATGTCATCCTCAGCTTTTGGATTGGTTGAAGCTAATGGTCTGTTAAGTCAATAGATTTTAAACTGTTTTCATTTATTATCACAAGATGTTCATTGCAATAATGAGTAAGGCAACAAAGAGCCTTTCCAGAAGGCTCAAATTATCACATGGAAGATAGGCTCTAGACCTGCCAGATTCAACCTCACCACAGTACTAAAATTTCAATTGGTTCATCAGTCTGCAGACACAGACTCCTTTCAGGAATTTTTCATTCATAGCCAGACACAGATTGTTTCCAGAAAATTCCATCACTCTCTAAACAGGGTTTGTGTTGTTGTTGTTTAAGCAATGAGCATCCAAAAAAGCAAAGGGTTTGTCCAATGACAAAACATAAAGCAGAACAAAACTAAAATTTAATCATAGGCTCTTAAAGTCTGTATAATAAAAGAAAACTAAATGTAAATAACAATTTTAAGGAAATCATTTTAAATGGAAGCTCAGAAGGCTGCATCTAAAAACATACACACAAGAGACATATAGTACCTTAAATATGTGTAACAGTTATAAACATAGGTAAAGTACATTTGTAGTTTTTGTTTTAATAATGAAATTTAAGCTAACTGCTTGTTAAAGATTTATGTTACTATGAAAAGTATCTTGAAGTGGTTTCTTGTTAGGAAAAACATTCACAAGTCATACACTTCTGTAATCCCAGCACTCTCAGGGGCAGAGGCAGGTGGATATCCATGAGTTCAAGGCTAGCCTGGTTTACAAAGTGAGACCAGAAAAGCCAAGGATACACAGAGCGCTAACCTGTCTGTTGGTGGGGTGGGGGGACGAGGCAGCAGGGGAAGAAAAGAAAAAAGAAAAAGCACTTGCTCTTATTAGTGTTTATGTAGCATCCGAAGTAGTATCAAGTTTGGTAAATATGACTTCATCATTTTTAAACTAAAAACAGATTTTTAAAAAAATTTAAATATATCATTGTGGTATAACACACTGAGCTAATCTGTAAACTCTAAGATACATTTGTAAGCCTCAAAGTAGATTTTTAAAATGACAATTAAAAAAACAGGGTTTTCCTTTTACATAGGCCTTGCTAAAACCAGAGTCTTGAGAAACCTGTTTGGTTAAAAAAAAAAAATCTTTAAAATAATTAAAATGTTTGTGTTCATATATACATTCACATTATCTCAGAAGAACACATCCTGCAGCAGAAGCAGCCATCTCTTAAAGTGAATTAATGTCCTCAAGAAACAGGGGCAACGGTGTAGAACCAGAACTGGGATGGCCGTCAAGGAGATCGCATTGTGGCCACCAGTGCATGAGAACGGACAGCTTTTCCCTAAAAGCAGAGTTAAATGTTTTAAATTTAATGCCTCAAGTTAATTGTTCCCCAAAGAGATTTAGAGTCATTAGCCCTCTCTATTTATTCTACCTATGTGGCCACATTGATTAAACATATTTGTTGTCTTTTGCCATTATTTATTTCTTTAAATTTCAGCTTTAGTATGAGTCTAAATTAATTTGGGTCAAGTTAACAAGTTTACATGGTCACTTAGTTATAAGCCAATTTGATACTAAGTATATTATGAAAAAATAAACAAACCTAGGACTTTGTTAAACAGACAAGATAAGCCAGTTTGGAGATAATAAATTAATAAATGTTTCTCCTCATTATCTCCAAGCATGCATTTCCTTCTTTTTGACACCTTCTATGATGGTTATTTTTTGTTACCAACCTGACTGCCTCTGGAATTAACTGAAACCCAAACTGTCTGGGTACAACTGTGAGGGATTTTTGTTTCTTCATAATTGGATCATTTAAAGTGAGAAGATCAAACTCTAATTTGGATCTTTGAGGTGGGAAGACCCACCCTTAATCTGGGCCACACCTACTGTTGATAGCCTATATAAAGGACTTGGTAGAAGGAAGCTCTCTTGTTTTTCCCTGCTTCCTTCCTCTTGCCTTAGCAAGTCCATCCCTTCACAGGAGTTAGAGCTTACTCTTCTGAATTCCAGTGCATACTGAAGACCAGCTGAATCATCCAGTTTTATGACTGAGCAACTACTGAATTATTGGACCTTATGCACATAGACAGCCATTGTTGGATGGACTAGCTGGACCACAGCCTGTAAGTCATTCTAATAAATCTAATATATGTACATACTATTTATATACTATATATAATAATAAATGTACTGAAAAAATATATATGAGATTCATTCTATAAGTTCTGTTACTCTAGGGAACTCTAATACCCCTACACACACACACACACACACACACACACACACACACACACACATGCACACACACACATTTTTAAAATTTTCTCCTAAAAAATTGCCTGTCTATGCTAAGTAGAAAATATATATTTAGGTCTGTTTCATGTGCTTCTTTTGGGATTGTCTTTCTCAGCTTTTACCCTGAGGCTGTTTTCTGCACATTTGCATATATCTATATGGGTGCTTAGGAAACTGAGTGACCAATCCCTGGTGAGCAAACAAACTTCCTTCTGTGAATGATAACTTCTAAAAAAGAAGCTGAGACTGCTGACTAGAATTTTAGTGCTGTGGAGACGTTGAATGTTGCAGGTTCAGGGCTATCTAGCCTTCCAGAGCAGCCACCCCTTACCCACCTCTGTCTCCAAATTAACATCCTGTGACTAATAGATAGAAATGTGTTAGAATCAGTTAACTTAGCAGACCAGTAGCTTCTACCAATGACCAGACAGCATCTAAGTCTTATAGACAATGTTATTTTAAATTTGTTTTGATTTGTGACTTTGTTCTAGAAAAATGGTCTAGACCTTTGGTTTGGCTTGTTTACTTGGTTTGGGGTATCTGAAGATATTTTAGATTCTGGCAGTTTAGCTCCTTCTCAGATCTTGTTTGCTCTCGGAAATTTGAACACATTCTGGTTTCTAAAACATGTGTCTGGGTCTTTTTAGTCTTTGAGGTGTATTGGTTTATTGTCATTTAGTCTTTGTCTCCTGACACTCCTCCCTCAATTGCATAGGGAAATGTTCAGAGAGAAACAGCCATCTGGTGCTCCAATGATTTATGCGTGATAATTGCTCTCTATCTTACAAGTATCTCGACAAATGAGGAGATCTAAAGAAAACCAAAACATTTTACTACCACCAAACTGTTTTATCTCGTGTGCTTAACAAAGCTCTAGGGTATCTTTTCTCAACCTGTGGGTTGAGAACCCTTAACTACATATCAAATATTTGAACCATGATTCATAAGAGTAGCAAAATCCCAGTTATAAAGTAGCAACAAAATTATTTTATGGTTGAATGTCACCACAACATGAGGGAATGTGTTAAGGAGTGACACATTAGGAAGGTTGAGAACCACGGCCCTAGAGAATAAAATTTTAAAAACAAAATAAAATAGACAACATCCTTTAATTAAATGTAAAATGATCTATACATAATAATAAAATTGGCAGTTCATAATGATAAAGATCTCAAAATACTATATGTGGATTAAGTTATATGCTAAAATAAAAATTAATTTAAAAATGCTGTTTATACCAAAATTAAAGAAGAATTCTATAGTACACTCCTCTATGTCTACCCTTGCTTCTTTGTTTCTAACATATTTTAGAGTTTTCCTTGAGCACCTTTTTTTCCTCTTAACTCCCATGCTTACATTAAAACGTTTTGACCTAACATTTTCTTCATCCTTAAAGTAAAAAATCTGTTTGGCCTGAAGCTTAGGGGAACTTGTCCGTTGTTAAAGATCATCAAATGTTGCTATATGTGTATCCTCTCAACATCATCCCTGGGGACTTGCGCTAAGAGCCATCTTAAAGCATCTCGGTGAGTTTCCCTGTCACCTGTCTTCTCACTAATGGATCTCATTAAACATGGGTTCTGTGCTCCTCTGCTTCTGGTATGTGTGTGTGTGTGTGTCTGTGTGTCTATGTGGGTCTGTGTGTATTTGTTTGTTTTTTTGTTTTTGTTTTCCAATCAGAAACCCAATAATGTCTAAGAGCTACCTACACCAAAAATGGACATTTCTTAGACCCATCTATACTCTGCACCTGGTCACATGTAGTAGTTGCTTTTCTGGGGAACATCTTGGTAAAACCCGACCCATCCATTGTAACTGATGTGGCAGATACAAAGACATTCTAAAGAAATTGTCAGTCTGATAATCAGACTGTTGAAAGAATAGAAACTCCCTAAGGATATGGGAATTTCCTCTGACTCTCATCCTGGGGAAAGGAGAGAGCATCCTGAGAGGGAGCTTGTCTCCCAGAAAGAGAGCTCACACAGTTCTGACATCTCGTCAGATCACTTTACTGATTGAGACAAAAACCCAGATAAAGAAGTGTCACAATCAGATGTGACCAGGACTGGTCAGATGTAGAAATCCTTGGCTCTATGTTTAAACTGTATTGTCACTTCAGGACCCTAAAAACGGGCTTGAGGGAGTCTGTTGGATTTCTTTGTCCATCTTCCCAATATGGCCACATTGAATAAATCTTTCTTTTCTGCTTTCCATTTTGATTTTGGCTCTTTTAATTGGCTTTTTTGGGGTGCCTCTGATGTGTGGGTCACAAGTTGTGATCTCCAAGTGTGATGGGGACCTCACCAGAGATGCCCACTCAGACACAATGTATATCAAATTGAAAGTCTTTATTCTAGCCATCGGGGACCATACACAAGTCCTCTGGTACCTAGGTCCAGAACTCAGGTTTTAAAGGCAGAGACCTCATCTAGGCATCTCACTCTGTTTCACAGAGAAAGTACTTTGAAGCAAGCAGTTTTAAGAGAAGCTAAGACAGGCCTTAGCGAGCAGGAGGGGGCTCACCATGAACAGGTAGCTAAGACGAATAATTAGCTGAAGCATGTTCCAAGATTATTACCGAGGAGAGCCTTTCTTACATCCCAAAGAGATAAACCCTACTTTTGTTTTTCTAAACTGGGTGTACCTAGGTTCATGTTATTGTGTGATGTGTTCCCATGACAACTGTTTTAGTATGTTTTTAGTTATTTTCACATGTTGTGGCAAAATTTATTTTTTGACAAACTGTGGCCACTTCGGTTTGCCTCTTTAAAGTTTTACTTTCCTAATGTGATAAAATTATTTTTTTGCCTGCCCAGTTAAAATACACATGCAGACTCACAAATTTAAATATTGCAACCACATGTGAAGGACTTACAAATACATATTACTTTATACAATTTGGTAATCTAAGCATCTTAAAACCCATTAAAATAATCCCCGCCTGCTGCCACACCACAATGTGTGAATAGAGGACACCCACACACAGTCAGGAGAGCTGGCCCCTGGGTCGTGAGAGCTGGAGAGCTGGCTTTGCTTCTCACCAGCCACAGCACCTTGGAGAGAAGGCCCTGCACCTCACCCGGGCTGCACAGTAGAGCTGGCATTGGTGATATCAGCACAGGTGAGCCAGTCTGAGGGCATGAAAATGACCCTGCCTCTGGCCACCTGCAGCATTGGGTGAGCAGGGCAGTGCTGGAGAGCTCAACTTGGTGATGTGGGTACAGGAGAGCTGGCAGTCTGGCCAACTTGGCTACCACCCAGGTCTAGATCCAAGGCTTTGAGTTGGCCCACGGCAACATCTACCCCATTGGTGAACTGCTAGAGAGTGTGAAAAGGCCAGTCAAAAGCTGCAGCTTCCACAGTGATATGTTTTCTATGCTTTATTGGTTGTTGTTGTTTGTTTGTTTACTTTTACTTTATTTTATTTTTATTTTCTTTGGCAGTATGAGGTTGCAAGGGCAGAAAGCAGATATGAAGGGTGGGGAAATCAGTGGGTTGTGGTGTATGATGTGAAACACACAAAGAATCAATAAGAAGTTTAGAGATAATAATATCTTTGGGAATATTAAATGTTTCATAAGTCTTAAAAGGCTTAATGTTTTATAAAACAAAATATGTTTGAGCCAAGATTTTATTAACCTATAAAAGTTAATGTCATATGCATAAATTTGATCAGTATTTCCTTTCAAAGAAGAATCTAAATATCTATACTTATGTACGTTTCATCTAATTTATATAAATAACATAAGATTCATATTATTTATTCAAAATTATCTTAATATAAAACTGTTAAGTCCACTTTAAAAACTTTATCTGGACCATATATAAATTAATACATTTATATGTTTATTAGATATCTCTGTTTTTTTCACAGTGGGGATTAGGGAAAATATAATGCAAACAAATAATAACATTCAAAACTTGGCTTATGCCAGGCATGGTGACAAATGCCTTTAATCCCAGCACTAGGGAGGCAGAGGCAGGTGGAGCTCTGTGAGTTGAAGGCCAGTCTGGTCTACAAAGTGAGTCCAGGATAGCCAAGGCTACACAGAGAGACCCTGTCTTGAAAAAAAAAGTTGATATATATTTAAAAATCTTGGTTTATTAAAATATATTACTATTATTATTGTTGTTGTTGTTGTTGTTACTGTTGTTGTTGTGTTTTGTTTTTCTTAGACAGTTTCTTTGTGTAGACGAGCTAGCCTAAAACTCACAGAGATCTGCCTGCCTCTGTCTCCTGAGTTCTGAGATTAAAGGCATAGACCACTACCACCAACCAACTAGTAAAATGTATCTCATGTATGATTATGTATATATAGAGTATACATTTTGTTGTTGTTGTTTTCATAATATATATTGACATAGAAATCATAGCTCTCAACTTAAAGGGAACTCAAGATAGTTTATTCTGGAGCCAATTTGAGTGACCACGGCCTGGGAACACAGATTTTTAATTTATTTTTTAACTTTGTTGTTGTTGTTTGTTTATTTGTTAAGAGACAAGGTTTTCTCTGTATCGCTTTTGCTGTCGTGGACTTGCTTTGTAGACTAGGCTGGCCTTGAACTCACAGAGACTCATCTACCTCTGCTTCCCCGAGTGTTGGGATTACATGCATATGCCACTGTGCTAGGCTAAGAAGACAGATTTTGGTTGCCCCAAATTCCATGTTCTCACATGGAAACAGTTTCAGGAGTTTTTGCAGTTTTAAAGAACAAATAAAAACATACATCAAGTCAAGTTTAAAATACATCGATGAGTACATCAAAGAGGTAGTTACAGGAAAAGAGGGAAAGCTTTTGCTTCTGTCTTTCTGTCTTTCTTTTCTTTTCTCTTTTGAGACAGGGTTTCTGTGTCTGACCATCCCTGCTGTCCTGGACTCGATTTGTAGTTCAGGTTGGCCTCAAACTCACAGAGATTGGCCTGCCTCTGCCTCCCAAGAGTGAAGACTAAAGGGGTGAGCCACCACGCCCAGATGGGGAAGCTTTTCTGCAGAAAATAATTATTCTTCCTATATTAATTAATACAGTAAATTATGACAGCAGCACTATTTTAAAAATGATCTAGTTCTCCAAAGACTGAGACAGAGATACTATTATTAATTATTAAGCTGTAGGCACTATGCTGGGCAGATTCTGAGCTACTCTAATCCTAGTACCTTTAAAAACCTCACAAAAGCCAATCACTTGCCAATCTGTGACCCCCGGAGAGCTTCTGCTCCATCAGTCTGTCCTTACAGCCATGTGCTCATCAGCATCTTGCCTCATGGTGACTCCTCTCCCTTCTGCTCCTCTCTGCTCTGCTCCAAGCCCAGGTACCTCAAGCTCTGCCTCCCTCTCTTTTACCCAGTCATAGGCTTCAGCATCTCTATTTAGCCAATCAGGGATGATTAGGGAACATTCCTTATTATCACATGGTAACAGAAGGTAGTTCAACATTCCTAACAATACCCATGGCATGGCGGTAACCAGATCTTAAGGCACTGAAATCAGCATTTGAAAGAACAGTTGGGTCTTCTTCCAACACCTTTCTATAGGCCCAAGATGCTCTCTCATGACATTCTTACCTTTTGGTTTAGTAGAACCTAGTTCCTTGCTAGGTTACTAGATTCTAAATTTTTTAAAATTTATTATCACAAGATGTTAGTTCCCATGTGGAATGAAGTGAAGAATGGATGTTGCAGAGGCTTAAACCAGACCAAGATTAGGTAGTTAGCATAGGAACTGACAATATTCCAGCCTGTCCACAGTGCTGATATTTGAATTAGCTGTATCAGAAAGGCAAGTTGCAAAGGCTGCCAGAAATAAGGAACTGGGCTTTTGGCACCATTCCGTTGTTCAGACTTTTCTCAGTGAGGAAAGTTGGAGGGAGAAGGGCAGAGGTTTCTGAGCTTGTGCAGGGGAGAACAGAGGTTCCAACCAAACACAACTAACCAGGATTAAAAAGTTAATTAAAGAGTTTGTATCCTAGTAAAAAGAAAGGGGAAGGATAATACATTAATCATTTAAAAAATAAGATAAGATGCCAAGCAACAGATATTAGATGGAGAAGTTTTATTGTATGAATATGGGGAGAGAAGGATGGGGGGAGGGGTCCCTGAGAGAGAAAGAGGTGGGGAGGAAGAGAGGAAGAGAGGAGGAGGGAGAGAGGGAGAGAGAGAGAGGGGGAGGGGGAGAGGGAGAGAGAGGGGGGGAGAGGAGAGAGGGGGGGAGAGAGGAGAGAGAGGGAGGGAGGAGAGAAAGGGGGTAAGAGGGAGGGGCATGATGGGTCTGTTGTTTTATATACTGGGCAGGGCCACGCCCCTCCACCCCGTGGCAGGTAGGCAATGACATCACAGTTGGTGGACTGAAGCAGAGTTGTAACAAAAACTACAGTGACTTCTGCCAAAGTCCCATTTCTAACCACTTAAATACGGTAGTTCTTAGATTACTAGTGATTATAAATACAGGGGAATTATAAAGTCAATGTAGCTATACAAATATGTAAATTTTGGCTTTAGGAATATGTTTGCTTTATTTGTTACTTTCACTCCATTAGGCCAAATTGTGTTCTTGATTACTTAATTTTAGACATAGTCATCCTAGTTAAAATGCAAATGTTATGCCAGGTAGAGAGAGAATAAAAAATAATTCAGATCTGGATCACGAACTAATGGTTTGACATGATGTGAGATTTTGTTTTTCAATGGCTTTAGCAGCATTCCTCTCTCTCCTGAAGGCATTGTCCTGCCTACTGTGCAGCCTACCTAGATCAGACCCTAGGAATGAACTTCCTAGTTATGAGGGAACTTATGATGTTTAACTGAAAATATGTGACATCCCCCATGACCAAAATGTGATGCTCTGCAGACAAGGGGAACTGTGATTGAGAATCCCTGAAAGGACTCTGTGTCTGAGGTGGCTGACTGATTAGATCTGCACTGTGGAGAAACTGGAATGTTGCGTGTCTAGAGGCTAATTGCCTAGTCCTGGCCTAGTTTTAGTGAGCCGCCCTCTTAATAGCCACCCTTTACCCACCTCTGTGTCAGACCTAACATTTTGTGACTAATAGATAAAAAACATCTGAAACTTGTTAGCTTAGCAGACACCAGCCCAGAAGCTAAAAATGACATCCCTACCTTTCTAAATATATTCTAAATTTGTCTAAATTTGATTTGTGACTTTCTTTGTTCTGTAAAATTATGAAGCTGCTTAAGGCACTTTGGCTCATAGGATCTGGGGTAACTTAAATCTGTGCTCCTGAGCCATGGTCACTTGAAACCGCTCCAGAATAAACTCTCTTATTTCCTTTAAGATGAGTGCTGTGGGTCTTTCTGCACTGTCATTCTCATTCTCCTTGAATTTCATTCTTTGCGTTGGAGAGATAAGAAGCCGGGGGCACTGACTCAGTGGAAGTTTCCTGAGACCATGGATGTCTGGCCCCCTATTCCTGAACTAAAGCCCATCTGAGCAGTGAGAGATAAAGCTTCTGTCAAACTCGAAGACTGACCACTTTTTCTGCATCAGCACCAAGCGTCTTTCAGCCTTTTCTACCTCAGCATGAGAATCCTGGGGGAATCCCGTTTCCTTGGTAACCATTTCTTCAACAGTCTGATAGCTCAAAAATGACGCAAAAGTTTCTCTGTAGATGACCTTTGCTCCTACCAGGACTGCCACACTGCTGCATGCTCCCAGACAGGAAGGAGGAGCAAGAAAGGCTTATTTTTCTTTTTTACTAACGAATCCTGACAGCTTAAAACATTAGTCTGGTGGTCTCTCTCTCTCTCTCTCTCTCTCTCTCTCTCTCTCTCTCTCTCTCTCTCTCTTTCTCTTTCTTCTTTCCTTTCTTTTTAAAAAAGTTACATTTTTGTGTATATACGTATTGGTGTACACATACCAAGATGCCTGAGCGGAGGCAAAGAACAACTTGTGGGAGTCAGTTCTCTTTCCACCAATATGGGTTCCAGCTACTGAACTCAGGTCATCGAGCATGGCCACAGGCGACTTTATCCACTGAGCCATCTTATCAGCCACCCACCTTTTAAACTAATGTATGTATTTACTGTGTGTGTGTGACACACATTCACGTGCTTGCACCAGTGTAAACATGTCACCGTCCATGAGTTGAGTGAGGTCAGAGTACAACGTTTGGGGATCTTCTTTTACTTTGCTTGTTTCTCCTTAGATAGAGTCCTCGATTTGTATTAAATTTCTTGTCTGAAAGATTTGAGGTTTGCAATGCAAGGCGGCACTGAGGGAGACCACCCTTTGTGTAAGTGACTTATTAGAAGAGTTATAAATTCCATGAGTAGACAGACATAACAGCAGCATCACAGGAGCTCTCAGCAAGGTTCTGGCCCCAGTGCTGTAGGAAGACACCCAGCACCACCTGGTTTCGGACGAAACAGAACAAGAGTCCCTTCTTATAGGTCTCAGTGGAAGGGAAAGGTTTCCGTAATATGGTTAGTGAGTCATCCACGGTATGTGATGCCAAGCTGTCCTTGATTCCCAGGTCACCGCGGAGGCAGCCTTGCCTTGTGGGAAACGATTGTATGACTCTGAGAATGTTGCAGAGGGGAAGGACGTCTAGTTGACGTGTATCCACTAGTACCAGCTGTCCTTTCATAGCCGGGGAGTCTGGTAACCCAAGTCTGTAAACCCCCTTGGGGCAGTAAGAATGGCAGGCGCTTGCCATTCTCCTGAAAGCCGAGGGGGCCTGGGAAGTTTGCTAAGGGATCAGAGAGTTACAGACAGGCTCTTGTTTTCTTGTGATAGTTGCGGCTGGAAGAAAGAAGCTTCTGCAAGTAGGCATGGCCTGATTAGCTGGTAGTTGAGAAGCTGATATTGTCTACATGCGGAAGTGATGTTTTTGATACCAAGCAGGTATGTTTCCTTTAGCTGACTTAATGACCTATGGTGGTTTGTGTAAGAATGCCATGTTAGAGCCCAACCTCTCAGGCCCTCCTCTCAGAGACACTGCCAGGCACGCTCGCTACTGGTACTTTGTAAATCCCTTGCTAGCAGGCTCACCTGGGAGGTGCATCTCCATCAAAGTGGTGCCACGTTTTGTTCCCTACCCCAAAGCTTGACTGCAGACTCTTGCTGTCTTATGAGAAGAGGCTTCCTCTTCTGCCGTGTAGGCTCTGAGTCTCTATAGAAATTTCACCGGGAGGTCTTTGGTGCTGGGACACAAACTCTTCTGAGAGCCCCTGCCATCCTGCTCCTGCCCATGTGCTCCCCACATCAGTAACTCTCAGAACAAACTCCCCAGACCTCAGTAATCTATCTCAGTGTCCACTGGAATCACCAACCTCAAATCCAAAACCTAATAGTTTGTGGATTTAGGGGAAAAGGGGTGGTGGGTTTGTTGCATATATATATATATATATATATATATATATATGTGTGTGTGTGTGTGTGTGTGTGTGTGTGTGTGTGTGTGTGTGTGTGCGTGCGCGCACACACGCCATAACATAAAAGCTGGCCACAGAAACCTGGTAAGGACTTATTAACGGTATTGAACATTTTTTTCCTTTGCTTTGGACTATGTATATTTTCATGTAGTAACCAGGGATGCCTGGCAGGAAGGAGAAGTTCTCAAGACACTTGTGCCTTTCCTTTCCTTTTGGCTGTCAGATTATTGAAACAATGGATCCTAAGAAATAACAATTCACCCAAGAATCTCATGCTGGGAAAAAAAAAAAGACAGACCCAGCAAGGGAAGGCACTTAGAACCAGACAAGGCACTGTGCCCCAGAGAAAGATTTACAGCTTCTCAGATGACCTTGTAGCTTCCCTGAGACAGTGGTGACTGGACAGTTAAGACCCTGAAACTTGTCTTGGGAGGGGCTGTGGAGCAGCGGAATCCCTGGATCACGTTGTCATTTTTGTCATGGTCTGATTCTCTTTTGCATTTTTTCGCTGACTCATTTAATAGACTTACTAAGAACAGGTGGCTGACCCTAGCCTGTTAAGGCAGCCAGAGCACAGGCTCTGGCCCTAGCTCTGGTAACAATGCGAGGCTATATTAAGCAGCTCCGTGTTGTGTTAAATGACCTTTCGCTTTCTGTACCACTGCTATAAAACACTCTCTCAAAATAAATTAAACCGTTATCTCTTTCCACCCTCCACTGTCTGAAGTCTGTAACTTGAGAATTTCAGAATTTCAGAATTGTGTCAGCACAGTCTGACCAGCCTTTTTTGGTTTTTGTTTTGGAAAGGTCAATGTGGCATCGCACACTCCTAGCGCAGCTTAGCTTGCCTTTCCTCTTAAATCTCTGGTGGGCCTTGCAGTGAAACCTAACTGTTTGTGCTTTGGTTTCTTTTTCTTCCTTTTCAAATGTATCGTCTTCCTGCCTGCGTTGTTTTTTTTTTTTTTTTTCCTTTCTTTTTTTAAGGCAGAGCTTGCGAAAGGAGAAGCCCCTTTCCAAAGGGCTAAAAGACAGGAAGTTTACACAGGGAAGAGGGGCGGGGGCAGCGTTGCTAGTTCGGTTCTAAAGTACAGTTGCTGCTGAGGCTGGGGATGCTGCTTGCCAGAGCAGAAGATAGTAAAAAAAAAAAAAAAAAACTATTTCTCTGGCTGGATTTCCTCCTTTTCCAATCTCCTTGTTAACAACTCTAGGAAAAAATGTCCAAGCTGATTAAGAGGGGTGAGGTTCTTAAGTCTTCATCTTCAGTTTGAATCTACGTTTCTTTCTTGATTCAAGATAACCAGCTAACAGAGACTCTTTACTTTCATCCTGAAATTAATTGGAGAACTTTATGAATATCGGTGAAGTTAGTTTTTTTTTGGGGGGGGGGGCTCTTGATTTTGCCTCTCACTTGGGGCAACACTTATCAACCTTGGGGGTTGATAAGTTTCCCCTGCCCCCTACTTTTTCTCAACTCTCCTGCTAGCAAGAGTGGACACTACTCTTGGGGTGCCTCTTGTCTGTGTGGCTGATAGATACTAGCTGAAGTCTTTTCTCCAATGTGGAAATTGCTGGCTCTCACTACCACTGTCCTACTGAGGTTTGGGCTACTTTCCTTTTCACATCTCATCGCACAGAACTGAGGTAAGTTGTCATTTTTGTTTTCTACTGTCAGAGGGCAAGCTTAAGGCCTTGGACATGCAATGCAAATGATCTACCTCTGAGCTATACTCACAAACCTATGTTGTTTTTATATCTTTATGCTAAGTAGAAACTATGATTCTTTTGACTTGTGCACCTACAAGTGTGATTAAATCTGTAGCTTTTGCACTTTATTATGTGTATGAGTCACTCTGGGATCTTATTAAAATAGGATAAAAGGATAAAAGATGGGGTTTAAGAGTAATCAGAATATGTTGCATGTACGCCTATAATCATTAAAGAACAAATTTAACTAATTATAGAAATAAAAACAGGAACTTAAGTTTGTAGCTCAGTGGTGGGGCATTGTCTAGCATGTTTAAGGCCCTGGGTTCTTTCTCGGTGCCATAGGGAGTTGGAAATTTGAAATAGCCCAGCTGTGAGCCTGTTTGTTTTGTTTTAAAGTCCTTCTCTCAGTATGTAGCACTGGATGGCCTACAACTGGCTATGTAGGTCTGCCCACCCACATGCCTCCTCACTGCTAGGATGCACCTCTGCATCCTGCCTTGATTATCTTATTATTATCATGTCTGGTTGGTCACTATCCTACCTCTGAACTGTATCCCCAGGCCCTAGATGCTGAATTTTATCAACTGCATTGCTGTGATCTGTATGCCAGCCTTGAGCTTTCTAGGGATTTTGCTTTTAAAGAAGGGGTTGGAAATACATGGACAGGATGATGGGATTTGGCTGAGCACTTGATTGATATTGAGCACTGAAGAAAGCAAAATCAGACAGTTTCTCTGCCCTGGTTGCCTATTTTGATGACTTATCTTTAAGTTAGAAGTTTCCGTTAAACAGCTCTAGACGTGGTAAGCTAGATTAGTCAAGTTAGAGAGGATGTTGATCTTTGAGCAAAGCCCTTTCTTCCCTCTCGACACATTGAACTTTATTTACCCGTCTATGGCTTCTTTCGTACTACAAGACCAGAGAGGAGTGGTCAGGACAGAAACTACATGGTGACAAATTTGAAATGGCTATTGTCGGGTCTTTTACAGCAGAAGTTAGCCATCCATCCATGGTGTAGGCAGGGGTGCTGTTCACTCTTCAGACCTGTCAAGCTCTGACCCTGGCACTGTCTTTGGCACTGGCAATAGAGGACTGAAACAGAAATCCCTGCTTGTTTGAAGCTTACCTTATAGATCATAAACAAGAGGAAAATAAATGCATGATATATTATATAAGGGATTTTCAAGAAGACAAAAGGAGTTTTAACAAAAAAAAATGTTAAGAAAAAATATTTGAAGGAAGTCTGAAGAGACTAGCTGGGGGAAAAGCAGGAGTGGTGAGAGGCATGGGTGGA
Source organism: Acomys minous (assembly GCF_964271855.1). Lineage (NCBI taxonomy): Eukaryota > Metazoa > Chordata > Mammalia > Rodentia > Muridae > Acomys > Acomys minous. The sequence continues at coordinate 50,890,857 of NC_140487.1, read as the reverse complement.
ATCTTCTAGAGAAGCAGCCAGGACAGCAGTACAGATGGAGTAACCACTTTATGGTTCCCACACCTGTTCATGCGGTTGTTTGCAATAGTTACTGCTGCTTTAAGGCAACTTCTCACATGGCGCTGTTCCATGAAGCCAGCTCTTTCGTCACGATACAGGTATATAGTAAATTTTGGCAACAGGTGAGTATTTCCAAAACTCTTTTGCCTGTGGCAAGAAGCAAGGTTACATCAAATACGTGCCAATACCCTTGCTCTAAGTTACAAGGCCAAGAAGTAATGCGTACTGTGACAATAGATATGGTATTCTTCAAGTTCATGAAAATATGTTGGCTGGCAGGCAGGTCATGTAAATTTCTACCCAGGGTATGTGATTATCCTTGGAAAGATTAGGCATTGTTTCCTTGGACTGAAAAATTGCATACATTTCCTGAAACTAGGTGACCACCTGGTTATCTTAGGTGATTGTATCACATTGACTACTTAGCGCTGGCTTCGGTTGTTGGTAGATTGGGGACCCTGAAAGAATGAGAGGCAGAGCACCACGAGAGAAGTGAAAAGCATGTTGTAAGCTCATATCCTTGCATGCTGCTACAGCTGATTTGAGGTGTGGAATCAATGGACTAGGCTGAGAAAGCATGGAGAAAAGTGCTACGGACATTCATAGAGTAGCTTGCCATGGGCATCTGATATTTTAAAGCCTCCCATCATTATTGTGTGCTTCAGTGGACATACAAATACCCTTGTATTCTGTGTCCATTCAAAAAGTCCCACTCTCTCATCACATTGTTAACAGATTTTTAGTTAGGAAACATTTGCTAGGCTACTGGCTGCATCGTAGGTAGTAGATGCTGGGTTGTCTATAAGACTATAAATCTTAGTCTTGTGCTGCCTTGGCGACTGACATTTCAATCTGATTCAGGCTATAATAATCTAGCAATCTACCTGTGTTTTGTTCCTTCAAAGGAGATGAGTTAAGTAGGAATTGCGGGGAGGTTGCTGGTAATCCTATTTTTGGTATTGATTGATCTCTGCACTTCTCTTAGGGACACAGTATAGGCTGAGTATCCTTTATCTACAGTACTTGGGGCCAAAAGTGTTTCAGGTCTGGGAATACACACATGTGTTTCTTAAACTCTGAGGGCCAGATGCCAATCTAAATGCAAAACTTATTCACATTTCATTATTCATATACACTTTGCAATATAGCCTGAAGGTGGGTTCGCCTCCATTTTTACTGTAATGTGTCACTTCAGACTACTTGTGGAATTTCCAACTTCTTGTTACTCAAAAAACTTCAGACTGAACTACTTCAGTTTTTGGACTTTTGAGTTTGGGATTCATACTTGGATTGCTCCCGTGTTCTTAGACGTAGAAGGGCAGGTTCAGCAGAACCCATTTAATGCTTGCTACCATCCCAGCTGCCACGCCACATGGGATGCCACCTACATGCTCATCTACAAAGTTTAGTCTTTGAATATTTTCAGGTCAGGTGGATGATTTCAGAGGTCATATCTAATATCCTCTATAAGTGTGAACTATTTCTTTCCCTAGTTTCTCCCCGAGTAGATCTCTTTGGAGTGCCACTATTCATAGTGTATTTCTAGACCAGCATTAATTGACAAATGTATGAAAATTTTTACTAAGTACTAATTGCAAATGCAAATCCACAGACATTAGCTTTACCCTATTAAGTCAGAATCCTGGTGAGTGGTCCCCTAGTGAGTGTATTTTCTTTATGGCTTTGTGAGGGGTGGTGGTGCTAGTGTTTGAACTAGGGTTATTCGGATGTGCCCTTCTACTGGCCTACACCCTGCCATTGAGCTAATCTACCCGGAGAACTGACATTTACTGAGACTGGACATATGTAGTTATTGATAAATACTAACTTCTGTTAGTATCGACCAGGGTCAATTGTGATTTTTATGTAGGACTGTCGAATAAAATACACCTTTCAAAGTATATCTCCTGTGTAATAATTTAAATTTAAGATTCAGCTTCCATCAGTATTTGTTAGTAATTCCACACCCGTGCTCATGCAAGCAAACCTAATTAAATACAGTGGGACACACACACACACACACACACACACACACACACACACACACACACAGAGCCAGGAGGCGGAGAACGAAGGGGGTGAAGGGATTTCATGGTGGGGGAAAGTGGGTAAGAGAGTATAATGAAGATAAATATAACAAAAGTACATTATATATATACACATATGTAGAAAATTGTAAAAAAAGAAATAAAGGAAAAGAAAGAAAAAAGAAAAAGAAGAAGAAAGAAAGAAAGAAGGAAAAACTTCACACATGTGCCCCTCAGAGGGGTTCTCAGTCTCTGAACTGACTCAGGGCCATCATTAGCTAAAAGGCACATATCGGTCCCCTGGTTTCTTCAGCTTCACAGACCAAGGTATCTTCCTCCTTACATATGTCATGAGACTCTCAGTTACTGTAATAGATGTGCTCTTGCCACAGAGCCCAGCAGGTCACAGAAGCTTGGTGCCCCCCTGTCCCCCAAGCTTACCCTGGAACTCGCACCACATTCTCTCTAACAGTGAAGCTGCCCTGGCTGGCCTTGTGCTCATTGCTGTCTTCCCGGGGCTAGAGTGCACAGTGCCACATCAGTCACGACTACCATTCTTCCTGACCTACAGAGTTCTTCAGATTTAAGTCATCAACTAATTTTTTTCCTTTTTTAAAAAATTAATTTATTCTTGTTACATCTCAATGGTTATCCTATCCCTTGTATCCTCCCATTCTTCCCTCCCTCCCATTTTCCCCTTACTCCCCTTACTCCCCTATGACTGTGCCTGAGGGGGATTACCTCCCCCTGTATATGCTCATAGGGTAGCAAGTCTCTTCTTGGTGGTCTGCTATCCTTTCTCTGAGTGCCACCAGGTCTCCCCCTCCAGGGGACATGGTCAAATATGAGTCACCAGAGTATGTGTGAAAGTCATACCCCACTCTCCACTCAACTGTGGAGAATGTCCTGTCCATTGGCTAGATCTGGGTAGAGGTTTGAAGTTTACGGCCTGTATTGTCCTTGGCTGGTGCCATAGTTCGAGCGGGACCCCTGGGCCCAAATCTGCCTATCATAAGCTTCTTCTTGTAGGTTTCTAGGACCCTCTGGATCCTTCTATTTTGCTATTCTCCCATGCTTCTCTCATCTAGAGTCCCAATAGGATGTCCTCCCCTCTGTCCCAGTTTCCTGGTAAGTGAAGACTTTCATGGGACATGCCTCTTGGGCTAGTATGCAGATATAAGTGAGTATATACCATTTGAGTCTTTCTGCTTCTGGGTTAACTCACTCATTATGATCATTTCTAGCTCAATCCATTTGTCCACAAGTTTTGGGAATTCCTTGTTTTTAATAGCCGAGTAGTATTCCATAGTGTAAATGTACCACAGTTTCTTTATCCATTCTTCTACTGAGGGACACTTAGGCTGTTTCCATGATCTGGCTATTATGAATAAGGCTGCTATGAACATGGTTGAGCAAAGTTTCTTGTTGTGTGCTGGAGCATCCTCTAGGTATATTCCAAGAGGTGGAATAGCTGGGTCTTGAGGAAGCCCTATTCCCAGTTTTCTGAGATAGCACCAGATAGATTTCCAAAGTGGCTGTACTAGTTTGCATTCCCACCAGCAATGAAGAAGTGTCCCTCTCTCTCCACATCCTCACCAGCATGTGGTGTCACTTGAATTTTTGATCTTAGCCATTCTGATGGGTGTAAGATGGAATCTCAGAGTTGTTTTGATTTGCATTTCCCTGATGTAAGTCATCAACTTATTATTATGTCTTTTTTGTGTTTGGTTCACCAAAGCATTTCCTGGTTGTAAGTCATAGCCTTTAATAGGTGGGCCATCTCTCTAGCCCTCACCAAACATTTGAAAAATATTGTATTTATTTATTTGTTTATGTTTATTGATATATGTGTCTGTGTAAGTGCATGCACACTTATTTGTGAGTGCACACATCTATCTATGCACATGGAGGCCAGAAGAGGGCGTCAGATATCCTCCTGTATTACGCTCTGCCTGCTTTCATTTTCTCCTTTGGCTGAAAGCCAACAATCCCCAATGACTCTGGCCACTCTCAGAGTGGGAGTTACAGGCATGCGCGAGATGCCCAACTTGTTGCATAGATGCTGCAATTTAAACTCTGGTCTTCATGATTACAAAGCAAGCACTCTTAGCAGCTGTGCTGACTCTCTACACCTCAAACATGTATTAGGTGAGGTGTGTGCAAAGATGCCATAGAACCTGTATGAGGTCAGAGAACAACGTGTAGGAATTGATTCTTTCCTTTTGGCCTGTGGGTCCTAGTGATTGATCTCTGGTCATTGGGCTTAGCAGCAATTGTCTTGACTTTCTTTGCCACCTGCTGGTCCTCATCAATGAATTGCTAAAGTAGTGATGGCAGTATTATCCCAGAGAGTCAAGTTGTAGATGGGATTTAGTACAAAGTAGCTGCCCCTGGCCTTCACATCGGAAAGTAAACAGCTCCTCTCTTTAGAACAATAAGAAAGGTAGCTGGGTACTTCTGGCAAGCTAAGAGTTCCCTCTTGCTTCAGTTTTCTCAATAAAGCTGCAAGTGACATTATCACAGGGAAACACACACATACACACATGATCTCACGCATCCAGGTGTGAACACATGAACACACACATGCCTGGGCATGGGGGGGGGATCACATGATGGACAGTATGAATGAATGACTCAGATGACTATTGAAATAGAAAAATTAGGACGGGGTGGTGACACACTCCTATGCTTTCAGCACTTTGGAGGCTGCGGCAGGAGAATCATGAAATTGAGGCCAGCCTGTGTTACATAGTAAGACTGTCTCAAACACATACACACACACACACACACACACACACACACACACACACACACACCAGGAAAGGCTAAGGCTAGCAGCCATACAATATCAATTGGTAGTTGCCAGTGAGAATTGGGATGAGTCATTATTATGTATTTCCCCAGTTTCACTCAGCTGCAGCATGAAGGCACACAGCAGGGATGTTAGTAAGAGGCAGTGGGTTTTGCCTAGAGTGTGTGGCTGGCAAAAGAGGGAGTTTAGGTGTTCTAAAGGGTGAGACAATAACAAATGATTGTGGACTCTCAGCAGGCTGCAAAGGGTGAAGCAGAGTGAAGCACTGGCGTGCAGGTTCTGGCGGGGTGTTAGGGCTGTTGGAATTGGGTCACTATTGGAACCGGAAGGGGCCGGTGGCCTATGGAGACTTGAAAGTGAGGCTGGGGGGTGGCAAGCCCTAAGACAATACCTGGGAGAACATTGCAGAAGCAGGGAAGGTCATCCATCTGTGTCCTAAGCTACTGACACCCGAGATAAAAGGATTGCTGCAGGGTGACAAAGATGCGATAGCCACAACAAACAGCCAGCGAAAAGGATAAAGATGTGGTGATGTGGAATGCAAAGCTGAGATTTGGGTGGATTATTAGATGGTCCAGTTCGGAATGTGTGTATGTTTTGTGTTGGTTTCTCCTCTACGAGTAAGCAATATCAGAATGCGGAACTTCCTTATGCTTTGGAGGAAACTTATTTGCATAAAGACTTTTCATGAGTCAACCACAAGAGGGTACCAGAGTCAAGCAAATAATCCTTTTCTTCATACACGTATACACTATATTATATATAGTCTATTGACTCCCTCTAACCCTTCCAGAACTCCCTCTTAACACAGCCTCTCCTCAACTTAATGTTACACACACACACACACACACACACACACACACACACACACACATACACACACACACACACACTTGAAACAAATACACTGTTAGTGCTGCCTGTACGTCTTTGGGTACTTTTATTTTTCATCTGTGGCGGAGACAATCATAGCTACTTGAAAATGGAAGGAAGCTCTCTCTCTCTCTCTCTCTCTCTCTCTCTCTCTCTCTCTCTCTCTCTCTCTGTGTGTGTGTGTGTGTGTGTGTGTGTGTGTGTGATGGAGTTGAGAGTTAAGGGGAGGAGGATGTGTTGAGGGGGAGTTCTGGCAGGGCTGGAGGCAGGCAGTAAAATATGTATGTAATCAAAAGATAGTGTATACATTAATTAAGAGAAGAAGAACCATTTTCTCGACTCTGGCACCCTCTCGTGATTGAAGGAAATCAACCAAAAATGCTCTTTACATTCTCACAGCTTTGGTTACATCAGCTTTTTGTTTTCTATGGCATTTTTTTTTTCTGTACTTGTCTTAGTATTAGATTTACTTTTTATGTTAAGTACATTAAAACCCATATGTTCAGACCCTTTTGTAGTGAGGGTGTGTGTGGGGGGGTGGAGGTTCCTGCCCTGGCACTTGTGGAGGTCAGATGACAACTCTCGGGTATGGGTTCTTCTTGCCACCTCGTGAGATCCAAGGATCAAACTCAGATTGTCAATCCCAGCACTTCTACCGGCTGAGCTATCTCAAGGCTCCTAATGATTTTTTCTATTTAAACATTTCTATTCGTCTTTAATCTTTTAGTTAGTCAAAATATTCTCATTCTTAGATACAGAAGAAATCAAACCTTGTTTGCATTATTCCATTAAAACTGCCAGCACACACGTGGGCTGCTTACGAGCATCCTTCATTGGGGCCATTTTTATTTCTGTATTGATTTTGCCTTGGTATATTATCCTCTGCTACCCCACCGTCACTGGGGTAGACTAATGGGAGGAGTAGATGACAAATGTACATGGGAAGGTAAGGCTACTGGGGAGAACATTTGAACATAAACCAGAAAGGGCTGGACACAGTGACACACACTTTCAACTCCAGCAATGAGAAGGGCAAGATAGGAGTACTGCTACAATCCAAGACTAGCCTGGACTGAAAATTGAGTTTCAGGTCAGCTAAGCTAGAATAAGACTCTGTCTTAAAAACAAAACAAAAACACTCCCCCAAACCCTAAAACCCAACCGCTCAGCTGTTAAGAGCATGTATGGTTCTTCTAGAGTAGGTGTGGTGTATAGCTGCCTGTAACTACAACTGCAGGGAATCTGATGCCCTCTTGTGGCTTCTGCAGGTACTGTATTCAACCCAAGGGACTCTTGAACACTTTTCTGGCTTTCTGGACCCTGCAGGTGCTGTATTCACACTCACAAATTTACACAGAGAATCATATATACACATAACTTTTTAAATAATAATTAATTAAAAATAAGCATAAATGAACACAAAACGAAAACACCATCCCAAATAAAAGTAAACTAAAAAGGTATTTTGTGATTTGTTTTGGTACTCTTCAATAAAATATTGTATTATTGATATCTTTTCACCTAATCATATTATACTGTCTAGTATTGATTGACAATATCCTCACAGCTTGACAAAATCCTGAATAACTTCAGGGACAGAAGGACTTTCTAGATTGGGATAACTGAGATAGGAAGACCCACCTTAGTTGTGGGTGACATCATGCTATGGGCTTTGTCCCAGATAAATAAGAAGAAAGGGAGCTGAGCACAGCATCCATCTCTCTCTGCTTCCTGGATGCAGATGCAGTGTGCTTAGCTGTCACGTGCCCCTGCTTCCAGGACTTCTGGACTACAGCCTCAAGCTTTAAGACACATAAACCCTTTCTTCCTTGTCTCCTTTGTTAAGTATTTCATCATATGGTAAGAAAAGTAACTAATACCCATTTTATTTTTTATTATTATTATTATTATTATTATTATTATTATTATTATTATTATTATTATTATTATTTCACCTTCCATCCCAATTGTAACCACCCTACACCTGGATCCCACCCTTCCATTCCCACTCTCCCTCCCTTTTCCACTATATTCACCTCTAATACACATTTTTTAATACATTAGAGAATAGTTAGTTGCCAGTTTGTGTGTGAATTAGTCTACTAAACTATGAGACCCTCACAAGGTGATGCTCATGAGCACAATGTTTAGGTCTTTGATGTCTCTCAAAAGTAAGAAAAGGATTACCATGAAGGCACACAGGCAACACTTTCAGTTCTCTTTTTTGTTGTTGTTGTTGTTGTTAAGACTTATTTACTTATGTATATGTGCTCGGTCTTCCTGTACATCTGCATGACCGAAGAGGGCACCAGATCTCATTATAGATGGTTGTGAGCCACCATGTAGTTGCTGAGAATTGAATTCAGGACCTGGAAGAGCAGCGCATGCTTTTAACTATGGAGCCATCTCTCGAGCACCCTTATAGTTCTCCCAAAACTCAGGCAAAAAGTCACCGATAATTAGTGAAAACAGCAAATGTCAGAATAAGTTTCTGCTTGTCCTTAAACTTTCTGTGACAACGCTATATTCTGTATAGAATTGCTGTATTCCTTCATATCTAAAAATTCTCTCTCCCCCCCCCCCCACTGCATCATCAGAACACTTGCCATTTGCTTGAATAAACTAACTTTGCTTAAAGTTTACTTTTTTAAATCTTCTTTTTTTTTCTCAAAATTTTCTGTGCAAGAACACTATAGGTACTAGAAATACAAAAAGCCAGTGCCTCACAGTCTTTCCATAGAATTAGCAGGGATGTGTATCACCGGTTTCTTTCCACATCCTTAAATTTGCTCTTTCTTTTTTTTTTAATTTATCTTTTTGTTAATTTTCTTTGAGAATTTGTGCATGTATAAAATGAAATATGAAATCTCCCCTCTCCCCCGATTCCCTACCCCACCCCACGTGCTTCCACCCATGTACGCCTCCCAACTACAGCTTTCTCCTCCTCTTCCTCTTCCTCCTCCTCTTTTTATATCCCACTAAGGCCACTTAGTGCTACCCATGGGTGTGGGGCCAACCACTGGAGCATGATGAACTACCTTCATCTTTTCAGTCTGGGTGATTCATCTGAGGTAAGGCGTGCCAGCCATATAATTTTTCCAGGAGTCTCACCAGTGTTTTCAATATTGAAATTACCAGGTGGAACACTTGCCATTTCTTTTCAAAGCCTTACATTTATTTACCTGGGTCTTCTGTGAGAGAAATGAGCTTGGTTTAGGAATAGGCTCCTCTGCATCCAACCCGTTTGGTGAGGAGCAGTCCTTCTGGAATTAGGCGTAGAGGTGATAGGCAGCCTGTCCGACACGTCTTCTTGGCTTTGTGATGGTCTGAATGAGAATGGCTCCCCTCAGCTCATGTATTCGAATCCTGGAATTCTAGCTAGCGGAACTGTTTAGGAAGAACTAGGAAGTGTGGTGTGTTGGAGAAGGTGTGTCACTGGGAATCAGCTTTGAAGTTTCAAAACCCCACACCGGGCCTAGTTTGTTCTCCTTCTCTGCCTCCACCTTGCTGACAAAATGTGAACTCTAAGCTACAATTCTAGCACCTGCCTCTCACTATGCTATAAGTCTTGGAAATTGTAAGCAGCTCCCCAATTAAATGCTTCTTTTTATAAGTGGCCTTGGTCATGGTGTCTCTTCAGAGCTATAGAAGAGTGACTAAGAAAGCTTCTGCACAGAACCTCTGCAGTTCCATGATGACAACAAATAGCTCTGACTGGATGCAAGTTTGCTATGGGCCTCTGAGATGGAGTGAAAGCAAATTTGGTAAAAATACCAACAACAGTAGTTTTAAGAAAGCCTCCTTAGTAGCCCCAGCTGGACTGGAATTTAGTATATATCCCAGACTGGCCTCAAACATTTTATTCTCCTGTCTTAGTCTCCTGAATGCTGGGATTACAGACTTGTACCATCATGACCTGATCATTATTTTATTATTATTTTATATGTGACCACCAACAAAACAAGTACCTACTAAATAACAAAAAAGCAAACAAAGAAACCGAAACTCTTTTCTCTCACTTAGAATGTTTTTTTCTAAACTTACAGAGTTGTAAGCTTTGTGTTATAAGAAAAAGTCATGTGTGAGTAACTAAAAAGGAAAACAAAACAATAAAAATTACTTTAATTCAGTGATTAAATTCTTCCTAAAAGTTCATCTTCAGATTCTGGTTCCTTAAGTTGGCTTTGAATCAGTCATGATGATGTTGATATGCTCACAATACTGATTTCTGCCTTTAAGAGTGTTGGGACTACAGTCAGTTAAATAAATAAATACCTGAGTTTGACCACCAAGTTTCACGTTGTGAAAGGAGAGAACTGAATCCCATTGGTTGTCATCTGACCCTCACATGTCTATTTTAGCTGACTTTACAGTCACATAGTATTGACCTATATGGCTAATCACCCCCAGTAAATAGAGTCATCTATTGAATCATGTTGTTTTTGTCAAGGACAGTGGTTCCATAAAATTATATTGTCTAGAGATATCTTGTGAATCTTTGTACAAGCCTATTCTGTGATGTGACGGTGAAATTGCTCAGGGACTGGAGATTTGCCATACTTCCTTCTGGAATCTGTTTGATCTCAAAAGGTGAAAAGTGACAAATATTTTTCCAGCACTTTTCATCTAAGCCAGTTATGTCCATTCTACAGATGCTGCTACTTTTGATGTTCAGGTTAGTATATGGCAATACTATGTCACAAGCATCACTTGGCCAACGTTGGGGAATGCTATTGATTAAGCAACTCATCCTGACTTTAGTGATGGGATAAAAATGTGTATTTTATATATTTCTTAATATTTTTAACATAAGTTAAAAAAATTTTTTTGAGAAGCCCTTACCAGTGTACCATATTTGTCCTTAAAAATATACATTTTGGGAACAATTAAATATAGTGTATGATTTTTGTTAAGGAATAATTCATGTCTCTTGGCTCTGTGTGACTTAGAAAGCTTTCCAGTTTTCAAATTACTCAAAGTAGAAGTGATCTTGAAAATGAGCAAATGAAAACCTAGGTAGAGACAACAGAATACTCACAGACAAGATGTTACTCTGCAAGCGTTCACAATGCCGACTGTGCAGCCCTTGCCCATCCTCTGCTTAGGTGGAAGGAGAACAGGAACACAGGTTCAGTTGCTGCCACTCCCTGGCCGCTCTGTCCCAGAGACACTGAGGACAAACCTTGGTTTCCTTCCTGCAAAGCAGGGACAATGGTGTTCCCTAGTGACTGGGAGAGTTATGCTGGCGCTGTGTCCACACTGATTTCTTTTTCTGCGCCTGTGTATATTAACTTAGTGTGGAGTAAACTCATGACAGCTACTAGGGTAGGTTCTTCACTGGTAGCAAATGCACCGATTTGGTGTGGCGTGCTGATAGGAGGAGGCCGTGCTTGAGGCAAGACACAGAAGGTAAATAGAACTCTTATCTGCTCCAGTTTGCCACAAATATGAGACTGCAGCCCCACACAACAGTGCCTACAGTTCTGGCTAATGAAGAGGCTAGCTAGGTACAGCAAAAAGTCTTTAAAGCAGTGCGGGGACATTGGAGAGCTGACTCAATTAAAAGCAGTTGATGTTTTTGCAGAGGGCCCCAGCTGAGTTCCCAGTAGGCAGAAGATGCCTTGCTGCCACCTGTAACTCCAGGCCCAGGGGATCCAATGCTCTCTTCTGACCTCCTCATGCACCAAACACAGACTTGGCTCACATAATGTAAATAGGCAAAACACTCCAACACATAAAATAAAATAAATGATTCTAAAAACACAGCATTAAAAAGTCTTTAAAAGAGATACAAAGAATATTTAACGAGCCATGTGCATGGATTGGTATAAACAACACGGAGACCAGTAGAACAGAGAAATTAGGTAACAAAAGTTTTGGCCTTCTGCTCCTATTCTACTACCTCCTACGTGTGTCACCTTGGCCGGTGCCTTAGTTATCTCTTATGTAAAGAGGAGACACCTGCCTCCAATCTTAGGCTGCTAGGAGGACAAACGATGCCATGTGTTTTGAAAGTAGGGATTCTACGTTCACAGTAAGCATTAGCTATTTTTATTAATAGTCAAAGATCAACAAATAAATATATTTCATGAGGTAAATCATTTCAAGAGACCAATCTCTTGCCTATAAAAAAAAAAGTAGGCACATTTTCTCAAAATAGCACAAAGATTAAGCCCTAAGGGATAGTGGGAAATATCACTCTGTGACAACATGTGATACATAAGCCAGGTACTCTCTTTTGACAGATTCAAAATAAGGATATTCAATGACACTGTTGTAGATGAAGTGAAAATCATCATACACATATACATACACACAGAGAGAGAGGGAGAGAGGGAGAGAAAGAGAAATATATGTATGTGGTTCAGGTTGAGGGAGGCAGAAGCTGGTGCCCAACAACAACAAAGTGACATTCTCTAAATAACTATCATAAGTTCTCACACTTGTGCAAAGAGGTGGACAGGATGGCTTGAGAGACGTGCTTGCAGTAGGAACTATTGTTTGAAGCTGAGCCATGTGTTTTTTTTTTTTTACTACTGTCTTATTTAGGGTTTCTATTGCTGCAATGACACATGGTGGCCAAAGAGTAAGTTGGGGAGGAAAGGGTTTATTTGGCTTATATTTCTACATCAGATTGTGACTGATGGAAGACAGAACAGGAACTCAAACAGACCAGAAGTCTGTGGACAACCTGAAGGCTGATGCAGAGGCTTCCTGCCTTGCTCAGCATGTTTTCTTATAGAACCCAGGATCAGCAGCCCTGGGATGGCCCCACCCACAATGGCCTGAGTTTTCCCTATTAATCTGCAGTTAACAAAATGCTCTACAGGCTTGCCTTCAGCCAGATCTTTTGAGGCACTTCTTAATTGAGGCTTCCTTCTCTCAGATGACTTTAGCTTATGTCAAGGTGACATGAAACTATCCAGCACAATTTACCCATTGTCACCTTTACACATAACACATCACTGTTGAGCCACACCTTTCTCACATTAAAAATATAAAATTACAAATTTTAACACAGTAAAAGTTTAGTCTCTTTAAAATAGCCCATATCTCTTAAAATCCAAAGTCTTTTAAAGTTCAAAGTCTTTCAACTATAAGGTTCTGAAAAAAAATAGTTTCTTACTTCAAGAGGGAAGAATCAAGGTACAGTCACAATCAAATCAAAGCAAAATTAAACTCCAAAATTATAAGTAACTCAACTTCCAATGTCTGGGATTCACTCAAAATCTTCTGGGCTCCTCTAAAGGTCTTGAGCCATTTCTCTGGTCCATCCTCTACAACCCACACAGCTTGTCTTCTGGACTCCTCTAAGGGCCTTGAGCCATTTCTCTGGTCCATCCTCTACAACCCACACAGCTTGTCTTCTGGGCTCCAGCTGTCTCCACTCCATGGTATCTGTTGTTCTTTTCGGTCATCCCATGGTACTGGCATCTCCAAAGCTCTGTGGTCTTCTGCTGCATTTGGGCTGAACTTTCACCAATAGCCTCTCCTGGGCTCTCTTCATGGTGCCAAGCCACAAATTCTTTGCATGATTTCTTCAATCCTGGGCCTTCAGCTGCCACTGAGGCTGCACCTTCACCAGTGGCCTCTCCTGGCCTCTCACAGTGCCAAACCTCAGCTACTTTTCATGATTCATGGCCCATTCATGCCTTCAAAACCAGTACCACCTGAGTGACTCTTAAAAAGTACTAAGTTCAGCTGCAAGTGCGAGGGACAACCGTAGTGACCTGTGGAGTACAGCTTCTGTGTTCTGACACTCAGGAAACACTTTCTCAGAAGATTCCACTCAATGATGCTGGTCTCTTCTTAATCACAACTAATTTCTTAGCTCTAGCCAACCAGCCATCAAGTATCCCAGCAAAGCCAAGGCATCACTTTAGTAGTTCTAGTATCTTGTCAATCACAGCTGATGCTTCAGTGCCAGCTAAACAGAACCAGAGAATCTTAATTCAAAACAACAAAGGGCCCCAATAGAGAGAGTCCTTAGACTTCCCTCCGGAACTTCACAATCCAGGCCTCCAGCATCTGCATTGTGCTCAACAGTCTTATCTTTCAAGTCCTACAAAACAGCTCAGAAACACTGAATACACAATGTCTTTCCTTGGCTACAGTTTCAAAGTCCTTCCACAATCCACCATAAAGCAACATGGTCAGGTCTGCCACAGCAGTATCATTCCAACTTGTCTTACTTAGGGTTACTATTGCTGCAATGAGTCACCGTGAACAATAAGCAAGTTGGGGAGGAATGGGTTTATTTGGCTTACATTTCCATATCACTGTTCATCATCAAAGAAATTAGGACAGAAGTTCAAATTTGGAAACAGGACTTTGGAAACAGGAGCTGATGCAGAGGCCATAGAGGAGTTTGCTTACCAACTTGCTTCAGCTGGCTTGCTTAGCAGTCTGTATTATAGAACACAGGACCACCAGACCAGGGGTGTGGTATGACCCACAATGGGCTGGGCCTTCCTCCATTAATCCCTAATTAAGGCAATGCCTTCCTGGCTTGCCTACAACTTGGTCTTACCTTTTGTTTTTTAAATGAAAATAGATTCTTCTCTCATACATCTTGAACACACTTTCCTTCCCTCCACTCTTTCAGCTTCCCCACCACTTCTCCCCTTGTCCCCCTCCATCTTCCTTCAGAAAAGAGACAACAACCAAACATGTCAAAACAAGATACGATAAGTCTGTCTTATTGAGCACTACAATGTAAAAGCCCTCACACAGAGGCTAGACAAGGCAACCCAACAGGAGGAAAAGAATCCCAAGAGCACATCTGCTCCCACAGGTAGGAGTCCCACAAAGACACCAAGACACCAACAGCCCACAATAGATACACAGAGGACCTGGTGCACACCCTTGCAGGCCTCTTGCTTGCTGCCGGTGAGCCCACCTTAAGTTGATTTCGTGGGTCATGTTCTGCTGGTACCCTTCACTGCCTCTGACTCCTACAATCTTGAAACTACTCTTCTGTGGGATTCCCCGAGCTCCAAGGGGAGGGACTTGATGGAGACCTCCAATTTAGACTCCGTGAGCATAGTGTCTGGCTGAAGCTCTCTGTACCACCTCTCATCTGCTGCCAGGAGAAGCCTCTCTGATGATGACTGGACAAGGCACCAAACTAGGGGGATAGCAGAATATCATTAGGAATCATTGCATTGTTTGTTTGTTTTATATCAGTCATGTTTGGTTCTACCCTAGTTTCTGGCCACTGTCAGACATGGCTGCCTCTTTGTGGAATTGGCCTCAAGTTAAAGCAGACATTGGTTGGCCACTCCCCCATGTTCTGTTTCATCATTGTCCCAGCACATCTTGTAGGCAGGGAAGAGTGTAAGTCAAAGGTGTGGTGGCTGGGCTGGAGTTCACATCTCTCCTTTGGTAGCCTGCGGAGTTACCTTCCTGTATGGAAGGACTGGAACTTGGGGTGAAGGCTCCATGCAGATAGGAGGTCACTGTCTCCATGTTCAATGAACTGTGTGGGGGTTGTCCTCAGCAATGCCTACCTGTGTCCCGTCTGTGTCACCTGCACATTAGTGTGTGCTGATTGCCCCACCCCCTGTTTGCACAGAGAAACCCTGGGTGCATTTTTTAAATTGAGACTCCCTCCTTTCATATGACTTTTGCGTGTATCAAGTTGACACAAAACTATCCAGCACAATGGTCATTGTGAGATGCCAAAGAAACCTCATTATTTTGAGTGTGTGTGTGTGTGTGTGTGTGTGTGTGTGTGTGTGTGTGTGTGTGCGCGCCCATGCATGCTTGAATTCTAGAATTTTACAAAGGTTAAAAAAAAGAAAGAGAGAGAGAGAGAGAGAGAGAGAGAGAGAGAGAGAGAGAGGTGGACAGCTGCCATTACATGCAGGCCTAAGGGATTTCATGGCTAAGGGCAAGCGGGCCTTATTATACCAGTGATTGTTGTGTCTTGAGATGCTTCAAGAGACAAAAAAAATTGAGAATTCACGGAGGAGGATAGGGCTTGGGCTTCCGTGATTTTTACCACATTTCTTAGGACTTGAAAAGGCATCAGTTTCTGATCTCTATCAAATTCCTCCTTTGATACTCATGGATCTGAGAGACCTGCAGAAATGCAGTAGAAATGCTGGCATTCATGCTCACTCAGGTCTATACTCAAAATCTACATGTTCATCATGGTCCACAGTGACCCATGTACACAGTAAACATGGACAAGTATTGACTCTCAAGCTGTCTGCTCACTACAGTCTTTTGGGTAGTAATCTGATTCAGTTAACAGTTCTATTGCTTGGACATTGAGATGAATGTGTGTGTGTGTGTGTGTGTGTGTGTGTGTGTGTGTGTGTGTGTTTATTTTATTAATGGGTGAATGTGTATGTGGCATGATGCATGTGAATGTCAGAGAACAAACGCTGAGGGTCAGTTTTTCTTGCAACATGTAGGTGGTGGGATTGAACTCAGGACATGATCCTTGGCATCAAGTAGATTTATCCTTTGAGCCATCTCACTGGCCCCCTATTGAATATTTTTATACACTTTTGGCTTTTTTTTTTGTCTTTTGAGAAGTGTATATTTGGCTTTATTTGTCCTGTTTTTGATCCAATTACTTTGTTTTAGTTCCTTATATTTTAATCCTCTGTCCAATGCATAATTTATAAATATTTTTTATTTTTTAGGTTATCTCTTTGCCTTGCTGATTATTTTGCTCATTGTTTTGTTTGCTGTGCAGAGCATGTTAGTTTGATATAGTCTTACTTGTCAACTTCGCCTGAACTTTAGGAGTCATAAACCTCCCCAAAATCTTTGCCCAGACAGAGTTCTTGTAGCATTCACCTACATTTTTCTGTAATAGTTTCAAAGTTCCTGGTCTGATACTTAAGATTTTCATCTATTTTGAGCTGTGTTTATGTGGTTTCTAGCTTAAGTCCTGAGTTGATAGATATCTAGTCTCCCCAGGACCATTTACTGAAGAGAGACCTGGTGCTCTCTATAGGCTCTCTATAGGCTCTAGCTGCCTCCTCAAAAATGTCAAAAGGTTGGGACTGAGAATGTGGCTCCATTGGGAGAGCTCTTGGGTAACACAACGCACCAGGCTTGACTCCCAGAACCACATAGCCTGGGAGCAGTGACAGATACCAGTAACCACAGAACTAGAGAGGAAGAAGCAGGAGGATCAGAATTTCAAGGTCAACCTTAGCTATATAGCTAGTTGGGGCCATCATGGGATCCATGAGATCTTGTCTCAATAAAATTACATGGCTGTAGACATGTCAGTTTATTTATGAGTCCCCACTGCTTTGAGTTTTTTAAGTGTTAAGCTGTTTTGGTCAGTATATCTTTACTTTGAGAATTTTTGTTTTTGTTTTTGTTTTGTTTGTTTGTTTTATATTTTATTTTATTTTATTTTTTGGCATATACATTTATATTGTTACACATAAGTAGAAAAATTACATACAGCAAGAAGAACCATGAAACAGTCAGGGGTCATATGAATGTTACATTCAAGGTATGGTTAATTGCATTTGGCAACCTTGTAGAAAACATCTTTCCTATTTCGGTGAGTCTAAAATTCTGAATGAGAATCAATATCTATCCTCTATCGTCTCTGCCAACTCAAAACCTCTGTCTAGACCTAAAAACATCTTAACCCCTAAGCAGCTTAGGTTAATTGTAAGATTAAACGATCAGGTCTTCAACCCCATCAGAGACTTGAGAAGGAATGAAAGTTAATTACTCGAGTGAACCGGAAGTGCTGGTTAGCAACTTCCAAATTGAGAAGAAAAACAGCAACAACAACAAAATGACAAAGACAGTTTACTGCCTCAACAGTCACCCAAAACTCTCTATAACATTGGAGAACCTTCTTCAGCCTTCTGGCCCAATATAGATGACAGACATGTTTGTGAGGCAGGAACTATTGAGGCCTTGCTTATCCTGTCTTGGCAAAGTTTGACCATCGACTCTGCCTGCATCCAAGCTTGCCCTTTTTTAGGCAGAATTCTGTCTGTGGTAGAAATGAGGGCATCTTGTTTATTTTATTTCATTTTTAATTTTTTCAATTTACATCCCAATTATAGCCCCCTCCCTCATCTCCTCCAGGTTCTACCTTCCCTTCCTCATGCCTCCTTCCCTCCTTCCCTAGTCCTCAGAAATGGGGAGCCCTCCTCCCTTATCATCTGACCCCAACCTATCTGCCTATTAAAGATGACATGTGGTATTGATTTTCTTAGTCTAGGTTAGCTCTAGTTATATTGTTTTATAGAATTATTTGGTTAATGGGGTTAATCAATTATTCAATTAATATATCATTAATGTAATATATATAAACTTATTTTCCTGAAAATTTACTTATTGTTTATAATTGAGTAAATTTTCATTGTACAAGTGCCAAATTTTTGTCCTCCAGTCATCTATAGTTAGTTGCCTTTCTCATGCTATTATGAATAAAGTTACAGAATTTTAAGATGGCTGGAAAGGAAGACTTGTCCATAACGCACATTTTAAGGACTCAACTTTTTGTTATATTTGTGTTTTTTAGTATTAGTTTTCAAAATTATGAGTGATTGCGTGCTCAGATGTAGTCAATAGGCAGCATAGCTTCCTTGTGGGTCCCATAATATGGGGAATAGGAGCTATCTGTGACATGGACTCTGGTGCTCGCTGGTTGATCACTTCCCCCTGGTGGGGTGGCCTTTCCAGGCCACATAGGAAGAGGGTGCAGGCTGTCCAGACGAGATTTTTAAAAAATGACTACAGACTATTTAAAATTATTCTTTAGCTCAAAGAGCATGATAGAAAACTGTGTCTATTTTCCTCTGCAAATTTGATAGGTTAGATTTGTAGATATGCTTATTTTAATAGTAGTATTTAAATTTGGAAGAATGGAGAAGTTTTTATGGAAATAAAATTGAAGCCAAGTCCCAAGTTGCTGCAGTACGTGCCAGTTAAATGAAAAACATTATTTTAAGTTCCCTGAAAACAGGAAGATGGGTCGGACTTGAACAATGTTGGAGGGTCATTGAAGGTACTGCCAGTTCTCGGTGTGGGCTTTGCTTTCTCAAAGCTGCTTCCTCCTTGGCCAGAAGCTCTTTGCTTTTTCCTGAAGCGCATCCACTTGCAGGGCCAGAAAAGGAAATGCCCAAAGAATAGTTCTATTTTCTTCAGCGTCTACTGACAGGAAACTTGAGAACCTTCTCACTTCTCTGAAGTATAACCACCAAAGAGGTTTCTATGTGATTTGTTTGAAAATCATTGAAAAGTCTTCCTCCAAAACCAGTAGGTACAATGTATCACTTCATCAAGATGCTCTGGGTATTTGAATTCTTGGCTCTCTAAAGATTCAAATCTTAACCATTAAATGATAATTATTCAATTACATTTCTAGATACCCTATCTTTTAACTTCTCAGTCAATACTCAGATTTTTAACTTCTCTTCCTCTTATGCACACTGATTCCAATTCAGTTGATAACAGCAATAAAATATAAAAATATAAATAACCCATAGATGCACACTCTTTCTAAAAACCACACCTCTTCTACTTGCATAAAGATCATCCTATTTTGTATGTGATCAATACTCTCATCACTCTTTCTCTACAATATTCAAGAGGACCCAGGGTCTGCTAAGAATATTCTTTACCCACAACTGACTATAGGGTACCAAGCCAGTACATCTACAATCCACACATAAGGTTCAAGGAAAATTATGAAAGAAAAAGTGGAAAGCTTGTAAGAGCCATGGAATCAAAATGTCTGACAGGAGACTGCATTTTCTGTATATTACAGCAGTGGTTCTCAACCTGTGGGTCACAAACCCCTTTGGGGGTCAAATAACCCTTTCATAAGAGTCGCCTAAGAGCATCTTAAAACACAGATATCTACATTACAATTTACACCAGCAAAATGACAGTTATGAAGTAGCAACAAAAGTAATTTTATGGTTGGGGGATTACCATTACTGTTAACTACAACATTAGGAAAGTTGAGAACCACTGTTCTAGATATGCCGAGGACCTTAAAACAGAGCTTACTAAGTCAAACAGTCTCATACAAACCTGCTTGACTAATTTGTTCCTTTACTCTAAGGTACTTCCATTTTCTAATTTAAAATCAAGCTTTTCAAATATTCAAATAACCATACAAGGTAAATAAATCAAAATCATACCACTGTGGTGGCACACACCTCTATTCCCATGTTTAAGAAATGGAGGCAGGAATACCAGGAGTTCAAGGTTATCCATGGCCAGCTTGGGCCAAAGACCAAATCAAAATAAACTAATAAATTACTTAATTAACTAAACCTAAAATAAATAAGTTATAAATATGACTAATCTTGGTTCTCAATGACCCACTACTGTATATAATACTATTCCTGGATAGAAGTGGACAAGTGGCTATGCACTCCAGATAGGGAGCTTATGATAGACCAAAGTGAAGATACCACCAAAATTCAACTTGGTGAACCATGGGGTTTTATTTACTGAGGTTATAAATATAGGAATATGGAATATGGATGAGGGGTTACTTACAGGGCAGGAATGAGTCAAAGATAGACATTGCTCTAAAATACCATCCCACATGGGTGACAGCTTATGAAATGTGGAATGCACTGTATAGCCTAAAAGCACCCCAACATGTCAGAGAGTGTTCTTTCCTGTTAGCTCAGTTGGTCTGAGCCTCTTCCAGGTGGCTCAGTTTATACGAGAGTCATCTAAGCTACTTAGCTGGTCTCTGTCTCTTTCAGGTGATCTGGCTGGTCAGAGAGTGTCACTCAGCAGTTTTTAGTGGTTATATTTATTTCTGGAGGGAGGGACCTTGTGTGTCTAGATGGTTTCAGGGGCTTCTTGAAACATACAAATTGTTTGCTTCCTGGGCTTAATGAACTTTTCTGCAGGTTGGAAGCTTTCACCTACCTTGAGAATATCTGTGTCTTAATGAGTTTCCTTTTCAGATGGAGGGTTATCTCAGGGGAAATTGCTACACAGTACTTACTTATTATTTTATTTAAACTTGTGATACTCTAACACAAAACTCCAAATCAATTATTTACTTTTACATGTAAAGGTGCCTATTCCCCCTTCCTGTAAATCCTAGGCTGGCCTTGAACTTTTGATCCTTCTCCTTCAGCCTTCTGAGACACAGTCTCATGTGTAATAGACTCAATTCCAATAAATAACATAAACATACAACAAATAAGTAAAAACTCTTCAGACAGCTTGTGCACATGTATCTGTGTCTGAATATTTGTGTATACTGTTAGGAATTTATCAAAGGGTCTTATATATATTGGAAAATCATTCTACCACTAAACTATATCCCCAGCAAGAATTATCTAATGTAAAAGTATTAAATGTGTGTTTAATTATTGTAAACCTTTCTATGATTAATGATACATCTTAGAGTGAAAATTGTTTTTTCCACTTCAGAAACTGTAAGTCACCTTGAAGACTATTGGCAGATTGGAAGCTAACTGAGCTAGCATGACTTTTCTTGCTCTGACCTCAACATGTGCTTGTAGGTACTACAATAATGCTATGTTCATTGTATCTGTCACCTAAGTGTGATTGCTGAGCAAAGCCTATAATTTATTCTATGTTCAGTTATTATTAAAGTCTCATTTTCCCCATGAGAGAAGAAATTCTACTCTCATTTTGTCTAAATGTTGACCCTCTCCCCCAACAGATTTATCACTTATTTTATAATTTTTATTTCAGAATTTTTATTTGCTATATTCTACAAATATCAAAAGCTATTGTATGGTTCTCCCCCAAATCCTTAACCCTGCCAAGACTGGCTCTAACACCTAAGGTTCCTTCAGGATCTCAGGCTGAGAGACGATAGGAACACAATCCGAGTCACCAAGGGCAAGAGACCAGGTTAATACTCTAGTCTCTATAAGCCACCCACTCATCTTCTAGAGCTGGTTGATGAAGAATCTTGCTACCAAGTGCAAGGAAAATTCCAGAGCAATACATGTAGTGGTTCTTTCCTGATGAGGAGTGCCGGGGCAGTCTTCCCCAGCTCCCGGAAGAGATGAGAAATCATATTCTTCTGAGCCCGTGGCAGCTCTGCATTCCCTTGCTCATTCTCATCACCATGCTGAATGTAAGGATTCCAGCCAAAGTTCTGGCTGCTTGGTGGTGCCACAGTCTGACTCAGGGTTTAGCCTCTGAACAGGTGCCTGCCCCAGCTGGTGAAGCCACAGTGCTGGGAGCAAATGTGCACAGTGCATGGCCGATGTGTCCTTAAAGCCAGCTGAGATCTGCTGGAGACCAGCCCTTTTCTTCTCCAGAAATCATTTTACCTGTGTGTGTGGCGGGGAGAGGGGGGAGGGAGCAGGGATTCCCCACAAGGGACCTGAAGCAAAGGCAGATATCCCCCATATGTACCCAACAAGTTGCCTCAGCACAACTCTGTATGAAACTTTTATCCAGTTTTCCCTGTACTCGTTTTATTTTTCCTTGTCACCAAAGTACATGGAAACTAACTTCCTAGAATCTAAAGACCTGAAACTTGGCATTTCCTCTGACAAACACTACCTTCTTCCTGGCCAAAGAGTAGACTTTGAGAGCCAATGGTAAGCCTTCCATCTTTTTTTTTCCTTCATTCTTTTGTGGTCTTGCCAGTTGTCCATGTTGCACAACTTTTGGACATAAAATGCTGATTCCCGCAGTCGGGCTTTAGGAGTCTGGGAGAGGTGTTTAGGTCTTTAAGTCAGGGAGAGTTGGTATGATGAGACTGGGATTCCCTTCCTGAAGAGGAGACAGGTGAAAGGGAGGCAGAAGGCAGGTGCAGGGCACGTGGTCCTTTGGTGAGTTGCAGGGGGTGAGTGGAGTTGCTAGCGTGTGTTAGCATCTGTTCGTGCAGGCCTCCAGGTACAGCAGTGGGCCAAACTTGATGAGAGTGGATGGAGTTGAGGTGGGAATCTGAACTTCCCAGCTACGGATGGGACAAGGGTCCTAGGTAGGGGTGGACGGGATTAGTGGCTCAAAGTGAACCTCCCTGTCTGTAGGGGAGGCAGAAAGGGGCTTAGGAAGGTAGGTGAGCCCAGTGCTCCTGAGGCAGGTCACAGGAATGGGGAGAGCTGCTGCTGTGGTTCTAGTAACCCTCCCTGGAAAGGAGCAGACCTCAGATAGCGAGGGTGGATAGCATGAGTCTGGTAGTCGGCTAGAGAAGGTAGCAAGTTTCTGCAGAGGGGATGAGTTGGTGGGGGTCAGTGGGTTTGAGTGTAGGGTGCGTCTAGGTGCCTTGCTTAGGGATGGGACAAGCTGTGCTCTTTATGGAAGTATATACGAAAAAAATTACCAAACTAAAATTATATTATATATTAAATAAGAGAAATAAAAAAAACCGAGTGGGTGTGCAGTGTCTGTGTGTGGACCTTCACCTTGGCATGTGTTCCAGTATCTTGCCTCAGTATGGTCCTTCTCACAGGTGCAAGGGATGCACCTGCCTCTATGCCATCCCAGGGATTGAACTCAGGTCTCCAGGCTTGGCAGCAAGCACTTTTCCCCACTGAGCCATATCACCCGCTTGTTCTATGCTTTTTTGTCCAGTGCTTCATCATGTATCCCAGGCTTGTTGTATATCCTAGATGAGCTTGAACTCTTGGTCTCTCTGCCTCTGTCTGCCAAGTGATGCTATCACGGGCATGTGCTACCACACTCAGTTTATGCAGTGCTTGGGGTTGAACTCATGCTACGCAAGTACTATGTCATGTAGCTGTACCTTTAACCTTCCCTGGAGTTTTTAAATCCTGATTTCTATCATCAGCAGAGCAGAAAAACACTTATTTCTGATGTCTAAGTCAATTGCTGAATGATGAGTTGCTGATTAATCAGAAGTACTTTGTACTTGATACAACACTTAAAAATCAATTGAGGTACAAGGGTAGACCGCACAAACGGAGGTCCAGGAAATGATCTTTTAAGTACACATGGGCTAAGTTCATGGTTGGCAACTGGTAATAACTAATGTCATAAGAAATTAAGGTATGAATCAGAGTGGCAATTAATTGGTTTCATGTGGGACACTCCTAAGAGACACTCAAATGTGCTCTACATAAGCACGTCCTGAGTAAAACAGAGTGGATGTGATTAAGAGCTCTTTCATCCAGATAATGAAAAAATATTTGAATTATCTGTCTCTCCCTATGAAAAATGTCTTTAGTTCCTGGAAATACCATAGTTCACCAGTCCAGTGTCGAAACTATGGCTAAGAATCTCAAACACTGGCAATTGGGATTGATAATAATAGATATCATCAATAAGGTGATTTTTTTTTATAGTTGTACGCTAGGTAGTTACTCTCACAAAATACTTGGAAATGAATACTTTGATAGGATAGAAAGGTTGAGTAACTTAGTTATAGTCATCTCTACATTAGTAAAATCCAAAGGAGGAATCAAACAGCGAGGTCTTTGAGCTGGGAACACACAATCTCAACTCTGTAGTCTCTGTACAGACCAAGCAAACCCTTTTGTGTTAGCACATTCGTTTAAACAATATTTGTTATTTTTATTATTTATTCTTGTTTTATTTATTATTTTTAGTATCATATTGTGTGTCTCTGTGTAGGTATGGGTATGTGCTAAGGAGTGGGTGTGACCACAGAGAGCAGAGGCATCAGATCCCCCTGGAGCTGGAGTTGCAGATGGTTGTGAACATCCCAATGTGCATGCTGGAAACTAAACTAGGCTACTTTGCAAGAGCCCCAAGTATATGCTTTTGTTTGTTTGTTTGTTTTCGAGACAGGGTTTCTCTGTATAGCCTTGGATGTCCAGGATTCACTTTGTAGACCAGACTGGCCTCAAACTCACAGAGCTGCCTGCCTCTGCCTCCCTGAGTGCCAGGATTACAGGTAGGCACCACTTGGCCAGCTCCAAGTATATTTTTTATTCAGATAGGTTCTTGTAGTATAACTGTAACACTTTTGAGAGCAGCTAATAAAAGTGACTGATACTTTTCAATAAAATGTTATTATGTGAATAATATATATATATATACATATATATATATATACACATGTATATATATCAGAGATTATTGTAACAAATATATGGATTTTTATTTTTATTGTCTTTTGGAGACAGTATCTCCTTATAAAGGTCACATTGTCCTGGAATTTACTATGTGGCCCAGACTGGTCCCAAACTCAGGAATCGGCGTGCCTCTGCCTTCTGAGTGCTGGAATTAGAGGTGTATGCCACCATGCCTAGCTTGGATCAGGATTTATATAAGGGCCCGGGAACCTAGAGATGGAGGTGTCTATGGGATGCCAGGAATCAGTCCTCCATGAGTCCTGGGCGGCGTTGACTGCCTGTACAGTTCCATAGTGTCTAGCACTCTAACTTCTACTTTGTTGCTTTGAACAAAGAACATTCATTCCATGTTCCTGATAATCTTGGTTGTCAACTTGACTGCATCTGTAATAAACTAAAACCCAAGCAGCTAGCCATGCCTATGAAGTATTTCCTTGATTGGATTGTTTAAGGTGGGGAGAAGTAGAATTAGTCACCCTAAATCTGGACCATGCCATCATCACATGGCAGAGGGAAGTTTTTGCTTTTTGCTTGCTTGCCCTCACTCTTGCGGGTAAGTTTTTCTAACCTGTTGCTGAGGCTTTTTTTTTTTTTTTGCTGTAATTTGTAGTAGGATTTTAGCAGTATGAAGTGATGGCACCTAAGCTTTTGTCAATGATTGTTATCTGAGATTTTATGGGATTGAGTTTTTTTTTTTTCAGGAATTCTCAGAGCCTTTGCTTACCTGGGGCAGGCCTTGCAAACCAGGAAGTGTCCTATGGCTGAGAATTTCTTAGGTGATGGGTCTTTCCATATAGCTAGATCAGATAAGAAGTTTCAGGTATGTGTACACTGACTTGCTAAAAGTGTCTTTTGTGTAACAGTGAAAAAAGCTTCTTGGAAACTGTCAGTGTTTCGTCCTTTAGAGCTGATCCCTCTGCTGTTTGAGGGACCTACATTTATCCTGCGATGTCTCTCTTTTCTTCAACCGCTTTTACTCAGAACACCAACAGTTATTAAAGCCCATTGCCTCATGATTCCAGTGTGGACTGAAGGCTGGTAGCTCTCTGAGTATCCTCCTGCACACCATACTGGAACTATTGAGACATCCAGTCTCATGGACTGAACTACTACTGGATTCATGACCTTTCCATTGGGAGACAGCCATTGATAGAATACCCAGATCCCAGCCTTTAAACTACCCCAATAAATCATATATTAATTCTATAAATTCTGTTCCATGGAGGAACTCTAACTAGCACATTAATATACTACTATGAAATAACAGATAAAAGAATAAGCATGGCATTTATCTACTGCCTTCATGGCAGCCTTATGGCACACTACTAAGATATTCTCTTTATCTGAAGTTGCTTTTATCAGCTCACTAGTAGAGATGTTGAGTTTGATCTGTTCCCACTACATATCAGCCAGGAAATTCAGGCATTTTGAGTTTGTCAGTAGAACCCACCCCCTAACTCCCCCTGCCCCACGCACCACATTTTAAAGTAAAATTAATTGCAATGCAATATTTGAAAAACTATAATTATTGATTGTTATGTGGTCCACTTAGATCCAACATAACTCAAACACCTGGTCAATGTAGATGAAAAAAATTTATTGTAATCAAGTTGCTACTGATCAACCAGGGCCATAGAACAGACTCGGGAGCTGAGCTTCAACCCTGAGCCGGAGAATATTTAGCTTGCAAACCACAAGCATCTATTCTAAGTTATTGTTACATTTTATCCCACCACTCAGGATAGAAGTTGGTTCCTAGGCCCAGGAACATCTACTAGTTTGATCCTGTCAGCAAGATGGAGGAGTTGTCCTTGAGATGGCTGAACTCAAACAGGGGTGTCCTTACAAGACAAGCGGCACAGCCATTCGGAAATCCCCAGCTCCTTTACATGTTGGTTTTGCTTGTTCCCAACAGTCCCTGCTGGAGGTTGGTCTGGTGTATTTTGAAGCTAATTACTGCTTGCTGTCTTTTAAAGTACCCCTAAATTTTGCTGTGTAATCTTACCTAAAAATGTATTCCTGTTTGACCAAGAAAAAGCTGATACAAAAGCTGGGATAGGCATGGCTAAGGTTCACAGACTTTTGAAGACAGACAGGATCTTGGGGGAGAAAAAAGGAGAGATGGGATGGAAGAAGAAGGAGGAAGAGAATTGCCATGGGATAGGAAAAGATCCACGTGGGCCCAGAGAAGGAACTCTGAAGTTCCTCATGGAAACAGACGGAGAACATTAGCAAGTATTTTGGGATTATGGATGGGAGGTAAACCAAATAGAACACATTAGAAACAATGGGATGGGATGGAGACTGAAAGTTATTGGAGGATGGCTTGGGAGGTAATATCTGCCTTCCTCTGGGTAAAGGCTTATTCTAAAACACATCGGGTATCTGTGTTTTCATTGATTGATAGTGGGTTAGAAAACATCACCATAATAATAAGCTGGGCATGGTGGCACACACCTTTAATCCCAGCACTTGGGAGGCAGAGGCAGGCAGATCGCTGTAAATTCGAGGCCAGCCTGGTCTACAAAGTGAATTGAGGACAGCCAAGGCTACACAGAGAAACCTTGTCTCGAAAAACAAACAAAAATTGCTATAATAATAATAAACATTTCTTAGGCCATACTTCTAAATTAACCACAACAACTCCACAGCCCCTCCCCCATCTTTGTACCTTATTCAAATCCTTCATTATCTGTTTCTAAGTATAAAGAGTTGCATTGGGTTCTTAGGACCATGAGAATAATTGAGTTGATTCTTGACTGAATAAATTTAACTAAAAGCATGGAGAATGCAAGGCCCTATGAGGCGCGGGAGGATGAGGAGGCCCAGTTGTCCTGGTGAGCAATGTGGTTAACCAAGGGGACCAATCAGAGATATTTTAGAACTCTTGACCTGTCTTCCTTGTTCCTCTTTATCTAAAAAGCTTTGTTTTATTTTTACTAAAGTATTTTGGACTATTCTTGAATGGATGGCATAAAAATAACAAGTTTTCTCCAAACGGAATTTATTTTTGACTTAGCATTTCATCCTGTTAAAGGGCGGAGACAATGTACTCTTCTTTTGTAACTGCTTCCAGCTAAAGTTGGCCCTGGGGAGGCGGAAAGGCTAGACAACAGCTGGGCAGTGGACCATTTTTCAGAGACATCTGAAAAGCTGAACCAGTTGAAGAGACTGGGAGAAATGACATTGGCTGGGCTGATCTATACTAGCTTTCAGCAAGTCCAGAGCTCAACAGCTTGTAGTCCACAGGTGCTCCCTGGATGGTGTCTGTCAGCCAACTGGGAATCTGTTGAGACAAATATAGACTAGGGACAGAAGTTGAAATTTCCTAGTAATTAGGGAGGGGGAGGAATCCCAAGATCATGGGAAGCTACCATTCTCAAGAGCAGAAACATGCAGAAACTTAGGGTGTTTTTATTGGAGTCCATTTGATTTGTGGTAGGTGGATCTAAGTCTTAGGACTTTTTTGACTCCCAGATGATTATATATGAATTTTTAGTTTACAGATGTTACAGATTTTTAACCACACCCAATTAATTTATAAGCCTCTACCCAAAACATACAGAACTTAGTAAACTCATATATTTAGACTAATCAGAAGCAAACATGTAGTATCTGGTCTGGGCTCCTAGCCAAGGGTGCAGCGTTCCAAGGGTGGTGCCACTTTATCAGGTTTGGTTTTGTGTTTTGTTTTTGCCCCAATTCATCACTTTTTTATTGGAAACTCTGAAGTGAGTTAAAATGAAGTCAATGGGTGAATGGCCAGCAGATGAAGTTCAGCCCATTTCTCCAGATATGAAATACAGAGCAACAATCAGGCAAATAAATAAAACCACTGACACATTGGAGTGCCAAGGACAGCCAGTAGAGTTGAGGAGGAGATGAAAGAGAACCAGATGTCCTACTGGTGGGACCCAGATGTCCAATTAGTGGAACCCAGATATCCTAATAGCAGGATCCAGAACCAGAACAAGGTGTTACCTCTTCAGTAGGAACCAGAGAAGAAGAGGAACAGTTTCCCAGCTCTCCTGAACCTAGGTAACACAGCATCTGCTTTCTCCTTTGTTGGGTCCCAGATAGGCACCAACCAGAAAACAGAAGACAGGCTTACCTTCAGATATTTTGTACTGAAAAATGAAGTTAGGAATGCAGATGACTACAAACCAGGGACCTGGGTAGGGGGATTCGAATCCCAGCCAATGCATCAAATGTTTTGGGGGTCTGCTTAGATCCAACATAACTCAAACATTAGGTCAATGCAGATGGCAAAATTTTATTGTAATCAAGCCTCTACTGATTAATCAGGTTAGAAGAACTGAATCAAGCTCCGAGCTGCAACCCTGAGCCAGAATATCACAGAATATTTAAGTTGGTAAACCACAAACATCTGTGCCAAGTTACTGTTACATTTTTTCACCAAACAGCATAGGAGTTGGTTCCTAAGCCTGGAAATGTCCGCATAGTTTGACCCTGAAGCAAGATGGAGAAGTTGTCCCTAAGATGGCTGGACTCAAACAAGTGCCTCCTTACAACCGAAGCTGTTCAGCTATTGGGAAATCCCTAGCTCCCCTAGGGACTGGGACTTTCAATTTAGTTTCCCCCATGATTAAATGGAGTCTGAAAACAAAATGCCAGTACTTACAACAAGCTTCTTTTGCTCATTCCCAACATGGACAAAAATACTTTGTCTCTTAAGAATTACTATATATAAATCATGTATTAATATATATTAATTAACATATATTTCTAAGAAGTTAATCAATGAAAACTGAGGTATTTGTGGTTTTTTGGGTTTGTTTTCATTTCTTTGTTTGTTATTTTGTTTTGTTTTGTTTTTTAAAGACAGGGTTTCTCTATGTGTAGCCTTGGCTCTCCTGATCTCACTTTGTAGTCCATGCTGGCCTTGAACTCAGAGAGATTTGCCTGCATCTGCCTCCCAACTGCTGGGATTACAGTTGTGTGCCACCATGCCAGGCTAAAATGGAGTATTTTTGATGAGTATGAAAGTGTTGTGGAATGAACTTGTGAGCTAGAGTTTATAGTAAAACTCTTAATAAAGTTTAAAATAAGTTTACTTCTGCCTTTGTTTTGATATTGAGAAGTTTAATTCATGGCATAGCATTCAGAAATGGTTTCAGATTTTTGCTTGTTTTTCCTGTTTTATAATTTTATGATTCTTAGGTTGAATAGAGATGACCAGAGATTATTTATTCAGAGACACAAACAAAAATATCACACATTAACATAGGCTTCCAATAGGTTACACATATGTGTACATGTATATATTATACTATTAAATATGTTAAATAGGTTCCCTTCCACCTGGCTGTTCTCCTGCATAGGAGGCAGCCATGGCGCCCAGCAGGAATGGAATGATCCAGAAGCCGCACTTCCACAAGGATTGGCAGCAGTGAGTGGACACCTGGTTCAACCAGCCGGCATGCAAGATCTGCAGATGCAAGGCCCGGCAGGCGAAAGTGCGCCGCATTGCCTCTCATCCGGTTTCCAGTCCCATCAGGCCCATAGTGAGGTGCCCTACAATTAAATACCACACTAAGGTCCGAGCTGGCAAGGACTTCAGCCTGGAAGAACTCCGGGTGGCTGGTATCCATAAGAAAATGGCGCGCACCATCGGCATCTCTGTGGATCCGATGAGGCGAAACAAATCCACCGAGTCATTACAGGCGAGTGTACAGCACATGAAGGAGTACCGATCCAAGCCCATACTTTCCCTCAGGAAGCCTTCTGCTCTGAAGAAGGGAGATAGTTCTGCTGAACAACTTAAACTGGCCACTCAGCTAACAGGACCTGTGATGCTCATCTGGAATGTCTACACAAAGGAGAAAGCCAGAGTCATCACAGAAGAAGAGAAGAACTTGAAGGCTTTTGCTGGTCTTCGATGGCTCGTGCCAATGGCCGGCTCTTTGGCATCCGAGCAAAAAGGGCGAAGGAAGCTGCAGAGCAAGATGTTGAAAAATAAAAAGTAACCTGCTGTTGGAATGTTGCAATAAGTTTTCCATAAAGGAAAAAAATATGTTAAATATGTTTTGACAGCTTCCTGTAAATAGCAAATACATATGTATATATTTAGAAGACACATATTTTTTGATTATTGGATTAAATATGACTATTAAAATTTAGATCCCATATATTTTTTTGCCTTTGTACTCTTTTTTTTTGTTGGTGGTGGTGCTACTGACTGTAACGAAGGCCCTTTTTACACTGTGTTGTAGGCTTTGCCACCGAGCCATACACTTCAAGTATTTCATCTATTTTAGGTGTACAATCCAATATTACTAAAATACAGATATTAACTGGGTATGTTAATTGTATAACAATGTCCATACATTAGAAAAAACTCAATGTTAAGACATTTCTTTCAGCTTACAAAGACTCTCTATTCTTATTGGAAGTCCCTTTTCTATCCAAGAATCTGACAATATAACTATAAATGTTTGATTTCCTAAGAATTTCATAAGTGGAATACCAGAGCCTTTTGGGGGAATCTTAATTTGCTTGGTCTGTTTTGGGGTTTGCCTACTTTGTAGAATAACTTGGTATTTCTTTATTATTGTTGTTATTTAGCAGTTTTCCACTCTGGAGCTATACTACATTTTATTTATCTACCTCTGATCTGAGGAACTTTTTGATGTTTCCTAATTTAGGGCTATTATTAATAATGCTACTATAGCCAATTGATTATAGAAATTTACTATGAACATGTTTTACTCTGAGATTTCTAAAAGCATGTATGCAGAACCATGTTATAATTATATTCTACTTTTAAAAGAAAACCCCACGCCATGTTACATACCTATCAGCTATGTGTGAATACTGCAGTTCTATTCTCTCCTCTACCTTGCTATTAACTGTGTATTTTACTTTAGCAAGTTTAGTGAATATGAAGTGATAGCTTACTGGAATTTCAGTTTGTATTTGCCAATGACTGATGCATATATCCTTCAAATAGCTGTTTAGATCATTACCCTGATCTTTATTTCTTAATATTACATTGCAACTGTTACATATATTTTATGTATAAAAGTTGTTCTATCTTTTGTGCTAAAAAATACAATACTTGTGTTTTAATTTAGTTTATATAACAAAGCAAAACTTCAATACAAACTAAATATATATGTGTAAATATATATTTGTTGATATATGTCCTAGTTTGCTTTCTGTTGCTGTGATAAAACACTATAACCAAAAGCACCTTGGGGAAGGAAAGAGCTGACTTCACTTACCCTTCCATGTCTCAGTCCATCAGTAATGGATGCCGAGGAATGAACTGAGGGCAAGATCCTAGAGAACTGAAGCAGAGAGCACAGAGGATGGAGAAGTACTGCTCGTTGGCTTGCATTCAGGCTCATATTTCACTATTTTCCTTATACATTCCAGGATGACTTTGTCGGAGGTGGTACCACCCACAGTGGGCTGTTATATATATTTACTTGAGCAAACACATACAAACACATGTTGCTCCCATTTGGGTGGAAATATTATGATATGGATTCAAGTTGTTTACCCTCCATTTATTTGGAGAAATTCTCCTAGTTGCTGATGTGTTTTCATTTTAGAATGTTTAGCATGTGTTCAGAAATGATATGAACACAAAAAGTGTGCAGTCCCTTGAGCTTTGATGTAGTATCCTGGAATTATTACACTACAGTGTGACATCTATTACAAATGAGAATTTATTTCACTGATATTTAAATTCAGCATGACTTGGGGGATTACCTCAATTGTGTTAATTGATGTTCAAAGACCCCTATTGACTTTGGACAGGACAATTTCCCTCTGTAGAGTATATTGCATAATATAAAATGGGAAAATGAAAGTGAGCACTTAAAGCTGGTTCTTGAAGGTAGATCCATGTGAGCATGTGCTTCAAACTCCTGCTGCTTCCTTCCTTCCTTCCTTTCTTTCTTTCTTTCTTTCTTTTTTTTTTGGGGGGGTAGGGGGGTCAGGGTGTTTTACCACAGCAACAAGAAGAGAAACTAAGACAAAAATAAGAATTTAAAATATTCTTATTTGTGGGTGATATGATACTATAATAAAGAGATCCTAAAGATTCCACCAGGCCACTCTTGGAGCTGCAAAACACTTTCCGCCAACTGTCAGTATATTTTCTATATTCCAATAACAAATACATTGAAAAAGAAAACTAGGCAATACTATAAGAAAGAGAATCATGGAGCAATATCTTTTATAAATATTGACACAAAAGCTCTTAACAACACACAAGCAAATCAAATCCAATAACGTATTAAAAGGCCCACACACAGTGACCAGGTGGGGTTTAACTATGCAATGGGAGAATGGTATTTCTGTCTGTATGCTTGTTTTGGTAAAACTAGAATGCAACCAGACTTCATATAAATATTAAATGACTTTGTACAGCGAATGCAGTATTTTAAAAAACCCAAAATGATCTCAAAACTTTTAATTTTAAATTTACTACAAAACCATCATAATGCAAACATAATGAAATTTATGGATCAATATTTCTGCTTCTCATCTCCCAAACTTTTTATTATAACTCCCTTTAATTAGCTGGGATTTGTCACCAAGTAACTTTTTTGGGACTAATATTCTTTTTTTTTTTTTTTGGCATGGCCAAGAATATTTACAATAATTTGATATGGCTTGTGCTTTTTTGGTATGGTATTAAGATTCAAATCTAGGGTCTCTCACAAACTGGGCAAGTGCTGTTCTATTGAGCTATCCTTCTGTTTCCAAGTTTCCAGATTCATTACGTTAAATGCAGACTAATGGAAGACAGAAGAATCTGGTGGTGACATTATGGAGAATGAATCATAAAGAAAACAGCAATCTAATTGCTTGTTAAATAAATTACAGATCTACTTTCTAGGGCATCCATGGCAAAATGCATACATAGACTGGGTGAAAAAGAATATGAATTTATTTTCTTAAAGTGTAGGTCTAGAAGTTCCTCAAAATCAATGCGATTAGATCTGGTTTCTAGTATTTGCTCATCCAAAACTATCTGTGTTTTATCCTCACATGATCTTTATGTGTGCAAGCGTCACTGGTGCCTCTGTAAATTCAAATTTCCTCTTATAAGGACATGTTAGACTGGATTAAGACTCACACTAAAAGCCTCCTTTTAATTTAACCTTTTCTTCAAAGACCCTGTCTCTAAATTTAGTCTCCTCCTAAGGTGTTGGAGTTGGTACTGAACAATGGAAATTATGAGCAACACAGTTTAGCCCAAGACAAATTGCAAGGGCATGATAGAGTATGAGCTTAAGAGATATCAGGCAGATGTAACATGGACATTGTCTGGGCAATGACTTGAAAGCATGAAACATGAGACAATACTGGAAATTTGAATAATGACTGGGTATTTCATGATGTTCAGGAGTTACTAGGCTTTAGGTACAATCTTGTCTGGCATTCATGAGGCAGGGGTTCTCCTAAACAAAGAGGTCATCTGCTGTTGTTTAAATATGATACTGGTGTCACCATAGCCTTTAGGTACAAACGCTGCCGCCTGTGCTTAGTAGGCCAATTAAAAAGACAGGTAATAGAAAAGGTAGAGGCAGATTTACTCAGTGTGGCCTCATTGGGAAGAGAACAAAATAAAGTTGGCCCAGTGCCACCCCTCCCAATTCCATCTTTGACATTCTGTCCTGAGGTTTAGTTCAAATGGAGGGCAGTAGATATGGCTAAGTAATCAGTCTGGGTTAAAGTGTAATCCTGGCTGTTGTTGACTTGCCTCCTGGTTTCCAGTTGGTCCTGAAAGTTGTCTGTACTATGTGAGATCCATTGTTGTAAGAAACAGTCTTCTTCTTTGTCTAGCACCAGGGCCTAACTCTTTCCTTCCCCAGCGTGAGACCTCTGGGGCAAACTCTGGTACCCTGGAATCTGACAGAGAAAGAAAGGGTGTTGTAGTCTCTTTTCTGTTTCTGTGATAAAATACCATGAGCAAGGCCATCTTAGAGAGGAGTTCATTTGTGCTTAGGGTTCTGGAGGGATAGGAGTCCATCGTGGTGGAAAGTCTTGGCAATGGACAGGCATGCTGATCTGAGGAGGAAGCTGAGAGAACACTCGCCATCCACAGGCATGAGACAGAGAGAATGAAGCAGAAGTTGTATGAACCTTTCAACTTCTGAAGCTCACCTCTAGTGACATACTTATGGTGGCAAAGCCACACCTCCCAAAGCTCCCCAAGCACCACTAACTGGGGACCAGGGGTTAAATGTCTGAGTCTATGGGGGGAACATTACACATTTGCGTCACCACAGAAGGGATTCAAGTGTTTCTTTGTAGACTGTCTTCTCTCCTGTCAAGATGGTTACATCAGTATCAGGGTTTTGCTTGGAAGATGTAGTCATCTTTTTTTATAGATATAGCTGTAATTGTTTGTGAATAAAATCGGCTCTTTGAAATATGTTTAAAAATAATTTATGACAAAGGGAGAAGCAAAAGGAGTATCAATGAAATTGACTGACCACCAGTTGCTGATATGCACAAAATGGTTTGGCTTTCTATACTCTTTACTCTTGGGGGTTTTCATAATAAGGAAAAAAAAGTGAAAATGATGACAGATACATCCCGAGTACTCTCCTTAACAGGAACCTCAGTCATAAAAACAAAGGGAACTCAATTCCACCAGTGCTAGGGCTCTGTTTGGAAACAGATGACTCAGATGAGAACCTCCAGCTATGAGTCTGGCTGGACAATACTTGGATTTGGCCTTATGGTACCCTGAGCAGAGCATAATCTATTGTGAAATCCTGATTGTCAGACTCAAGAAAAAGGTGTTGTTTTAAGATACTAACCTGTTGAAGGATAGCAGGCTACCAAGAAAAGACTTGATACCATATGAGCATATAAAGGTGAAGGAAGTCCCCCTCAGTCACAGTCATAGGGGAGGGAAGTAAGGGGAAAATGGGAGGGAGGGAGGAATGGGAGGATAGAAGGGATGGGATAACCATTGACATGTAATATGAATAAATTTTTAAAAAAGTATTAAAATTAATAATAATAATAATAATAATAATAATAATAATAATAATAATAATAAAGATACTAACCTGTTATTTGTAAATAGAAAACCAACACACCTGTCTTCCATTTCTGTTATCCAAGTCCTGAGTTCAAAGATGAGTCTTGTCAATCCTGCAATACCAGTAATCTCGCTTTCCACTTGTCTATCCCTGGCTTTACTTCTTTAGGTAAACAAACCTCATTCCTCATTCTTTTCCCTTGCTCGGTTCCTCTATTGCCTTACCTATCGGAAGAACCATATTGTCTCTGGATTTCTTCTTCTGTGATTATAATACAAAGGCCAGAAGCAACTTAGGGAGGAAAGGGTTAATTCAGCTTATACTTTCCCAGCAAGGTCTATCATCAAAGGAAGTCAGGGCAGGAACTCAAGGTAGAATAGGACCCTGGAGGCAGGAACCGAACAGAGGCCATGGAGCAGTGCTGCTCATAAGCAGACTTGCTCCATCTGTTTCATTACACCAACCAGGATCACTTGGTCCAGGGTTGGAACCACCCACAGTGAGTTCCAATCTCAATCATCAATCAAGAAAATGCTCCACATGTTTTCCCACAGGTCAAACTGGTGGAAACATAACCTCAATTGGAATTCACTCTTCCCAAGTGACTTTAGCTTGTGAAGTTGACAAAAAAAAAAAAACCTGGCCAATGTGTACATCCTGGAGTTTATCCAATCTTCTTTACCGACACATCTTTGTGAAAGAGAAATCTATTTTCAATGTGGCTTTCATGGCATTATACTTATATTGTTCAGTCCTAGGGCACTCTGGGAGGCTCTGTAGTCTTCCTATATAATTTATTGGTGTTGAGGAAAACTTTTTTTTTTTTCAGACAATTTAAGACTCATGTTTGGGAACCTGCAAATACTCTTATAGTAGACAGATTAAATAATAGGCAGGTAATGAAGATTTATCTACATGCATATTTTGCCTGCCTCTGCCTCCCAGGTTCTGGGATTAAATGGGTCACCACCATGCCCAGCTATTTTAACTCACTATCTTACTATTTACTGGGCAATAAACTGGGTTTGTTCTCTGTTTCCACTGAACAATAATCAACACAGGTTTCTGTGACCTTGCAGACATATGGGTTCTCCCTAGGAGTAAGATGGACACATTCTTCAGCAGACATGAGCAGGATTTCTTGTAGTTAGGGTGTCTTTTAGCTCTGACACCCAATATGCCATCACTCGGTTTCCACGGGTTGAGGGCCCGGTCTTCTGGGTGGATGCTACTTCTGATTAAGTTGAGAGTCCATCGCTTTGAAACTGTTGACTGAATGGCTAAAAGTTCCCATGACTCCATTCCCAAGTTCCATCCATTTGTTACAGTGGCTAAGCTGAGTTGAGGAAATGGATATTTTAAAGACCACAAGTACGCACTCAGATGAAGAGATACATATCAAGTGATGTCTGGAAGGACCGAGGGCGCAGAGGTTCAAGGCTATTATCTTTATAAGAGGAAGAGGGCAACAGATAAAGGAGCGAGAGACGTGAAACAGGAACAGAGAGATGCTGTGTTGTAGCTTTGAAGATGGAGGGATGATCTCATGAGCAAGGAGCACAAGCAATCTCTACAATCTTGCAATAGATCTCAAAAGGAACAAATATATTGATGACTTTGTCCTAGTCTGGAATATTGCCCACTGCTGGGCTGATGATTTATGTGTTTAAGAGGATAATATTGTGTTGCTTTACGTCACTAGAGGCTTCTGTCCCCGTGGAGTTGGGGGGCACCGCTCATTTATCACATAGTTGGGTTGCCTATGTATGCAGCAGTGTCCTGTGCCTTCTTTCCTTCTGTATTTCTGTGGAGACTTCAATTGCATAGGCACAACCGAAGCATGAACAACTGTGTGGAAATGTGAGCGACTGGATAAACAGGGCATGACTCAAAGCTAGCCGCCTAAGGCGAGGAGACCAAGTAAGGCCCATGTGCCCAGCTCCTTCTGGGTATCTTTGTAGCTTGGTATGGTATGGGGTTATTTTTCAAATATGTTTTAGAAATATGGAGGTGTAGGTCAGTGGTAGAGCATGTTTGTCTGTGTGCATGAGGTCTCAGGCTCTACTTCCAGCACTGCAAACCAAACCAACCAACTAACCAACCAACCAAAAATCAAAATGAGAAGACACATTCCCAACTCCCTAGCCCCTTTTTTAGAGCCTGCAACAGAGGCTGGCAAAGACATGCTAAATATGTGATTTGTGAAGAAAATGAGACTTTTCTTTTACATACTTGCTGACAAGATATCAGGAAAAAAATGAGATTATAATTTCTAATAATTAGCATTTTGGGTGTGGAAGGGGATAGAAGGTGTGTGTGTGTGTGTGTGTGTGTGTGTGTGTGTGTGTGTGTGTGTGTGTATGAGAGAAAGAGAGGGGGCAGACAGGCAGACACATTTTCTAAGGCCTGCTTTTGAGGCCTAAAGCACTAGCATTACTCTATTCCTTAAATGTGAGCCAGACACCATGGATGAAAAACAAACAATAACTGCACTTTCAGCTGATGCTTCAACTTCAGGGAAAACTGTTAGTTACCATCCATTCATTTCAACTTTCTCTTTTGCCTAATTTAAACACTTACCTTGGGCCACCAAGATGGCCTGGCAGCTCTTACTATCAACCTTAATAATCTAAATTCAATTCCCTGGGCCCACCTGGTAGAAGGAATGAACCAACTCCTGTAGGTTGTCTTTTGACCCTCTGTCTATGCATCGTGGCACAAGTGTATGTTCACATGTGTATGTGCACACACACACACACACACACACACACACACACACACACACACACTTTAACTGAAAACAAAAACTCCACTTTTCTCTAGCTGAGAATGTAGCTCAGCTGGTAGAGTGCCTGCCTACCATGCACAGGACAGTGAGCTCTATTGCCAGTGCCACACAAAACTGGATGTGATGTGTGCCTATAAACTCAACCCTTGGAAGGTAACGGAAAACAATCAGAAGTTCAAAATAATCCTTTGGCAACATAATAAATTTGAGACCAGCCTGGGCTATGTGAGACCCTCTCAAAAAGGAAGGAAGGAAGGAAGGTAGGAAGGAAGGAAGGAAGGAAGGAAGGAAGGAAGGAAGGAAGGAAGGAAGGAAGCGGGCATTTAAATAGCGCAGTGGTAAATGTGGTCCTCAAGCCTGGCTTGAATTTGATTTTAGGACCACTGTGGAAGCAAAGTGCAGATTCCTAAACATTGTCCTCTAATCTTCTTGCAAGTGTCCCCTGTCCCTGTATTGTACAGTATAATAAAATTGAACTAAAAAAATGCATACCACTTAACTCTCTGAAGAAACAACCTGTCTCATCTGCCTTCTGCCAGCCAGGTGCTGTGACAAACATATGTAGACTCAGGTACACAGGAGGCTGAGGGAATACGTCAGTGGTAGAGATAGTGGTGTGCTAAGGCCCTGGATTTGAGCCTCAGCAACACACACACACACACGCACACGCACACGCACACGCACAGTCTTTTTAAAAATTCTAATTCTTTTGAATTCCATTTCTATCCTGAATTCTAAATGTATTAGTTATTTTCCAATAGTATAATGAAGTACCCAGGGTAACATCAGTGTCTAAAGAAGAAAGGCTTCTGGTTTTAGAGTTTCCAGTCCAAGGATGCTCGGTCTTGGCACCTATTGCCCTGTCATGAGATGGAAGATCATCGTGGAAGGGCATGGTAGAGGAGCATGTTTTCCTTATGGCATCTGTAAATCAAAGAAGCAGGGAGGGGCTGGGTCCCAATAGCTCCTTTAAGGACATGTCCTGATCATCTAAGTGCATTCTCATAGTCACACATCTTAAAAGTTTTCACTACACTTGAAAAACCAAACTGAGGCCCAAGCCTTTATTAACACATGGGCCACATTCCTGATTCCACACAGCAGCACTAAGAACTTGAGAGTGCCTTGCCTTTTTTTTTTTTTTTTGCTTGACCTCTTGGCCTGCTCACACATTATGGAATCTCTATGTCAAACCAAATAAATATGTTCTTTGAATCCCAGGAAAACTCTTAAATATGCATTACTCTCTCCCATATTCCTTTTAACAGTAAAACTTTTAGGAGGATTTTTAAATCACCTCCATTCCTTATTTGTCACCACTTAGAGCATTATAGAAAACTTTACCAAGTACGTCAGGAGTCTGGTAGCTGTAAAGAGAACCATGGGAGCAAGAGTGCACATATAGCGGGCCCTCCGGCATTTGATTTCTTTAAGTTGGAGTGATACTGAACAGAAGCATGCTTGCATACAATATGAATGTCAAGCCAAATGCTCTGGTCGTGTGTGAATCCCCACTGGACAAGCAGACCCTTGGAAGTCAGACGCCACAATGAGCACCAAGCAGTGAAATGAGACTTTCCCCCAGCTCTTTGTAACTGCTGTTTACACACTGCAGCATTAGTCTCAATGCTGTGACCATCGGCTTCTCAGTAGAGGGTGGAGGGCTATGACCCGAGAGACTGACAGTCTCTTAACTTGGCCTTGTAAACCCAGAACAGGAAGAACAGGCCATCTGTAGGCGTCTGGGACAGGTGAATATTCATGCCATCTTTCTCTGCTACAAATATCATGACCCATGGCCATAAACTCCTTTGTGATGTGGACAGCGGGTGCCTCCACTCCCTTTGGAATAGATGAACAGTGTCCTGTTGATATCCTCTGATACAAAGAGTGCGATTGGTGATCTGTATCCTCCTTATCAACATCCTCTGATGCACTTGGTGATCTGTAGCTCCTTTTACATGGAGCTTGGTCAGTGCTTGATGGTATCCTTGTTTATAGGCAGCAGGGGCTTCCCTCGCCTAGAGAGAGCTGAGACTGCCTGTAACAAGAACCTCCCAGTTATGGTCTGAACAGCAGCATACTGACAAAAGGTGAAAATCATGCTGTTCCTGAGCACAGGATTAAAAGAAAAGAAAAAAAAAAAAAGGAATCTCTATGCTTCTAAGATATATACCAGAGCCTCTCAGTCAACGTGCTTGCTTTCATGCTGACTGGTCAGGCCAGCAGTCCTCTTTACACATAGTTTGGTCAACATTTGATGATATTCTTTTGATGCAGATAAAGGCATTTCACTTGCCTAACCTGACCCTCTGTTTTCTGAGTTAGGCTTCCTTTCTGAGTTCCAACTCAGAAAAGTAACTTTATCCCTTCCCCACTCTTAACTTTTTTGACTTTTTTTTTTTACTTTATGTGTTTGAATGTTTTGCATGTATGTATGTATGTATGTATGTATGTATGTATGTATGTATGTATGTATACCAGGTACATGCCTAGTGCCTTAAGCTATCAGGTTCTCTGGAGTTATAGATAGCTGTTAGCCTCCAGGTTGACACTAGGAACCAAACCCATATCTTCCGTAAGAGCAACAAGTGTTCTTAACCGTGGAGCCATCTCTCCAGCCCCTCCCTCTCTCACTGTTTCTGCTCCTTATAACCTAGACCTAGAGGAAATCTTAAGTCTGCTTGTTAGTAGAATTATTAGGGCCAGAGACTTGTTCTTGGTGCACCAACAGGCAGAGTGGGTCAATAAGCTGTGAAAGAAGCAAGTAAGAGTGAAAAGCAGAAAAAGGAAATATATTTAATATGTCCGCATAGGAAAGATGCAGGAAAAAACCAACCAACCAAACAAACAAACAAAAAAACAGGTACAGTGACACATACGCATACACCCTGACACAAACACTAGTTCCACTTTTTGGTTCCTGACATGATGTCTAGGTGTGACTGCAAGGGGAAAGGGTTAAGTAAAACTCGTCTGGGTCAGGTGAAGTCCTGTGCGTTACTGGCCCACCACTGTCTGAGATGCAGGCTCTTGCAGGGTCTGACAAGGAACAACACTGGTACCAGGCTTCAGACTTTTCCTACTCCAAGAATTCCTGAGACCAATTCCAGCTTCTTGGGGACCACAGTTTCAACTGTCTGGCCACTAGAAGGAGGGTCACTAGCATCTCTTTAGAGCCCCTTCATTCCTTCCAGGATGCTCACATGCTTGCCCTGATATCTAGGAAACATCCACTGTCTCTGAGTTCTTCCTCTCCCCTACGCAGGGATATGTAGGTATCCAGTGAAGAGCCTGGATGTTTTCTTTACTTCTATATCCAAAAAGCCTAACATTTCCACTTCTCTCCTAATAGGTATAGAGCTCTCCAGCTTGCTTGGCCTGTTATTTCCTCTAACTCCAATGATGTCACCCTTGAGCTCCCTCCTGAGTCCATTTTTAAATTATTTTATTAGCAAGCCAAGATGTGGAAAGAGCACCCTTGGCCTGTTGTAGTACAAAAATTGCCACACAAACCACTCAAGCATCAGTCTCAGTGATATACTGAGGGTTAATTTGAGTGTTACACCCCATGACTGACCATGGCCAGGGATACAGCAGACCCAAACTGTGACATTCGTCTGCTTCTAAGGCAAGCTTTTTATAAGGAAAACTGTAACCAAGTAACAACCAGGTAACAAAACCATAAGCAGGTAACAACCAACAAAACTGTGACTAGGTAATAACCAGGTTATAAAGCTATAACCTGGTAACAACCAAGTATCAGGTGTAGAAAGCAACACTACGTTATTTTGACTAGCTAGACAAAATGTTTCTAACTGAACTTTAATTTGATCTGTTCTTTAGTTGGGGGACTTGACCAAATGTCAAAGAGACATAATCACTGGATGGCAAAGCCTGAAAAACTTGAACTTAATTTCACCTTATAATTAAGATGGAGACCAAAAAATAAAGTGGCAATGATTGTGTAAAGGCTAAAGCAGGTCTCAACATACCCCAGTGACAAAAAAAAAATGTAGTGTGTGTACCCAGCTATAGTAGCCGTTGACTTCCAAAAGACAGAAACCCAGATTTATCACTGATCAGTGATAAAGATTATATAAACGTGTTTCTTAACCCAAGCTATCATTTCTCCTGATTAAAATAGTTCACCCCTAATATTTTACCCTTGTAGAAGTCAATCATGCATTTCTTTTCCTTAAGTAAAAATTTTAAAATTTCTGAGGACAACTGAAAGGGGACGCAGAGATGACTCAGCAGTTAAGAGTGCTTACTGTTCTTGGAAAAGACTGGATGGATTCCCAGCACCTAGGAGAAGGGCAAAACCAGCTCCAGGGAATCAGGGTCTGGAACTCCTAAGGCACTGTACTAACAGGCACATAGCCCATCCCACCCACACAAACACATCATTAAAAATTAAGTGAAATAACATATCTAAGATATCCAATATCAATTTGGGATGTTCAGTTTCAGCACAAAAGAACACAGTGTTTAAAATCAAAACAACAAAAATGAAAACAGAAAGGAAAATTTCCACCTGTATAATTGGCCCTGAGATGAGAGACACAGTGTGGACAACTCCTGCTTTGCTACATCCTGCATCAGCTTTGTTACTCCTAGGAATTTAAAATGGGGTATGAAGAGGTAGAGACTTCAGGGTTTTGTTTCAGGCCATGGAGGCAAAGCTGTTTCTTCTTGGTCAAAAGAAGGAGGTGGAAATGTGACATTCTGATCTGCTCCAAAGATTAGATGGTTACACACTATTATCTCCTCCCGTGAAAGTTAATCCAGGTGGGCTGCTCAATCACCCCCCTAGATACCCTAGGCTCTGCCATGGCGATGGGAGGAATAATTGTTCTCTTAAGAAGACAATGCATGTTCCTTTTCCAGAACGTTCTCTCCCTACCTCCCTGAACAGTACCTTTCAGAGCTTCTCCCTTGGAAACATTGAACTTTCCCCCCTTTCTTCATTCTTTTTCTTTCAGATAGTGGCAAAATCCAAGCATACTTTTCCAGACACCTTGGGTCTCACTCCACACCCTGCCTCTGGGGATCATGGCTGCTTGGTGACCTCCAGTGCAAAAAAGGGTGGCTTTTCCTCCTTCTCTTCCTCATCTCCCCCCTCTCAACAGATGCCAAAGTTTCAGCTGCCTACCCACTTTTTTCTTGTCAAATTCCTTGAGCTTCCTTGAGTCTAGCTTTAGTTTTTTGTTTTGTTTTGTTTTGCTTGTTTTTCCTAAATTTTATTCACATTGGTGTTCTGCCTCCGCGCATGTCTGTATGAGGGTGTCAGATATCCTGGAATTAGAATTAGAGACAGTTGTGAGCTGCCACGTGGGTTCTTAGATTTGAACCCAGGTCCTCTGGATGAGCAGCCAATGCTCTTAACTGCTAAGCCACTAAGCCATCTCTCCAGTCCTTTGTGTGTGTGGTATTTTTTGTTGTTGTTGTTTTGTTTGTTTGTTTTGTAGACAGGGTCTCTCTGTGTAGCCTTGGCTGTCCTGGACTCGCTTTGTAGACCAGGCTAGTCTTGACCTCACAACGATTCACCCGCCTCTGCCTCCTGAGTGCCGGGATTAAAGGTGTGTGCCACCAAGCCAAGGAAAGTAAGCATCCAAAAAAGGACTGACAAGTTTCTTGGTAACATTGTCAGCAGCTATCCTGGCTAGATAGAGTCATAGCTTGTGAAGTTCATGGAGAAATTTAAAGCCTGTTGGGGCCATTTGCTGTTTTGAATTAAGAATCTGTGGTGTGCTGAGATTAAAGGCATGCGCCACAGCAGAGGCAGGAGGATCACTGTGAGTTCGA
Organism: Acomys minous; assembly: GCF_964271855.1. Classification (NCBI taxonomy): domain Eukaryota; kingdom Metazoa; phylum Chordata; class Mammalia; order Rodentia; family Muridae; genus Acomys; species Acomys minous. The sequence goes on along the minus strand of NC_140487.1, from coordinate 50,846,437 downwards.
GGCCAGCCTGGTTTACAAAGCAACTCCAGGACAGCCAAGGATAACACAGAGAGACCCTGTCTTGGGCGGGGGGTGGGGTGGGGGGTGGGGTGGAAAGAAGGAAAGAAAAGAAAAGAATCTGTGGTGCTGGTCAGCTGGGCTATCAGCTCTATCAACAAGATACCAGAATCACTGAATGACACCTTTGCTTTGCCGAGACAGTTGATGCTAGTTAGCTGGAACTGAGACATTAGCTAAGGTTGTACCCAGTGTTGGCTGGTTTTTAAGGCATGAAAGGCTCGTGGAGAGCGGCTGAGGCTTGGCACTGCGTGTGTCTGGTCTGGTGTGCTAGAAAAGAGCCCGGAGAAGCTTTTGGTGAAAGTGCAGCCTGGTTACAGCAGAAGACCCCAGCAGTTTGAGACACCAGTATCATGGGACGACTGCTAAGGCCAGCAGCAGCCCTAGAGTGGAAAAGGCCTGAGCCCACTAAACAAGCTGTGTGTGGTACGGCAAGCCCTTTGGTCGAGCCCAGGAGATTGTAAATCTCAGAAGCCCGGCCCTGACCTTTACATGGCTGGACTTTGGTTTTGCTTTGATCTGACTGTGACTGTGCCTGGTTTTTTTCTTCTTGTAATAAGAAAGGATTGAATTTATTTTGATTTTATAGGAGCCCATACAGGTAGAGACTTTGGATTTCAGAAGAGACGTTGAATTTTTTTTTTTAAAGAAAGAATGAGTAAACTTTTAAATTGTTTGAATTTGTAAAGAGTGCCTGACTTTTAAGTTTATGTTTTATATTGGAATATGTATTAAAATATAAGACCTTAGGGTTGTTAAAAACAACAACAACAGAAGCAGCAGCAACAAATGGTTATTGTTTAATAGTGTTGGCGAGTCAAGTTCACAATGGGCCAACTGTCTGGGCTATTTTTTTTTCTTTTGGGTCAACTTCCAATAAACTAGAGTCATCTAAGAAGAGGGAAATCGCGGGGGGGGGGGGGGGGGAGGGATGCTCCTTAAGTTCTGGCTGTCGGCATTTTCTTAATTAGTGGTTGCTGGGTGAGGGTCCAGCCCATTTTAAGTGGGGACACTCCTGAGCTGGTGGTCCTGGGTTCTCTATATTAATAAAAAATAAATAAACTGAGCAAGTCAGTAAGCAGCATTCTTCATGGCCTCTGCATCAGCTCCTGGCTCCAGATCCTTGCCCTGAATGCTTTTAATGATTGACTGTGGTGGGGAAATATAAACAGAACAAACTCTTTCTTCCTCAAGTTGCTTAGGAAGTTTCACCGTCAGGAGAGATGAGTTTGGTGTCTTCCAGTTTTTATGTCCTTTTTCTAAGGTGTTGAATTACTCCTTTTCTAGTTTGTAAGAGAAGTTCCCCAACTTCTAGCATAGGATCCTTCCATTTTGGCAGCTGCCTGGTAAAGTCCCCAAACAATAAAGGAATCAGGCAACTTCAGGAGAGCAGAGCCCCATCTCTCACCAGGATGCTGTCTAGCCCACCTCCATAAATCCCGGCAAAGTCCACACAAAGTCCAGCCTGCCACAGTTATAACAGTAAATTGCCAAACTACGGTATCTTGTGGTTCTTCCAAGTTCACAAGGGTGAAGGAACTAGGGTGACCCCAGGGAAGTGCCTTGCCTTTTCCACTGTGACCCGGTCTCTAGGCCCTAAGCCTGTGCCTCAGCAGTGCAGGAAGCCCCCAACCCACGTATGTCCAGCGGCCTGTGGGTCCAGCTTCTCTAGCGCGCGATCGGCCAGGCGGCGCAAGCTGACGTCACCGCGGCGGAGCTTTAGGCGCCTTGGGAGGCGGGCAGAAGCTCTGGGCCAGCGGGCGGGCGTGTGCCGGATGCAGTCTGGGCGGCTGGGCTGCTGCTCAGCTAGGGACAGCTAGGTGTGGGGAGCACGAGAGCCAGGTGAGTGCGTGCTCGGCGCCGCGTGGGGGTGGCGGGACTGCGGGTCGCGCTGTGCGGGCCAGGGGACCGCGTCCCAGGTGTGGTTTTTGAAAGTTGAGTAGGAAACACTGACAGTTCAGTCGTTTCTCTTCCAGACACTTGGGCGGCATGGTGCTAGCGGGTCAGGACTGGAGGATAAAGTCCAACCCTGTTTGCTCCAAATATTTAGATAATTGCTCTTGGATGCATAGATTACACTGGCTGAGCGAAGTCAGTACTACAAGTGGAGGAGTTTTCAAAGGGGACTGAACAACCTCTTCTTAAGACCCCACCCAACACGTGGGGTCTAAAGTTTGTCAATTTTAGGTGGCTTGTTACTGGGCTCCCTTTGAAACCTGTCTGTGGTGAGTTGAGCTTTACTTTTATTGTCTATATTTTGTTCTTTGACAATTTCATATGTGGACATAAAACGTTCTGGTTACTTTGTGCAGTTGTCTGCTTTTACTGTTTTTGTTTTGTTTTTCTCAGAGTGTGTGTGTGGGGTGTCTTTCTATGATTCCCAGGCTAGCTAGGATCTCAAGCTTATATAATTCTCCTGCCTCAGCCATAGCAGCACAGGGGCTATTTCAGGGTAGCATCACACCAAACTATTGCTATTGAGTTTTAATAATTGACTTTAAAAAATTAACCAGTTTATTACAGTAGTTACTAAAATAATACTGAAAAAGCTTTTTTTGTGTGTGTGGGTGGTGGAGTCTTACTTTTATGGGTTTTTGTTGTTTTGTTTGCTTGTTTGTTTGGTTGGTTGGTTTGGTTTACAGTCGTTAACCCATTGGCTGGGAAGTCGTTGAGAGATTTTAAGCTCATAATTAATTTACTTATAAAGACAAATGAAATATTTAGGGAGTCATATTCAAAGGCGGCAGTACACCAGCCATTTAAAGCACAGCTGAATGGATACAGACAGACCAAGTTATTTCTTCAGCTCCACTCATGATTAATCTCAACGAAGGTGTCCATTTTCCCAGGAAGGGCCAACACCAACGATGAAATTAGAGACCCAAGGAGCCTGGGTTGATCCTCGGCATCTCTGACTGTTGAGCCTGGGGAAAGGCTATAAGTTAAGCTCAGGTAGCATCTGGTAACTACTTGGCTCTAAATTCTTCAAGTTCTCCCACAGGGTAAAGAGTAACTTTCTAGAAAGTACTAAGTTTTGTGGCTTCCCTCAGAAGGCATTCCAGGAGAATGTCTTAGGAAGAGGAAGAGTTGCTGAGGGCTCAATGACACCAATGGTCCTTACTCAGGAGAGCTGTCCTGGTCCCTGGGCCACTGTGCTTATACAGCAGAAAAGAAGGGCTAGAATGTAGGGGACAACAAAGTTATATAACAACAACAACAAAAACAACTAATAATAATAATAATAATAATAATAATAATAATAATAATAATAATACAGGGATGAGCAGGAGGAGGAGGAGGAAAGCAGTTCACATTACAAGAACCATTAGTTTGACTTAAAATCTTCATATCCTTGGAACAATTACAAGGCGTGGACTTTAGCAAGTGTATTTTACAGCCACTGTCATGCTCGCTCTCAAGCACCCAGGTAGGCATTTTAACCACTGAGTCATAGGGAAGGGAATCTAGAGCACCCAGGAGATAAGGGCTATTGAACTTTTATCTGTGTTCACCATGTGTGTCTGTCTCTCATTTTATCTACTCTTTCCCCTCATCCTCTTTCTCTCTCCCCTCCTCTCTGCCTAACCTAAGCACATTGTGGGAGGGCACTGGTGTCCTTCCTCAGGCTACCCATCATGTCACCTTGCTTTTTGAGAGGGCCTCACCAACCTAGGCCCAGGGATTCACCTGTCTGCCTCCTGCTGTCTCACCAGCACTGGGATAACAACTCAGGTCTAATTGTTTGTGAGTACTGTGCTGACTGAGCTAGCTCCTTGGTCCCTGAATGTATCTTTTCTGTATATCCTGATAGTTTTTACAGCACGCACTATAAAGGCCTGCAGGAAGGAGACGAGAACATGAGTTGATGGGGAAATGCAGAGTGAACTTGTGTCTACAGACTGAGCCCTTCCTTTCCTGTCATTAAATCAACCACTCCACATCTCTAAGACAGTTTCTTCTTCAGATCAGGGAACTGGGGAGTGTGTTAGCATGATCCGTATTTCATTTAAGGGACCCTGAATGGTTCCCTTGTGGGTCAGTTGAAGGTCCAGGGAAGTAGAAGGCTGGGCCGTGAACATTTAGCATTTTTGTCTGACTTGTTAGTAGAAATGCTACATCATTTAGTTGTTCACGCTGTTATACTGTGTAAGTGTTAAACAAGTGGCGTTATGACCTGAAAAAGGTTTACAGTGCTAGGGACCCAATTCTAGCTCATGTTTTCTTGCCCAGCTAAGACTGTAGTTGTGAGGCTCAAAGACGACTTTAAGATATTGTAAGTAACAGTGTGTAAAATACTAGATTAAATGCAATTTAAAATTTCAGTCGTGGCTGAAAGGGAGATGGCTTTTCGATAATAATTCAAATGTGCTGTACATCTTATATCTTGTCCAACACATCTTAGTTCATACTACACACGTTTTAAGACGCACATATAGCGAGTGGGTCCTGTTTTAGATGACATAGCTCTAGGGACATTAAATTGATATACTGATAGATGTTAATCTAGGCTGCCTTTTTTTTTTATCTTAAATTGCATTTGTAGTTGTAGCCTCTTGCTTTAAGTAACTACAGAATTGCTTCTAACAAGCATTTGTAATAAACACAGAAAGAAAATAATTGTAGGAAGAATAGAAATTGAGGAACTGAGATTTCCTTACTGTGTCAGTGTGTGCCTACAGTGGTGGGGAAACTTAGTTTTGTAACCTCATGATCTGACTTACATTAAGAATCTCTCTGACCCTTTGCTCCTGTTCCATAACATGGATGATGCTACTGTATTTGATCTTTGCCCTTTCCCAGTCACAGATCTCGCCCAAATCCTTAGTGTCTTCTGAGACTTTGTCTTTTCTTGTTCTTAATGAGGTTAAGCTTCACCACCGAGTTACATCCCAACCCTAACCAGAGGGCCAAGTTTTTCACGCCCCAGTTTGTATGAGTGAGATTGCCTAGGGTGGGGCTCCTGGGTAGCTGGAGGGTGGGCGTGGTCTCAGAAAGGTCTAGTGATGACAGAGTTAAGACTTTTAGCTCCACCTATGGACCACTGGAAAGGGAGGAAGAGGACTGGTGGTTCAGCTCTATAAAACTTAAGCTGCAATATCTGAACAGAAAGATTTACTTGGCTGTTTACATGCATTGGTGCCCAAGGAAGAGGCCATCTCTCAACTCTGTGGGAAAGAAGCTAGAAGCTGTCTTTCTGAGGACCCTAACTGAAGTCTCTGTGAGAAGGTATTTTTTTGACATTCACCCACGTCCTTTATAACACTCACCATGTAGCTGTTGTTGACCTGGAACTTGCTATTAGAGCAGGCTGGCCTTGAACTTGTAGTCATCCCCATTGCTCTGCCTTCCAACTGCTGGGATTATATTTACACACTGCCATGCTTGGCTAGCAATGTCCCATGCTGGACACTGGTAAACTAAGCACGGTGTCCTGCATTCTGTGAACCTATTTTTATTCAACCCAAGGGAGGCTGTGGGAACATGAGTTATTACCAGTCATTTACAAGTCCAAGTGACAGCCTACTACCTGGATTGATGTCTGAAATAGAGAGGCTGTCTAATGGGACTGAGCCCTTAGCTGATGGCCAAGTAGACAGAGGTGGAATACAATTGAGTTATTGGAAACTTAAGCTGGGTTCACTAGAAAGTTACTCAGTGAATGTGTCTGTCCCCAATCCAGCTGCAGCAATGGTCATTTGTGAGTGTAGTAGAAGAGAAACTCTGTGTATTCTAGATATTCAATATACCGCCTATGATAATACTTCAAGTTAAACGTGTATTTCAGAAGCAAAGAGCTATAATCTAGAAGTATAGCTTCTCATGACTAAATCTAGCAGTTCAAGTTTAATTCAAACCAGCCCACTCAATCACCTTCACCTTCAAATCCAAGCTACGAATGGAATTTATTTGGCATGTGTGGAACTGATTTACACTGTGAGTACGTAGCCACCTTAAGCAGTGGGTTCATTCCAGTACAGATTTTTTTTTTTGCTACTGAATTTCTCTAAATATACATTATATCTTGAATTCCAGGTACATATGCAGATCTCCTCCCCCCCAGGAGAATGTGCTCGGTCTCCTTCTGGTTCCCCCTATGGAAGCAGAGTTGTTATCCCCATGGGTCATAAATAGTTATCACTAACAACTGCTTTATTCTAAGAGATTGTCCAAGTGCCTTGTGTTGTCAACAAAAAATAATTGCCACTATTCGCTTCATTCTTTCACTACAAATGTGAAAAGATGCCACAGACTGCCAGGTTTGACCTCTTTTCACAGGAGGGGTTCATGACTGACTTCATCTCAGCTTCAACTAATTGTAAATTATGAATCTCAAGACATTTTTCATGTTTTTTTTAAAAAAATAAAATAATACATTACAAAAATGTCACTCACCTAGACTGAGTTCTACAGATTTGGGTTTAAAATATCTTCAAGACCAAAGATTACACTTTCAATATCAACATTGAAAATGTTGTTCATTTTCTTATTTGTCCTAATTTTGAAGAATTTGTTGACTTGCTACCAAGTTGAAGATAAACAGCACAGCAATCTAGTCCAGAGCAGTTGGTGGTGGCTTGCACAACTAACACAGCTGAGGGAGTGAATCATCTAATCTTAGCGCAGTGCTGTAGCACTGGTCACTTGATTTCACTTGCTTTTGCTTTTCCAGTCTTTTTTTTTTTTTTTTAAATCAGGGATTCATCTTAATTTGCCAGATTATAGCTGACTGTTATATATTTAGTTTCTTCCAACATATATAACAGTTTCAAATATATAAAGATAGCCTTATTTTGTTCATGATCTTGTGTATAGTGCATCTCCTGTATATTTGGTACTTTTTCTTTCTTTTTAAATTTTTAAAATTAATTTATTCATATTACATCTCAATTGTTATCCCATCCCTTGTATCCTCTCGTTCCTCCCTCCCTCCCGCTCTCACCCTATTCCCCTCCTCTATGTCTGTGACTGAGGGGGACTTCTTCCACCTGTATATGCTCATAGGGTATCAAGTCTCTTCTTGGTAGCCTGTTATCCTTTCTCTGAGTGCCACCAGGCCTCCCCATCAAGGGGATGTGGTCAAATATGGGGCATCCGAGTTCGTGTGAAAGTCAGTCCCTGCTCTCCACTCAACTGTGGAGAATGTCCTGTCCTTTGGCTAGATCATGTTTGATACTTTTTCATGACTGGGGTGATAATGTGTTTTGGGGAAACAATATCACGAAAGTAATGTAGCTATCTAAGTGCATCCTGTCAGTATTCCAGTGCGTGAGAAGCTCATCTATCTTATCACTGATGAGCATCACCTTGATGACTCACTTTTGCCTTTATGAATCAGGTGTGTCTTAGGAGATATACTTGAACTGTGTACATCCTGTTTCTCCTTAAACTGTTGTTCAGTGATTTTTGTCACGCACTTGGGGAATATGTTGTACTTTATAATTGTTTTAATGATATATTTTAAAGAAGTTTCAGTCTTGCATTTCTAATTTTTTTTCTCTTTGGAACAATTAGCTGTACTTTCCTACACTTATCTACCTATTTGTGTCAGTCCTGACTCATGGTATTTCACTATCCTTTGGGTCACAATCCCATGTTATCCCTATTTTATTTGCTGCTGAAATTGTCTCAGCTTTTGACACAAGGTTGATAGTGATATATATATATATATATATATATATATATATATATATATATATATATATATATATATATATATATCCCACTACCATTTTTTAGATCATTTCCTTCTTCTATAGTGTCACAAACATACGCTCATTGTCAAACTTGGCACTCTGGTTATGTTTATATAGAATGATATGAAAACTCAACTTGTTTTTCTTACTAGCTATCCTCTGAGCCTCTGTTTTATGCTGTGCATAGAATCCAGGGCCTTGTGCATCGGTGCATGCCAGTAGACACCCTCTTAGTACATGTGATTTCCACCTACACTACTACTATACTTAGCTTCTTACACAGGTAAGACCTGATTATTGTCCTAAATTTGGAGTCTTTCCTTTTATGAGAAAGAGATAAAATTGGCAAGATTTATGTGTTTTAAGTGAATGGCCAGTTTTAAAAAATCAAATATTGACGTTATAAGTATTTTAAAATAGACACTGCATACATTAGCTTCTGTTTATTAGGCTCTGGTAAGGAACCAGGAATATTTTATTAGCTTAGTAGCTTCATCAAGCCCGAATGTTCGTGAGAGGAAGTTGTGTAGAGCCTCTGAAATTTTCAGTGTCCTTGCATCAATTGTGAAGCCTTTTCTCTTTAGTGTTATCTTTGGGCAAGACTTTAAACTTGCTTCTTCCTTCTCAAAATAAACAAAAGTCCTTAGAAATATTTTTCTTTCCTCTGATTTTTTGAAGTTCAGAACACAATGTAATATGCACAGAATTTGAGACATTCTCCCTCTATGGGTTTTTTGGGGTTTTTTTTTTTTTTGGTTTTTTTTTTTTTTTTTTTGGTTTTTTTTTTTTTTTGGTTTTTGAGACAGGGTTTCTCTGTGTAGCCTTGGCCATCCTGGACTCACTTTGTAGACCAGGCTGGCCTCGAACTCACAGCGATCCGCCTGCCTCTGCCTCCTGAGTGCTGGGATTAAAGGCATGCGCCACCATGCCCGGCCTCCCTCTATGGTTTTTTAAACCTTTGGTTGAATTTATAGTGGTGAAGTGTTCAGTTACATTTCAAATAAATGTTGATGCTATTCCTGTTAGCAGTGGCACAACAGCGCAGGGATTCATTTCAGAGGGCACAGATTACAGAAAGCACTAGAAACCAGAATTGTTAAATATGCAGATTTTCTTCTTCAGAGGAAGGAGATGGCATCTGTTTACCTGGAAGGCTGGAAGTAGGTGCTGTCTGGTAACCTGGTACCTTTTACAGTTCTATGGAGCCAGCCTTCAATGGAATCCCCCGATATCCCAAGCAATCCTCTCAGTCAGTAGAACTATCTTCATGTTCTATAAATCTTTGCTCTCTAGGCCCTTATCCAGAACACTGTTTATTACTTAATGTAACTCATTCTATGGTAAAGGTCACAGGTGCTTTGCCAAAGAGATGCACTTTGAATTGCTCTCTGTGTAGCTGATGCTTGGCCTTGAATGTCTGTGGGCCACCATGTCTAGCTCTTCCTCCCACTCCTTTGTGTTCCCTCCCCCTCAAATTATTATCTTCTTTAAGTGTGTGTGTGTGTGTGTGTGTGTGTGTGTGTGTGTGTGTGTGTGTGCAAAACCTGCTGAATCCATTGAGTATTGCTGCTATGTATGTGCGTTTAGAGGTGACCACTTCAGATTAGACAGCCTATCTCTCAGAGGCCTTTTCCCTTGAGTAAACTGATTCTCCCTCTCTCAGCTGCCATTAATGACCCAGAGTTCTTCATCTAGGGGTGGTACTTTGTGAGATTTTCCCCATCTACATTGGCAGGTGTTGTCATATACATCTTGTTTAGGCTACCATGTGGTCCAGGTTTCATGGGTAGGCTTACCTGTCACATATAGAAGACACTATTTCATGTCAGACACCCTAATGCTCTGGCTCTTATAATCCATCCATCCCATCATTTGGGATGGTCTCTGAGTGTTAGGTCTTCAGGAAAGAAACAATACACACTGTAGAAAAGACAGTATCGTCAACAAATGATGTTGGAAAACAGGTTGTCCACATGTAGAAGAATGTAATTAAGCTCTTACCTATTGCCATGCACAAAAATCAGTTCTAAGTGGATGAAAGTCACTAATGTGAAACTGGAAATGTTGAAACCACTAGACCAAAAGACAGGCAATGCCCTCTAATATATAGGTGTATAAGAGGACTTTCTTTCTTTCTTTCTTTCTTTCTTTTTTTTTTTGTTTTTGTTTTTGTTTTTGGTTTTTTTGAGACAGGGTTTCTCTGTGTAGCCTTGGCTGTCCTGAACTTGCTTTGTAGACCAGGCTGGCCTTGAACTCAGGTTGATCCGCCTGCCTCGGCCTCCCGAGTGCTGGCATTAAAGGTGTGTGCCACCATGCCTGGTGAGAGGACTTTCTTAATAAGGTCCCATTTGCTCAGGACTTCAGGCCAACAATTGACAAATAGGACCCTGAATCACAGACCTTAATGTGAAACTCGAAATGCTGAGTCAGCAAGAAGAGAATAGAGGCAGTCTTCTACAAGATGCTGGTGAATGCACGGGCTTGATGAAAAAGAGTCCATTTTCTCAAGAATTAAGGCCAACAGTTGACAGATAGGACCCTATGAAATTTAAAAAGCATTTGTACAGCAAAAGAAACAGTCAGTTGAGTGAAGTAAAATCCAGTATAGAAAGAATCTTTGTCAGCTGTACTTTTCATAAAGGAGTAATACCAAGAATATATAAAGAAATCAAAAAACAAAAAATAAAGGAAGCAACCTAATTAAAAATATGCTATAGAATGAGAATTTTCAAAAGAAAAATGAGAAATGACCAAGAAGTAGCTGTAGCAGTGTTCAACATCCTTATCAATTGGGCAAAATATAAGTTAACAATACTTTAAGATTTCATCATACCCTAGACAGAATGGCTAATATCAAGAAATGCTGTGGAAAATGTGAGTAAGTGAGAGCACTTGATATTGGTGCTATTGCAAAAAGGTGGAAATAATCAATTTTAGAACAATTCTTTGATATACACAGAATATTATCATTTCTTATGTATACATAAGCATACTTTCACATGTAATGGGATAGATGTACTTGTTTATTTTCACACAGATTAAATATTATCTGGGATGTTCAATATTTTGACTTTATAATCCTTGGTGCTGTGAATGCCACTTCACGTAGACATATACAAAATAGCAGTAACATGCTCATGGCTACTTGATAAATTGTTGCAAATTCTGTTATAATCTCAAGCCAAAATTCCTGTAATGATTTTTTTTTTATTAAGATCAAGTCAACACTTCAAACAGCATTTTTAAAAAGTCAAACAATTTAAGACAAAGATATATTTAATAGAAGATATATTACCTAGATATTTATGAGGAATAATGATACGAAAACATGGCTTTATTTTATATAATGAAACCATTATACTTCTTCTTCTTCTTCTTCTTAAGATTCATTTATTTTTATTTCATGTGTGTGGGTATTTTTGTACCATAGGTGTGTGCTTGTTGCCTCAGGACACCAGCAGAGTGTGTTACATCCCCTGGAATTAGAGTTACAGAGAATTGTGAGCGTCTGTGTGGGTGCTGGGAATCGAACCCATGTCTTCTGGAAGAGCAACAAGTGCTTTTAACCTATAAGCCATCTTTCCAGTTCACCTTTATGTTTCTTTAAGAGTAGAAAATGTTGTGCAGTAGTAAAATTGCACATTTTTTTGCAATTCATAACACATAACAGTCAAATCTAAGACAAGGTATTTTAGGCATCACTTATTGCTGTTGTATGGTGGTATATGCAATGCCTCGGGCACGTATTCTATGATGAGACATGGGTGAGCTCTGCCAGAAAAACCATAATTTCATCGTGTGTTTGATTTTAAAACTGTATTTACTTTTGAACATTTATTCAGATACTTTTTACAGTTGCCACATTTTCTGTGAACCACCCCCCCCCCATTTAATTCCAGGGCTATATATGGAGTTGAGACCCATAGTAGAAGAAGATATTCACAAATAATAAACCTTTTCTCTTGTTAATTGGGTCTTTAGCTTGTGGTTTTATACATACCCATGTTCATATGTGTGCTTACACACATGCAGGTATATGTGTGGAGCCCAAAGGTCGATGTTGGATCTTGCGCAATTGTTCTTAGATTTTGAGACAGAGTCTTTCACAGAACTTGGAGTTTGCTGATTTGGCTAGACTGGCTGGCTGGAAAGCCCTGGGAATCCTCCTGTCTCCATCCCCTAACACTGAGTTGTAGGCATCCCTGACATTCTTACATAGTTGGTGGGAACTGAACTCAGTTCCTCATGAGTTAACAGCAAACACTTTACTCACTGAGCTCTATCCAGAGTTCTTGTTTTGTTTTTTGTTTGTCTACTTTTGTCAGTTCTCATTTTGTTTTTTTATTTGCCCACTTTTGCAGTTATTTAGTGTGTGTGTGTGTGTGTGTGTGTGTGTGTGTGTGTGTGTGTGTGTCACAATACACCTGTGAAGGTCAGAGAACAGCTTGTAGTAGGTGGTAGTTGGTTCTTTCCTTCTTCCGTGTGGGCTGAGGGTATTGAGCTCAGATTGTCATCCTTGCGGCAAGTGTACTTACCCACCGGAGCATCTTCCTGGCCCGTTTTGCCTTTTTAAAAGTCTCAGAATGTGTATGCTGAAGCTCTACCACTGAAGCACATCCTCAGCCTATTGTAGATTTTAGTTCCTGAATTTTAGCAACAGGGAGAAGTGCAGGGAACGGATTCACCTTTCCTAAAACAGCATTTAGGAAAACCTAAGGCAGAGGCGTGGCTATTGGGGGAGGAGGTTGTGGCCCCGTGGTTAAGAACACTCATTTCCCCTTCAGGAGACCTTCCCAGCACCCACATGACAGTTCATAACCACTTACAACTCTGGTTCTAGGGGATCCTGCACCGTTTACTGTCCGTTTCTGGTACTAGATGCTTATGTGGTACACAGAATTTGCAAGCCAACTGTCACGCACACGAAATAAAATAAAGGTTAAAGAAAACTTAAGGAACCAGAGAGCTGACGTAGCAGGTTAAATGTAGTTGCCGATGTCCTGGAAGACCTAAGTTTGGTTCCTGGCACCCATCTTGGGCAGCTTGACCACCTTTAACTCCAGCTCCAGAGGATCCAGTGCCCACTTCTTGCCTCTTTGGGCACCTACACACAAATGGCATGCACAGAGGGTGACATATAAAAGGTTAAAATCTTTTTAAAAAATAATTTATTTAGATTACATCCTGATTGTTCTCCCCTCACTTGTATCTTCCTGTCCCCTACCCCCTACGCCCTTTCACCCTATTCCCCTCCCCTAGACCTCTGACAGAAGGGAACTAACTTCCGCATCATATGATCACAGCCTACCATGTCTCATCTCATCTGGACAGCCTGCTTCCTCTTCTTCTGAGTGCCTCTAGGCATCCTCACCAAGGGGAAGTGGTCAAATTGAGGGCACCACAGTTCATGTCAGAGGCAATCCCCACTCTCCCCACAGCTGTCCATTGGCTAGATCTCAACAGGGGGACTAGGTTTATTGCTTGCATTGACCTTGGTTGGTACAGCAGTTTGTGCAGGCCCCCCTGGGTCCAGATCCTCCAGCCTTGATGGTTTTCTTGTGGGGCCCAGGGCCCGTCTGTGTCCCCATTCTTCCATACCATTCTCACCTGGAGTACAGTATACCTGGAGTACAGATCCCAGCATCTGTCCCGATTCCCTGCTGAGTGGAGACTCTCGGTGGACATGCTCCACCACACAACAAGGACATTGGCTCAGCTATGTTCATAGCAACATTATTTGTAATAGTCCAAATTTGGAAACAACCTAGATGTCTCTCAGACATCAGACTGTTGGCTATTTACACAGTGGAATACTACTCAGCTATTAAAAACAAGGAAATCTTGAAATTTGCACGCACATGGATTGAAATAGAAATGATCATCCTGAGTGAGATAACCCAGACCCAGAAAGACATGCATGGCACATACTCACTTATATGTGGATATTAGCCCAACGCGGATGACCTCTAAAATGTTAAAATCTTAAAGAAAATAAAAGCTTGAGGGAAATATATTTTTGCAAAAGTACTAAAGAGGACAAGGCAGTTGGCCATCTAGGAGGGTGTTCTTTGTGCTTAGTTGGTTTTAGCAAAAGTTCATGTCTCTGAGCCCAAGAACCTGAAGTCCTTTCGGGTAATCCTCATTTTACCCCACACCCTTTTGCAAGAATATCTGCCTTAGTTTTCTATGCAAACTGGACCTTATTTCTGCACATAACTCCTAAGCTTTTCCCAGCATTCACCATATAAGACCACAATTAGTATTATGAGCCTCTGGCGTATTTATTGAATATGTATATGATCTTAGTCACAGTTTCTATTGCTGTGATAAAACCCCATGACCAAGAGCAAGTTGCTAGGGAAATTAGTGTTCCTTATAAATACAGCCCTGAGGGAATCCAGGGTAAGAACCTGCAGGATGGAACTGAAGTGGCACCCAGGGAAGAGTGTAGCATCTCCTGGCTTGTTCAGTTTTCTTATACACCTCAGGACCACCTATCTACCCAGGGGCAGCACCATCAGCAGTGAACTGGGCTCTCCCATATCATCAATCAAGAAAGAAAATGCCCCACAGGCTTATCCACAGGCCATTCTGGTGGAGAAACTTCTTTTTCAGTTGAGATTCCCTCACCCAAAATGATTCCATCCTGTGTTAAGTTGACCTAAAAGTAGCCAGAACACAGGATTACCTCCCATTAGGAGGGCATCTCCCTATCTGCCTTGTCCTCAGATCACTGCTACCATGATGTAAAGGCCTGGAGCCCTGTCAGTGGGCTGACTCCAAACTAATCACTAAGTAATCTTAGACTTTTCAGTACTGGATGCTTTGAGGTAGATGTGCCAGATGTGGGGCACAGGAAAACCACTGGTCAACAGAAGAAAATTTAAAAGTAAGGAGTGATTTTTGAAGTTAAAATGCATGGTTCATGTGCTTTTTCATTTGTTACCCAAGACTTCTAACTCCTTGTTAGTACTAGTATCTTTGCATTAATGTCAGTAAGTAGTTTAAACCACTTAATCAGTGGCTCTGAGGTTGGGATTAGCTCTTCATATTCCTCTATTGTTTGTAGGAAAGAAAAAAGCCTAAGGGTCCAGGTGTGAACCCTTACTGGTGGCTACCCTCGCATCTTCCCACGTGCATAGTAGTTAACAAGTGGGCAAGGATATCTAGCTGCAGAGTTTACCTGTGTATTGATCTACTTTATATACTTTTCATTATGTAGAAATCAGGTTTTGCTCTTGGATTAAAGTAAGCTTATGGTAAAAGAGATAATTCTTACTTTTGAAGAAGATTAACATAGCAGGATGCAGAGAAGAAAAAGGCTCAAAACTTAAAAAAACAAAAGCAGAAAGGAGTGGGATCTTACTGATGAGAAAACAAGAGGACAAGAACTGGTGAAGCCTGTTGACCCCAGAAAAGAGGCAGATGGGAAAAGGAAGGGGAAGCTATGCCATTTGGAAGGACTTTCAGCTTGGATAAGATTTGTAAAGTTCTTTGGAAGAGTTTTTTTTAAGAGTGTGTGTGTGTGTGTGTGTGTGTGTGTGTGTGTGTGTACATTCAATCATTCATTTATTCGCCTTACATGCTGCTTGTATCCCCATCCCTCCCCACCGCCTAGACCCACCATCCCCTTCCTCTATCCCTCAGAAAAGAGGAGCCCCCGCCTTCTCATACATCCCAGCTCATCAAACTGTCTCAGGAATGAGTGTATCCTCTTCCCTTGTGGCCTGGCAAGGCAATCCTGTCAAGGGAGAGCAATCGAAAAGATGGCAAGAGAGTCCATGTCACAGAGAGACCCCCCACTCTCACTACTAGAGGACCCACATGAAGCCTGAGCTGCCTGTCTGCTACATCTGTGTAGGGGGCCTAGGTCCAGTCCAGGCAAGGCCATTGATTGGTGCTGCAGTCTTATCAAGACCCTCTGGGCCCTGGTCAGTTGGCTCTGTTGGTCTTCTTGTGAGGCTCTTGTCACCTCCGGGTCCTTTTCTCCTTCCCCCCTCTTTTCCACAAGGCCCCCTATGCAGAAGACCTGGGATAGAGAAATGAGAAAATTCCTCTCAATGGGTGGTTCCCTAGAAATCAGGAAACAAGAAGGTTGGGATGCTGAATTTTGTCACAGGAAAGTCTGCATATGGTTTGATTTATTTTCCTTTGTGTTAAAAAAAAAAAGTGCCAATCTACTAAGCAGTACACATGACAGGAAGGTGCCACCACAAGGAAAGATTACTGTGACTGTAGGGGTGGTGGACACTTTTCTGAGTCATCTCAGTTAACGAGAGATTACTTGTTGTGGTATGTATGGAAGTCTTATACTTTCTTTGATTTTAATCCTGAGTGTACTTTTTTGTTTCAGCTTAGGGTAATGCATTTTCCTATGAGAACTCTAGAATTTGTTTCTGTTCTCCCTCCCTTCATCTACGTCTTCCTCACCTCTGCTGGGTGATATTCCAGAGTTAGACCTGTCTAATGCATTGGGCTGTAACCCTTGAGAAAGTCTGTAGAACTCCTTAGGAATTATGTGGCTGCTCAGCAGTGAGGATGCAGACACAGCCCAGCTATGGGGACCACAACCAACTCCACACACTTCTAACGTCCTTACCAATTTATCAGTTCTAGATCACCAGCTGCTGGCATGGTGATCTTTCTTTGGTTCTTCAGCTCCAGTTGTAGCCTTTTATTAGTGAAAAATATTTTTTAAAATCTCATTTTCATCTTGAGCCAATGACTAATTTAAGTCCAGTGGTATGTTCTTGATTCTTACTGTGTTTTGGGAGGATACAAAGTGGCCATTGTGGCTGGTCACAGTGGAGTTGTCAGTAGGAGACTTGACTGGAGACATACATAACTTGTTTTCTGAAGATGTGGAGATATTTAACAAAATACAAGTGAGGTAAAGTTCCTACCTCACTTGTGCCTTTTTTTTTTTTTGATTGCCTCAGGAGAAAAGAACTTTGGTGAGTTGCTATGGTTCCTTGTACTACTGCATTAAAAAAATAGAGTGGTGAATGCTAAGTTTAGGACATAAAAATTATTCAGAAATTTATGAGTTTTGCCCATTTTGCCTAGGCACACCTTTGAATTCCTTTGTATGTATCCTGCCTGTTTCTTTTGGAACTTCATTCTGAGACTTGAAACTCTCATCTATTTGGGAGAATACTGCCCAGAATTTCTTTAAATATTGGTTCTACTCTATTCCCCCTTCCCAGGTCTCTAGTTACAGGTATGAGAGATTATGATAAACCTTTCTCCCTCCTTTTTTTTAAAAAATGAAGTTCTCCTTAAATTTGGAGGCTCTCTTTCATCCATGGAGGCACTTTTCCCCCCTCATTTTCAAATTTTAATCCTATATGTTTCCTGCATAAGTTTCATATAAACCAAAATCCTAGGAAGAAGGGGACAGAAATGAAGTAACTCCAGCCCCCTGAGCCCTTTCTCTCCTGTGTCTGCACATATAAATCTCACACACAGGAAACATAACTCATGAAAAACAGGCAAGAGAAAGCTCTTCACAGATTGATGACATTTAAACATTAAAACTAGTTTACTGAATGTGACATGTTAAGGCTGTTTCATAAGTTCAGTTCACCTTATGTCTCGGTCTAATCAGATTTGTAAGGGGCTTTTTAGTAGTGTTCATTGTGAAGCATTTTAAACTTGATCTGTAAATTTAATTCTCAGGGTTTAAAGTTCTGAATTGGTTAATCACTCATTTGAAGTAGCTAATACGTTTTACACTTATTTGATTCTAAAATTTAAATATATTTCCCTGTTAAGGTTTTGTCATTGGAGATAATTTGGAAGTTTATCTTCTTGAAGGGGAGAAAAGACAGAGGTGTACAATCCGGCAATCAGAGAATCCTCCTTAACTAAGCCCACTTTCTAATAGCAATGTCACAAACTCTAAGATCACAAAATGATACGATGAACTGACAGGGTCTTTATCCTGTAGTCTGAATTTAAGTTTTATTATATGCACTTAAAGCTAGATAAGATGAGAACTTTTTCATCTTCAGTTACTTTTGAGGACTTTGTGCATTGGTTGATTAATTATGGTCCTGTTTTTGTAGACATTTGAGAGCAAGTGTGAGCAGAGGACTCAGTTATGGCTCTTCCATGTTACCTGATTGAGGTGGTTCTTAAGCCAGGGATATGAGAAGAATGGTCATTTGGAAGGAATCTACAGACTAACAGAACACTTTAAAAACTTGCTTTAAAAGTACTATAACCTTGGGCTGGAGACATGGCTCAGTCGCTGAAGGCTAGGCTCACAACCAAAAGGAACACTATTGTTACCTGTGTTGTGCTGACGGTCTCTTTATTCATATTAATAATTTACTGTTGGTGTTCTCTCTGTAGAAAAAATTCTAAAGATGTCTTCCAGTAATGACCACGTTTTAGTACAAATGTCACAGAGAAACACCAACGGCCTTCCTGGAATGAACTCCAATGACTCAAAGATGCCTACAGGAGATGTGCTAAGTTTTCGTAACATCACCTATCGAGTGAAAGTGAAAAGTGGGTTTTTAGTCCGGAAAGCAGTTGAGAAAGAAATACTCTCGGATATCAAGTAAGTGTATGACCTCTTTAAAAGATTGTTTTATTTATCTACAGTGACCTTTACAGAATTTTTATTAACAAGTTGCCGTGAATACTTCACTTCATGTCTTTGTATATATGTGTGTAGACACATGTTTTTATTTCTTTAGTCTAAACTAGGAAATCAATTACCTGATCTCTTGTTAGGCATATATTTTACTTGCATAGGAACTGTCAGAACTTTTAAAAAATGGTCTCATCCTTTTGAGAAATTGACCATTTTAATATACCATTTTGTTAAGACTGGTAAGTCTTTTCATTAGAGATAGAGGTCTGACTTTGCAATTTATGGTGTGTTCATTATAAAGCTGTAATTGTAACCTCATATTTAGTTTTCCAGTTTTTTTTAAATAGAAGTTCTGCTAATACACTTTTTTATACGTGTGTGCATTTATTTCATCTGTTATATTCTAGTAGAAATAAAGGAGGTGGAAATGCGGTATAATTTGAAAGTCATTTGATTTTTCAACTATGCCTGTTTTATTAAATGACTTATTTATGGTGAGCTGATTGCGATGGTTCTGAGACTGGGTTGGCCTGAGGCATTGCACTATTACAACTATCCTTGGGGCTGAACGTGCTGTCGTGCCTCCCTTTTCTTTAATCCTAACTAAGAATAGGAGAGGTCTGCTAACTGCAAAGCAGTTATCATTTGTACATGCTTAGGTAGAACAGACTTATGAAAAAATGCTACTCTTGTGAAGCATAATAATCTAGGAATTAGGATGTAGCTTAGTGTTAGGTGACTTGTCTGTCATATACAAGGCTGTGGGTTCGGTCCCCAGTACCACACACAGAGACAGCCTGTCACTTCACGTTTGTATTGAAAGATAAAGAAGGTGATATTACCTGAATAAATACTCTTTGAATAGATTTACAGGACACACCGTGAGGTGGTACTCTGTGTGTAGGCATATGCCATGGTGTAATGTCAGGGATTCCATTCAGAGCTTTGTGCATGTTAGACAGGTGTTCTCCCACTGAACCACACTGCTTATAGTCTTATTTTACTTGTTACAGTCTCTGTTTTCTGTCAGCTGTTGAGATTTTGAGCTCTTAGTGTCCCACGTCTGCTGGCATGCCCTCCCCGCTCCTGTGGACATCTAGCCTTTGGAACCTTAAACCAAACTGAACTCTTAAGTTGCTTCTGGTCGTGGTGGTATACCACAGCAACAGGAGAACAATTGACACAACTGTATATTCTCCCAGGTTTCTGTCCTCCTCACTAGCATCATCGCTATTTGTGTTGGTACTCCTTTTCTTCCTGATTTGGTTGCAAGAAAACCTTCAGGGTAATTTTCAATTCTCCTTTGCTACTTTTATTTATTCCTCATTATTTTTTTTTAAAAGGATTTCTTTGGTACAGGAAGAAGTTCTAGTGTCACTGAGTAACTTACCCTGCCTGTGACCTGCACTCAGCTGATGTTCGTTTTTGTAGAAGATGGTTTTTATAACCAGGATCTGGGTACTTAGAACTTTCATTGCTATGGCAGTGTAATTGCCTCTGCTTTCTGAATGAGACGAGCTAGGGTGTGTGTGTGTGTGTGTGTGTGTGTGTGTGTGTGTGTGTGTGTGTGTGTATGTATGTATGTATGTATGTGCATATATAGACAGACATATACTTTTCTTTGAAAAAGTCTCTCATGTTCAAATGCACATAGATCTCGTTATTCTGAATGAGAGAAGTTAGTGGTGGATAAAGCTCTGGGGAAGGGGCAGTTAGTGGGCATCCACTCTCATGCATTCTAGGAGTTTCCTAGCTGGGCTTTTCTATAGCTATCTGTTTATAGATAATATATAATTCCTTATTAACATATCAAGTGTAATTTAATATTTTCCATTTGTTCTGAATTTGTGTGTTTTCTTTCCCCTCAATGTGTATAAAACTTGGCTATCATTTTCTCTCCCTCCCTCTTCTATCTTAGGGATTAAATCCAGGGCTCTGGACATGCTAGACAGATATTTTACTATCAACATACATCTCCAGTTTTCATTATTCTTAGTGTACTTGCTAATCAGCTTAGTTTTTTTTTATTCTGTCAGTAGTAGTAGTAATAGTAATAGCAGCAGCAGCAGCAGCAATACATAGAAAAAGTCTAATAAAAGTGATCAGGTGTTGTTGTTGTTTCTAATAATGTTGGTTTTTTGGCTTTTAAATCAAGATGTAATGAATCCTAAATTAACCTAAAATTCACCATGAAAACAAGGATGACTTGAATTCCTGATCTTCTTGTCTCTCTGTCCCCGATTCTGGATTACAGATGTGACCACCACCTCCCTCTAATAGGAAGGATTAGTACATTATTTGTGTAGGAAATAATAAAGGAGAATATGAAACTAAGTTTTCTAGATGTTTACTTATATCCACTAAGTTGTTTCCTATTCCTTATTTTATTAATAGAATTAGCTTTAAGTGATACATCATAACATAAAGATGACATTTAGTAATAGGGTGAATTCCTGCCTTATTTTGCTTTAAAAGTTTTTCCCTTAAAAGTCACAGACTGTATAACCTCATCAGTCAGGTGACTGAGCAGGAAGATTTCTGTGCTATGGAAATCCATCAGGGCTATATAGTTCTAGGCTAGCCTGGGCTAGAGTGTGAGGAACTGTCTTCAAACCCAAGTCTCAATCATAAAAATGCAGGTGCCTTTATTTGATAAATTTTGAATGCCTGCTAAGTTATTGATATTACACAGATTTTTTTCAGAGACTTTATATTTCACGTAGGAATTCAGAAACTGGAATACATTCACTGTGCTATTCTCTGCTGTGACATAGGTACAACTCGCTGTGAGTTGGAGGAACAGGGTGTCAGAACTGAGGAAGTGTGTGTGTTGCTGAGTTGTCTGTGTGTGGGGAAATGGGCCTCCTTCCAAACTGCCAGTAAGCAAAATAGGACAAAAGGATTGACAATTATCCACTAAATGCAATCAAAGTGACAGGGATCCCCAATATTTCATCCTCTGCATTCAGAAAGGTGAGCAGAGTCTTCGTGTGTCACAGTTCTTCCCAGAGGGAGAACCACACATGCAAAGGCTGTAAAGCAATAAACAGAGTAGGAAATGCCTTGAGAGGGATGGCAGAAGGGCAGAGGGTAGGGTGGGGCAGTTAGGAGATTGTAGGGCACAGAGTAGAACAGAGGTCATCAGCAGATGGTAAAGGGGCAGGTCATCAATTTTGAGCTGTATAAGCCATACAGCAGTGTTGTAACTGAGCTCTGGCTTCATGGCATGAAAGCTGATACAGCTCTGAAAACACAGTTCTTTTATTCAATTCACACTATTGGTGAAAACAGGGAGTAGGTGGCCAGCTGGACTGTGCTGATCCAGGAGGATCCAGCCTTTAGTTTTTCATGTGAGTATCTGCTTCTTCTCTTAGCTTATTCCGTGTCCTAAATGAGAGTCTCTGTGTCCATACATAGTGATGAGTGAGTGGAGTCAAAATTAACCAGTGCCCCAGATGCAAACACTTGGAATCCAACTTCATTATTTTCTTTAATGGTAGAATTTAATATAAATATAAGCCAACTTCAGAGACCTATTAAACTATCATAACACAGTATTGTTCAGTTTCTGCTTGAATCATTCTGGATTTCTTAGCCTTTATATAAGTAGATATTTTTATTTATTTTATTTTTTTACTCTGAATATTTTTATTACTTTATTTAGATTACAACTCAGTTGTTCTCCCATCACTTGTATCCTTCCATTCCTCCTACCCTCCCACCCCCACCCTATACCCTCCCTTAGGTCCATGTCCAAGGGGGATCTCCTCCCCCACTTTATGGTCCCAGGCTAACAAGTCTCATCCTGATAGTCTGCCTACTCTTTCTTTGAGTGCCACCAGGGCTCTCCACCAAGGGCAGCTCGTCAAATATGGGGCACCAGAGCTCATGTCAGAGTTAGTAGATATTTTCAAATACCGAAAGAGTTTTGTGGCAGTGGAGTCTCACTGGGGAAAAAAAGGTTCTATTCATTTTCAAAGCAGGTGCTAGGTAGCTACTGACATAGGAGATACATCAGAGGTATAAATACATGGACACTGCAAGTTTACCCTGGCGTTTCTGTGTCTGTGTGTTGGACAGTGTCTGTGTCTCTATGCTGGAGGGGTAGCACGTTGAAAGAATAAGAGATTTTTCTGTGTTACAGCTTGATTGAGCCTTAATGGCCCATTATTATATTTGTCTGGTATTTCACTAAGCGGTACATACATCAGTCAACAAGCAAAGCAAAAGGTACATTTCACCTTACCCCTACCAGCCATTGTATAGTTCTGATACATCAGGTACAGAAGGCAATAAATGGGGAGTTTCTCTGAGGTATAAGTGCAGGGTGACAGATGCACTGGACCTTTTATTGCTCATGACAAAGTGTAATCATAAGAAATGAATGAGGTAGTTGGCAGTTTTGGCTTTGGGTACCCTATGTAAAAGTAACTTTTATTCTCCTGGCTTAATTGTTATTTGGGAGGCCAGCTGCCTCCTTCTGCTAACCTAGGCCTAGTTCTGGAAGGTCTAGCCTCCATACGATCGCATCTAGGCTTAGAATGGTTTAGCCTTTGAAACTTACTGCTTAGTAAGTTCACCCTTACTTGTTCTTTCTGAGCTCTGGACTGGCTGGTTCAACTCAGCTGTTCTGGCTCAAATTTTTCTCCCAGCTGACTTATTCTGACTTCTCTCTTTGCCCCATAATTACTCTGCTTGGCCTCAAACTAACTCAGCGATCTGCTCTAATCTTTTGGCTTCTTCTCATTTTCTGGTCTGTTCTGTCTTCACCTGAGTTCTCCCTCTGCAGCCCATCTCTCTATTACTGTCCTGGTAAAACACTGCCTCCTTGCTCTGAAAACTGCCTCTTAAGTAGCTCCCTTTCCACTCTTTTCTGATGAGAATTGCTTGTATCCTATTCTGTGAAATATTCTCTGAATCATCACCTTTCCTGCCACTCAATTAGAGATCACTTTCAAACCTGGGTGCTTCCTTCTACAACCTAACTTTACCTTTGTTTGAGATTAAAGGCATGCCTGGACCTAAGTTTTTCTTTATCTGATACTTGCTGTATACCAGGCTGGTGTTGAACCCAGATGTGTTTGCCTCTGTCTCCTGGATTAAAGACATGTTTGTATTTCAGCCAGACCACACAGACCTAGAAGGTCTTTGGATGTGATATCTTGCCAGAACAGCTATATTCTGAATTAACTCCACAATGTTCGCTGTGGAAAAGTTATACCTATTGACCAGTTCTAGGGATTAACATGACACCAGAGTATTGGCTGAGCCAACTCGGGCCTCTCTTCACCATTCCTATGCACTTGTTCTTCTCCTTCTTGTTTATTTTCTTTAGCCATCCCACTTGTCACTATTATGATAAAATTCATGCTTTCTTAGATATAATCAGAGTCAACATTACTGCAGTGTTTCCTTCTTAGTCAATGTAAATATTCATTTAATTTATTGAAACAGACAGTTGTGTATTGTGTGCCTGTAAAGTCATTATTAAACACTTCACAGGAAAGGAGACAGTGTCTTCCAAGTGTGCGTTTTTCTCTATCAAATTAGTAACACTGTTTTCTTTGTTTCAAATCTCTCTCTCTCTCTCTCTCTCTCTCTCTCTCTCTCTCTCTCTCTCTCTGTGTGTGTGTGTGTGTGTATGTTTTATGAGAGAGAAAGAGAGACAGATAAACAGACTGGGACACACATATCACACATATGGAGGTCAGAGGACAACGTTGGGACATCAGTCTCTCCTTCTGCCTTGGCTTCTAGGGGTCAAACTCCGGTCTTCAGACATACATAGGCAGAGTTTTACCCACTTAGCCATCATGTCTTCCTGACGTGCTTTACTTTGGTGCTAAGTACTGGTGATGCTTCCATCCTAACACTGAGCTTTAATATACTTTGACTTTTCAGTCTGATTAGATCTTAGCGATGAAAACATAACCCACTGCTATTCTTCAAGTATTGATTGTGCTAGGTAGTAAGTAAAAACCATTTAAAGATGCTGATCATTATCTTTATTCAAAATCTGTTCTGCATTTTATGTTTGTTAAAATGTATAGTTGTAAAGGAACTCAAAGATCCCTTTAGAATCCCCCTTACTACCCCTTTCAGGAATCTGTTATTTTAAGAATGCTATGCTAGAATCTTTCTTATTTAAAAGGCTTTCAGTTGCTGCCACTGGGATTGAACCCAGGCTCATGCGTTTTAGACACAGGCTCTACCACTGAGTGGCAGCCCCGACTTAACATCAAGGAAACTGGAACATTGGCCATGCCATTTTCAAAGGATTAAGTTCTTTCAAGATGAAGTTACAAAAACAATAGTAAAAGAGAGGAATGGAGAAGGCCAGACTTCTAGTATCAGGGATGGTTTATCTTTAGGAGGTTGTGCTGGTTCGCAGTTTCATCCTCCTTTATCAATGTGTTTAGTGCATATGGTAAATTTAAGAACTTTCATGTAAAGTTCAACATTAAAGTAGTATGGTTTTGTTTCTAGTGGGATCATGAAACCTGGCCTCAATGCCATTCTGGGACCCACGGGCGGAGGCAAGTCTTCGTGAGTATAACATATAAATAAGCCTTTTCTGTTCATTAAGTGTCACGTTCACATGAACAGGTACTGGCTGATTATTTGAAGTATATATGTGGTCTGTGTTGTAGTTAATATGGAGTTGAACTTTCTCAAGGTTTTGTCCCAAGGACCAGAAAGACATACTAGGTTAAAGAGGGCTCCCCATTTCTAAGGACTAGGGGAGGGAGGGGAGGGGGGATGAGGGAAGGAGGATAGGACCAGGAGGCAATGAAGGAGAAGACTACAATCAGGATGAAAAGTGAGCAAATAAAAAATAAAAAATAAAAATGTGTAAAGGTTGATCAGGACCGATAGGTACTAAAAGTTTCCTTTTCTAAATTAAACAACAGTTAGACTTCCTTGTAGAAATAGTCCTATGAAATTGGACTTAGATTTGCTTCTCATGAGATAAGGGAGACTGTGTATGGCTTTGGGGAGGAAAGTGCTGTTTCTGTGTTAATCAGGAGTAATTTAAAAAAGAATCTTGCCATGGTTGGAGAAAACCTGAGAGAAAGGGTGAGAGAGAGAGGGAGAGAGAGAGAGAGAGAGAGAGAGAGAGAGAGAGAGAGAGAGACAGACAGAGACAGAGACAGAGACAGAGACAGAGACAGAGACAGAGACAGACAGACAGAGACAGACAGACAGAGACAGAGAGGAGAATGAAATAATTGGTGCCAATCTCTGCCTTTTTGTTCCCCCTGGCTAACTACTAGTCTATCAACACTGGCTCTGCGTTTCTTTCTCATTCTGAATGGATTATCAGCAGGGTCATGTATCTTGGCCAATAGGTATCAGTTTGGCCAATTATGTATCAATTTAATAGAACTAGAACGAAATGAGTCCATAATTTGACTCATTTAAGAAGACTAGTGGGAAATGAAATGGTGCCCCACACCTCAGTAGGCCTCCAGATATTAGCACCACTGATTCGTGATGGAAGTACTATTCAGGCTGTAAAACTCAGCATGTAGACAGGACCACCTGCCAAAACAAAAATAAAGACCTAATCTATCAAAGTACCAAGTTCTGGGAAAGCCTCTAAATGTACTGACGTTGTTTGTTGGCATCTGTGTTTAAGACATATTAGGTCAGGCTTAGTAATAACATATAATGAAGTGATTGGCATATAGTAGTAGACCATATTATATACTAGTGAGGAGGTAATGGAATGAAGTCATATTAAAAATAAAGGCATGTAGAGAAGGTATAACCGAAGTCATGAGAACTCATTAAATAGGAGGTTGCCTAAGTTGTGATCTCCAAGGTCCATTAACCAAGTAGGTCACTTGGGAGAAGTCTTGCTTTTTAAGTCACTGTTTTCTTGCTTTTATATTTTGAGGTTTGCTATACCACATTTTAAAAAAAAAAAGGAAGCTGAGGATTGAAAACACATAAACATGGATTTTGTTTTGTTTTTCTTATTTGATTTTGAGACAGGATGTCAGCTATGTAGTCCTGTCTAGGCTAGAACTTACCATGTAGACTGCCGTGGACTTGAATTTACATAGATTTTCCTGCCTCTGCCTTCTGAGCACTGGGGTGAAATGGGTGTGTTACCATGCTCAGCCTATACATTTGTCTTCAAGATATTAACTTATCAATCAGTTAAGTATGGACATCATTGACAGATTTTACATTTAGAGCAGCAAAGCAAAATGGCCCCTGTTAGAAGAGAAAAATCCTTATAACATACATGTCCCTTACAGGTTGCTAGATGTCTTAGCAGCCAGGAAAGATCCACGAGGATTATCTGGAGACGTTTTGATAAATGGGGCACCTCAACCTGCCAATTTCAAATGCAATTCAGGATATGTAGTTCAAGTGAGTATAAGCATATTTGGGCAATATATGTGCAAGTGCATTAGATTATAGTTTAGTTTGCTTCCAATTGGCTATATAACATGTTCATAGAGTCAATGTATTTGCATCAGATTTTCATAAACTTTCATTGGACTGGGGGTGATATCAAAGGGAAATACAGAGTGGACCTGGAATTTGACTCTGTAGGGCAGTGGTATCAGATCTGATGTCTATACAATTAAAAAAAAGTTTCCTCTTCCTTCACTTTCTTCCTATTGTAGATAGATGTCTTTGCCAAATCCTTTCACCAGGCAGCCTTGAGTGAAACTAGTAGTTTCACATGTGTTCTGTTCGGGTGTACAGCTGGGTGATGAAAATGATGCCATTGAACTTTGCAGGTGTCTGTATGTGCAGTTGCTGCATCTTAAGAGAACTTGCGGTTTACCGGTAGCCAGAATGTTACCTTGGATGTGTTATGTGTATGGATTGAACTATATATGCTCAAGTGAGTCATAGAAAAGACTCACATACCTCACTAAAATGCCACCTTGCCTTAAGGATGACGTTGTGATGGGCACCCTGACAGTGAGAGAAAACCTTCAGTTCTCAGCAGCTCTTCGCCTTCCAACGACTATGAGGAATCACGAAAAAAATGAGCGGATTAACACGATCATTAAAGAGTTAGGTCTGGACAAAGTAGCAGATTCTAAGGTATGAAAACCTCCCTTAATATGGCCAGGAGATAGCCTCGTGTAAGCAATATAAGCTTAAGTGAAAGTTTCCTATAATTTCTGTGGCCAAAAGTAATTGCTTTCTGTATGATGAGACAGGAGCTGGCTATATAAAAAAAAGATAGAAATTAAGGTTAAAACAAGCAAACAAAGAAAAAAACAGTAATAATAGCTGATTCCTGGAAATGGAGTTTGGTCCCCCAGGGAAATATGCCTCATATGGCTTTTCCTATATAAACTTCAACTACCCTCTTCTTCTGGTCTCAGCTTGTTATATATCTGCATGAACTGCTCTGTTACTTGTTGAATAGTTCTGAAGTGAGAAAGACCAGAATCCAAAGGGTCTTGCTCTGCATGCATCATTATGCTGGGACTGGGCTTCCAATATTGTGTTTGGTCACATTAGGATTTACTTACAATTTGTCCAATGTTCAAGTTTCTTATCTGTACTCTCTTCTTTTGACAGTTTTATTTCTCCTCCTTTCCTCATAACTCTCCTTTCTTCCTTACCTACTGTCAGCATTTGTTTCCAGACTCCTACATTCAAGGGTTTAGCAGATTTAAAAAAAAAATGGAGAAGGTGCTTCTCCTTTTGAATGTTTGTCAGGATCAGGAAGGGGAATGAGGCAGTGGATGGACTTTATAAATGTCCAGCCCATGTAGTTTTGGCTGAGCAGACCTTCGTCCTTTGGGTGAAAATGCTGTGGCTGTAATTTAACCCTCTCCTGTCCATAACCATTTTCTTCCTCAGAGGCTACGGATAATAGTGATGGGGAACTGTTGCTTCTCTTGATACTTGCTAGCAGTCTTGTCATGTGCTGTGTACTTTACTGAGAAAAATAACCTTGGGATGATGATGCCCTTTGACTTTATTTCTGAGTTACTGTGCTTGCTTTGCTTTGGTCCCATTTAGAAGATTGATTTTTGTCTTTCTAGAATGATCTTTTTCTTGACTCTTGTTTTCTTTCTTATTCCTTTCTTTCTTTCTTTCTTTCTTTCTTTCTTTCTTTCCTTCTTTCTTTCTTTTCAATGTTTATGCCACTTGGGCCTCATTTGTGTTAGGCAAGTGCTGTATTCTTGGACTTTATGTCCATATTATTCTTTACCTTTAAGCAGTCATTGAGATAAGTTGGTTGTTTAGATTTCCATGAGAAATACTGAAAGATACTTACTGAATTCTTAAAATTAATATAATCTAAATTTTTATTTTATAAAACATCAAACATAACAGAGAAATTGTTAGATAAAATAATGATATAACTGGCAATACTATTTGTATAGAGTTCTCAGTTGTTAACATCTTATGCCATAGTCTCTTCAGCTGTTTCTTACTGGAGTATTTTAAAGAAAACTTTACAGTCCTTTAACCCTTAATACTTGTTATGTACCTATTTAAGACATGAGACTGAGTATGTAACTTGGTGGTAGAGCATGTGTTAGTCTGTGCAAAGCCCTGGATTCTATCAGTAGCACTGAATAAATGAATAAATAAACACATAGAGGAGGACATTTACCTACTTTCTGCAATACCATTATTAGCTAATAAAACAAAAAACATTATATCATATTCTTTCACTTTTGCCAATTTGTTTCCAAAAGTCTCGTGTAATTGAGATTGTGTTAGGGCTCCATTGAGGGACATGAATAACATTAGATTGTAACCCCTTGGAGCTGTTTGGTTTCACAATCATTTACTACTTTCTGCCTCTCCCAATCCTTCCTACTGCCCCCCACAGTGACAATGAGTGGTTGAAAAGACTGAGCCAGGTTTATTGTGGAATATCTTATCTTCTGGATTTGTTTGAAAGGATGAATAAGAAGTTCTACAATGACTTAGTTTCCAGACAGCATCAAACTGGATACTGAAAAATGTTTATAAAATGCTGTGGTAGGATGTGACCTTTCTGTGTCCTGTCCCCTCCCCCTGGCATATGTGACCCATCCCCCGGACGATTGGGAGAGATACAGGGGTTCACGTTCTGGATGTTTAATAGATTATGGTTAGAGTGCTCCCTTTTCCTCTTGCTTGCCTGTTTCAGGCTGAAAGTTTACTATATCTTTTAGTGTTCTCCTTTGTTCACTACCTTAAAATAAAACATGTCAGCTGAAGGAATAGCTCAGTTGGTCACCTGCTTACAAGCATGAGGACCTGACTTCAGTCCCCAGAGGCCAAGTAAAACAAGCCTCATGTGGTGCACACTTGTGATCTTAGCACTGGGGAGGCAGGGATGGGGCTTCCTGAAACCTAGCCAAGTTGGTGAGAAACACTGTCTGAAAAAAGAAATTGCAGCCTTCTGAGGAATAAGTAACTGTTAAGAGCAGGGACTTCGTTTCAGGTCAGGCGTCCTTGCAGCTCTAACCAGAGCCTTAGTTTACTCATCTGGTAAAAAGAAACTGCCTTCTCCTGGGTATTTTGTTGTTTGTGAACCAATAGTCTTCAGAGTGATGACAATAAATTGTCTCCACAAGAGACAAGTGGTAGAGCATGTACTTACAAGAGACTTGTGGGGACAAACGGGTCTGCACATGTCTGTCTACCAAGTGATGGCAACTATGTTCATTCTTGTTGATAAAGATGACACTTGCTTTAGGTCGGAACCCAGTTTATTCGCGGTGTCTCTGGAGGAGAAAGAAAACGGACAAGCATCGGAATGGAGCTGATCACTGACCCTTCCATCCTCTTCCTGGATGAGCCTACAACTGGTTTGGATTCAAGCACAGCGAATGCTGTCCTTTTGCTCCTGAAAAGGTACACGGTACAAAAGCACTGGTCTTTTATTCATTTAATACCTCGTCACTTCTGTGTGGCAGTTATTCTTTGTGCAGGAGACTCAGGAGTAAACAACAGACTTTCTTCCTAGTTTGTTGAAGGAAAAGAAGAGCTACTAAGAGCGATGAAGCAAGAACATGGGGCACAATGGCTGTGTGGGGCTGACTTGCTGTGTTAAATAGCAGGAGGGTCACGGAGGATCTCAGGCATGGACAGGGGACCTGGGAGTGAGGGAGTGAGACCTGGTTGTATCTGGCAACAGAATCTGAATGGAGGGAACAACCAGTGGCCCCGAGGCAGATCATGTCTGTGTATGTCTGGACCATCAAATAGACACAGGAACCCAGTTACCATAGGGTATTACAAAGATAGTGTACAGTTACAACAAAAGCCCACAGGCTTGGTGGCTTAACAACAGAAATCTGCCCTTTCAAGCACTGCTGTGCAAACTAACTAGCAAAAGTCCAGTAAACATGCAGATTTTGCTTCTGTAGGTCTGGAGTCCGGGAGTCTCCAATGGGGATTCTTACAGGATACGTTCATTCTGATGTCCCCAGTCCTCAGACCCACTCTGAGCATCAACCTCTCCTAGGTCTGCTTCCTCCTGGAAGCTCCCTGTTGCCTTACAGATCTCACAGGTCCTGTGTGAATGCTCATCATGCGTCTGTTTGATCTGTCTGTCTTCCTCCGTTTGAGTTGTACCTTATATTGTATGTATCCGTTGTACCAGTGTGCTGTGTTCCATGAGGATATTTTCATATTAATATATGCTGCATCTTTACTCTCTCACTCCCCGTTTTACATTTCTGTTCCTTTAACTTTTTGCCCATTAGAAAGTTGTACTACTAGTTTTATGTCACATATGCATGCGTGATTTTCTATTTATAAAGTTGAGGAACCCCAGATGAGGGAAGACATAGGATAATTGTCTTTATGAGGCTTACTTCATTCAATGTGTTTTCTCCAGTTACATCTACTGTCTTGCAAATGCCATGTCTTAGATCACCTTTTATTTACCCTCTCTCTCTGTTGTTGAATACCTACCTTGGTTCCTTAACTTTTATCGCATTCCCTTTACTTAGCTTTGTCATCTATTTTTTTTATTGTGTGTATAAAGTTATTTTATTTTTATTTAAAAAATTTAAATATATTTTATTAATTTATTCATATTACGTCTCAATTGTTATCCCATCCCTTGTATCCTCCCATTCCTCTCTCCTTCCCATTTTCCCCTTATTCCCCTCCCCTATGACTGTGACTTAGGGGGACTTCCTCCCCTGTATATGCTCATATGGTATCAAGTCTCTTCTTGGTAGCCTGCTATCCTTCCTCTGAGTGCCACCAGGCCTCCCCATCCAGGGGACATGGTCAAATGTGAGGCACCAGAGTTTGTGTTATCATCACAGCAGACACACATGCGCACACCACACACACACACACACACACACACACACACACACACACACACAAACACACAGAGGGATGCCTGCTCTGTAACACTGAGCTATACATTGCTGAGTAGACCATCTTATGTTCTACTTTGTTCAATGTCTTCTTTCTCCTTCAGTGTCTTTTCTTCCTCATATCATTCCTGTGAGTTCCTTGATATTATAATGATAAACTTCAGACTGAGCTTTCCATTTTCTATTGGTATACAAGGATCTCCTAGATGCATCTATTCCATATTCTATCCTTTTAAAAAGATTTATTTATTTATCATTATGTATTCAGTATTCTGCCTGCATGTACACCTGCAGGTCAGAAGAGGGCACCAGATCTCATTATAGATGGTTGTGAGCCACCATGTGGTTGCTGAGAATTGAACTCAGGACCTCTGGATGAGCAGGCAGTGCTCTGAGCCTCTGAGCCATCTCTCCAGCCCTCCATATTCTATCTTAATTAGTGATAATCTACCTTGGTTGGTTTTTGTTGTTGTTGTTATTTGTTTGTTTATTTTGGTTTTTGAGACAGGGTCTGTGTAGCCCTCCTTGTCCTGGAACTCACTCTGTAGACGAGGCTGGCCTCAAACTCACACAGATCCACATGCCTCTGCCTCCTGAGTGGTGGGATCAAAGGCAGGTGCTGTCATCACTTGACTCTGGCTTGTTTATTAAACCTTTGGGCACATGGACACATTGCTTGTGTATCATTGAATTTGTGTTTCTCAAAATGCATGTCCCAAGAGCAGTTTCTTTCTTTCTTTTTTTTTTTAATATTGTGGTAATGTTTTAATATTTTGAAAAGGTGTAATGAAACAGCAGGTTACAATGTGTTTCTATGACAGTTAAATTTGAAAAATACATATCTATATTTAATATAGTTTTAAGATAAAATCCATCTTAGTAAAAGTGTTAAGTATATTTTTCCCAAAAAGTAGGATGAGTAAGTTAACAATAAAGAAATCTGGCACAGATAACCTTAATTAAGTTATTGAATTTAGCATTACCATTAGTGGGACATCTCAAAAATATGCTTGACGTAATAAGAAGTAATGAGAACAGGAGGTACCTCTGTCACATTTCTGACATAGACTTAACATAAATCTAATAGACTATTCAAATGCATTCTATAAAATAATCCAAGAGCAGTTTCAAGCAGTGATTTTGCTAAGTTTCCTCTGTAAGGGATAGCTTCTCTGGATAGGAATTCAGCATTGTTTCTGGCTGAGATCAGATGCTACTCTTTCTTCTTATAAACTCTGATGCAGTGACCAACTGGTTGACCTTTAAGCCTTGTTAGTAAATGAATAAAATAATGGCACTGGAAGTGCTTAGAACACTAAAAATGAAGTTGCATGGAAAGCATTATCAAGGATGTGGTATGCGCTCATACATTTCTTTACTACCAGAGTAAAGAGTGAAAAGCAATTCATAACAAGCTAGAGAGCTTAAACGATCAGTGAAAATAGCTTATTACCATTGCTTCATATTTGATCACAGTTATTTCTCAAACCTGAATTCCTCACAGGTTACCTACACTGTTGTTAAAAACATGGGCTAAGGCCTTTTGGATAGTTTTCTTGAATACCCTCTTCCTCTAATAATGGTAAAACTGCACCAACTGTTTCCATACTAGACTCTTGGTAGATATTTTGTAGTACTGACACTCTGACCTTTTAGGCATTACAGACGCTACTTCACTCATGTAGCATCTTCCAAGGGTGCATGCCGTCATCACAGAGCTGCCCGATGTTCTGGATCTTTGTCATTGGTTAAGCTTTATTATAGTCCCTTACAGCGACCCTCCTCTTGGGCAGTCTTAACTGCTGCCCCTTCTATATCACCCTTTTTGCCAGTTGTAAAACATTTAAAGCAGTATGTACCTCAGAGCCTGTGACAGGTGTTAGGGTGACCTCTGAACGGAAAAATGAGGGACTAGAAGTCAGATTCTCTGGTAGACAGACACAGGGACAGGGACAGGAATAGATAGTAAACATAGTGATCATTCCAGATGGCTAGCATCTTCTTCACCCTCCTTACCTTTAGACAGAATGCTCACACCTCAAGACACAGGCTGCCAGGATTTTATTTCCACCAATAGTGCTCCTGCCTCTCCCTGCCTGTGGACCATTCTGATGAGTTCAAGACCAAACCAGGTTTGGTTTACCCTGAACTTGTAGACCTATTTATTTCCCAGTCTTTTTTCAAACTGACCAACCCTAAATTGGGGGGAGAACAGTCCCTTCAAACATCCTTTAAAACTCCACGTTCTCAGTGGGAGACCAGGCTTTGGCTTCTGTATTCACAAGTAGAGCATCCTTGTGTCTGTGTGCCTTGCTGTATGTGTGTGTGTCTCTTCACTTAATAAAAGCTTTTTTTTTACACACACACACACACACACACACGTTTGTGTACATATATACATATATGTACATATATATCTCCCAGAGGACTCTTGGTTTGGTATCTGTGAAGACTGTCCCAGTGTCTGCACTTGACAGTCAACACTCTAGTTCACCTAGTTCTGCCTCTGCTCCTTTCTTAAGAAATCCTGGTTTGTCTTGGGTTTTTGTTGTTTCTATGGACCAAGTCCAATGCCTCTCACATGCTAGACACTTTATTTACAACTGATCCTCCTGGCTGCCCTATCATGAAAGCATCATGTTTCATCTCCATAGGGAGCAAGCAGATGCCTTGAGATGAGCTGATACATTATGTATGTAAGAAAAAATCAAGTAGAAATTGGAGAGATTATGTATGTAAGAGAAAATCAAGTAGAAATTGGAGCAGATGTTTTCACAGCAGGATTAAAGGACTCTTCAAAAATAAAAGTGAGGATCAGAGTCCTAATGACTCATTGTTTTTCTTGTATCTTAGGATGTCTAAACGGGGTCGAACAATCGTCTTCTCTATTCATCAGCCTCGGTATTCCATCTTTAAGTTGTTTGACAGCCTCACCTTATTGGCCTCCGGAAAACTCGTGTTCCATGGGCCAGCACAGGAGGCGTTGCAGTACTTTGCATCAGCAGGTATGGTTGATTGTTTCCCATGTGATTGGTCCTTTCTTCACAGACCTGTGGGTAGGGCAGAGGGTGCACAGGAGTGCTGTTTAGTCTCCATGAAAACTTACTATGGCTCCTCCATTCTAAAGAACCTCTGCTCAGTTTTGTGTTTGTATTTTTCTACATTTTGTACTCACTTGCTTAGAGGTTTAACATTTCCTGTGCTATTTGAATATTTGTGTTGTTTGTGTCTAAGTGTACCTAGCTGTCCACCGGGTCTGTGCTACTTTGGTTGCCCAGTCATGGCGGCCTTTCCCTGACGGGTCAATAGTTATGAGTGGACTCGCACCTGGCAGTTTTTTCAGTTGAACAATTTTGGAAACACCTAGGATTCTTGTCACTTTAACCACATAGCAGGTCTAGGTTTTTCAGTTTTCCCCAGGCCACCAGGTGTGAGATCTTGCCATGCTTTAATGAGGGCTCGTGGAAATGACGCTTAACTTTTCAGTAACATTTGGTTGATAATTCAGTCTGACAGTTGGTCTGAGTGACCTATTATTGGAATAACTAGCTCAAATGTCACTTTGATGAGCCTGCATTTTCAACATTTCTGAATTACTTTCTTCCTTCAAATTAAATTATGTGATTTTTTAAAGATTGATTTGTTTTGTTTTTTATGTGTATGAATGTCTTGTCTCTCTCTCTCTCTCTCTCTCTCTCTCTCTCTCTCTCTCTCTGTCTCTCTCTCTGTCTCTCTCTCTGTCTCTCTCTCTGTCTCTCTCTCTCTCTCTCTCTCTCTCTCTCTCTCTCTCTCTCTCTCTCTCTCTCTTTCTCTCTCTCTCTCTACACACACACACACACACACACACACACACAGTGCCAGTGCCCTCAGAGGTCAGAACAGGGTATTGGCTCCCAATAGAACTAGAGTTACACACAGTTCTGAGCTGTGCTGTGGGTTCTGGAACCAACCCTGGGTCCGGTACAAGAACAAGGGCTCTTAACTGCTGAGCCATCTCTCCGTCCCTGGGATTTCTTTTTCAATGCAGTGTATGTAATGTTTTTCCTTATAGAGATTCCTGGCTATGATTGTAGATGATTCTTCATGACTTCATATACAGTTTTAAATACTCATTATCAATCATTCTTCATTTAAACAGACTTTATCATTTAAAATAATTGAGCAGACCTTTGTGGGAGACCCCTGGCTTCACTTCTCATGGACCCTGCTTTGATTCCCAGCGCTCACACAATGGCTCACAGCCATCTTTAACTCCAGTCCCCAGAGATCCTCCATCTTCTGGCTCTTCAGCCACCAGGCCCACATATGATATAGAGACATACGTGCAAGCAAAACACCCATATACATAAAAAATAATTTTTGAAGAAAAAATAAAACAATTGAGCCTAAATGGGTGGGGAGTTCAATGAGTTTGAGACAGATTTCAGGCAAGTTTGAAAGGACTGTAAAGTTGAGGTCAGAGTTGTTCCTAGTTAATGCTGATCCAAACTCGCTCTCTGTTTGCAACTGTGGCTGGTTGACACATGAACATTACAACCTCTCCAGTCAATAGCTGAAGAAGCAGTAATGATGGGCAGATCTTGAAGTCAGGAGCACAAGGACAATTTGCTTTTTCTTTTTTCACCTGGATTTAGGTCTCGGACTAAAGACTAGTAAGCCACCGAGCATATCAGAGCCCTTTGCAGGTCATAGTTTTGGTACACACCAATGCCAGACTGTCTCACCTGCCCAAAATTCCTTTTGAGTTATTGGAATACTTATTAAATATACATGTGAAAAAGATGTACTAGTGAAGGGAAAGGAGAGTAAGAAGCCTCCCTGCCAACCCTCTGCACACACGTTCTCTGTTTCCCAAGACCATTAGGTTTGTGTCCTTGCATTGCGTTTTCTTGTAGGTCACCACTGTGAGCCCTACAATAACCCTGCAGATTTCTTCCTTGATGTCATCAATGGAGATTCTTCTGCTGTAATATTAAATAGAGAGGAAGAAGACTATGAAGGTATGTGAGTCTTGTAAATTCATGCATCAGTGTCTAATTGATTTTGTTAGGCACAGTAGTGTTCTCATTAAGATATGTTTTGTAGTAAGACCTTGCCTCAAAACAAAACAAAAACCATGCTTTTTAAATCCAGGTTAATTCACTGTTGTAAAAATAGTCTGTAGGTACTGTGGTTTTCTGTTTGCTTGTTTAAACTTGTGAATGGCTGTTTTCTGAAAGAGTCAATTGTAAGATAAATTTCCAATTTAAAATGGTTATTTTTTAACAGCATTGTATTAGTGAAGGTTCTGTAGAGGACAGAACTGATTGGCTCTGTGTGTGTGTGAATGTATGTGTGTGTGTGTGTATGAATGTATGTATGCATACATGCATGCATGTTTGAATGAGAGCATCTTACTGGCTGTGGTCCCGCTCGTTCAACATGGCTGTCTACTGTCAGAAAGTCCAGGAATCCAGTAGTTGTTCAATTGGAGGCTGGATGTCTCAGCTGGTCTTCAGTGTATGTTGCAATCCTGAAGAGGTGTATGCATGGCAGTGCATGTGTGCCTCAGCAGCAGGATAGATGAACTTGCCAGGGAGAGCAGGGACAAGCAGGCAAGAAGCAAAGGCCTCCTTCTTCCATGCCCTTACATAGGCTGCTACCAGAAGTTATGGCCCAGATTTAAGGCGACTCTTCCCACCTTAAAAGATCCAGATTTAAGGTTGATCTTAACCCCCCTCAAATGAGTCAATCAAGAAAAATCCCTCACAGGTGTATCCTCTTGCATTTTAGTTAATTCCAGATGTGTTCAAGTTGGCAACCAGTGTTAGCTATCACGCGTATTTTATAAACAAGCCTACATGATGGCTCATGCTTTTAATCCCAGCACTTGAGAAGCAGAGGCAAACAGATAGCTATGAGGTGGAGGCCAGCCTAGTCTACAGAGCAAGTTTCAGGCACGCCAGGGCTACATAGTGAGATACTATCTGAAATAAAAAAAACCCAAGAAACAGCACTTTATGCATACATGCATAGTAGAAGACAAAGGCCAGAACTCATTAAAAAAGGAATTCTAACTCTGTCTAGTACACTGTCTATTTGAATAATTAGGGTCTAAATTGATAAAAAAAAAAAAGGGTCAGGGAGTTTTCTGTATCCATAAGAGGTGCCCGTGCATAGATCAATTAGCTACTTTTATGCTATGTAAATCAATGACAGTGAGTTAGATTATTCTTTTGAGAAGGCTTTACTATGTAGCCCTGACTTCTGTGGAACTCATTATGTTACTCAAAGTGGCCTGATTCAGAGATCCATTTGCTTCTGCCTGCTGAATGCTGGGACTACTGGCATGTGCCACCATGGTCACTGCAGAGGTAGTGGGACCTGTGAGAATGGAGCTTATAAGTGGGGTGTACTAAAGTCTTATGTAATAGCCAACATTATTCAGAGCTTTGGACAATTCAAGCTCTGAGGTTTAAGAAAGGTCACCCGAGTAAAGTTCTCATGAGTCCAAGCTGTATACAATCACAAGGACAAGCCCCACATGGCAAAAGCATGTTTTTCCATAGAGGCATAGAAAGGATAGTTTAACCATTTAATTGTGTAACAGCAGCAAGAAATAATGAATAATCTGAAGTAAACTCACTCCTATCCATTACACCTGAGAGAAGCACAAAAACACATTCCAAGTCAATACCACATTTTGAAGAAATGGGGTCACAAGAATCTTGTCTTGTTTTCTTGGAGTGTTCTCACAAATGCTCAGAATTACAACACATGCCCAAGTGTATGTGTGTGTGTGTGTGTGTGTGTGTGTGTGTGTACATACACACACATTATCACAAATGTAGAATTATGGATTATAAAATTATGGAGCCATAGAAAAATGAGTTAAATCAGTTGTTGAGTGTTAATATTTCACTTCTTTACCCACATTTACCCAAAGCAAACAAGATTGAAGAACCTTCCAAGACAGAGAAGCCAATTACAGAAAACTTAGTTGAGTTTTATGCCAACTCTTCCATCTGTAGAGAAACAAAAGCTGAATTAGATCAGCTTCCGGAGGCTCAGAAAAAGAAAAGAATAGCAACCTTCAAAGAGCCCATCTATGTTACCTCCTTCTGTCATCAGCTCAGATGGATTGCCAGGCGTTCATTCAAAAACTTGATCGGGAACCCTCAAGCCTCTATAGCTCAGGTAACATTGCCAGCTGTGCTATGAAATGTTCAGGGGGAAGAGCTTGGGTTCTGTTTTTTCTTCTCTACTGTTTCCCTTCTTCTACTACTATTATATATGGTTGAGGGACTTATTTATTTTCTACTTATCCTTCTATTTCTCTGTTATCACCACTCTATCTCTACTAAGAGACACTGAAGTTTCAGTAGCAAATTGAAACAATGCTCTCTTCCTGGTTCTCTCCTCTAAGTAGTTAAATTTGGTGAAAATAATTCTTAATCCATGAGCTTACAAAAATATACAGTTGGCCCTATTTGTCACTTGTGCCGCAGCTCATTGACCTTTGTGCTGGGAGCAATTGCATGCTAGATTGGCAGCCCACTAATTTTTTTTTTTTTTTTTGGGCAAGGCAGATGTGGGTTTAGGCAAGGCCCCATGGATTTTGTCTCCAGACTGCTTATTTTTGCCATACTGCTTCTCCATGCTTGTCTCATGTATCTGGCAAGGCACCTCAATACCTACTGCTTCACCTTTGCTTACTCTGTGTGCAGGAGCTGGTCTCTGGCACCTTTGATAGGGAATGCATGTATGTATATGGATATATAATTTATGGTTTTTATTTCTGCAAGTATTGATTTGATGCAATGTTTTATGGTTTATGATGATAAATAAGTCTTTTGTTTGCCATAGCTGAACTTTGGTTTGAACTAGTTAGTTATTAACAGAATTTAGATTTGGCATGTAATCAGATGTGGTTGGAAGATCTTAGAATAAATGTGCTATCTGTATTTAAATTTTCAGTCTACTTAATGGGCTAACATTTTATTGATCAAAACCATTTGGGAGAGGTAGTAGTCTTGTAGTGTCATTAGTAACTATGAACTCACGATTTTTAACTTCAATCACTGAGAAGTTACTTTGAAAAAATGGATAAATACATTTGAATAAAGATACAATAACATCTTTGAAGAATTTATTTATTATTTACCTACCCTTTTGTTCAAAACTACAGAAATCAGAACTACAGCGTTTGTAGGAGGGAGTGTTAGAGGTTATCATCCATTATGGAAGGTCTGAAGGAGAGACTGTGAAGGACCACTGCTTGCTGACTTGTCTCCCCTGGCTTTCTTGTATAGCTTAAGCTCACTTGCCCAGGATTGGCATTCCCAGCAGTGGGATTATCCCTCCTACATAAGTTAGCAATAAAGAAAATGCCCCTCAGACATGTCCACAAGCCACTCTGATGTAGGCAGTTTCTCAGTGGAGTTTCTATCCTCCCAGCTGTGTCACCAGACTAGCCACCGTAACAGGAACACCTAGTAAAAGACTGGCAGGATCATGGGAGTTCATCATCTTGACAGTGTGTTTCAAAGATGGCTAGAATTGGCTTTAGAACATGAAAGCCTTTAGGAAAGGCTTCCTGAACATCCAAAGTATCACCAGTTGCAGTGTGAGTATATCGAGTTTTAGTGCAAAAAAAAAAAAATGCAAAGTGTGTAGTTTGGATTAGTAAGTATTCCTATTGGAAGGCTAGATCTATTTATATATGTTCAAACTACATATTGATAGAGCTGTCAGAATTTATTGTATTAGCTTGGCCTGCTTAAAAAAGTAGGACAGTTATAAAATATGCCAAGGGAATGTGTTTTCTGCATCCTAAATTTCTATTTTAATAGCAAAGAGATTTGTAATTCTCTCCGGAATGTGGTCTTCCAAGCTGTCCTTCACAGTTCGTGCTTCTATTTGTCTGCTTTACCTTGCTTCTTGCGAGAAATGGACCCTACAAACTACTTTATGTCAGGTTGGAGAGACAGTTCAGGGCTTAAGCGCACATGCTTCTCCTGCAGAGGACTAACGTTCATTTACATAACCCTCAACAGAGAAATCACAGCCACCTGCCACTAAGACAGTCTCTCTCTCTCTCTCTCTCTCTCTCTCTCTCTCTCTCTCTCTCTCTTCATGTTTTGAATAAGAAGATTTGGCTTTTTTCATACGCACAGATGTGTATGTATCAATGCAACTATATAGAACATTAAATGTGTGCTTATAACTGGTTTTAGTTCTCTTCATACTGTACTTTATGTTTTGAAACTGTTAAAGTACTACTAATTTTTTGAGCTTTGAAATCCCAAGGTATATAAATGAATATTTCGTTTTCATTAGATGAACACTTATTTCATTTAAAAAGTTATCTGTGAACGATATATTAATAAACAGAATCCTTTAGATAAATAGTATCATTATGTAACACTTGACCCTTTGCTATTTGAATCATCCTTTGGCACAGCCTCCTTGGGAGCAGTCTGCAGAGATTTAGATGGTGAAGATGGGTGTGTATGTGAGGATGTAGAGGAGTTAGCATCCCAGGTGTGTTGTAGACCACAGGCCTAGCTTGTTAAGGTTGATGGAGAAGCAGTGAGAGAGGAGACAGATAATGAAAGCACTTGGGTACCCCCACGGAATGCAAGATAGCTTTTGTTTTGTTTTGTTTTGTTTTGTTTTTGATGGCAGGGGCACTGCACATTCCTTTGCAGGCAGACACTCCGGAGGTTACATAGGTGGGGCCCAGGTCATTCTTCCTTCCTTAGATGCAAAATTCCATTGTCAGACTCTGTGGGTGTGTGCTTTAATTTTCTTTTTATCTTAACATTCAAAAAGAAAAGACATCCTGTTTTCACTTGAACCTCTTGTATAAAGCTTTTTTGTTCATTGGCATGAAAGCTTAGTTCACTTTAGTTCAAAACTCTTAGGCACTTGGACTTCGGTTTGTTCCCTAAACAACCCCTTGAGGCTGCCCTATGAACCACGCAGGGGTCCTGCATCTCGGCTGGGACTGCACCAACCGTGACTGGTGGAGCAGTGGAAGGATCTTCAGTCTGCTCTGCTCACTTGTTAGTTCCCTGGCAGCAAGTGCTTTGATTTTCATCTTAATCCAGAAAGCAATAGAGTAACGTATGCAGTTCCACACTTTCCCAGGAACCCTATCACAACCAGTGTCTCAAGGGCTTATGAGGTCGGATTTTGTACATGTGTCTTAAATAATAAGTACTATGCAAACATTTGAAATTTCTTTATTTCCCTTTTTCCCTTTGAAAAGATAATCGTCACAGTCATACTGGGACTGGTTATTGGGGCCATTTACTTTGACCTGAAAAATGATCGGGCTGGCATCCAGAACAGGTAAGTAAATTTGGACACACACAGCCCCCCTCATTCTGTAGGATAGAAATTAGCCTGGGTTAGTTCTGAACAAATGTAAAGTAGAAAGTATATTTTAGAAAAGAGCTGTAGAAGTCTACTCCAGAGGCAAAGCCACCAAGTTTGGGTCTTGGTTTTGATAAGATACTCTTACTTTCTTTAAGCTTATGAATAGTGATTAAAGATTTAAACTTAATAAACA
This sequence comes from Acomys minous, assembly GCF_964271855.1. Lineage (NCBI taxonomy): Eukaryota > Metazoa > Chordata > Mammalia > Rodentia > Muridae > Acomys > Acomys minous. The sequence goes on along the minus strand of NC_140487.1, from coordinate 50,804,203 downwards.
TTCAGAGTAAACGTGACTGCTTCTTAGTGGGTAGGAATGAATTGGTAAATTAATAACTGGAAGAGCTGGCTTTTTCATACACACAAATCATACAAATGTGTATGTATTGATGTACTCATATAAATATATATATCCTTTTAACCAATTTCAAGTATGTAGTTCAATGGCATCAATAACATTCACACTGTCGTGTCTATTGACAACTGCAACTCCAGATGAGTATTTTGTTAAGTGGATCCACCATACTCATTAAGTATTTACTCAGTGCCCACTTCCTCTCACCCCCTGGGAAGCACCATCCAACTCTGTGTCTCTAAATTTCACTACTCTAGAAGCTTGCTGTATGGGGTGTCATAAATATCTGTGCTTTGATGGCTGACTTATTTCCCTTAGTGTGATGGTGTGATGTCTTCATTGTTCTTCCCTTTCTCAGCTTAGGCAGAATTACTTCCCTTTGTAAGGCTAATTTGCACACCCCCTGTTTCTCTCTCTCTCTCTCTCTCTCTCTCTCTCTCTCTCTCTCTCTCTCTCTCTCTCTCTCTCTCTCTCTTTTTCTCTGCACACACACACACACACACACACACACACAGAGAGAGAGAGAGAGAGAGAGAGAGAGAGAGAGAGAGAGAGAGAGAGAGTTTGTATATCTAATTATCTACCTGTTCCTAAAGAATTGTGTTGCTTCCACCCGTTGGTTGTTAAAAATAATATTGTGATCTACAAGTTCACTTTACATCTGTGCTTTCAGTTTTCAGGAACCTTACCAGTAGACCTGCTAAGTTATGATAATTTCCTAGGAAATGCAGTTATGTCTTCTGTGACAGCTGTACCATTTTACATCCTTGGCTGCTGCAAACAAGTGTTTCAGTTTTTCTACATCATGAGTCATTGTTGTTTATTTTTTTAATAATAAGGACCAGTTTAATCCTTGAAAAATACTTATTTTAGTCCTTTGTCTATTTTTTAAAAATTTCTTGTTGGGTTTTGCGAATCCTTCACTTTTCTTGGCTATTTTTCCTTTTTAGATAAATATTCTAGAGCTCTTTTCTCCAATTCTGTGGCATGTATTATCTTTGTATTAGTAGTATCTGTTAATGTATGCACACTTTTGATTTTTGATAATTTTTGCTTTTTTCTATTGCTTATGAGACAGCTTCCCTATATAGGTGTTGATTTGTTTGACTTGAAAGTCGAGTACATGTGTGGGACTCAATTTATGTTATCTCTATTGTGGTAATGTGTAAAGTCAGTCATAATTGTGTTTTTGACTGTGTGTGTGTGTGTGTGTGTGTGTGTGTGTGTGTGAAGATTTGGGTGGTTGTTACCATATGTGTTTGTCTGTCCGGGTGTGTACCTGAGGGTGTCAGATTGCTTAGAATTGAAATTATATATGTTTGTGACTGGCCATGTGGGTGCTTAGTACTAAATCCAGGTTCTCTGGAAGATTAGACTCTGCTCTTAGTTACCAAGCTATTTATCCAGAACATCCTTGAAAAAAAATTTAAGCAACCTGACTCTGTTTTTAAAGATTTATTTATTTATTATGCATATAATGCTCTGCCTGCATGACAGAAGAGGGCATTAGATCACATTATAGATGATTATGAGCCACCATGCGGTTTCTGGGAATTCAACTCAGGACCTCTGCAAGATCAGTCAGTGTTCTTAACCTCTGAGCCATCTCTCCAGCCTGAAAATTTTGTTTTCATTATGACTTTTCCCCCTTTTTTGATACGGGTCAACCATGTTTCCCAGTCTGGATTAAACTCCTCACTTGAAGTTATTGATCTTGCCTCAGCCTTCTGAGGAGCTGAGACTAAAAGTACATGTCAGAGTTGTATCACTATGTTTTTACCTTCCTTGAAGTTTGAGACAGCGAGACTGTTTCCAAAATCACTAGTAATTGGTGTTTCTGTGGGTGCTATTTCTTAGACGGAGGCAGCATGTACACGGAGCTAGAGGCTGTGGACATTGTACAGTGTGTAATATTTGGGAAGAAATTTGAGGGCTCAGCAGTGGCTCAGAGGTTAAGGAGCACCTGCTGCTCCTTTAGGGCCCTATATTCCATTCCCAGTTTTAAGTAAATTTACAATTTTAAGTTAGGCTGCATCCTAGTCTCATTTTTTATTGCTGTGACAAAAAGCAACCAGAGAAGAGAGATTTATTTCAGTTCTAGATTAAAGTCTATTTAGCAGAAAGTCAAAGCCAGAACTAAAAGCCTCACATCAGCTGTCAAAGGCAGGGAGAGAGTAAGCAGAGGTCCAGGCCTGCTCAGCTCAGCAGGAGTTCTCCTTTTTTACAAATGCCAGGGCCCAGCCCACGGAGTGCTGCTGCCCACATCCAGAGTGAGTTCCCACTTCAGTATCAGTCAAGACGGTCCCCACAAACATGCCCAGAGGCCAGCTGATCTGGATAGCTCCTCATTAAGATGCTTCGCAGGTGACTCTAAGGTGTATCAAGATGACAGGTCAAGCTAAATAGTACAGCCTGCACTGATAGCCATCTTCTGCTGCGTGCAGGACAGAGTCGGACGTGTCTGAAAGGATTTGTTTCCAGTACCATCATATTGAGAGTCACTCCTTCAACAGGAATTTTATGGCAACAATGCAATTCCATTCATAGCAATCCAAGACCAAGAGGGTCAATATGTGCTGTAGCATGGAGTCACATAGTCACCACCTCCGGGAAACTGACACAGTGGAGAGATCTGAGGAGGACAGTGGTGGTGTCATTCTTCCTTCTCTGTGTATATGTGTGTATGTACATGTATGTGTATGTGCCGTGGTGCACCTGGAGGGACCAGCTCTCTCATGGTGGTCCTTAGGCCTCAGGTTGCCACCTATACCTGCTGAGCATCTGCCTGGGCCCCATCTTTGGTTTAACCAAAACAGGTTGCCTTTTAAAAAACATCTGTGAATGGTACATCATTTGTAGACCTAGGAACACAGAGTTGACTGGTACTAACGTTCCCATTCTGTCCTGGCAGGGCTGGGGTACTCTTTTTTCTGACTACCAACCAGTGTTTCTCCAGTGTGTCAGCTGTGGAGCTCTTCGTAGTGGAGAAGAAACTCTTCATGTGAGTGGGGTACTATTCTAGCTGTGTGTCAATCTGGTCACATCAGCAATTGGGTGAAAATACCATCCTGATTATCAATATTTTTCATTTATTTGTTTAACTTGGAAATATAAATTGCATGTGCATATATGTATGTCATAAAATACAAATTGTTGGAAATGCATAGGATTATAATATTAAGAAGAGCCAAGAGAAGGGTGGAGAAATAAGAGCATATGGTGCCTGCTAGCTAGAGAGAGGGGAGTTTCAAGTTTGGGTTGTGGTTAGGAAACCCCAGTGCTCTGAGAGAAAGCAGCAACAGTGGGGCTGCAAGCATCTTGCTTTGATCACTCACAGGTCAGCAACTCCAGCAAAGGCAGTTTCTGGGCCTTCGGAAGTTAGGTCACTCAGCAGCTGGAATTGCTAAGGTCAGGACAGCAGAGGAGGAGCAAGTACAAGCTTTTATGGCTGCCTGGAAAGGGCCAGCTCCACAGTAGGGAGCTGGCTGTTCTTTCTCCTGTGTTCCTCAAAGGCTGGAGAGGTTTGCCCACCTCCATTTCCCAACAAAAGGAATCAACAGAGAGCAAAGGGACAGAGGGTGGTGGAAGAGTTTGGAATAACTGGAGAAAGAGCTCAGGGAGAGGAGGGATTAGATTTGGTGTCTGGCAGGCTCCAATGCTGCAAGGTGTGGCTAGTGAAGGAGGATGTTTTGTTTTTTAAAAAACCGAGAGTAGCAGCAGCTAAGAGTAGTGAGCTGAAGCAGCGCTGGGGGCTTTGGAGAAAAACATGGTTTTTTGGCGTGAGTGGCATGAGCCCTGAAGTCCAGTTCTCCAGAAGGGCCCAACGTCAGAGCAGCAGTCTCTGAGCAGAACAGGACGCATGGACTCTGTCTCCCCAGAGTGCTGTGAGACGAAAGGGTGAAGAGCTGGGAGCTTCCTGGAGCTGACACCTCAGGTGGAAGGCATGGGGTTCAGCCTGGAGTATGTGGGGTGCTGCCCTACCAGATCTCTAGTGGTGCAGCAGCTACACATCATCTGTTCTGTGCCCTCAGACTAACCTGGGATCTGTGCTCTCTGTTCTTGTAGACATGAGTATATCAGTGGATATTACAGAGTCTCTTCGTACTTCTTTGGAAAGCTGATCTCTGATTTACTACCCATGAGGTTGTTGCCAAGCATTATATATACTTGTATATTATACTTCATGTTAGGTGAGTAACAGGCCAAACGGAAGTGCCTTTAGTTTTGGATATGAAGGGAAGCTAATTTCTCTGTGTATATTTTTATTTACCTTTTTCTGTGTGTCTATGAAGATATCTAGAATTTTTATTAAGTATATATTACTGTGTTATGTATTCTCTAATAAGAAAACCATGTTGAGTTTGGGGATTTATTTATTTACTAAAGAAAAAAAAAGGATTTATAGAGACAGATTATTTTTATATTATGCCCAGGCTTTGACATTAGAATAGGTGCATAAAATTTTCCATATTTTTCACTAATACATGTCCACATACATATGATAATTCTATATTTACAAGGCACTATTATATGAGAACCACTCATGGAGCTTAAAACTTCTATTATATATATATAGTTTATCATAAAAAATATGGCATGGGATCTAGACCCTTAGATTGCTGATCTATTTTCCTGTCACTGTTTCAAAATCATCAGATTGTATGATATATATATATATATGTGTGTGTGTGTGTGTGTGTATATATATATAGTCACAAACAAATTATTATGTCATTATAGTTTATAAAGTAGTTTTAGACCTTTGCTCTATTTTTTTATGTTTGGGGAGACAGAGCTAGAAGAACCCTCCCCTCCTTTCTATATTCTATATACATAACCTTGAGGTCATGTAACTGTGAGCCATGTTTCTTTACTACATAATTACAGCAACCACTTAGAGACATGGAGATACATTGTAAATATAATAATATCTAATAATGTTTATTATTGAACACCTGTAATTATTACGGTGGTATTATTTAACCCACTATTACAATCAATTAAAGACATAGACACCAGTTGTATTTTACCTTGGCCTGGGCAGATATTAACCCCCTAAACTACATTCTGTTATCTCCCAGCCCCCATCCCAAGCCATCTGCTTCAATCATTTCTACCTGGGCTCTTTCCCGTCCATAACCCCAAAATACTCACTTAAGCTGTTCATCGGGGCCGCCTCTTTCCATGCAGAACTTCAGAGTTCTTCCTTCTGGCCCACATGGGTCTTTCTGATGTCATGGCAGTTCTGCTTCTTCTTTCTCTTCCTGCACCTGTCTTCTCTCTCCCAAGATCCTCCTCTGTCCAAGTCCCCGGACCTTCATTTTGCCCCTCCCTTTTGGCCTTTTTTTTATTAACCAATCAATTTTAAATAGGTAGAGCAAGGTTTACAAAGCATGGGCATGTGTACGTGAGAATATGCATATCTGAGTGACAGTTAGATCTTGGGGATGGTAACTGGCATCGGAATACATAGCACCAGACCAACCCCCAGCACGGAGATGTCTGGGTAAACGAGTGTTTTATGTGGTGGGTTTCCTGTGGTGGGAGAAGGCAATAAGTTAGAGCTCAGAATTATTCTTGGTTACATGTAAAGAAAGCCACATTTTATCTGCAATAGTGCTCTTAAAATAAGCGTGGAAAAGGAAATTGTTAGTTGATGGACTTAATGCAGAGTAAAACAGTGACCCAGAGTACTTGGATAATGGGTGACCTTTTCTCATTAATTCTGATGATCATTTCTACAGTGTTATTTGCACAACAAACTAACCAACCAAATAGACATAGCTGCACTGACTACTTCTACCTCTTTTCTTTCTTAGGATTGAAAAAGGAGGTGGAGGCTTTTTTCATCATGATGTTCACCCTTATCATGGTGGCTTACACAGCTAGTTCCATGGCCCTGGCCATAGCAGCAGGCCAAAGTGTGGTGTCTGTGGCCACACTGCTGATGACAATCTCATTTGTATTTATGATGGTGAGTGCTCCTCTGAGAAGACACCTCTTGCCTTGTTTGTATATGTATTTCATATATATATATATATATATATATATATATATATATATATATTTCGCTCAGAGATGGTGTGTCATACAGTCAGTACATGGGCGCGCAGCCCAGCAGCATTGTCATGTCATGCATATCCCAGCTTTCTTAGTGAGATAGAACACGTTCCATGAAATCCTCATTCTCCGTAGTTTTCTCCTCGAACACTCAATTCCTGGCATCTCCACAGTGATTCTGCTTTGGAGGCAGTCTTTTTTTTTTTTCCGTAAGATTTATTTTTATTTTTAAATTATGTGCATGTATGTGTTCCCTCAAAGGCCAGAAGACCATGCCAGATACTCTGGAGCTAGAGATTTAGGTGTTTGTGAGCCATCTAATATGAGTTCTGTGAACCCAACTCAGGTCCTCTGCTAAAGCAGTAAGTTCTCCTGACTGCTGAGCCATCTCTAGCACCATGGGTAGGTTTACTAGCAATATTTTCTAGTGCAGATCACCACATCATGCTCTTAAGAGTTCTAATTTGGAGGTTATTTTATACCTACATTCTGAACCTAAGCTTATTCCTAAAGCCATGGCTGTAGAATGTAAACTGTTGTAAGTAACAAATCGTGTCTGGATGTACAGCAACAAGTTTGCTCTGAATTGTTCTAGTGTGGTCTATATTTCCAGAGTTATTAGAGGGGGCACATGTGAGTGACATAATTGCAGTCATCAGTATAGTCTGCCCACACATCCATATCAAAAGATTCAACTAAGAAAAAAGTGTATTTTTTTTTCTTGTGTGTGTGTGTCACTTTTCCCTCATGTCATCATTTCTTAAAGAACAATGTATTCCAGTAAAGGCAGCATATACCTGAAATCCTAACTTTTCAGAGGCAGAAACCAGAGGATTATAGCAAGTTAAAGGCTAGCCGGCTCTATATCAGAAATTCTAGACCAGCCGGGACTACATGAAGATCCCCTCTCTCATCTGTTCATTACTTTATTCATAAATAATAGAGTACAGCGACTGTTCACTTAGCATTTGTGTTGTGCTAGATGTTTGAATCACTTTGCAGGTGATCTTTGAGCATTTGTGAGGTAGCTATTTAGAGTATAAAGGCTGGGCTAGAGAGATGGCTTTGCAGTTAAAAGCACTGGCTGCTGTTTCTGAGGATCTAGGTTTGATTCCCCAGCGCCCACATGGAGGATCACATCTGTTGGTAATTCCAACTCCAGGGTATCTAATACCTTTTCTGTCATCCATGGGTATCAGGCATGAACACGGTATACTTACATACATGCAGGCAAAAACACTAATGCATACAAAATAAAAATGAATAAGTATTAAAAAGTAAAGGATAAAGGCTGTGTGAGGGTTATATTAAAGTACCGTGCCATCGTAAAAATAAGAGAATTGTGTATCTGCAGTGTTTGTGTGTTGGAGGCCTGGACCCAACATATACCCTTGAGAGACCAAGGGATGATTTTGGTTTTTTCTTGATCTTCCACTGCACTTACACAGGAAGTTGAAGAAATATTTTAAACCATTAAGAATCTTCAAATAACTTGAATCTGTAATATTAATTTACATGTATTATCCTCCGTTTAATGCCATCAATGCCACTGCTGAAGTACTTGCATGCCAAGCAAGACTATTGGTGGGTAAAACAAATAAGTAATGCCACCTTGGTCTTAGCAGAGATGTTTAGCAGATGCAGGTTATCTGTGGGGGAGTTGTTTCTGTTTGTTTTGATTTGATTTGATTTTGAGATAGTCATGGTAGGTATTTTTGAACCCATGGTCCCTCTGCCTCAGCCTCCCTAGGTTTCAGTACAGGCATATACCATCACGCTTGTCCACTTGTAGGGCCCTTGCAGAAGGTCTTGACTAGAGTTATGAAGTCACTGGACAGGTTCTGACTCACAGGTTTTAAATCTTACAGCTTTTTTCGGGTCTTTTGGTGAATCTCAAGACCATTGGGCCTTGGCTGTCCTGGCTTCAGTACTTCAGCATTCCTCGATATGGCTTCTCGGTAAGTTGTCATTTCTCGTCATTGTAACTGGGTTCCTGAGCTAGGAACCATGGAATAAAGGCTAATTGTGTCATGCCCTCAGCCACAAGTGTGAACATGTTTCATTTGGTTTCCTTCCAGAAACAGCAAGTGATAATTTTCTATCAGTTTTTGTTATTGGGGTGTCAAAGGGTCATCTGGGGTTTCCCTCCATTATTGGAGGGACATGAAGAGTAGAGAGAAATCACTTAAAGGAGAAAGGTTGATTAATTGATGAAAAGTATTTGTTTTGGTTCAGTAAGGAAATTAATGAGGATAGGGGATTATAATACGCAGTTTATATTGAAACAGAGATCCGAAGAGAAATGGACTGCTATACTCAGCAACCATGTTGGCTTTAGCAACTAATCAAATACAAAGGAAGCAGCTGTGTCTTAATTCAGTATAATGATGTTTCTGATTTTCATAATTATAGACAAGATTGCCACTATAAATCAAAATATTCACTGAGCACCATTATATCATTTTAATTATAGATTTTATGAGTTATAAAATCATGAAGCAGGTGCCATGGGGTAGTTGCTGGTCTTCCTTCTCTGCCAGTTGGAAGCAACATGCCAACCCTAAGTTTCTTGATTGCCAGGGGGAAAAAAACTTCAGCTATTTTACTTTTAAAAAGAAAGACTGTGCATAAGAAGCTCAGCATACCTCTAGAAAAAGAAACAAAGTAAAATTGTGCATGAAATTGTGACAATTCTTTGGAAACATTTTGGAATTAACACTGTTAACACTGCTCTGATCTTGTGTGTGTTCTAGGCTTTGCAGCATAATGAATTCTCGGGACAAGACTTCTGCCCAGGACTCAATACAACTGCCAACAGCACCTGTGATAGCAGCTACACAATGTAAGCTGTGTTCAGTGTCAGGGTGTGTGTGAGTCTCACAGCACTGCGCTGAGCTGTAAAGGGCTGCTGGGCTGAGAGGGGCCATGAGTCAAACTTTTGAGCCTTAATTTTCCAGTCTGTGAAGGGAGGCTTCATACACTAATTTATGTAAACACAGTGAATAACTCCTGTAATATATTACAGACAAAGCCATGCGATATTTCTGTGTGTTGATTGAGACATTTTAAAAGTCCCCTTTGTTAATTTTTTCTTTCTCTACCGTTTCTTTTTTACTTATGTATTTATTTTTGTTTTGTTTTGTTATGAGACATGGTTTCCTTGGCTATCCTGGACTCACTTTGTAAAACAGAGATTGACCTCTTTCTGTTTCCCAGAGTGCTGTCTGGGAAATGTGTGCCACCATACCTGGCTCTTGGTTATTATTTTTTTTAGTGTGGGTTTGAATTTTTTTCAGAACTGCTGGGTTACAAATGCGCTGCTTTGCTAGCTTAGAAGGGACGTGTGGTCTCTGGACTGGACTGGATGATAACCCAGAGCGCAGAGAGCAAGACACTTATAAACACACGGACAGTGAGAGCAAGAAGGGGGTCACTGATCACTGTGACACTGTCACCTCTATCTGCCTCACCACATCGGGAACATCATGGAACCCAAGACTGTGTGTGTGTGTGTGTGTGTGTGTGTGTGTGTGTGTGTGTGTGTGTATGTCTAAGTCTGTGTGTGGTGTCTCTGTCTGTGTGTGTGTGCACACAAGCGCATGCTATATGTGAGTGTGTGTGTGTGTCTGTGTGTCTGTGTGTCTAAGTCTGTGTGTGTTCTCTGTGTGTGCACGAGCACATGCCGTGTGAGTGTGTGTGTGTGTGTGTGTGTGTGTGTGTGTTTAAACAAAACTGAAGCTCTCCCTATAAAAAGATACATTATTGCAAGAATTAAAGTAGAGTTCACATTCTAATAAATTAGATGTCTTTATTTTAAAGAGCTAATAATTTTTATAGTAATTAGTAATGATTTCATTTTTAATACAGAAATTAATGAACAAAATGAATGCTGGTCTACCACATCTCTTCTGAATGTTCAGTCAAGGAAACAATTGCTGGCAATAGGATGACAGGGAAAGTTCTGAAGAGAGGTTTTCCCTTGAGAGCTTTTCTGTGCATGCTCACTTCATTTTGGTTCTGTCTGAGTGTGGCATCTTTCTAACACAAAGTCCCTGACTGCTCCTCAGCAGGGAGTGGACAAGAAAAGTAGTACCAGAGGAGGAGGAGCCATGGTGGGCTACAGGCTCAAGTAAGGTTCATCCTTGCAAGGAGAGACCTCTTAAAGCGAAGAGAAGACCGGCTGTGTTGGCAGCTGCTGCATCCCACCATGCACTGGAGCAGCAGCCACATCCAGTGGACTCCTGCCAGGGCCTCTCTGTCCTTCTCAGCGCTGCTTGCTGTCTCAGGCTGTCACAGTGTCTTCTAGCTGAGTGTCTGCAGAGGGAGAGCTGACAGACATGACTCTGGCTGGAAGCCCTGGCTCCCCTCTCGCCAGGTGTAGAGTTCTGACCTGTTTCCTTCCCTTTGTAGGTGAGCAAAGCTACTAGTGAAGGACTGAATCTGGCAGAGCTGCAGCTGAGGTCTTCACCTTAGAGGCACTTGATCAGTGTTTCTGCCCTTTGTAGGCAGCAGCATGATAAGCTTAAAATTGGTGAATCTGAGGAGGCAAGAGACTCAGTTCATAGAGCGACTATGCTAACTTGGCCAAAGGTGTTAAACTATTTAACAGTTATACTCTTCTAGATTATTGTGGGAATTACTAAAACTTAACTAGGTATAAGTTTAGCACAATATCTAATAAATTATATGAGAAAGTCTTCGTTTGGCTAAGTAATAGGTTTCTGTAGCAAAGAAATGCTGAATACATTCAATAATATTTGACAGGTTCTAGGAATGAAGTTAATTAATTTTGTGTATTTTAAATTTTAGATGTACTGGTGATGACTACTTGATAAGCCAAGGCATCGATCTGTCACCTTGGGGACTATGGAAGAATCATGTTGCGATGGCTTGTATGATTATTATCTTCCTCACAATTGCCTACCTAAAATTGCTATTTCTTAAAAAGTATTCTTAATTTCCCCTTTAAGATACTATTGGCTGTACTCCTATTAAATATGGGCACTTTGATCAACATATCCAGTGTTCTTTTGTTTTCTTCACGGGTATTTTGATGTACATAAAATAAATTACACTGAAAACTAAGGACATTATGTGTCAAAAATTGAGCTCATCAACTCGCAATCATGGGCAGAAAATCCAGTCAGATTTACTGATTTAAAAAGGGAGACCTGAATTCTCGACACTGCTGAGATGTCACTAATATATTCTTCATCCTGGTGAAAACTGCTATTCATAAGCCAGGCGTGGTGACATATCCTAGTAATCCTGGCACTTGGCAGGCAGAAGCAGAATTACAGCTCAAGGCTGGTTTGGATCCTGTATTAAAATAGCAGTAAGAGAGGCAATCAAGTAGATGAGTGGCACTATAATAGTTTGGATTTATAGTCTGCTCTTATTTGGTAACTAATAAATATGTTAAAGCTGTATGAGAGGATCGAAGTCTGTGTCGGGTTAAAAAAACAATGATCATAAAAATAATGTGTTTTAAAACATATTAATAGTACTTACTATTATCTTTCTTGGTTGGGGACTTTGGGCTGTAGGTGTAGAAGGCTTAGGGTCATATGATATGGCTCTTATACCATTTCTGGAACATTTTAGTTCCAGTCACTTATGCTCTTTGGCTCAGGGATATGTAATCTGGGCATCAGAGCCTTCTGAGAAACATGATAAAGATGCAGATGTCTGGGTCTTACATCTGCACAGCCCCATAAAAAGTCTTACCACTTAGGGATCTGCAAATTCCCAGTCTTTTTGAGCCCATGAAATTATAGACTGTGATTCAGTAACTGTTTAGCTACATGTTCCTGTACATGTTTGTTCCACTTGTTCATCTCATTTCCATACGCTCTCTTAACTCTGACATTACCAGTAACAAGTTAAGTATTTACCAGTTAGTATGAGAGCGTTTGTTACCTGCCTTTTCATTAAAAGGGAAGGTAACACAAGGCACAGTTCAAGGCATCACTGCAAGCTGAAGACTGTTGTGCAGCCACTGTTGCTGCTCAGGAAATGGAACACAGTGTGCAACAGTTCCTCTTGCCCCTCTCTGAGCCACACCTCACCTGTCTCCGTGCCTTGTCACTGCATCAACACTTGTATACTCCTTCATGTGGCATTACCAAAGTGTCCTTGGGGCTCAGTTTTACATTCTTGCACACACACATGTGCTCATACATGTGCTCATACATATACAGGGAACTCCCCTTCTTACTTAGTTTTTATTTTTAAAAATATTTTATTATTAAAATACAGTTTGCACATTAAATAGCATAATAGCGTGATTTGATGTAATTTTAAGCAGAATAAGAAATGAAAAACCTAAGTTACAAAACCCTTACCCCAGAACATTTTTTACTTTATTTCATTGTCTTTTTTTTTTAATTACATATCTGAGTATTATATTTATATCATTTCTACCCCCACATCCTCCCTCCTTCCCCTCTACTTCCCTCTCAGTATCATGACCTCTAAAAGAATTACACACACAAACATAACCTGCTGAATGTATTCAGTGTTGCCGTATGTGTTTATACTTAGGGAAGACCACCTATCAGGGACTTCTCCCTGGGGAAGGCTGACTCTGCATCTCTTAGCGGCCGTTAACTGCCTGTAGTTCTTCATGTAGACGTGGGGCCCTGTAAGAGTCCCCTGTCCATGCTGGTGTCATTGTGCAGGTCGCACTGAGGCAACCACATTGCTGAGATTTGAAGGGCGAAGCTTCCCTGTCCCATATAAAGGATATTATCACATATCAGACGTCATGGTCCCCTGGCTCTTACAGTCTTTCCACCCTCTCTTCCACAATCTCTCTTGATGTAGCATGTGTGTTGTAGATGTGCCAACTAGGAATGTGTGCCCCAGAGTCAGTTGTTCTCTGCATTCCAACCAATTGTAGCTTTATGAAGTGGTCTCCATCTGCAGCAAACAGAAGCTTCTTTTAAAGGGGTGAGAAAACACTTATCTCTGCATGTAAGGAGGGATGTTTACAGCGCAGCTGGGTACAGGGTTCTGAGCATGTGGCAGTAGTGGATCCTCCTTTATGGTCCATGACCTCGCCACCAACAGATCATTGGCTGGGATTATAGTACCAGGTATGACTTTCCTTAAATCTTCCCTTGGCAATACTTTGCGATTAGATGAGAGGTCAGTTCCAGCTAGAGTCCTCTAGTTCCCGTGTCCAAAATGCATGCAACCTTCAGCAGTAGGGTCTTACATTCAAGTCACAGAACACTTTTTAAAGTTACCTTTTTTTTTACATGTGATAGTATGACAAATATATTCAATGACTAGTCATGGATAATTCCTACTGGTCAGTGGAATTAAGGGAAAGTACAACTTTCACAGTCACTGTTAGAAATCAGTAGCACATGCTGTATTTTGGAATGCTAATGTAGATACTTATGCCTCAGGCCACAGCAATTTGAAATTATATATCAGAGAAAATATATATAGTTAAAACGAGAAAAATTAGGTCTATCCATTTTAATGTTTCATTTTACCTGTACTCCATCACATACTTCCCTTTTTTGATCCCTTATGTGTTTAGACTTTACTTACACTTAGACCTGTTTATGTAGATGAATACACTATAGGCCAGGGCCCACGTGTTAGGGAAAACATTTCTTTCTGAGTTTGGTTCACCTTCCTTAACACTATTCTTTTAGGTCCATCAATTATTTTTTTACTAATTTTATTTACTTTACAGCTGAATAATACTCTCCTATGGATATGAAGCACAGTTTCATTATCTGTTCATATGTGATAGACATCTAGGCTGGTTCTATTTCCTGGCCTTCATGACTAGGGCAAAAGTAAATCTGGATGTACAAATATCTCTGTAGAATTATGGAGTTCTTTCATTGTGTGCACAGGAATGGAATAGTTGTGTCATCTGGTAATTTACTTGTAGTAATGTGAGAAACTTGCAAGCTGCTTTGCATAATGGCTGGATTAATTTTCACTCACTCCAGCAGTGAACGGGGTTCCTCTGTCCCCACATCTGCTCCATTCTGATGAGGGTGCATGGTATCCCTGAATATTTGTAATTAGTTTTTCCCTGGTGACTAAGTGTGTTGGAAACTTCAAAAGTGTATTTGTGGGCCATTTGTGTTCCTTCTCTTGAGAATTATCCGTTCATTTCATTAGTCTATTTGTTGGTTGTCAATTTTGTTTCCTCAGTGTTAATTTTGTAGTTCTTTGTAAATTCTAGCTATTAGTCTCCTGTTCTAAGTACAGCTGGTATAGATTTTCTACTAGTTGGTGGACTGTTTTGTTGTACAGAAACGTTTAAAAATCCCCTGTGGTCCACCCATTAATCATGGGGCTGGTTACTGTACTCTTGGAGTTCTACTTAGAATGGTCTTGGCCACCGTACGATCTTGAAAAGTATTGCTTACATCCCCAGCAGTCTCAGAGTTTGGGTTTCTTTTTTAATTAAGTTCTTATAGTCCACTTTGAGTTGATTTTTGTACAAGATGACAGTATGGATCTAATTCTGTTCTTCTTCAGATGGCCAACACTGTTTGTTGACTGGACTCCATTTTCCACTGCATGACTTTGTCACCCTTGACGTAATTCCCTATTTTGCCAGTTTATTTACAAACCCTTGATCTGTTCAGTATCAGACTGTCTTTTTCCTTGTGGGTCTGTAGTTTAATTTGAGGTAGGGTACTGTAATACCTCCACCTGTTTTTCCCCCTCCTTAGGATGACTTTCACTTCTCATGGTCTTTTTGGTTATGTGTGAAGTTGTGGATTTTTAAAAAAGATTTGTTTATTACATATACAGTGTTCTGCCTGTGTATAAGCATGCAGCCAGAAGAGGGCAATCGATAACATTATAGATGGTTGTGAGCCACTATGTGGTTGCTAGGAATTGAACTCAGGACCTCTGAAAGAGCAGCCAGCACTCGTAACCTCTGAGCCATCTCTCCAGCCCCCAAGTTGTGGATTTTTTTTCTCAATCCAGGAAGTACAGCACTATATGGAAGAACGGAAGTATAATGTGTATTTCATTGAACCTGTAGATTATTTTTGGTTGTCCAGCCATTTCCACAATACTAATAATGCCATCCATATGCATGGAAAGTATTTCTGTTATCTATTGCATTCTGTGTTTTTTTTTTAATGCCTTGAATTTTCAGTGTAGACCTTTTATTTTTGGCTAACTTTATTCCCAGATACTTTATTTTTCTTAGAACTACTATGGATGAGATATGTTCCCTGTTTTTTCCTCTGAGATTTCATTGCTGGCATATACAAAGGTTACTCCTTTTTATATTGATTTTTGTAATGATGCTGCAACTTTATTATAACTGTTATTTAGATAAAGAGTATTCTAGCAGATTCTACACAATATTTTAGTAATAACGGCAAGTCATGTGCAAATAAGGATAGTTTGACTTCCCTTACTATTTTTATAATAGTCTTTAATGTGTCTAATTGTTAGAGCTAAGAATTGGATCAGTGT
This sequence comes from Acomys minous, assembly GCF_964271855.1. Taxonomy (NCBI): domain Eukaryota; kingdom Metazoa; phylum Chordata; class Mammalia; order Rodentia; family Muridae; genus Acomys; species Acomys minous. The sequence goes on along the minus strand of NC_140487.1, from coordinate 50,788,594 downwards.
AGTCAATACGAGCGGGGAGAGTGGGCATCCTTGTCTCTTTTAAATGCTCCAATGAAAAATGAGCCAGAAATCTGAACAGAAAATTCTCAAGAAAATAAAAAATGGCTATGAAGTACTTTTAAATTTCATTATCATTGTCAATTAGATAAATGTTATCAAAACTGGTACAGTCACTCAGGAAATCAACACCAAGAACTCTCAAAAATCTACTATATGACCCAGCTATACTGCTCCTTGGCAAAGGCCCAAAGGATTTAACATCTGACTCCACAGATACATGTTTAGACACATACATTGCTGCTCGATTCACAACTAGGAAATGGAAACAACCTAAATGTCCTTCAATTGATGAATTGATAATGAAATTGTGATATGTATGCACTATGGGATATTATTCAGCTGTAAGGAAGAAAGAAATCATGAAATTGACAGGTAAATGCAAATATAAGGGAGGTAACCCAGATGCCATCCCCCTTACCCACCCACCCCCCACAAAATACCACATGCTCTTTCTCATCTGTGGTTCCTAACTCTAAGCCTTCAGATGTGTTTATTTTACATGGAGTAACCACAAAACAAGTAAAGGAAAAAATGGCTGTGGATGGGGGAGGGGAGAAAAGTGCTATGGAGATGATAAGGATGATATACAGAGGGTAATGAGAAAAAGGGGGATGGTCTTTCATTGGGGAGAGGGGAGGAAGTTCAATACAGAAGAAAATATTACATTTAACCATATTGCATATAATGCACATAAGTGTATATGCATACATATGAACAGAGTTTAAGTGAAGTTATCCCATTTGGGTTGACAATGCTCCCACAAGTGTTATAGAGGAACAAACTCCCCAGTATTAGACATGAGAAAACTCCTTTCAAGTCATTGGTCGTAGTGCAGGAGACTCCCAAAACAGTGTAGCCTACTGCTATTGCCCTTTGCCGACTTCCAGAATGTGAAGGCGAGTCCTATTGCTGAGGACACCATGTACTTCAGACACAGGACTTGCAGACACCAAGCTGGGCCTGTGCTGAAAGCCTCTTTCCTGGGAACAGCTTTCATAGTACTAGAAACTACTGTGTGTGCTGCCAATGGAGGGAAGCAGTCAGGATTCCTACTCATCAGAGATGCCTACCAACTATAGCCGTGACCAGCAGGAAAAGATATCCCTTAAATCTTTATGGGGTGAAGGCTATTGAACTTCATGTCCAGTCAAGAGGAGTAAAATCATGCCTGGTACCACAAACCTAGTGGTGCTGGTTACTTTTTGTCAACTTGACACAAACCTAGACATATCTGGGAAGATGGAATCTCATGTGAGGAATTGCCTCCACCAGATTGGCCCATTGATAATCATTGGGCATTTCCATGAGTAATGGCTGATGTGAGAGGGTCCAGCCCACTGTGAGCAGGGCCACTGGTACACAGGTGTTCCTGGGTAGGATGAGAAAGCAGGCTGAACAAGCCATGATGAGTAAGCAGCACTCCTCCATGGCCTGCCCATTGATTCTTGCCTTAAATTCCTGCCATGATTTCCCTCAGTGACAGAAAGTGACCTAAGGATTATAGATGAAATAAGCCCTTCCCTCCCTAAGTTGCATTTAGCCATACTGTTTTACTCCAGTTACAGAAACCATAACTTAGACCCTAGCCTAATATGTGAGGCTATCGAGGTCATGGATCTTGGAGGACAACCTACTACTACTGCTCTACCAAGCGAAACACTTGCTAACTAAATTCTAAATCGTCATCTTTATACCAACAGGAAGTGTATCTTTCATCCTTCATCAAAGAAGCTCTTGGCAGCAGATGGAGTCCATTACAGGACGCCACAGTTTGTCAATAAGCAGAGAACAACTGATCATCAGGTATCCAGCCCAAGTGATACACATAAAAACAACCCCCATACTTAATCCTCAGGGAGCATCATGGAAGACAGGATGGAAAAAGTCTAAGAACCAAAAAAACCAAAAACAAAAACAAAAAAAACAGAAAGTCTGACTTATCAATACCTAAAGAAGTATAATATTAATAGACACAATGTAGAAAGTATTAGAATCATTTTTATATAACCGTTTGTTTCTCTTAGTTTATGTCTTAACCTGTTATCACGCAAGTAATTGAGACACTTATATATTCATTTATGAGGCTTTACAACACAATCGTGAGCCGTTTAAATCTGTTCTTAACCCTTTATGTTATCCTGACTCCATATTTGCCAAAATCCCCCAGTTACTTGCTTTTTAGTTCTTTCTTCGCTCCAGCTGAGTCTTCTTCATCTCTCTTGCACCTCTACTAATGGCTGAATCCCCTACTTCCTCTTCTAATGCCTCCTCCCCTACCTGTCAGGACGTCTAGCCAGATTCTCTCTCTTCCTCAATGATGAGCTATAAACTGCTTTATTGACATGTCAGGGGAATATTTGGGGAGCAGTGTGTTTAAAGAACATTGAGGTAAGAGATTCTTAGAACAAGAATTACCAGACACTGGAGGAGGGTATTTGAGTTACATAATAACCTTATACCTACAGGAATGGGTAATCACCCCTAGATGAGGAGCTAAAGACAATTAAGGATTGTGAGAGAGGGAGATTGAGTCTTCCCCAGGGATGAGCCCCCTAACAGGGTATTCAGTAATATAAATGGTCATCCCTGAAAATATGTACATACAAGCAATACTAAACAGACCCAACAGAGTGTATTTATATATTTATAAATGAACATAACAATAATAATTAATGATAGGATATTAATTTGAGAGAGAAGATGGTTACATGGGAGTGGTTGGAGGGAGGAGCAAATAGAAAATAATAGGATTATAATTTAAGTTTTAAAATGGGCACTTAAAATTTATGTAGAATAATAATTATAATGGTATATGGTTCGATGTATAGTCTATGCCAGTGGATACCCCAAACTTGGGAAGAGAGAGAAGAGATGGTTAGGAATAAGGCATTTACGTCTCAGTACAAATGTCATTACTAAAAATCTGAAGCACTGTCTTGTTGATTAATTAATATGTCTTAAGCCATATAGAAACCACTAAAAACAACTAAAGTACTTTAATAGTAATTTTAAAGGGGCGCTAGGTATATAGCTTAGTTGGTAGAGTGCTTCCCAGCATGCACAAAGCTGTGCGTTTGATTCCCAACACCACAAACGGAGGTTGGAGGATCAGAAGTGCAAATTCATCATATGCTACACAGCTGAAAGCTAGCCTGGGGTATATAGTATCTTGTTCTCACTACAAAAAAAAATCAAAATATTATACTAAAAAAATATTCACTTATGTCAAAGCAACAAAGAAAAAGAAAAACAAAAGAGATGTCAATTATGAAAAGCAAAAAGTAAGGTTGCAGACATAGATTTAACTTTACCTAGGATAACTTTAAATGTCAATGGACCAAGTAATCTAATCACGAAGCAGTAGCTGAGGGCCAGCAAAGTGGTTCAATTGGCTGACGGCCAAGAGTGATGACCTGAGTTCAACCCAGGCTTCCTGTGAAGATTGGAGCCAGATTCCCAGCCACAGGTGAAGCTGGGCAGCCCTGAACAAAATAAAAGAAACTCATAGTTAAATGGAGTGCAGGGAGGGTGTGTGACAGTGACTTCTTTTGTAACAGCCTAGAGAAGGAATCCATTTGGTCATTGTCCATAAGTCAACCAGCTGTTGTCTTGAGTAAAGAAGAGTTAGAAGGACACAGGTAGATCAGGAAAACAAAAGCAGGAGTCCTGGATTGCTGCTTCTTGTTCCCAGAGATTTTGTTAGGGGAAACAGCTGGAAGGCATCTGGGCAGGTATCTAGACAGGGCCAATAGAGAAGGGGGGAAGGAATCAAAAGCCTTTAAAAAAAAAACCCAAGGCATTGTGTAGAGGACTTTCAACATTTGACTTTTCCTATCACAGATGCATAAATTCTGTTAATTTTCTTTTCTCTGTAGCCTGGTCTCCTGGCCTGCCTTTCCTGGCCACTCAATTCTTTGTTCTTGCCAAGGAATGAACTCAGTAAACCCCCTAGAAACTGTCTTCACTGCCTCTTCCACTCCATGACGTTTCCTGGGTCCTCACCTGGTGTTTAAACAGACTGCTACTCAAAGTTGTACGCCTGACTGAAAATCTTGGAGAATGACTGGGAAGTGGCCATGACCTATTCAGAACCCCGGGGGCCATTTCTGATCAAGGGGACGTTCCACCCTTTAGTATCAGGGTGGGAAGCTCAGTCAGCCCCCATCCCCATCCCCGCTGGGAGTAGGGGCAGAGTGATCTTGGGTCTGATAAAGCAGTGCAGGGTGATTTGATCTGTCAAGGCTGGAGAGTTTCTCTCTTGAGAACCAAGGTGGAAGCTTAGGCTGCCATCCCTAACTTAAGAGAAAGGACAAACTGGACCCTAAGAACATGCCTTAAAGGAATCAATCATCTTTCCTGAGAGGAAGTACAGGATCACACACTTCCGCTCAACACACCCAGGCAAGAACCAAGTAGAAGGCCATTCCTCTGCCTGGAAGCTTCCTTACTGACACCGGAGCCTTCAACTGTAACTAGCTAGGTGTGCACATCTGGGGATAGACTGTGTCAGGGGAGGGAAGACTTGTTCATCTTTGTTTCTTGAGCCATTCTCGCATCCAGGCAAACCCCTACGGGTCTTCCTATGTAGAGCAAAGGAAGTGATACCAAGCTTGCTCTGAGTTCAAGATGGCACAAACTTAAATGGAGGCGGCTATGAATGAGCTAGATGGGAAACTTCTGTCTCTGAACAGGGCAGCTTCCTTGAGGGTTGGCACTAGTGGAGAGCTCCAGCTGTTTATGTAGAACCTACACGGCTACTAGAAGCTTGTTCTTGCTCTTCCTTGCAGCACTCAAGAGGAGATGTATGAAGGTTCTGCCTCAAAGAGTTGTTACCATATGTGAAATCCGAAGCAGGAATCTCCCTTAGGAGGACAAATCCCTCTATATGCACACTCCTTCTCCATCTTGGGCTCTCCATTGTCCCTGCTGTATCTGCAAAGCACTCAGCTGGAGACTGTTAGGAGATGCTGGCCTCTGAGGATTTCCAAAATGATGGGGTGAGGGAATGCAGACAGTGTGGCTGTGGGTGGGACTCAGGGGTAAAAAAGCTTTCCTAAACAGGTAAGAGGTGCTGGGTTCTGTCCCTGAAACTGAATCTGTGCATCCATGGGCCAGGTACCAGACAATGTTCTGACAGTACTAGCTGAAGTCATCACAGGAGGATCATCCTGCTTGACTGAGGAAAATGAGGGCTTTGCTGAGTGTGGAAGCCTCTTCTTTCTGCCCAGCATCTCCTCACCTGTTGTTCTCTAGTTTTTCCTCCCTCTGGTTTCGATCCTTTCCCAGTGTACCCTGGGCATGGCCACTTTTATTTTCACTTTCCTCTTGCTATGACATAAACAGGCTTAGATGAAAGGTCACCCTATATTCTCCACGAGTAGGTACATACAAGTGCATGTGGTAATTACTCACTCTCAGCACTTATCCTGGTTGCTTATATATTTGAGGAAAGGGGTCAAAGGGCACATTTACTCCAGAGGCTTTTTTGAATGGTGGAGATTAGATAAGCAAGATAAGATTAGGAGTTTATTACAGTCACAGGGCAGTAATAGTCATGTAAAGCAATATTCTGACCAGGCCTCTCCTGTTTTCATGGGCACGGATGAGAAAGGAGAGGACACAGTGTCCATGCCCATCTCGGCAGCTCTCCAGAGGATGCTCTGGAGAGGGAGACAGAAGGTTTTGAAGATGTTCTAATATATTTTCTGCTGTCTTAAAAATGGTGTGGATCTTTTATCCACAGGCCTTAAAAAGGAGTGCCTGACCTAAACATGAACCGGAATATTTACAAAGTGGCCTTTCCTGGAAATATTCATTAGAGGTAGAATGTCTCCTCATCTCTGATCAGATTCTGCTCTGATTGAGAGTCAGATGGACTGGCTTCTTGTTGGCGCAGGCCTCTGTGTTTCCCAACCACTTGCCAACTTCTATCAAGTATTGTTAATAAAGAAATCACTTTCCGTGAAGCTTCCAGAGGCAACAAAGGGGGACATTAGGTACAGAAAGTCATAGTGCTGTGCTGTGAACACCTGACTAATTCATTTTTTTTAGGTTCTCTCACATTAAGGTTGGGAGGGTGTGACATCTGGTTCTATGGGTGTTGCTTGTTGTAGCCTTAAACCTTTGGCCTCACAGTTGTCTGGTAGGATGTAATAGGAGAGGTGGATACCAATAGCTAGTTTCTGTTGAAAGCCAGGCAGAGTGGATGAAGGTCACAGTGACATAAATGCTGGCCTAGACCAAAAGGACACAGGAACCTGTTTCATTTGGATGACAATAGACTCATAGACAGGCCACAAGTATGCCAGAAACTGTCTCCTCCGGAGGCCTTTAGCCTGCTCATCAATCCTTTCGCCCCAGAGTCTATGGAATGTGGTGGGCACAAGTGGCAAACCTATGAGGGAGGAACAACCTTGCCACTTTGCTGTGGTTAGTAGTAATGGGCTGGTAGGCCTGGCTGTGTGGAGTTTCAGAGGAAAGTTTGAGAGTCTCCTAAAGACTATAGAGCCATTCATGTCATCCATTGTTATGGTCATCTGGGATGAAGAATTGCCTGTGATTAAGTAGAGAGCACAGCCACTAAAGTGAAACCTTTGCTTTACTGGGGCAATAAGTTCTGGTCTGTTGGTGCTGAAGAACCAGTCAGCTGTGATTATAAGAGACCAGTGTCCTTGTGATGACTCTTCTGGGAATCATTTCCTTAGAGTCAGCATGCAGAGGCTATGGTCCAGAGCAGGCCAGGGATGGCCAGTTGTGCTGGTAGCTGAATATGGTACTCTGTAAGTTCCCCCATGTGGCAGTGGCTTGGGTGTCTTAAAAGCTTCAGGATATGTCAGGACTGCAGAATGACTGCCAAGGACAGCATCAGTTGTGGGGCAGAGCTGACCGGAGTCTATGAGACAAGCTCCGTGTGCTGTGGAGGGCAGAGTCAGAGAAGGAGAGTTGCCCACACCTTTAAGAGCTGATGTAAAACTGTGAGTGACTCCCCAGTATTAAAAAAATGGTCTTTTTTTTCCTTTATTAATTTATTCTTCTCAATGGTTATCCCATCCCTTGTATCCTCCCATTCTTCCCTCCCTTCCATTTTCCCCTTATTCCCCTCCCCTATGACTGTTCCTGAGGGGGATTACCTCCCCCTGTATATGTTCATAGGGTATCAAGTCTCTTCTTGGTAACCTGCTGTCCTTCCTCTGAGTGCCACCAGGTCTCCCCCTCCAGGGGACATGGTCAAAGGTGAGGCACCAGAGTATGTGAGAAAGTAATATCCCACTCTCCATTCTACTGTGGAGAATGTTCTGTCCATTGGCTAGATCTGGGTAGGGGTTTAAGGTTTACCGCCTGTATTGTCCTTGGCTGGTGCCTTAGTTTGAGTGGGAAAAAATGGTCTTTCTGTGATCAGATTGTAATTGTACCCTGGGTCCAACTCTAGGCCATTTTCTGAAAATGGCAGTTTCTGAATTGGTACGTGGATGGGTCCCAGAATGAAGCAGGTGACTCTTGGCTCCTGGGCCTTCCCCTGCTACAGTAGCTAACAGGCTGATTCTAGCCATCTTTTTCTGTATCTGTATCCAGTTCTGTGACTGATGACTAGATCACATGATGGTGAACAGAGCAGCACCCACCTCATAGGTACATGGAGCTCCTGGCTTGCTCAGAAAGCATATGGTTTATGATTTAAGGAAGGAGGAAATTGGGAGCAATCGGGTCCTGAGCCATGGGTAAGGTGTGGATTCCACTACTGAGTACAGTCACTCCTTGAACAAACTACAGTGTCCTGGCTGTCTCCTATTGACAGACTGGAAATTCCCATCTGGACTAGGGGATGAGGGTAGGGAAGAGGCCATCCTGACTCAGAACTTCCGCCTTCACTCTTCCATCTTGTTGCAGATGGAATTGACTGACTCCAAGATAATGTCAAAGTCGCCACTCAGCTGCCTTCTCAAATACTGGGAAAACCTGATTTCCTGTTAGGATCCAAGGCCCTAGTATCTCCTGGAATGCCTCCTTGCAGGAATTTGCACACACTTATAGTCACAGAGCCTTCTTGTTTGCTAAAGAGAATTCAATTGAGGATGTTAAGTTTTTCAGGATGTGTGTCTCCACTTGCAGTCACATATGAGCTGATTTAGGATAAAGGCTTTCAAGCAATTGGTCACCTCAAGTCTATCCAAAATCTTAGGTTAGACCGTAGAAAGACAGATATATCTGTTGGCTTACTCTAGATCATAGGTGTTCACTGCCACACACCCACAAACTTACAAAGTTTAAATACTCTAAAAGAAAAGCCTGTGAGAACTGACACCGCATGCTGGTGAGGGTGTGGAGAAAGAGGAACACTCCTTCATTGATGGTGGGAATGCAAACTAGTACAACCACTTTGGAAAGCTATCTGGCGCTTTCTCAGAAAAATGGGAATAGGGCTTCCTCAAGACCCAGCTATTCCACTCCTTGCAATATACCCAGAAGATGCTCCAGCACACAACAGGGACATATGTTCAACCATGTTCATAGCTGCCTTATTCATAATAGCCAGAACATGGAAACAACCTACGTGTCCCTCAGTAGAAGAATGGATAAAGAAACTGTGGTACATCTACACTATGGAATACTACTCAGCTATTAAAAAAAAAGGAATTTCCAAAATTTGTGGACGAATGGATTGAAATAGAAATTGTCATAATGAGTGAGTTCACACAGAAGCAAAAAGAGCTAAATGGTATATACTCACTTATATCGAGACACTAGTCCAAGGTGTACGTCCCCATGAAAAACTGTACCTACCAGGAAAGTGGGTAAGAGGGGAGGACATCCTATTGAGACTTTAGGTGTGAGAAGCCAGGGAGAATGAGGAAATAAAAGGATCCAGAGGGTCCTGGAAAACTACAGGCGAGTCTGGGCCCTGGGGTCCTCCGCAAACTATGGCAACAGCCAAGGGAAATATAGGCAGTAAACCTCGAACCCCTACCCAGACTAGCCGATGGACAGGACATTCTCCACTGTTGAGTGGAGAAGGAGATCTGACTTTCACACAAACTCTGGTGCCCCATATTTGACCATGTCCTTTGGATGGAGACGCCTGGTGGCACTCAGAGGACGGATAATAGGTCACCAAGGAGAGACTTGATACCCTATGAGCATATACAGGGGGAAGAGGTCCCCCTCAGACACAGACATAGGAGAGGGGAGTAGGGGGAAAGTGGGAGAAAGGGAGGAATGGGAGGATACAAGGGATGGGCTAACAACTGAGATATAATATGAATAAATTAATAAAACAAACAAACAAAACAAAACAAACAAAAGAAAAAAAAAGAAAAAAGAAAAGCCTGTGAGACCCAGAGGGATCGAGGATACCCCACAAGGAAAACCTATAGAATCAAGTAAGCAAAACGTAAACAATGACCCTGTATGGGACTTAGCTAGGTCCTTTGGATATAAGTTATAGTTGTGTAGCTTGGTGCTTTTGTGAGACTCCCAAAAGTGGGAATGGTGGGTATCTCTGACTCTTTTACTTAAGTTTGGGATCCTTTTCCTCTTGCTGGTTTGTCTTGTCCAGCCTTCACATGGGGTTTGTGCCTAGTCTTATTGTAACTTGTTAAGCAATGTTTGATTGATAGCCTTGGGTATGAAGAAATAGGCTTGCTATATTTTTTTTTGAAGGAAAATGGAGGAGTTTTTGGATCTGGGGCAAAGCGCAAGTGGAGAGACAGAGTAAGAGAAGTGGAGGGATGGGAAATTGTGATTGGGATATAATGTATGAGCGATGAATAAAAAGCATGAACAAAAGAAAAGGAGGAGGAGGAAGAGGAGGAGGAGGAGAAGAAGAAGAAGAAAGAGAGAGAGAGAGAGAGAGAGAGAGAGAGAGAGAGAGAGAGAGAGAGAGAGAGAGCACTCTGTCAACCTGTTCTCATGCACGACCCAACAGAAAAGACTCATCTGTAGAGATCTGTATTGGTAACAAGAAAGACAGGTGCTTTGGGTCCAGCCTGTAGTCATTGAACTGAAGAGCAGGTCTCCTGGTCACTGTAAACTATCAGCTTCATATTTATATTGATAGAAGAGTAAATGTCTTTTGCATGCACATTAAATTGCCATGTACTATTTGAGTTCATGGAGTATCTGGCTCTGGAGATGGAATTTGGCCCTCACACTTCAGATTCAGGCATATGCTGTTTCTATATATCCTCCAGAGCCCCCTTTCTTGAGTCATGCTGGACTCCTGATTCTGTGAGAGGTAGAGAAAACAACAGAGCAGCCAAAGAGGAAAGTTGCTGTGACTACTATTTATCTCATGATAGATATAAAAATCCAACTCTATCTGCTACTCACACTTAAAAGCAAAAAAATGGTTCTGGTAGATCACTCTATGTACTCTCTTATGTTTTCTATGGGGTTGTCCTGGGTACTTATTTCCCAAGCCCCACTGTGTTAACTGTATATACAGAAGCATATTAATTCATGTGTGCAGTTTGGGTTCAACTTTCTTTTATTAAGGTGGTGTTGTACTGTGTTCCAAGTCAAACAACTGCCATTCCATCAGTGGTGTTGACTTTTGAAAGATCACCACCGATAGGTTTGTTGACTGTTCACTTGTCAACATTATGGTTTTGTAAGATGGCTAGGTGTTTTACCAGAATAGAGAAGAAAACTGGAAAACTTAAGGAAATTACAAGTGTCTGAGCAATTTATATAAGGTATGTAAAAGGTAAAAATTCACTATATTGATGTCAAATGAGTTATGGGCTTTATCATAATAATTACAAGGCCTGGCATAAAGAACAACAATTTATGCCAAATCAAAGTTTATTTAAGTGTTTTTATTTAAATATACACAGTACTTAAAAATACCAAACTGATAAAACTGCCCTTCTGTGTATTCCATGCACAGATGTTTATGTACTACAGTGCTCAGAAGGATTAAAAAGAAGTTTATTTTCCCTGAGGCTAAGCAGGTCCCAAAGGATTATGGGGGCGTCTCTCAAAACTGTTCTGTAACTGTCACCTATTCTCCAGTGTAAGGAGGCCATGGAGAGGCCACCAGGTAAGCTCTCACCAGTGTCTAACTTACAAAGACAGTAGAAGTTTCTCTTTGCTCTGAAGTGAAGTGATGGTCAAGCAAGGCCTTTGGCTAGTCTCCACATAGATGGAAGAGTTGGTAAAAGGAAGACTAAGGAGTGACCTGTTCCTGTCAAGCCCACATGTCACCCAAGAACAAGTTCCGCAAGTGACTTTGTAGCAAAACATGAGTGATTAATTATGGCCATGAGTTTGGTCTCAAACACTCAGCAGGAAAGTGTGGGGAAGGGATTAAGGTGATGGTGCGTTTCTCTGAGAGTTTAATGGATCATAGTCCATAAATATTAGGCCTCCATCTATATGAGATGTTGTGTACAAAAATCATTCTGTACTTATGACTTTTTTTCATGATAAAAAAAAATGCTGCCCAAATGTAAGACACCACGATCTTGGCTCAATTCCACACTGCAGTGCCTACCTGCAGCCAAGAAGTACAGGCCCAATACTGATAGTTAAAGTAATAGTTAAAGTTCTCTGCCTCCCTCTACCCCCTTCTCTGGGAAGTACTTCACACTGCTTTCTATCCATCCACCTCAATAGCTCTCAAATTGCCTTAAAGCAGATCCTGGATTCATTCTCAAGGCCAGCCACGTGGGGAACCTTCTTAGCAATGGTGGCTCTATCTGGGTTAAATGGTACTGGCCACTGGCATTCTCCTCCCCTCTCCTTCTACCCTTCTCCTTTTGCAGATGATTCTGCTGATGGATCCCCAGACGCACTGCCCACCACAAGTTACTACAGCACCCCTGTCCATCCCCCAGGAGCCCAAGTCCCCTCTCTTTGGACAAACAGCCCCTAGACTCTGCTCCCTCTCAACAGGAAGTAGCTAGAGCAATCACACACTCCAAGCAGCAGGTGGGTTCCATCTAAAAGAGTAAAATGAAGGAGAGTTAGAAGGACAAAGGTCCATTAGGGATGCAAAAGCAAGCGGTCTGAAATGAGAGAATTATGATTTCTTGTCTCTGGCAGACACTTCCCAGGGGAAACATCTGTAAGGCATGGGGGTGAGTCCAGACAGGACCAATATGGTAAAGGGGAGGATGCAGGGGTCCTAAAAATACCCAAGCCGGTGTCTTTTTAAAGACGGGGAACTTCATTCTAAGTGTATAAGGGTGTTTCTTTTTTTCTGTGGCTTGTTCGCTTGGTCTTCTGTCTATCCCAGTAGTTCAAGTTCAATTATTTGTTCATGCTAGAGAATCAAGTCTGTAATCACCTAGGCAACTGCTGGCAGGCAGGCACCCCTCCTTCTTACACTAAGAAGGTTGTTACCATTTGAGACTAAGCCACTTTGCAAATCTGAAAACAAGAAATAATTTGCCTTCAAGGATCTTGGTAGCACCCGGACACCATGTCTTAGCGGGAGACAGCTGTGGGTGGCAACCATGACGTAAATGACGGATGGCGAGTTTAACCAAAACAGCAAATACAAAGTGGATCAAAGTCGTTTTGCCAAATAAACTTGGGCTCAAGTGGACAAACTCACTCTTTACTGAACTCATTCCTTCAAGGAGACTAGAACTGGAAAAATAAACTCTGCAGCATCTACAACACCTTCACAGGCTCCAAACCTTATTGGTTAAACTTGACATCAAGTATCAAATTAACCTCTATTAGGTTAACCTCCGACTATCACACCCACACTTCAAAGAGTACATCTTCTATTCAACACCCTTGTTAAATATAAGCTTCCTTAAAATGGAACACATTTTGGGATACAAAACAAGTCTTTAAATATTCAGAATTTTTAAAATTTCATCAATTTATTCAGATTACAACTCAATTGTTATCCCCTCACTTGTATCCTCCCATTCCTCCCTCCCTCCCACTTTCATCCTATTCCCTTCCCCTAGGTCTATGACCAACGGGGACCTCCTACCCCACTTTATGGTCATAGGCTATCAAGTCTCATCTTGTTATCCTGCTTATTCTTTCTCTGAGTGTCACCAGCCCTCCCCACCAAGGGGAGGTGGTCAAATATGGGGCACCAGAGTTATTCCCTGCTTGCCACATAACTGTGGAGAATGTCCTGTCCATTGGCTAGATCAGAGTAGGGGTTCGATGTTAACTACTTGTACTGTCCTTGGTTAGTGCAATAGTTTGAGCAGACACCACCCCCCACCGGGCCCTGATCCACCTGTTATCATGTTCTTCTTGTAGGTTCCTAATGGAAACATATGTCATTGAAACAGAAACTAAGCCAAGAAATGACATCATTAACCAACATCATGAATCAAATGGATCTAACAGATATTTACAGAACTTTTCACCCAAACACAAAGGATTATACCTTCTTCTCAGCACCCTATGGAACCTTCTCCAAAATTGAACATATAGTAGGTCACAAAGCTTCTTTCATACAATACATACCAACTGCATCCTTTAAATTTCACCTTCCCATTTCAAGTGGCTTTTAAAATTAAATCACTGTAATTCCTATGTTCTTGTGCCTGTTTCCCAAGTGTTGGGATCAAAGTTATGTGCTTTCCAGGTGCTTGGATTAGCGGTGTGAACCATCATATCTGGATCTAAGTTTTTCTCTACTTGGAACTTTACTTGTATCAGTCTGGCCTTGATCTCAGAGACATGCATGCTTCTGTCTCCTAAGTGTTGAGATTAAAGGCATATGTCTCACAAGTGCTGGAGTTAAAGGTATGAACCACCACTGCCCTGTTCATTGTAACTCTAGAACTTAGAAAGCAACTAATTTATAGGGATCTGTCTGTCTCTGTTTTTAAAAACAGCCATTGAATCTTTTAATTGCTCTGTGGATGAGTTTCTCCTATGCTGACAGAGAAAGCTATCTACCATGAACAAGTTGACTTTTTTAAGGAAAAGAAAAACAAAGATATGGATTTATTCTATATATTTAACATGGCAACAACAACAAAAACAGCCAAACAAAACAACAGCAAAAGTCAGATAAATCCAATGCATAGCATTTACTCTGTACAATATCCCCAACACACTAAACTTGAGTGATAGAATTCTTTCAAATTTTCTTCCCCCTTCCTTTTAACTTAGTGGAAATTTTACACTCTAAAAGCCACATTACAATCTATCGCCATAAATAATTACAATTTGCCAAGATTTTAATGTGCTTTGAGAGAAATCCTATTTTAAAAAAAACTATGTCATTTTCCAGTAAATATGGAGGGAAAGTAACTTTTGCACCAATCTGACACATGATCTTGCTTTTGGGGGCCACAACTGCAGGAACCACCCAAGACACCCAAAGAATGCCCATGAAAGTCAGCCACAGTCAACCACAGCAGGGTGTATGCTTATCATAGTTCATGACAATTTTTCATAAGATCTGTCTAGTAATTAGTAGCATGGCTTCCAACAAGCATGTTTCACTGGTCCAATATTCCATGCTTGGTTAGCCTTATCCTCTTTGTCTTTGTCTGAATCCTATATCAAATGCAGCAATGGCCTATGCCTCCTTATAAACAAGATGGAAGGTACAGTGCAAATCTCATCCTGGTCTAACTTCCCATCTCTCTTCATATCTCAGGAATCATAGAAGGTTTTCCATTTCTGAAAAAAACCAATCCTGGACAGAACCATTGTTTCATAAGGAAACATATTCATGATGTACTCATCTTGGTTCACAAGCCTAACCTAGTTCTCTTCAGTGCCCTCCAGTGTTTCCAAAATAGTAATCTCCTTCATTTGTTCAAACTCCTCAGGGTTCAGAAAAGCAGTGAGTTCCTTCCAGTGGCTGTCCAGTCCATGTCAAGGACTGTAGCCTTAAAGCTTTCTCTAGTAATTTGGAAGCTTCTTTATAAAGGTAAGATCATTGGAACTATCTTGGAACTGGGCAGTTTCTTAGGTAGTAACTGTAGGTGGCCAGCTTGGATTCTTTGAGGAAATTTTATCATCTTTGCCCCCATCATAATCATTGCAGACCTTAGCAAACATATCTATATCTATATCCATATCTATATCTATCTATCTATCTATCTATCTATCTATCTATATCTATCTATCTATCTTACATATAATATATATGTATATAATATACATACATATTATATATTTTTTCTGTACCTGTTTGGCACAAACTTTCAGTTTCTCAGTGGTGCTAAAGCCATTGTCCATTACTGTCAGCTCAATCAACATCTTCTCTAGTCTCTCCTTGCTCTTTAATCGACTGAGTTTATCAAAGATTTTGAAGTCTTCCTTTCCAAGGAAGCACTCCTTATCTCATAGGAATAAGGATATTTATTTAACTATTGTCAGGTGGCTGCTGGCTTAGCTCCCAGCAGGGCTACAATACGTTCTTGTAATACAGTGGGCTTGGATGCTGGCACTAGCACTCACAGAAGGACCAGCACCAACTTCAGAATGACTCCCAGGATGCCACTGGGGCAAATGCATCCCATGTTTTGGAGGAGAAGGAAAACCAGGCACCAGGAACCAGGGTAGTGAAGATGGTCAGCAAGTGAGCTTTCTGTTCTTCAATTAAGTGTAGGCCTCCATTGAGCCAGGATGCTGTCTTCTTATATACCATTGACCAAGAGGCACTGGAGATGCCAAGTCACAAGCAGTCAACTTTATCCAGAAGATGCAGTGATAGTTCAAAATATGCAAGTCAGTACATTTAGTAAACCACATATATGGATTTAAAGAAAAAAATCACATTATCATCTTAATAGATGCAGATAAATCCTTTGACAAAATTCAACATACTCTCAAGATAAAAGTGATAGAGAGTAAGATAAAAGTGATAGAGAGTACAACTATAGAGAGCATGCCTAAATAAAACAAAGGCTACATGTGACAAGCCCACAGGGGACAATCTCAGTGAACTCAGGATCCACACAGGGATTCCCCTATCCACACTCATTTTCAACACTGCGCTCAGAGCACTACCTGGAGTAGGAAGGGGGAAAAAAGGAAACTAAAGGGACATAAAGAGGAAAAATAAATAATAAAATGATTTTTCTTTCTTTGTTTGTTCTTTGCTGTTGTCATTGTTTGGGGTTTGGTTTTTCTTTTTGTTTGTTTGTTTGTTTATTTGGTTAGTTTTTGGTTTTTCAAGACAGGGTTTCTCCGTGTAGCTTTGGCTGTCCTGGACTCACTTTGTAGACCAGGCTGGCCTCAAACTCACAGAGATCCACCTGCCTCTGTCTCTCTGGGTACTGGGATTACAGATGTGTGCCACTTCTCCTGGCTATAATATTATTCTTTTTTTTTTTTTTTTTTGGTTTTTCGAGACAGGGTCTCTCTGTAGCCTTGGCTGTCCTGGACTCACTTTGTCGACCAGGCTGGCCTCAAACTCACAGTGATCCGCCCGCCTCTGCCTCCCGAGTGCTGGGATTAAAGGCATGCGCCACCACGCCCGGCTTTATAATATTATTCTTATTTGCAGATAATATGATAATAATCATAAGAGAATACAAGAATTCTGTCAGAAAACTAAAAACAATGAACAATTTCAGCAAAGTGACAGTATATATACCCAAGTTGCAAAAACCAATAGCTTTTTTATATAGCAAATAAGGAATAACAAAACAATGCTGAAGAAGAGGTGAAGGATGCACTTCTATTCATAATAGGCTCAAAGAAAGTGAAATATTTTGTAATAAATCTAAATAAGGAGGTGAAGAACCTATAAAATTAAAAATTTACATTTATGAAGAAAGAGATTGAAGATGGTTTGGCAGAATTAACCTTGTGAAAACGCTCATTTTACTAACAACTATTTACAGATTCAATGTAATTCCAATAATTATACACATCTCATGCTTCACACACAGAAAAGAAGAAAAGATCCTAAAATTCATTTGGAGCCAGAAAGGACCCCCTGATACCCAAAGCAGTCCTGAGCAAAAAAGAGCAAAGGTATAGAGATTACCATTCTAGACTTCAAGATATTACAGAGCCATAGAAATAAAAACAAGATAGCACTAGCACAAAAGCAAATTTGTAGAGAAATAGAACAGATACAAAGATCCCAAAATGAGTACACACATAACTTAATCTTTCTAATATTTGACAGCAATGGCAAAAATATACCGTTGAGGAAAGAGAATTTTCAACAAGTCAAGCTGGGGAAACTGGATTTCCACATTCAGAAAAAGGAAATTGGACCTGTATTTATCACAAGCAAAAGTATCAAAGACCTAAACGTGAAATTGGAACTCCTGAAACTGGTAGAAGAAAGCCTAGGCAGTACCCTATAGGATACAGGTGTAGGAAAGCACTTTCTGAGTTGGATTCCATTTTTCCAGGAATTATGGCCAATAATTAATGAATTTAACACCATAGAACTGAAAAGCTTCTTCATAGCCCAGGAAACAATCAACTGGGTGAAAGAGAAAGCCCGAAAAATAGGAGAGCATCTTTTTAAGCTATACATCTGACAGACGACTAATATGTAGAATATATAAAGAATTTTAAAACTACTCAAAATAACCAAACAAACCATTTAAAATGGGATATGGACTTGAATAGTGAGTTCTCAAAAGAAGATATAAGAGTAGATAAAAATATTAAAATGAGTAGGATATGGGGAAGGCAATTCTAAATGGTGCTTTATAGCAATGAGTACCTACATTTAAAAAAAATCACAAATAACTCAAATTCAAAAACATAATGGTATACCTCAAATTCTAAGAAAAGTAACAAACCAAACTCAAAACTAGTAAAAGAAATAATAATGCATCAAAGCTAAAATTAGTGAAATAGAGCCTAAAATGACAATGGACCAGTGAAAGATTTGGTTCTTTGAAAAGATAAACAAAGAAAAACTCCTAACCAAATGAGCCAAATAAAAGGAATATACGCAAGTGGCACATGACTATGACTTCATTTTTGTATAGGCTGAAAAGACTGTCATGAATGTGGGAGTGGCCTGGGCTACACAGCAACCCAGGAAAGAATCCTCATCTAGACACATTAAAGGAATGGATACCTCATTTTGCAATGGATGGAGTCCCTGGGGCCTGTCGCCTGACAGTCTAGTATGGACATCAAAGAACTAATAGGCACGCCGGGCGTGGTGGTGCACGCCTTTAATCCCAGCACTCGGGAGGTAGAGGCAGGTGGATCACTGTGAGTTCGAGACCAGCCTGGACTACAAAGTGAGTCCAGGACAGTCAAGGCTACACAGAGAAACCTTGTCTCGAAAAACCAAAAAAAAAAAAAAAAAAAAAAAAAAACCCAAAAAAAAAAAAAAAAAAAAAAAAAGAACTAATAGACAACTATCACAAGGGTTTCAGCTTAACTTCATTCTCACTGCTGATGCACTCCACTTGGTTTCCTATCTGTCCATCTATTTGTCCATCCAGACCTAGTCTCACTCTTTTCCTACAGCTCTTTGACTTTACACTTCCGCTCTATGACTTCCAGAGTTCTGCACTTTGCCTTTCCAGTTTGTCTCAAGCCTAAAGCCAGGCTCAACCCTGACCCTGCAGCCTGGCTCTGTTTTGAAGCAGCTCACTAAGTGGGTTTCCTAACATCAGGAACATATTTAACCTTTGTAACTTTTCTGCATCTGCATGTACACATATTTACAGATATAGTTGCTATGTGTCATTTAGTGTGTGATCTGAATGTTAAAATTAGTAACTAAGATTTGGATAAAAGGAACATGTGGTTTCCAACAGCCAGTTATCAAGGGAAACTATAACTACTTTGATAAATTACAGCCAATGAAGCAATGTAGGTCTGATTTTATTCTTTTTTTTTTACTTTATTAATTTATTCTTGTTACATCTCAATGGTTATCCCATCCCTTGTATCCTCCCATTCTTCCCTCCCTTCCATTTTCCCCTTATTCCCCTCCCCTATGACTGTTCCTGAGGGGGATTACCTCCCCCTGTATATGCTCATAGGGTATCAAGTCTCTTCTTGGTAACCTGCTGTCCTTCCTCTGAGTTCCACTAGGTCTCCCCCTCCAGGGGACATGGTCAAAGGTGAGGCACCAGAGTATGTGAGAAAGTAATATCCCACTCTCCACTCTACTGTGGAGAGTGTTCTGTCCATTGGCTAGATCTGGGTAGGGGTTTAAGGTTTACCGCCTGTATTGCCCTTGGCTGGTGCCTTAGTTTGAGCGGGACCCCTGGGTCCAAATCTGCCTATCATAATGTTCTACTTGTAGGCTTCTAGGACCCTCTGGATCCTTCTACTTTGCCATTCTCCCATGCTTCTCTCATCTAGAGTCCCAATAGAATGTCCTCCCCTCTGTCTCTGTTTCCTGGTAAGTGAAGGCTTTCGTGGGACATGCCCCTTGGACTAATATGCAGATATAAGTGGGTATATACCATTTGAGTCTTTCTGCTTCTGGGTTAACTCACTCATTATGATCATTTCTAGCTCAATCCATTTATCCACAAATTTTGGGAATTCCCTGTTTTTAATAGCTGAATAGTATTCCATAGTGTATATGTACCACAGTTTCTTTATCCATTCTTCTACTGATGGACACTTAGGCTGTTTCCATGTTCTGGCTATTATGAATAAGGCTGCTATGAACATGGTTGAGCAAATGTTCTTGTTGTGTGCTGGAGCATCTTCTGGGTATATTCCAAGGAGTGGAATAGCTGGGTCTTGAGGAAGCCCTATTCCCACTTTTCTGAGATAGCACCAGATAGATTTCCAAAGTGGTTGTACTAGTTTGCATTCCCACCAGCAATGAAGGAGTGTTCCTCTCTCCCCACATCCTCGCCAGCATGTGGTGTCGCTTGAATTTTTGATCTTAGCCATTCCGATGGGTGTAAGATGGAATCTCAGAGTTGTTTTGATTTGCATTTCCCTGATGATTAAGGAGGTTGAGCATTTCTTTAAGTGTTTCTCAGCCATTTGATATTCCTCTGTTGAGATTTCTGTTTAGTTCCAAGCCCCATTTCTCAATTGGGTTATTTGGTTTGGTGGTATTTAATTTCTTGAGTTCTTTATATATTTTGGATATTAGACCTTTGACAGATGTAGGGTTGGTGAAGATCTTTTCCCAGTTTGTAGGCTGTCGCTTTGTTCTCTTGACAGTGTCTCCTGCCTTACAGAAGCTTCTCAGCCTCATGAGGTCCCATTTATTAATTGTTGACATTAATGCCTGGGCTGTTGGTGTTCTGTTCAGGAAGTTGTCTCCTGTGGCAATATGTTCCAGGCTCTTCCCCACTTTTTCTTCTAAGTGACTTAGTGTCTCTGGTTTTATGTTGAGGTCTTTAATCCACTTGGATTTGAGTTTTGTACAAGGTGACAAATATGGGTCCAGTTGCATTTTTTTACACATAGACATCCAGTTAGACCAGCACCATTTGTTGAAGATGCTATCCCTTTTCCATCGAATGGATTTGACTTCTTTGTTGAAAATCAAGTGACCATATGTGTTTGGATTCATATCTGGGTCTTCGATTCGATTCCACTGATCAACCAGCCTGTTGCTGTGCCTGTACCATACTGTTTTAATTACTATTGCTTTATAGTACAGTTTGAGATCAGGTATGGAGACTCCTCCGGAGCACCTTTTATTGTACAAGATTGTTTTAGCTATTCTGGGTTTTTTGTTTTTCCATATGAAGTTCAGAATTGAACTTTCAATGTCTTTAAAAAATTGTGTAGGTATTTTGATAGGGATTGCATTGAATCTGTAGATTGCTTTTGGTAGGATGGCCATTTTTATTATGTTAATTCCCCCGACCCATGAGCAAGGACAATCATTCCATCTTCTCATGTCATCTTCAATCTCTTTCTTTAGAGTTTTGAAATTTTTTTCAAACAAGTCCTTCACTTGCTTAGTTAGAGTAACTCCTAAGTACTTTATATTGCTTGTGGCTAATGTGAAGGGTGTAGTTTTCCTAATTTCTTCCTCTGCAAGCTTGTCATTTGTGTATAGGAAGGCTACAGACTTTTTTGAGTTAATTTTGTATCCAGCCAATTTGCTGAAGGTGTTCTCTGGTGGAATTTTGAGGGTCACTTATGTAGACTATCATATCATCAGCAAATAGGGATAATTTGACTTCCTCCTTTCCCATTTGAATACCCTTGATCTCCTTATGTTGTCTTATTGCTCTGGCTAGAACTTCGAGTACTATATTGAAGAGATATGGAGAGAGTGGGCAGCCTTGCCTTGTTCTTGATTTTAGAGGAATTTCCTTGAATATCTCACCATTTACTTTGATTTTGGCTATTGGCTTCCTATATATAGCCTTTATTATGTTGAGGAAAGTGCCTTGTATTCCCGATCTCTCTAAAACTTTAAACATAAATGGGTGTTGGATTTTATCAAATGCTTTCTCTGCGTCTAAAGAGATGATCATGTGGTTTTTTATTTTCAGTTTGTTTATGTGGTGGATTACATTGATGGATTTCCGTATATTAAACCATCCCTGCATGCCTGGAATGAAGCCTACTTGGTCATGATGAATGATATCTTTGATGTGCTCTTGTATTCGTTTTGCAAGTATTTTATTTAGTATTTTTGCATCGATGTTCATCAGAGAAATTGGTCTGAAATTCTCTTTCTTTGTTGATTTTTTTCTTATTCAATTAATTCTGACATTGTGGACTAGCACAAACATGTCTATCTATGATTTGACATAACAAACTCATATAAAGACAGATAAGTTAATGTTTGTACGTGTTCCAAACCAAACAGAGAGACAGCAAAAGAAAGATTGCTGCAGAGGGGCCAGTCCTCTGCTTACAGCATGCTCCAGAAAGACATTATCTTTCAAAACAAGAAATATACCAAGAATCTATCTTTGGAAGTAGGAAGTTTCCAGGGCCTCAGGAAGTGTGGCACCCTGTGAATTCTTGTGGAAATCCATGAAATTTTAACCTGACACCTTCTTGTTTCAAACTCTCTTCATTAGCATCTACACTATTTTTTTTCTGTTTGTTTTCAGCAAAGCTCTATAATTTATGACCTAGGAAAGATGTTAATTCTTCTTTTGTATTTATTTTGTCTTTCAATGACAGTAGTAAGTAGTGTAAACGCTGTGCCTGGTAGAAGGTGGTTATTTTTTACTTTTTTTTTTTTTTTTTTTTTTGGTCTTTTTGAGACAGGGTCTCCCTGTGTTAGCCTTGGCTGTCCTAGACTCCCTTTGTAGAACCGGCTGGCCTCGAACTCACAGCGATCCGCCTGCCTCTGCCTCCCGAGTGCTGGAATTAAAGGTGTGTGCCACCACACCCGGCTATGTTTTACTTTTTAAAAATTAATTTATTCATATTACATCTCAATTGTTATCCCATCACTTGTATCCTCCCATTCCTCCCTCCCTCCCACTATCACCCTATTCCCCTCCCCTATGTCTGTGACTGAGGGGGACCTCCTCCCCCTCTATACAATCACAGGGTATCAAGTTTCTTCTTGATAGCCTGTAATCCTTCCTCTGAGTGCCACCGGGCCTCCCCAACAAGTGGACATGGTCAAATATGGGGCACCAGAGTTTGTCTGAAAGTCAGTCCCTGCTCTCCACTCAACTGTGGAGAAGGTCCTGTCCATTGGCTAGATCTGGGTAGGAGTTCAATGTTTACTGCACCTATTGTCCTTGGTTGGTGCCATAGTTTGAGCAGAACCCCTGGGCCCAGATCTGCCCATCATAATGTTCTTCTTGTAGGCTTCTAGGACCCTCTAGATCCTTTTATTTCCCCATTTTCCCATACTTCTCTCACCTATAGTCCCAAGAGGATGTCCTCACATCTACCCCAATTTCCTGGTAAGTGAAGACTTTCATGGGACATGACCCTTGGGCTAGTGTCCAATTATAAGTTAGTATGTATATACCACTTGAGTCTTTCTGCTTCTGGGTTAACTCATTCATTATGATCCA
The DNA here is from genome assembly GCF_964271855.1 of Acomys minous. NCBI lineage: Eukaryota > Metazoa > Chordata > Mammalia > Rodentia > Muridae > Acomys > Acomys minous. Next base: position 50,765,681 of record NC_140487.1, on the reverse strand, counting down.
ATCCATTTGTCCACAAATTTTTGGAATTCCTTGTTTTTAATAGCTGAGAAGTATTCCATAGTGTACATGCTAATAAATGAGTGATGGGCATATTCAAACATGTATAAGGAATTCTAACAAAAGAGCAATGCCTCTTAGCAAGTCAAATACTAAGACCTTTTCCTTAATATATGTACTTGAAAGCTTTAATCTCAGCACTCAGGAGGCAGAGGCAGGTGGATCTCTGAGTTTGAGGCCAGCCCGGTCTACAAAGTGAGTCCAGGACAGCCAAGGCTACACAGAGAAACCCTGTCTTAAAAAACCAAAAAAATATATATACTTGAGTTTATGACACACGTGTACCCATACACACACACACACACACACACACACACACACACACACACACACAAAGAGAGAGAGAGAGAGAGAGAGAGAGAGAGAGAGAGAGAGAGGAAGAGAGACAGAGACAGAGACAGAGACAGAGACAGAGACAGAGACAGAGACAGAGACAGAGACAGAGACAGAGAGACAGAGATTCCATAAGTTCTGTGATTCTAGAGAACCCTGACTAACACACTCACTGGGTTCCAGCAGCCCAATGTACCCAGCTCCTAGTGTAACCAGCTCTCTGTTCCCCTTCTTGATTAACAAATAGACAGAAACATCTGAAAGAAGCTTTATAAAGTTTTAGCTGCAATCTAATGGCATCAACAAGAGTTAGAGAGGGCTGCTTTAGGTAGATTTAGAAGAAAGAGTAGACTGACCTGTTGTTCTTGTCTCATTTCTGTAGCTGTGATAAAATGCCTTGAAAAGGAGCAATTTAGGGGAGGAAGAGTTTATTTTAGCATGTAATTTCAATGTATAGTCCATTACTTCAGACAAGTCAAGGTCTGGACTTCAAACATCACACCCATAGTCATGATCAGGAGAAATGCATAAATATATGTGCACTTGCTCACTTGCTTGTGCTTGGCTCAATTTCACTACTTTTTATAAATTTTAGGATCCTATGCCTAGGGAATGGTGCTACCCACAGTTGCCTGTGTTTTCCTACATCAATAACTCAGTTCCCCAGTACAATGTAAACAATCCTTTATTGAAACTCTATTCCTAGGTGATTCTAGGTTGTGACGAGTTGACAGTTAAATCTAACTATCAAGCACATATAGTGTCCTGTCTAACTACAATCTTTCTGTTTAGTCACCCATGCATGTACTGTACTACTGTCCCTAATTTCCCTAGCTACTATAAGTATAGGTAGGGCCCTTCGTGGACCTGAGTGTGGACATCTGAAGCTTCTGTAGAGTTCAGTCATCCAGAAAAGATAAGGGGCTTCAAAAGGTATTAGTGAGAGTGAGACCTCCCAGTCTGAGAACAATATTTTCCCACTCCATACAATCTGGTCTATGAGTATTTTCTATGCTTTGGTGAATTGCTGTGCCCCTTCTTAAATATGGATTATGAAAACTCCCAACATGTTTTCTCCAGCACACTCATTATAGTGGACTGTTTCTAATCATGGCTTGTTTTAAATGGAGTTCTTTGCCGGTGGTACTGTCTTCAAAATATCTTTATTCTTTTTATCCAAACATTTTCCTTATTTCTGTTGATAAGCCAAACTGTTCCCCTGCATCTCTCAAATGGTGACACTGTCCACATTCTCACAATCAGCTATTTCTTCATCAATTCACAATATTTGTTTTAAAAATATATTTTATTAATTTATTCATATTACACCTCAATTGTTATCCCATCCCTTGCATTCTCCTATTCCTCCCTCCCTTCCATTTTCCTCTTACTCCCCTCCCCTATGACTGTGACTGAGGGGGACCTCCTTCCCCTAGACATGATCATAATGAGCGCATTAACCCAGAAGCAGAAAGACTCAGATGGTATATATTCACTTATATCTGGACACTAGCCCAAGGGGCACGTCCCATGAAAGTCTTCACTTACCAGGAAAGTGGGACAGAGGGGAAGACTTCCTATTGGGTCTCTAGGTGAGAGAAGCATGGGAGAATGGGGAAATAGAAGGATCCAGAGGGTCCTAGAAACCTACAAGTAGAACATTATGATGGGCGGATCCAGGCCCAGGGGTCCTGCTCAAACTATGGCACCAGCCAAGGACAATACATGCAGTAAACATCGAACACAATATTTGTTTTAATTCAGCTTTCAGTATCACCACTTTTTTCATGTCTTTGTTGTACTTTCATCTTTGCTAGCCATTTCTTTATTTCAATAATGAATTTTATAATGTCCTGTTTTAATTACTGGTGTCTAAGGAGGCAACATTACAACATCTCACTTTCTGTGAGAACCACAGATATCCAGAGACATTCAACAACTAAAATATAGCAAAGTTGCAACTGGTCCTTGTGTGGCTACTCAAGTAATGATTTGTAAATAATAGATCCAGTAGTGAATGGAGTTTGCACTTTGTGCTTTTATTCAGTTAATAATCTGTGGTAAACAAACTCCAAACTGTTGGTGAGGGCAGAAGAAGTGAAATGCTTAGTCATTGAGGGTGATTCACATATGCTATTTAGGTAATGGTTCACAGAATAAAGAACTGTGAGTGGCGTTTGTACTTTTCATTTATTCACAATTATTCTAAGAATTTAGAATTGGAGTCTGGTTTATGTAACTGTTGATACAAAAACAGCCAAAAGAGAATAAAATACAGTTCATTCTAGATGAATAGCAATGACCATGGCCTGGGAACACAGATTTAGGTTACACAAGTACTATGTTAAAAAAAAAATACATATGTGGAAATGAGACAAAATTAGAAGATAGGAAATTACAGGGACATGAGATGAAAATCTCATGAGAGAAGGTCTGGTTTTCCCTATCCAGCTCTGATGGAGTTGGGAAACTTCAGGCACCGTTTTTTGTTTTTTGTTTTGTTTTGTTTTTTTTCTAAAATTGGCTACAGGAGCAATGCATGCTTTCCAAAACATACCTTTCTATCTTGTTGTGTAACCTATGCTCTGTAAACAATGTTAAGAGTGTGCGCATTTGGGGATGGGAGGTTATTCTTTTTGTTTTGTTTTGTTTTGTTTTTAATAATTTATTCTTGTTACATCTCCATGGTTATTCCATCCCTTGTATCCTCTCATTCTTCCCTCCCTCCCATTTTCCCCTTATTCCCCTCCCCTATGACTGTTCCTGAGGGGGATTTCCTCCCCCTGTATATGCTCATAGGGTAGCAAGTCTCTTCTTGGTAACCTGCTATCCTTCCTCTGAGTGCCACCAGGTCTCCCCCTCCAAGGGACATGGACAAATGTGAGGCACCAGAGTACGTGTGAAAGTCATACCCCACTCTCCACTCAACTGTGGAGAATGTTCTGTCCATTGGCTAGATCAGGGTAGGGGTTTAAAGTTTACCACCTGTATTGTCCTTGGCTGGTGCCTTAGTTTGAGCGGGACCCCTGGGTCCAAATCTGCTATCATAATGTTCTACTTGTAGGCTTCTAGGACCCTCTGGATCCTTCTACTTTGCTATTCTATGGGAGGTTATTCTTAACAACCTTCAGAGGTATAACTTGAGACTGACCAGCATCCTAGATTGGGAAGACACTTCCTCATGACTCTTCCTGGAGTCTCCTTCCTCATTCTTGAGGGTTAGTTACCTAAGAGGCTGAGATGAATTGAAGTTCTGCACAGGAGTGCTGACTTCACTGGTAACCCCTGAGGGCTGATAGGCCCAGGGACACTTCTGATAAGAGGATCAATGCACCTCTTTGAGTAGTGGCTGCTCAGTGTAGACTGCAGGGTAACTGACCTCCAGGCAGAATCTTCTGTCCCAACCCTTTTCAGTGCAATAAATCCCCACCCACCTCCCCTACCCCATGCCACTCGCACAGTTTCCCCTTCCTCATAGAGCCTGCAGCCCTTCACTTGTTCTAATTGGAGGAACACTTCTGCTTCTGGAGATGGCCTGTCTGCTTTCATTCATTTCCAAGTCAGCTTCGTCACTTCTGATCTAATTCCTCTGTCTCTGTCTCTGTCTCTGTCTCTGTCTGTCTCTGTCCCTGTCCCCCCTCTCTCTGTGTGTTTAGTACATTCAGCTTTGCTTTTTATTATATTACTTGAAATCCTGAAATTAATTTCTTAACCCAAACCAATTTTGTCTGAATGTATAGTTCAAGAGAAGGGTTTTAGGGTAGATGTAAGGAGAGAAAGGCCAGAGGTGTTGGAGCAGGACCAGCACAATAGACTGGGTAATGAGTGGAGAGTGAGAGAGAAGAGCGCAGAAGGGAGAGAGAGAGAGAGAGAGAGAGAGAGAGAGAGAGAGAGAGAGAGAGAGAGAGAGAAGCAGACCAAGAGAGGGAGAAGAACCAAGAATGTGGCCAAAATGGAAAAGGTTGTAAAGGGATGAGAAGCTAAGGAAACAGAAGCAAAGCTCAGCAGCTCAAGAGGTTTAGGGTACAGGGGCAAAGGTGAAAAGTGCAGAGAGGAGCCAGGACCCTGGAACAATTCCTTGAAATGCTGAGGCAGCCTGGTGGCCAGTGTGTGCTTCGGTATGTTACATAGGCACCGCAGTTAGCCATTTGTGCTGAGTTTCTCTGGCACCTAACAGTAACCCGGTTAAAACAACACAAGGAATCTTTGCCTTTGGCCTCAAATGCCTCCTGATGACTTTCTTAGTTGTGGGTTGATGGAAGATAAGGGTATGATTTATATTCCAGAAGAATTTACCTAATTATCACCAAGACACATGCACTATTGAACTTGGGGAGGTCACAGTCTGCTCCTCACTTCAGTCCAGCCAACCCAGGCTTAATAAACTAATGAAAGTAAAAGTAAAAAGTGTAAGAAGATGTATCTCACACTGAAAAGAGAGACAAAGAAAGTACACACACACACACACACACACACACACACACACACACACACACACACACACACCTGTCTTTGGGGTGTTGGTTCAGTTTCATCGTGTAAGGTGCCTGACAAGTTGTTAGAACTATGTGAAATCTCTTTGGGAGATAAGGTCTACCTCTGCCTGGTGTCTTCTACTTCACTCTGCATGAGATTCCTGAGGAAGTTCCTATTTCTTTGAGGTCACTGTTTAGTAGTCTGATGGTTAGGGTGAGAGACCAAAGTGTATCTTTAGAACATCTTCATTTCTTCCAGCCCTGATCCTGGCAGAACGGTTATTGGTAGAACACAGAGGTACTGAATCAACTGCAATCAAGGGACCTATGATGGTCTACATTGCTAGGACAGCCAGGACTCCATAGTGAGTTCCAGGCCAGCCAGGGCAACATAGAGAGTTCCAGGCCAGCCAGGACTCCATAGTGAGATACTGTTTCAACCAAAGCAAAACAAAAACTAAGATAATTTGGCTCTAGGCCAGTAATAGTCCAGACTTCCACAATCCCATATGGATTAACCTATAAATCAGCTGTGCGAAATCTTTAAAAACAGCCCAGTTGCCCAGGAGCCTTACTTCATGTATCAAAACTGTGATACCTGAATGTTAGGTATCTCACGCTGTCCATATATCTAGAAATGAACTCAAGCTGGACTGTAGAAGGATTTCTGGTGGTTAGATAAAAACCAGCCCTCCTCAGGAAGTTGTTCTACTGGTTCCCATCTGCCAAAAGGAGTTTACTCTCTTACCACTAATGGAAGGGACATATGACTACCCATCATTTCATACCAAAGCCCATGCTGGCCTTCAGGCTTCCTTAGCATCACAAATACATCATTCTTTCCCAGGCTTGCCTCCTCTCACATACCCACGTCTTCTCTTCTCTTCTCTTCTCTTCTCTTTAGAACAACACGGTTTCCCTTCCTACCCCAGATGTTCTTCCTTCCCTCACACAGAAAGTCTTGGCCATTTTGAGTCCATTTTTCTTTTTGTCTGCTCTGGACTCTTCCAGATGCATCTGGATATTTTCTTTTTCTTATCCACACTAAAAACCTTTCCCTTAACCACACCATGGAACAGCCATGTCAGCAGTTTCTTTAATGCATCCCCAGGAATACAATGGACTCTGTGCATGCCAAAACTGCACAGTGGAGTGTTCACACGCACACACAGTATGGATTCCTTAAGATACAGTAAATTGTGATGGAGCATCTAAGCCTGAGAGAAGATGGAAAAACACAAAACTGGAGAGATGTGAGGAGGAACAGAAGCCCTTCATCTTGGAATATAGTTTGCTTCCTGTTGACAGAGGCAGGGACCTTCAGAAACCACTGATTAAGCCAACATAGTCTCCTGGGACAAATTATATTTTGCTAAAGTAATCCTAAACAAGGACAGTAAAAACAAACTAGCTATGCTTGCTCAGGACAGATTTTTTTTTTCAGGTGAGTATTAAGGTATTAACTGCCCTCAGTCACCCTCAAATATAAACAATCCACTTCATAAACCAGCTCAAATTTGCATTTACAAGAGAAGTCTTTAAGGTAGGAAGGAACAAGGAAACCAACTCATATATTTTTCTTTATTTTAAAACATACTTAAAATTAATCTTTGAGATCCAGGGGGCTAAAGTTAAAGATGCTTGCTTTCAAGCCTGCTAACCTGAGGTCAATTCCAAGAACCCACATGGAGGAAGAGAACTCACCCCTGCAAGTTGTTCTCTGTCTTATGCACACACGCACACACACACACACACACACACACACACACACACACACACACACAATATTAAAATATTAAACCTTGATTAATTATTTTCAGCATTAAAACTTATAAAGCCATTTTAAAAAATAAAATCTGCTGTTAGATCCTGGACTCACATGGGCTTTACTCTTTTCATAAGTGTTTTTGTTTGCATTAATGCCTGTGTTAAGGACCTCTAATAAGCATGTCCTTAAACAAACAACTCAGCTTAATGCTAACGCATATTAAAACCTTTTCTTATTGTATTAGGACCTCTGAAAAACATATCCTTAAACAAACCAACTCAGCTTAATGCTAGCTCATAATAAAATCTTTTCTTATTGGAAAGCCCAAGTTCTAGCTATACCTTAGTGAGATTCTTGCTGGGGGTTAGGGCAGGACACAAACCAAACTTTTCAGACTGCTGTGTTCCAAGTGTACAGTTTTTTGATGTGACATGATTCAACAACAGGGCATTGATTTTGGACTCGAATAAAACAAACACTGAAGGAAACACTGTGCCTTATCGTGTTCTTTAAATGATGTTTATGGTTATGTACATTTTATTTGGCCAAATAAATTCCAACAAAGAGAACCAGCCCACTCTTTCGCTCCAGCCTTCTCGATAAAAGTTAGGCACTTCCCAAGAAAGGTGTGGAAAGTCTTTGCCTTAGGGATAGGATCTTTGATCCAGGAAAGTTTTGGCTATTGCACAATAGTCCTGGAAGGCTGCCTTCTACCTCTGGGGTCAGGCAAGGATACATACAGTCAATAGGCTGTATGTTTAATGAGTATTTTGGACATCCCTGACCAAAAACCCAGAAGAAGGCTTCTTAAATCTGCTGCTGGGGTTTTGTTATACATATACATAAACACACAAAATTATGTATCTTCTGGGTTTTTAATAGGTAATTAGCTAATAGTATGATATCATATGACTTTTGCTGAATCCTTACTGTTATTTTACCTTCCCCTCTCCTTCTTCTGTATTTGTCTCCCTGACTCATCTCTATAGAGTCCTGCTTCTCCCATTCCCCTTCCAGATCACACATACTGTGCTATCCCTCTCTAGTGATCCCCTGCCTGCTCCCCTGCGATGATCCCTTCTGATTACAGTCGTTCCAGGAAATGTCCTCACACGTGAAGACTTGGAGATAGGAGCCTCCAATAAGGGAGAACATGTGGTGTTGGGTTGCCTTGTTCAATGTGATCACTTCTGCCTATTTACCTGCAAAATCCATGATTTCACTCTTCTTCACAGCTGAATAGTATTTCCTGGTGTCTGTGTACATTTTCAATATCCATTTGCCAGTTGAAGGGCATTTCCATTTCCTAACTATTGTGAATAGAGCAGCAATAAGCATGAGTGAGCCAAGAAGTGGTACAACTAGGTCTTTTGATAGATTCACTTTTTAGCCTTTTGATTATTTTCCACACATTTCTATAATGGTCATACACATTTGCAATACCACAAACAGGGAATGAAGGTTCCCTTTTACCCCACATCCCCTCCAGCACTTGTTGTCAGCTGGTTTTACCATTGTGATAAGAGTAAGATGAAATCTCAAAGTTGTTTTGATATTCGCTTCCTAATTCCTGGGGATGTCAAAAATTTTTGATATATTTCTTAGCCGTTTATTTCCTTTTCTTTTGAGAGCACTCCATTTGAGAGGCAGTCCCATTTTATAAATAAGTTATTTGGTTTTTGTTTTTTAATTCTTAGTTTTTTGAGTTCTTTATATATTCTGGGTACTAATCTTGTGTAGACCTGGCCAAGATTCCCTACCATCTTGTGGGCTTCCTCTTCATCCAGTTGCTTGTTTCTGTAGCTTTGTGGGAGCTTTTTAGAGATGGTTTCTTTAGCTGTGCAGGAGTTTTTTTACTTTTATAAACTCACACTTGTCAGTTATTAGTCTTAGTTCTTGGGCAGATGGAGTCTTGTTCAGAAAGCCCATTTCTACATCTATACCATGTATGGCACTGCCTGTTTCCTTCTAGCATTTTCAGTGTTTCAGGTTTCATACTTAGGTCTTTGATATATTTGAAGTTTCTGTGCAATGAGAGAGCCAGATGTAATTTTATTTTTCTGTGTGTGGACATCCAGTTTTCCCAGCACAACTTGTTAAAAATGTTTTTCCTGGTTATGTTTTTTTTTTTTTTTGCAATTTGGTCAAATATTAACTAGCTGAAGTTACATGTACTCACTTTGGGGTTTTGGTCTTACTCTGTAAGGAAACTCTGTTTTTAAGTTCAAAGTCTAGCATTTCTGGATAGCCTCTGAGCTTTGTGTAAAATGGTGGACTTCCTTTGTCAGCAGGGCTCTTCTCTGCCTGACCTGGGGAGTCCAAACCCCCACATCCTAAGGTTCCACGCCTTCTGGGGAAGGAAAGGCTCCCCTCCTCCTTTGGGAGTTCACTGTTCGACCTCCTGATTGGCACCTACCCATGAGCCTCCACTGTTCACTGGCATGTCAGTAGGATCACTGCTGCCATCTTTCTAGCTCTTCTCCGCACACCACAGTACCTGTCTGTGGGAACAAAAGGCTGACTGTCCTCGGAGCAGCCATTTTTGTCTCTTTGTCTGCCTCTCCAGGCCCTCAAACCTCCCCTCCCCACTCTCCTTACATCTGATCCTCCTCATTTCCCTCCCCACACCCTCTCCCATCCAGTACTTTGTCTCTTTCTGTGTCTCTCCTTTTCCTTCTCCTCTTCCTCCCCCTCTGTCTCTGTGTCTGTGTCTGTCTCTTTGTCTCTCTGTCTCTGTGTCTGTCTCTTTGTCTCTCTGTCTCTGTGTCTGTCTCTTTGTCTCTCTTTCTCTCTCTGTCTCCCTCTCCCTGCATGGTGGCCAAGAGCATCTTCCAGTAAACCTGCACTTATGTACTTTAATTTGTCTTGCATTAGCTCATATCTCTGCTTCACGAGCTCTGTCAATCTTCAGTAACTTTAATTATTTCATTCAATTGTTTGTGTTTTCATGGTTCTCATTCAGGCTTTTGTTCACATCTTCTTTGAATACGTTGAACATGTTTATATCTGTTCAAAATTACTGTCCTGAAGCCTGACATAGTGGTACATGCCTTTAATCTCAGCATTCTGTGAGTTCAAGGTAACCTTGCTCTACATAGGAAGTTCCAGGACAGCCAAAGCTACATAGAGAGACCTTGTCTCAAAAAACAACTAAGTAAGTAGGTACATAAGTAAAGGAATGAATGAAAAGAAAGAAATTACTGTCTTGTCCAGGAGCTAGGTATTTTTTTTCTCAGAGAACCGTACCATTGGAAGGCTAATTTCTGGAGGAGATGTATTTGTTATTCATGTTTATTGTGTGTTTGTGATTGACCTTCTAGGCATCTGGGAGTATATCTTTGTAGTGTTTCTTGCAGTGATTATCTGGTATTCCCTTTGTTGAATGGCTTGGATTCTTCTTTACTGTCACCCCGACTTGCTGGGTAGTGGAATAGCAGATTGGTATTTAGCCTTGGGGCCACTCTGTGCTGGTGTGTGAATGGGGTGTCAGAGGTAGTCAGCAAGGAATAGGTGCACCTTCTGAGTTGGGAGTAAAATTTTATTTAGGCTTAAAAGATTCTTTCTGCTTCAGGTGTTTGTAGAAGGCTCACTTGACTTTCAGGTGGTCCTGGCATCCAGGCTTGCATTCCCTGAGGTGTAGACACTGGGTGGGGTGACAGAGAGACAGTCTGGTAGAAAAATTGGATTCAGGCAAACAAATGGTAGTTCTGAGTAGGACTTCACAAGGTGTTCATGTCAGGCATGGTGGTAGATGGGCCACTGAAAGGTGAGTAGAAGGGAGGAAGGGTCTAAGCATGGGTTTGTGTTGGACTATATATAGTGTCAGTGCTGGCAGGGTGGTGAATGTTGCCACCGTATTTTTAAAAAAATATTATTTTTTCTATGAACCTCACCAATTGAAAATAATATGTATACTTTTACTCAAAAAACTATGATATATTTTACAAAAATACAAGGTAAAACACAACAAAACATTTATATATTGATCTATGAACAAGAGAATTTTTTTGCTTACCCATGTTCTGTACATTTTTTTTTTTACTACTTATAGGACTCTTTAAAAAAAACCTTAAAATGTCAACATCCAACACAAAAAGAAGAATCCATGTTCATTCCAATTTTTCAATTATATTTTAAATTTATAGAACATATTTTAAGAGTATCATGGAAAGATAGTAAAGGTTGTGGAGGAAATGAAGAATTTGGAGTCAAGTAGACTTGGGTTTTGAGTTTAGCCCCACCAAATGCTATTTAACTTTCATTTATTTTATTTGTGTGTGTGTGTGTGTGTGTGTGTGTGTGTGTGTGTGTGTGTGTGTGTGAGCATGTGCACGTGGACTCTCACAGGTGAATGACACAGCATATCCTTGGAGGTCAGAGGACAATTTATCAGCATCAGTTCTTTCCTCCCACAATATCCTTCCCAAGGATAAAAGTCAGGGTGCTGAGTTAGGCTGCAAGTGCCTGTATTCACTGGATTATCTTGTCATCCTCGGCTTAATGTTATAGTTTAATTTTAGGATTTGTTTTGCATTAATAAAATGGAAAAACTAACAGTACATCTCTTACAAATTGGTTCTATATGTGATAATAGGATGGCCTGTGAAGAGTGCTCCAGAAAGGCCCCAAGGCAAGGGCTGGCAAAGCAGCTGATGTCACTCACTGTCAGTCACTTCCTTTTTCTGAGTTCCTCTTTCCTGGTGGCAAGAGGCTGTATCCAACAGAGCTTCTCAAGCATTGCTCAACAATGAACTCTCTCTCTCTCATCCCTCTCCCTCCCTTTTTCTATTTTGTTCTTTTTTTTTAAGCACATAAATGTCCTTGTAACTTGAATAAAATTATTTAATATATTTTTCCCACAATACTGTGGATCTTTATCAGGGCAGGATCAGGCTGTTTTCCATAACTGTTCATGTAAAACACAGTGTACAGCACACACAAACTGTATATAATATCTATAATGTATGCTTGAATTTAGTGGACCAATAAGCATTTGTTAAATCACTAATGAATCACTCTTGTCTTATGAATAAATAAATCACTTTTATTTTGATAGGATGAAGAACCTCTACCAATTGAGAAAGAATATTGACCATGATTCTGTAGCAAATAATAGAGTACAGAATACTTGCAAACTTCCTGGCTGAGAGTTTCACTCCAGGGGATGATGAAATCAGTCAGAATGATGACTCCGAGTCCTTCCTCCTACCAAGCACCTATTTTTGTGCAGTCTGTGTTCTGCTTCCAAATGGCAAAGAGAGGCTTGCAAACATCTGAAGGGCCTTAAGATGTGGATGCTCTGTGGACAGTTGAAAAAGCAGAATGTCACTTTCCACTTCCCACTGCTATCTTATCAGTCTTTTCTCATTGTGAGAAGGGCGTCTGAACTAGGAAGCCTTTCCACTTTGCTGTGATGTGGTGTGGTGTGTGTGTGTGTGTGTATGTGTGTGTGTGTGTGTGTGTGTGTGTGTGTGTGTGTGTGTGTGTGTGCGGGCTTCCTGCCTCAAGCACTTCCTGTCTCCACAGTCATTCAACTCCACTGCAGATTATTTTTAAATCGGAGTAAATTATATTTGCATGAGGTACATTTCTGTTGCTGAGATAGAGCACCATGATCAAGGCAATTTACAAAAGAATTTCTCTGAGCTTACAGTTCCAGTGGGATAGAGTCCATGTTTGCTGAGCAGAAGCATCGCAACCTCCTAACACTGTACGACCAGGTAGGGATTAAGTGTTCAAGAACATGAGCCAATATCTGTCTGTCTGTCTGTCTGTCTGTCTGTCTGTCTGTCTGTCTGTGTCTGTCTATCTGTCTGTCTATGTGTCTTCTTGCATTTGGGGAATGAAAGGAAACCAGTTTCTTTGGGTGCAGTTGTATAAACATATTTTAGTATAGAATAAAACTGAAGAGATTCTTTGTGTTCTTATGATTGATCTTTCAAAATGACTGACTAATCAAAAGATGCTGTTTACTGTAGTATTCAAGCAAGCCTTCATTTGACCTTTTTAAAAACATATTTTATTAATTTATTCATATTATATCTCAATTGTTATCCCATCCCTTGTATCCTCCCATTCCTCCCTCCCTCTCATTTTTCCCTTACTCCCCTCCCCTATGACTGTTCCTGAGGGGGACTTCCTCCCCCTGTATATGTTCATAGGGTATCAAGTCTCTTCTTGGTATCTGCTGTCATTTGCCATAGTTGTGTCTCAGGCACAGACTGATGCACTGAGAAAAGCAGGTGGCCTGAGGTAAACAGAAGAATCCACATAAGACTGGTAGCTCCTAGATTCTGCCTTCTTAGTAGTCATTCAGGTGTCAGAATCCAAGGTCCTACCTGAGTTAGAGGATATAAAAGGTTTGTTCTTTCCCAGTTAGTCTTTAATGTGACAGAAAAAGGACATTCATGAGGATTAAGTTATAGAGCAACTCTGATATATGCATGCAGCAAGAATAGACTTGCATTGATGCTGATTTCTGCTGTCAGTCCATTCAAGGACACACAGCAGCACATCTAGTAAATATTAGTAAACAGAACTGTCATACTAAGTTACTGAAAATGTGATTGATCACATAACATTTTCAAAACTTACTAGAAATGAAATCTAGCTCTCTCTCTCTCTCTCTCTCTCTCTCTCTCTCTCTCTCTCTCTCTCTCTCTCTGTGTGTGTGTGTGTGTGTGTGTGTGTGTGATGCTGGGGAGCAAACACAGGCTCTATGCTTATAACAGGCAATTACTGTATCATGGCAATGAGACACGTTCATATTCCCACTTACTCTCATTTCTTACAATTATTCTTCAAATAAGAAGAAACTGACATGACAACATTCACCTGAAATATGTCCCCTTCCTAAGATAAATTGACTTAATTTTATACTTCTGATGGTCAAGTGAAGCTATACAATGTTAACAGCAGGAACAAAACACGCTTAAAAAACTAACTTATGGTGAAGTCTTAAAAAGCTTCTTTTGTACCAAATAAAGTCTAAAAGCATATTTTATGATAGTTTTATAAATCTTATTATTTTTAAACACTGTAAAAATTGCAATCACACAAGATTCACCAGCCTAAAAATTGATGCATCTCAGTGAACTTCTAAACAGTGCTAATATATTCTGAAGCCAGTGAGCCTCACATTGGATTTTATACTTGCAAATATCAAACATAGAAAGTAGCTCTCATTTGCTGTCAAGTGTGCTTTTTTAGTTTATCTAAGCAGATTCTTTTGGACAGTTTTTAGGTGTGTGAAACATGACCAAGCTATGTATATACACACACAAACACAGACACACAGGTATTAACCCTGAACCCTGGTTCCGGCTTTTGCTTTCCCAGTTGTGCTTTTATAAAAATCAGGAGAGAAATGAGCAATCACACAGCATGTCACAAAAACCACATGTGCAGGCTATGTTTTGGATGCAAGGCCCTGCTGTAAATAACCTTCTAAAATCTCACTTGTTCCAGTACATTAATCCACACATACGTATGAAGGAATGAAACACTGTCAAAAAGATGTTTGAATACTTCTTTAATTTTGAAGAAATTATTGATGAAAGCTCTAGATTCAACATTTTTTTTTTGCCTTGTGGCTTTCTTTCATGGGACAGAAAACAGCATGGACAAATAGACAATATGACTGATGCATATAAAGGTTAACTCAACTGCTGTAATAAAACCTGCACATATAAAGAGAATGGTGAGCAAACAACATGAAGGTGGTGAAATGCAGGCACTGCCTCAGTCTCTCCACATAACATAGAGCTGAATGGTACTGTCAGGACGGAGCACAGAATGGCACACCACCAAAAACATTGTCAACAGTTGCACAACACTTCCTCAGGATGACTCCATGCATCTTCTCATCCGTTGTAGAAGCTGTAGGTAGCTAAAATGTGATAGAATACTGCCTATCTCTCTGGAAAGTCTTGGTACTTAGTTTTAGCAGTTGAAGCCTTCTGGATCATTAAGCTATATTTTCATATAGTATATTGTTATTTCTACATGATTAGTGTTAATTATAATTATCATATGATTTGCATTGCAGTTTAGCTGTAGGAATCAATATCTAGGGTGAAGCATGGTGTCAACTTTGCACAAACTAAAGTCATCTGAGAGGAAAGGCCCTCAATTAAGAAAATGATTCCATAAGATCTGGCCATATACAAGCCTGTGGGTATTTTCTTAATTAATGATTCATGGCAGTTGTGAGTGGGTGGGGCTAACCCTGGGCAGGCGGTCTTGATTTCTATAAGAAAGCAGTGTTACTCTATCATTGCCTCTGGATCAGCTCCTGCCTCCAGGTTCTTGCTCTGTTTGAGTTCCTATTCTGGCTTCCTCTAATATGATCTATGATGTGGAAGATTAAGCCAAATAAACCCTTTGTTCCCCAACCTGTTTTCTGGTCATGGTGTTTTGGCACAGTAACAGAAACCCTAACTAAGACACAGGGTAACTCTGAATCTTCAACAGGTTACCCTATGTCTGAAAATAAAATCTCTTAAAAGAAGAAAGCAGGTTTCTGAAAGTCAGAGCTGTAAGGTTTCAGATCCCGCCAGCCTCGCATCCACTGTGAGGGACATCAGAGTACCTGGGTGCTGCTAGCATGTGGTCTTGGTGAGATGGCTTCTGTTCTAGATTTTCAAACAGCACAACAAATTCCAACTTCAGTCATAAAGCTTTATCAGTGTTCATAAATATGATCCTTATTTCCTGTCTACTCACTGTTGCCTCTGATTCTTTAACAATTCTGCTTTATTATGAATTTATTAAAGGCATGTGCCTCCCTTACAACCTGACTACCCTAAATAGAAGGGAAAGGAGATTAAGGAGAACAAGTACGAAACCTTCTGGGTATCAGTTCCGTGGGGCAAATCCTCTGGCATAATTCTCAGGAGTCTAGCAGATCCTCTGTCTCACAGAAGAAGCTGCACCATCAGTGGACCACACCTGGAGCACTCCACCTGACTCTCAGCCCACTAGTGAATCTCCCAACCCCACGCTGTCAGGTCTGAACCTCTGATCTCTCTCCCTCTGGTTCCTCAATGCCCTCCTCCTCCTCCTCCTCCTCCTCCTCCTCCTCCTCCTCCTCCTCCTCCTCCTCCTCCTCGATGGTCCTTTTTGCAATATAATACCCCCAGGTGGAGCCAGTCTTTTGTCTTGGGCTGAAATATCCTCTCTCCCTGAGTCTAAGATCGTTATCTCAGTGGGGTCCAGCCACCCAAGACTGATTTCACCTTGGGCCCAATCTAAGGCAAGGTTACATTCTTTCCACACTGAACAGTTAAGAACATTTGCTGTTTTTGTTTTTGTTTTCAGAAGTCCAGGGTTTGGTTCCTAACATCCACATAGCAGCTTATAATCTTCCATAACTCCAGTTCCAGGGGAATCTGCTATCCTCTTTTGTCATTTGAGGGCACTGGACACACATATATGCATGTAGGCAAACACTCACAAAGCACAAACATATAAATAAATCTTTGTTGTTTGTTTTTGTTTTTCAAGACATGAATTATATTCTTTGCTTTGGTATGCTTATACTTGTAGAAAAGATAATTTATTTCTTTTTTAAATAATAAGGATATGTTTATCTTCAAGCAGACAGTAATAGAGCTGTTCAAACTTTTCCTTCTTGGAAAATATTGAAGTCATCCACTTGAGTGCCAAAAGATATACAAACTGAGCCAAGTACCAGGAAAATAATAAGGAACACAATGGTGAAACCAAGTAGCACACAAAGGCACAATTATGGAGATCTGTTTCATTGTCCTTTAAAAATTATTAATTTGTAGAACTGTAAAAGGTGGATGGATAAATGCAATATCTCATTTACATATGAGGGAATATTATCTGGCCATAAAAAGAATGTAATTTTTGGTATGTCATGACATGAGCTTGTAAGTATTATGCCAAACAAAATAAGCCGAATAAGCACTTAGAGTAGTCAAATTCACAGATAGTAGAGTAGAAGCCACTGTGGTCTCAGGAGAAGAAAGAAATGTGAAGCTAGTTCTAGTGAATGCAGTGTGTCAAATTAGGATTACAGAAACCTGGCAATGCATAGTGATGGTTTCACAGTACTGTAAGCTTCACGTCACTGGACTGCACACTTGAAAAGGATGGAATGGTCGAGTCCATGCTATGAATATTTACCCCAGTAAGTAGAGAGTGGAAGCTGGAGATGCAGCATATAAGAGCATTCCATTCTCTAGCATTAGTACCATCAGATACGGTGGCACATACCGCTCAGCCCTCTGCTCAGGAGGAAGAGGCGAAAGGATGTGGAGTTCAAGGTCATTATCAGTTACGTAGAAAGTTCAAGTCCAATCAGGACTACAAGAGACTCTATCTCAAAAACAAACAAACAAACAAACACATAAACAATAATACAAAAATTTCAGAGAAAAGAAGTGGGAGAAAATAGATGGATTGATTTTCTCTTTTTCAAACCCAGGGGCTTCTGCCCTCTCATTCAAAAAGAATTTATTGAATGCAAATACAGCAAAGCCTCTACCTCAGGTAACTTACATCTTCCCCTGATAACTACACATATAGAACTCAGGCTTAATTATAGATAGGTGCCTGGTGACATCCCTGTCAGATGTACAAATATATAGGAGACAAAAATCCTAACGAAAACTAAAAGAACTTCAGAAAATATTTATTGTGTATTATTAAATGTCGCTCGTGAATCCAAAACTATGGCAGCACAGCTTTGGTCACTGCCTAAATCTTCATTACCTCCAAAACATTTTTATTTTCTGCCCAGAAGTTAGGCTGGAAGCTGACAGTTGAACACAGCCATGGACAAGAGTCACTGCAGACAACAGACTGAGGATGTCTGCCCTGACTGGGCCATGCCCTGGCCGTGAGACAGGACCTTCACGGCTCTCAGCAGAATCCCAGCTGCAAGAGAAGAGAAGGAAGAATCGAGAGAGCATTGCCCACAAAAGCAATGTGATCAATACATACAACACCCCAATGCACTGGTTAGGAAGAAATGTATAGAATTTTCCTTCTCTGTCTCGTAGATTGTTCTTATCCACAGTAAACTCGCTTTGAGGGATGTGATAAAGAAATATTTATTTAGGACTATTTTAAGGGTAAAACAAAGAGCTTCTGTGTTTATTACAGAGTTCAGGAAGTAATATAAGGGTGTAGCCTGTGAAATTAAGGTAATAGTGAGGATCAATTATTTTTCTATTCTCTCTAGTTCTTTAGAAACTGTAATATTATTTAAAATATGATAAAAAGAAAGTATTCCTTAGGTTTTTGTATGTGGTGAATTTTAAAATTCAAATTTGTTAGGAATTAGTGCTATAATCTTACATTTTTCTTTTCTGAGAAAGTACAGGATCTATTTTTCCTTTTCATGTCTATCTCTTTCTTCTTTTATGCTTGAGATTTTGATACAATTACATCATTTTTCTATTTTGTGATGAGGTTGGTTATCTTCCAATCACTTCTCACTGAATAAGCCTGCATGTGAATATACACCACAAGGAACAATGTGTGGTCTGTGCTCTGTGGATCATGTTGGGATTTCTAGAAATAAGCAGTTCAGGAAACACGATGTACCTATTGTCAAGTGCAGGCTATAATACCAGCTCCAGTCACCTTTCTGTGGCAGTGAAATCCATCCATTGTCTCTGTCCTGTGATACAGAATATACCTAGATCACTTAAAGTGCAGTTCGTAGGAGGAAAGAGCTGAATCTTCAGTTACAATCCACTTTTATTAAAATATAAATGTGCACATCACCTGTGACCAACAACAACCCAGAACCTGAGCTGGTGAAATGTTGGTGGCTCCTCAGAATGGCTGGCTCTCCTGCTTCTCCAGAGAGGCGGTGCCCAGTCTGTCAGATTCCCCTATTCTTCTTCACACCCGGAACTGCAGAGATAGCTTTGGGATAGAAAGAAACCAAATCAGTAAGGCATGACTCAAGAGTTTTTGATGCAATCTCAGTTCTGGGTAGTACCTCTCCTGGTCTCCTCCTGGAAAGATGAGGTCCTTCCAATGAGTGTTCCTGGTACATCAGCCGACGTTCTCTTCCTTAGCGTCCTTTTCTTCACCCGGTCACCTCATATCAGATGAAAATGGGAGTCAGCCTAGAACCGTACTAGGGGATGTACTAAGAAGGCTGCTTATCTTGTGTTCAAGAAAATGGAGAACAGAAGATGTGTCATCCACCAAGAGGGGAAGATTCTGACAAACTTCACTTCTATCTTTAAGATCAACTATGGAATACCTTCTGGCCACTTGAATTTGTCCATGAAGGAAAATCTAATGTTTTCTGTGACATTGTTAATGAGAAGAAAGAGAAAAATATTATTAAAACCCAGAACATGGCATTGTATAAACTCACTTAATCCACCAATAGCAACTCTGCTACTGAACTGTATTTGCCAATGTGCCAAATGCTCTAAGTTCAAGCAACTGTCTAGACCGTCTAGAATCTGTAATAGCCTTCCAGACTTGCAATAGATTGCAGATGTTTTAGGTATTATCCTCAGTTTCTCCCACTTCAGACCACATCTCCTGCAGCGCCTCTAATCTTTGCTCTCTTCACTGAATAGATACTGCTACGAAACACACAGCCCTGGTGGGAATAAGCAGAAGCGAACTTTAGGATACAGTTTCTCTTAAGAAACTCATGCTCTGGTTCAAAATCACACAAAGATAAATACCAAACAAACAAACAAACAAACAAACAAACCACCACCACCAACAACAACAACAAAAAGCCTAAGAAACAATAGCATCGTACAGGATAAGGTGAGGGATGAAACCAGATGTATTAAAAGGGAATACTTATAAAATGAAACATGAAATGAACATGGTCTTAAATGATCATGTTGTCATGGCACAAACAGGTAATCATTATCCTAAAGAAGAGAAGACAGGGCCATGGAAAGCTTTCAAAAACAAAGTGAGAGCCAAGGGATTCTCATGTGTTCATTTCTGGTTTGAGAATCTTTAACTTGTGAACAAATACTTTCCATTTGTGACCTGAGTTTGGGAAAACCCACCAGATATCTTGGCAGCTGTCACCACTGGATCCAGCTTGCCCTCACATGAACCTGCAGTAAACGGGCTATGGCTGGTGCTGAGCTCTTTGCTGTCTAGTTTCTGTCTTCTTGGGGCTGATGATCAAGGGTGCCTTCATTGCTCCCTTCTGAGAGATCTGTTTATACTACAGCCCAGATAAGTATCACAACATAGACCTCTCTTCTTGTGCTTGAGACGTAAAAAGCCAAACTCACTCTCTTTTGTTTTTGTTTAATCTAGAAAGACTTTTCGGAGAAAATCTTATATTTTGTGCTGCAGGTGGGGATATTTTCTTCGTATTTACACACACACACACACACACACACACACACACACACACACACACACACACATCCTAAATCTTCTTACATGGATTCAGCTGTGGGGACAAAGGAGCTGGGTTGATTGAACAAATCTCCCCATCACCCAACTCCAATGAGGTATGCTTGCCATCCAGGCCACATGGTATATTCTGCACAGGAAAATGTTTCCAATAATAGTGGAACTGATTGTCTTTTCTAATGTTAATATCATATTAAAACATTATATTTCCACTAAAATGGGGAGTGACAGAAGAGACAAGAGGTTTGCAAGCATGTGGTTATCAAGGGTTCTTATCCCTTACTAGAGTGGTTTTTCTCTCCAAACCAGAACATGAGCTGTAGTAGGGTAGAGATTTTTGTTTATTTAGTTTACTCCTAAATCTGGGTTATTCTGAGCCCTGTTAAGTACAGAGTACTCAGGAGTATTTGTTGAATAAATTAATAGATTTCGTTCAGCAAAGCCAAGCAATTGACATTAATTGATTTCAACCTTTAAAGTCATCTTTTCTCTGCTACTTTTGAAAAGGAAAAATAGCTTACTTGTACAAGCCTGAGGCATTCAGAATATTTTCTGAAGAAAAAGCAGAGACAAAATTTTTAATTTAAAAATGTGGTATTCAGGATGAATTTTTCTTTCAGGTTTCAGGTCGACTCAGACTTCAACATCGTGTGTTTTGTTTTATTTGTTTTCAGTTGATGGCTGATGGACAAGAGTGTAATTTAGGGTGGGCAGCAAGCACACCATTATTTGCAGTTTCTTCGAGAAAGTTTCAGAGAAGATGAGGGATGCAGAGGTGCTTCAGATTTTCGTGGAAGAAACTCAATATTGTGTCTCCTCACCACAGTTTTAGCCCAAAATACCAAGCCAAGGGAAGCAGGGTTTCCGGGTAATGTTTGCAGAACATGCCTTGGCTGCTGAGCCAAACTAACTACGTCCAGTCTCTATGATACATCAGCTATTTTCCATGCTGTCTTAAGTGGGTGCAGGCCATTCACCAGTGTATGAGAAGCAAACTTGGAGTCTCATAGTCAGATTGCTAGGGAGTGTTGGAACCATTAAGAAGTGTTTGCTTGGGCCTGTAGAAATGACAGAGCAGTTAAGAGTACTTACTGCCCTTGTAGAGGATCTGAGCTCAGGTCCCAGCCCCCACATGGTGCCTCAGAGCCATCTGCAACTCTAGTTCTAAGGGGTCCATGCCTCTTCTGACCTACACAGGCTCTACATGTGCATGGTGCATATATGTACACTCAGTCACACTCTGTGTGTATAAAACAAAATGAAAAATTGAAATGTATGCTGGAGATGCTTCTTCTTCTTTGACTGCCTTGCTATAGCAGACCTGTGACATACCACACTTGCTATACTTAGCTGGTTAGAAGCTGTACAGGGAATGGGTATGTTTTATGTTACTCTTCCTTGTTCTGCAGAATTGGGAATAGAACCCAGGCCTTCACACCTCAAACACTCTAGGCAAGTGCTTTCCAGTGCCCTGCCTCACTAGTTTACATTCCTTCTGAACATAGTTCACTGTATGTAGCAAGATATTAACATTCGTGTGGTTCTATCATCGCCTCGACTGTCATAAAATATATACTCAAGCTATATGGAATGACTTGTGAATTGAGTACCATTTTGCAAGACCTTATCCCTTATACAGACTTCTTCACCTTTCAACATCATAGAAGATAAATTTAAGGATGTTAAAGACAAGAAGTAAATGGGAGATTATCTCAAGTAGGCAATTAAACATTACATGTATTCTTAATACACACAACTTGGGTCATGTATACGGAGGGATATGCATAACTTCTCATCATTTGTCCTGTCACTCAAAGCAATTCAGCTCCAGCTCCCAGATTGCCAACTGCTGCATTCGTTCTCCCATTGTGCATGCTAAATCTGTGAAAATGTAAACCCAAATATGCTTTTCCCCTCTAAGTTTCCTTGGCCATTGTGTCTCATCACAGCAGTAGAAAAACAGCTAATACAGGTGGATGTCGCAGGATATTTGACCCCACTGTGAGCTTGTTTGGTGTGGGTCAGCCCTAAAACACATCTTCAATCCAACAACTTTCTGTTTATTGTAATCAGGTGATTATGGTGTGGCTCAGCCAGCCCTAACACACACCTTTAATCCAACAACTGTCTGTACACAGTATTTAATAAAGTTCACCCTAAGTCAAGAGTCAAGAGTCAGTGCAGGAAGCCAGCTGGCAGGGGTTAAGTAGATAGGAGCACTTTGAGAGAAGTGTATTTAAGACAGCTTGGAGAAGAAGGAGCTCTTTAGCTCTTTAGCTTTTTGGCTTTTAGCTTTTGGCTTTTTCCTCCTGGGCTGTGGGGTGAGTTAGCAAGCTTTTTAGCTTTTGGCTTTTGCCCTTTTCCTTTGGGATGTGAGCTGAGTAGGAAGGTCAGCTGTGTGCTTTCTCTGCCTCTCTCACCTACCAAGTTTTCACCCCGGCATTTGGCTCCTGAGTCTTCATTGGTAAAAATCAAATGTTTGGTTTTTTTTTCTTCATTATAACAACAGGTGGACACAAATTAAAGGTCTTGTATAGAAACTTTTTTTGATTCTAGAGTAACCATGGCAGATAAAACTTCCATGAAAAACTAAGGAGTGACGTGTCCTCTATGCCAAATTACATGGTAAAGTTGATGATTTTAAACTAGTATGAAATCAGGATGGCTTTTTGGAGGAGTAATTAATAAAGTCCATTCCAAAGGGCTTTTATTGTTGTTGAAAATAGAGGTAAAGTATTTTAAAATTTTGACTTTTCAAATTATAAATGCATAAGTATTTTAGTCCCTGATATAAAACATATATGTGCCTTTGACAAGGAATGGCAGTGCCTGCCTGTAATTCTAGCACTCAAAGGGCAGAGACATGGGAATTGTAAGGTCTAGGATTGCCTGGGATAGAGGTTTGGGGAGAATATCCTTTATTGTCTTGTGCTTTAAGAACCAGTGTTTCCTTGTGCTGCTAAAATTGTTTTAGGATGTTCTGGTGCCCACAGCTTTCCACAAAGGCAAGCAACAGATTCCCTTGTAGTGCACCGCCCTCTGCTGGACAGAGAGGGAAACACTGCCTCTAGCTGTAAGAACTTTTGGATCAGCCAGCAAGAATTTAGTCCTTGCCCCAGCCAGGGCCTGGCTATCCCATTCACCAATGAGATAGTTCCAGGCACACAAGGAATCTCTGCTCAGGAGTCTGCACAGATGACTGGGAGCTCAGTGTTCCATGATCGAGTCTGAGTTCCCACTGCACAATCACAAACCCTGGAAACAGAGTCAGGATGGACACTGAATGTCTTAGGATCCTGGGCAATAACTATTAAACCTCCCTAGCATGGGAGTTTACTGTTTAGGAAGTAAGAAAAACAACAGATTAAGCTCATCTGAAGATGTTTGCACACTATAAAATGCCATGGAAACACAACCGACATATCACTGTCTGACAAAGAAAATCCACTTGGAGCATAGTGTGCAAGCTCTTGAAACAAATTTTAAAGACAAAGCAGGAATATGTAACAGACTTAAATGAGGATCAGAAAGCAGAGAGGAATATTGACCCACATTAGACGAAATGCCATTTATATACTCAGTGTGAATATAAGTCTTCTGCTATTTAGTCTTTATCTTAAACCCACTTTTATTTTTGGAACAAAATAAAACACATTAAAACACTAATAAGTAGCAGGCAAACTAAAGAAACTGCCTCCAAGACATGGACTATCGCGTCACAAAGGATAATACATACTATCTAATTCCTGATATTAGTGAAATGTAATAGATTTTTAAATGACTTTTTAACATAATGACTTTTTAAATGAGAGAAAGCTAAAAATAGAATTTAAAAAAACCACTAACTTTGCATGGGTTAAACTCTTACTGGATAACAAGACTTAAGTAACTGGATAAAGAGAAGACTGTTCCCTGGAATTCATAAGAAAAACATACTCTAAAAGGAGAAAATGCATGAGAGACAAAGCATGTGTAGCAAGTGGCATTATACTCATTACTAAGGCTAGATGTGAGTCAAATAAAAATGCTATCAGCAAATGATACTATGTGCAGTGACTAAATATGAAATCTATGTAATAAATGACCTAGGAGTTACCTTTACAACAGCAGAGCATCAAAATATCAATCACATCTGCTAATAAGAGGAGAATTAGCAACGCTGAAAATGAAACTCTGTTGGTGATTCTCCTTACTCAGCCTGACTTTTGGGTTTTCATGTCACTGGTGATTCTTTGTATTTTGTCCTCTGGCTCCATCTATTGTTTGCTGAGCACCTCTGCATCTACAGATGGGAGTTTCCTGAAGAGTGATTCATTAATCCAGGGAACCTGAGACTCTATTGATCCAACAAGATTGATGGAAAATTATTAAAGGACTTCTGCTCGTGTCACCCTAGAGCAGAAGCGTTAACTATTTTAGTCATTCATGACATGGGAAAAGACCAAAGTCTATGATTTAAACAGTTGCCACTTCCCTTTGGTAAGGAGCCCTGGTGGCACTCAGAGGAAGAATAGGCAGACTCTACCAAGATAAGACTTGTTAACCTGCGACCATAACGTGAGGGAGGAGATCCTCCTTGGACATGGACCTAAGGGAGGGTAATAGGGTGGGGGGGTGGGAGGGTAGGAGGAATGGAAGGATACAAGTGATGGGAGAACAATTGAGTTGTAATTTGAATAAATTAATAAAAAAGTTTTAATTAAAAAATAATTTTTAAAAAAGAAAGGAAGAGAAAAGAAAGAAAGACAAATCCAGTTGCCAGGGCTTGTATTCTCTGCTCCTGCAATGACCCAGCATAGAGCTAAGCCACCATCACTACCTGACCCAGTGAAGAGGAGACAGGCATTCCTAGGAGAGGGTTGGCAGTGAATTTTACTGAGATTTACCCTGTCAAGAATATACTACACACTCTAGTGTTTGCTGATATTCTCTCGGAACTCACAGAGGCCTACCCCATCTTGACTGAAAGTTCAAAAGGAATAAAAGCCTCAGCAGCCTCTTGAGTAGCCGAGCCGAGGTCATTACAGCTGTAAACTGTTTGGGCCTTAAACGTTCTCTCCAAATAAGGGGCACCTGCTCTCTGATGTCTTACACATAAAGGTAAGTTCTTTTCTACCCAGCAGTAATTACATTGCTCTTTATATGCCAAATGCCTTCATTGCTTTACTTTCAGGCACTGTTGGTGTAACCATACAAAATACTTAAAAGGTCCAATTTAGGGACACCTTCAAGCTATTTACAACTCTCCTATGTTGTGCTTAATACTGTTATTTTATCTTAGAGTTGATCTTTATTTGTATTCTCATTTGATTTCAAACACGAGATAAATAATATATAAAATATAACCAACAGCTCAAACATATTATATTTGAGAATATAAAAAAATTCATAGCACTTAACACTTATAAACAACAATCACACAAATTCTATTTAGCCATTTCTGTGGTTGGAGGTTCCTTTCTACTTCACGGTTTGAAAACTTCACATCACAAAAATAGATGAAATAAAATACTCTCTCCATAACGTTTGCCACTGGAGAAGTATGTCTGAGTAGAAAGGAGTGACCCAACGTTTTTCACACAAAATGGCTGCAGTGCTCTGGGTATGCTGGTGATCTAGGCTTAGCCCTTCAGAGGCCGAGGCAGGACGCTTGGCAATGGAGGGCTCTCCTGGTTGACATGGTGAAGCAATGTTCCAAACAGCCATCTGTGTTGATCACTCTTCATTATCAACATGACCGAATTTGGTACACAGCTAGACGTGGGCGAATGTCTCTCCTTGCACATTTGATGTTGTTGGTACGTGCATAAACGGCTTCATAAATGCTGTTTTTCACTACATGCCTTTTTACAAGAGTAACTTCAATATATTTCATTACACTTACTCACGTACCAAAAACTTTACAGTAAATTTGTTTACTTTCTCATTCATCCCCAAGATCTCACATAAAAATAGGAATAACTTTAAAAGTTCCCCAGTCTTTACAAAGTCAAATACATAAAAGTTTCGTCTTGCGAGGCACAGTGGTTGGTGAACACTTTTAATCCCAGCACACAAGGAAGCAGAAGTGGGCAGATTTCTGTGAGTTCAAAGCCAGCCTGCTCTACAAACCAAGTCCAGGACAGCCAAGGATATACAGAGAAGCCCTGTCTTGAAAACAACAACAACAACAACAACAACAAAACAAACAAAAACTTTAGTCTTTTTTTTTTAAATTAATATCTTTAAAAATCCAAATTCTTCTAAATTTTAAGTCGGTGAACTGTAGGCTCCTAAAAAATAAAAAAATTTAAAAAATGAATTTAATACTTTCTTCCTTCAAGAGGCAGGAATCAGGGAAGTCACAATCATATTAAAGCAAGATGAAACTTTAAAAGTATAAATAACTCAATGTCTACTATCTGAAATCCACTAATAATTTTCTATGCTCCTCCAAGGGGCTTAGGTCATTTCCCCAGCTCTGCCCTCTGCAGCACACACAGCCTGTCTTCTAGGCTCTGGCTCCACTCCACAGCTGCTGCTGTTCTTGGTGGTCATCCCATGGTACTGGTATCTCCAAAATTCTGGAGTCTGCTGCTGCAAAGGTGATACAGTTTCCACCAAAAGCCTTTCCTGGGCTCTCTTCAAGGTGCAAAGCCTCAGTATCTCTGCAGGTTCCTCACTCATGGGCCTTCAGCTGCCACTGAAGTTGCACCGTCACCAATGTCCTCTTGGGCCTCACACAGTGCAAAGCATCCGATGCTTTCCAATGCCCCTTCATGCCTTCAAAACCAGTAGCACCTGGCCGATTCTTCTACTACCAAGTGTGAGGCACAAACTTGGCCACTTCTGGAGCGCAGTTTCTGTGTGCAGACTCTAAGGAAACACTTGCCAGAACGATGCTGGTCTTTTCTTAATCACTGATAATTATGTCCCAGCCCATCAGTATGGATTATCCAAGAAAAGTCCAGGTTTAACCTCAGTAGTACTGCCATTTTGTTAATCACAGCTGACTCTTCAGCCCCAACTAACCAGAAAGAGCCACAGATTATGAATTTAAAGTAACAAGTAGCCCTGATAGAGACTATAAACTTCTCTCTCAAAATTGACAAACCAGCAGGCTTCCACTGTCTGCATTGCCCTCAACATTCTTATTCCAAGCTCATAGCTCACCGAGCACTGAATACCCAATGGCTTTTCTTGCCCAAAGTTAAAACAAAACAAAAAAACAAAGAACACCCCCCCCCCAAAAAAAACTCCACAACATGATCAGGTCTGTCAGTCACAGCAATACCTAACAATTCTGGTTCCAACTTGTCTCAGTTAGAATTTCTGTTGCTGTGATAAAACATAAGTTGGGAAGTTTCAACAGCACTGATAATCAAAGGAAGTCAAAGCTGTGGCTCATATGGGGCAAGAACCTGGAGGCAGGAGCCGATGTAGAGGCCATGGAGGGGTGTTGCTCGCTGGCTTGCTCCTCCTGGGTTGCTCAGCCTGCTTTCTTATAGAACCCAGGACAACTAGCCCAGGCATGAGATCACTCACAAAGGGCTGGGCCCTCCCTCATCAATCAATAATTAAGAAAATATCCTACAGGCTGACCTACAACCAATGCTATGGAAGTATTTTCTTAATTGATGCTCCTTCTTCTCCAGTGACATAAAACTATCCAGCACACTTGGCCTTTTAAAAATGTTTGCTAGGAAATCATTATGAAATGTCAACAAAGGTCTATTGGACAAAGGAAAAAATAATGTGCACAAATCTCAATACATGCATTTAAGAAATGACAAGTTGGAGCCAGGCATGGTAGTGCAGGCTTTTAATCCCAGCACTTTAATCCCAGGCAGAGGCAGAGGCAGAGGCAGGCAGATCTCTGTGAGTTTGAGACCAGCCTGGACTACAAAGTGAGTCCAGGAGAGGCAACGCTACACAGAGAAACCCTGTATGGAAAACAAAACAAAACAAAAACAAAAACAAACCAAACGAACAAAAAACCAAATGAACAGAAAATAAAGACAAAGAAAAAACGACAAGTTGAATGTGGGTGTTGATCCAGAGTCACTATGTGTTGTTAATACATAGTTGTTAATTACATTGCCCTTGAAATTCTTACTGTTATATGAGCAAACCCTCATGAAACCAAAACGACATCTGTGCAGTCTTGCCCCCAAAATTATCACTGACTGGCCAATAAAGTTCTGACACTTGCTGTGCAGGAGGGAGTGGAAGAGCAAAGGAGGCTTGAAGGAGAGAGACCATGAGGAGACAGGAGCATAGCAAGGAGAAAAAGCCAAGTCACCATAGGCTAGGGTGAACTGACAACGTGTGGCCTGGAGGAGCCTACTCTGAGGATCTGTATTGAAAAGAAGCAGCAAATAATAATAATAATAATAATAATAATAATAATAATAATAATAATAATAAATAAATAAATTTTTAAAAAAGAAAGAAAAGAAGCAGCCCAGATTTTTAAAAATGTTCAAGTATTTATGATAATTATGATGATGAAGTAGCTCAGCTAGAAAAAATTATAATAAATGGCCTGGGATGTGGGCCTGGGATGTAAAAGATAGCTTAGAGGGTTATAGCCTGCCCTGTTCCAGTGTATAGGCATATTAAAATCTAGCAGGTGTCTGTGTCATTTATTGAGTGAGAATGGGTTTAGCAAAAAAACACTACAAGAATTATATGTATTAATAGCAGATATTAATAGCCAATTTTCCACAACAGTTGAGGGAAGCACTGACTGCCTCCAGCCCACTGCCTGGTGTTAGTGGACCGTCTTTGTTTAAATGAACCCACAAGGATGTGGTATGGCTCCTGAAGCCAGCTGCTTTAGTCTTCCAACGTGGATAGGAGACCTGTATTCTCCAGGTATCTTCTGTGTCTTCAGCATCAGGTTGGATGTAGGGAGTCATCTGGCCTCAGGGCTGAGCAGCTATAGTCTTCAGCCTCTTAGAGGGAAGACAGCCATTGTTGGTCTACATGGTATGCCAGACCATATCATGCAACCCAATCTAATAAGTCCATTAAAATAATTTAATGTCGTTATTTTTCCCATATGGCTCCCCCAGCTGACCAACTCAGCTTCCACCCAGGCCCAGATCAAGGGCACTGAGTTAGACCACCCCAACATTCACCCCATCTATGAACTGCTAGAGTAGGTAAAGGGGACAGTGCTTCAGATCCAAAGCTGTAAGATCTCCATGACACGGGGCAACAACCGAATCTCTGAGAGGATCCAGTATTGCTAGTATAGCAGACACAAGAGGCCTCCAGTCAGACCAATGACTCATTGCAATGAACATTTGCAGCAAAGATGTTTGGGTAAGAGGGTATACTGTGTGACACTCTGTGACATACCGCAGCTTCTACGGTGAGATGTTGTGGGGGGTTTGTTTGGTTTTTATTTTGTTTTTGCTTTCATTTTCATTTTTGTTTTCTATTTAGGGGAGGATGTAAGGGTGGCAGGAAGATATGAAGGGACAGGGAGATGAGTGAGATTGGGGTGCATGATGTGAAGTGCACAAAGAATCAATAAAAAAAAGTTTAAAAAAAAAAGAAATCTAGGCTTTCATACCTTGGGTCCATTGAGGAGCACCATGACAGGAGCATAATAGGAACTGAATCAGATGCCCTGGAGGAATGCTGCTTACTGGCTTGCTCCTCATGGTTTGCCTCAGCCTGATTTCTTCTACCACCCAGGATGATGTGCCAAGACATGGCATTACTCACAATGAGCTTTACAAGTTGTCTTCTCCATCTGCACACACGCACCACACACACACACACACATACACTGCTTATGGATATGTAGATCACTGGGCTCAGTTTTAAAGGGAGTCAAATGTCTTTTGGATATGATAATACTGGAAAATTGTCATATGCTCTCTTATTCTACTGAAAGCCTGGCTCTGGAGATGGGATTTGTCCTGCCTACTTCAGTCCCAAAGAGGTGAACTATTTTCAATAGAGGTTAAATTTACATGTTAAATTAAAATGGCTAAGTTAGTCACAGATGTTTAGCTCTCTGAATCTCATCATTTCTTGTAGAATGGATATTACAGTTCAAACAGACTTAAAAGTTGATAGATGCCTTTTACCTGCTCAAAAATAGGACAGAAATTTATCTTTAGCTGATTTGTGTACCTTGAATATTATATATATATATATAAACACACACACGTGTGTGTGTGTGTACGTGTGTGTGTGTGTGTAGAAATGTACTTATACTAATACTTTAAAAAGTTTGTTTATTTTCAGAACAAACGACTAGACAATAATGAAGACAAAGCAAGTAGCCAAGGCGATTCAACCTTGAAGACTGACTCAGCTACTCCTTTCTCAAGAATTTGCCTGCAGATCTACTTCAAAAAGGCTAGCCTAAATGATCAGTTTCATAGAGACTGGACAGAAAAAGATACAGCTAGCTTTTCCAGTGTTGGCCAATATTCTAAGTTTTTAAGGGTACCAAAAAGATGTTTTTATCCCTCCCAAAATGAAAAGTAATTTTAAGAACATGATATCCCCATTTCCAAAAGGTGACATTGGTGGTTTTGGTGGGTTACCAATGTTTGTTATTGTCTAGGGAGATTGATTATAAGTTAGTAAAGGTTAGTCATCTATAAATAATCTGGCATGAAGTCTTGTTAGATACTAGCTTAGTTAATTGAAGAAATAAGTTTTTATTTAGTCTCTTCTTTATGTTTTCAAGCTTTGGCAGATTGTACATAGCTAGAAACAATGTTTGTCTATTTAGACATACTGTGATTGATAGATAGATAGATAGATAGATAGACAGATAGATGAGAGATGAGCAATAGATACATAAATAGATAGATGATAGATACATAGATAGAGAGATAGATATGATTGTGTACTATAGTAAACAGACTCTTTCTGCTTCTGGGTTAACTCACTCATAATCATTTCTAGTTCAATCCAAGCAATATAAAATATTTAGGAGTTACTCTAACCAAACAAGTGAAGGACTTGTTTGAAAAAAATTTCAAAACTCTGAAGAAAGAGATTGAAGATAACATGAGAAGATGGAATGATCTTCCTTGCTCATGGATCGGGAGAATTAACATAGTAAAAATGGCCATCTTACCAAAAACAATCTACAGATTCAATGCAATCCCTATCAAAATACCTACACAATTTTTTAAAGACATTGAAAATTCAATTCTGAACTTCATATGGAAAAACAAAAAACCCAGAATAGCTAAAACAATCTTGTACAATAAAAGATCCTCTGGAGGAGTCTCCATACCTGATCTCAAGCTGTACTATAAAGCAACAGTAATTAAAACAGCATGGTACTGGCACAGCAACAGGCTGGTTGATCAGTGGAATCGAATTGAAGACCCAGATATGAATCCACACACATATGGTCACTTGATTTTTGACAAAGAAGCCAAATCCATTCAATGGAAAAAGGATAGCATCTTCAACAAATGGTGCTGGTCTAATTGGATGTCTATGTGTAAAAAAATGCAACTGGACCCATATTTGTCACCTTGCACAAAACTCAAATCCAAGTGGATCAAAGACCTCAACCAGAGACACTAAGTCAGTTAGAAGAAAAAGCAGGGAAGAGCCTGGAACACATTGGCACAGGAGACAACTTCCTGAACAGAACACCAACAGCCCAGGCCTTAATGTCAACAATTAATAAGTGGGACCTCATGAGGCTGAGAAGCTTCTGTAAGACAGGAGACACTGTCAAGAGAACAAAGCGGGGAAGATCCAAGATGGCGGCGAGCAGTGTGGACCATGTTTGGAAGCTCCAGTGAACAATTCAGGGAATTGCACAGATTTCAGAGCCAGGAACACCAGGGTCCCCACACCACGGCAGCAGAAGTGCTCCACGGAGGGACCAGGGTGCGGAGGACCTGCTTGCCCCTGCACACGGGAGGAGCGCGGATTTTCTCAGATCAGAGCAGCAGTGGCAGAGACAGCAGTGGGAGTTGCTGCGGGAGAGGGCAGTCTGGACAGGATTTGGGTCGCGTGGTGCCTTGAGACCCAAACTGGACTTGACAGACAGTTCAGCCCCAGAATCCTGGGTTTGCTCAGTGAGCTGTGCCGTGGAGACACTGGCTCAGCTCAGCAAGCAATTCTGCCCGAGGCACAGCTCCCCTGCTGTGACACAGGCTGAGCCGAGTGCTCACTTCCACCCTAGGCTCCAGCTCAGGGCAGCCACAGTTTTCCTGCTGTGACACAGGCTGGGTGGAGCACTCAGTTCCACCCTAGGTGCTTGCTCAGTGCAGCCGCAGCTCTCCTGCTGTGACGCAGGCTGGGTGGAGCGCTCACTTCCACCCTAGGCACCAGCTCAGCACAGCCGCAGTTTTCCTGCTGTGACGCAGGCTGGGCGGAGCGCTCAGTTCCACCCTAGGCACTTGCTCAGCGCAGCCGCAGTTCTCCTGCTGTGACACCAGCTGGGCGGAGCGCTACAAGCCACCATAGAACCAGATGTCACACCCTCTCCAACCTTAATGTAAGAGAACCTAAAAAATGAATTAGTCAGGTGTTCACAGCACAGCACTATGACTTTCTATACCTAATGTTCCCCCTTTGTTGCCCCTGGAAGCTTCACAGAAAGTGATTTCTTTATTAACAATACTTGATAGAAGTTGGCAAGTGTTTGGGAAACACAGAGGCCTGCACCAACAAGAAGCCAGTCCATCTGACTCTCAATCAGAGCAGAATCTGATCAGAGATGAGGAGACATTCTACCTCTAATGAATATTTCCAGGAAAGGCCACTTTGTAAACATTCCGGTTCAGGTTTAGGTCGGGCACTCCTTTTTAAGGCCTGTGGATAAAAAGATCCACACCATTTTTAAGACAGCAGAAAATATATTAGAACATCTTCAAAACCTTCTGTCTCCCTCTCCAGAGCATCCTCTGGAGAGCTGCCAAGATGGGCATGGACACTGTGTCCTTTCCTTTCTCATCCGTGCCCATGAAAACAGGAGAGGCCTGGTCAGAATATTGCTTTACATGACTATTACTGCCCTGTGACTGTAATAAACTCCTAATCTTATCTTGCTTATCTAATCTCCACCATTCAAAAAAGCCTCTGGAGTAAATGTGCCCTTTGACCCTTTTCCTCAAATATATAAGCAACCAGGATAAGTGCTAAGAGTGAGTAATTACCACATGCACTTGTTTGTACCCACACGTGGAGAATATAGGGTGACCTAAGCCTGCTTATGTCATAGCAAGAGGAAAGTAAAAATAAAAGTGGCCATGCCCAGGGTACACTGGGAAAAGATCGAAATCAGAGAGAGGAAAAACTAGAGAACAACAGGTGAGGAGCCGCTGGGCAGAAAGAAGAGGCTTCCACACTCAGCAAAGCCCTCATTTCCAGCATCTCAGGCAAGCAGGACGATCCTCCTGGGATGACTTCAGCTAGTACTGTCAGAACATTATCTGGTACCTGGTCCAAGGATGCCCAGATTCAATTTCAGGGACAGAACCCAGCACCTCTTGCCTGTTTAGGAAAGCTTTTTACCCCTGAGTCCCACCCACAGCCACACTGTCAGCATTCCCTCACTCACCTCCATCATCCTGGAGATCCTCAGAGGCCAGCATCTCTTTCAAAGTGTCTCCAGCTGAGTGCTTTGTACATACATCAGGGACAGGGAAGAGCCCAAAATGGAGAAGGAGTGTGCATTTAGGGGCATTTATCATCTATACTGATTCAGCTAAGGGAGACCCCTCCCTCAGAGGTCACATATTGTAACAACTTTTTGAGGGGGTATTCCTACATATTTAAATGCATTATGAATGGTAGCACTTTCATAAACTTGCTTTTATAATGTGAGTCCCAGAGTAGGTCTAGATCCTAGGGAGGTCTAGGATCAAACTCATCAGCCTATACAAGAGCACAGGTGCACAGTCTGGGCCACGCCTGGATGCTGGATTTCATATGGATGAGCCAGAGTCAGGGAGATTCAATAACCATGTTACTTTTAAAAAATATTTAATATGAGTCTAGATAAGATTTGTGTGTGTCTTAAGTAGAAATTCTTGGGCAACATATTTATCTGGAAAGCTTTTATTAGTCAAGGCTTAAAGTGTGACCATAGACTATGACTATCGTATTATGCACAGAAAAGGAAGAAGTAACTGAGTCTTGGGTATTAACTCATACAGCCTCTCTCTGTCATAATATACTTAGACATCAATACTTTTTCATCTTTCTGGTAATTTAATTACAGAAGACATTTTGGAAATATAACAGAAAAATGGCAATATCAATAGCAACATGAAATGGAGAAAATTTTTGGGGTCCTTCACCTAGGCAGAGAACTACAGGCAATTAATGACTACTGGAAGGAAGACCATTAGCCTCTCCCACGTATGAGTCCCCTTACTAGTTATTCATTTTTTAAAAATTTTTTTATTTTTAGGAAGGCTTACAAAGTAATGGGTTTCCTTGTAATATTTTCTTTTTTCCAAGATATATATTATTTTATTAATTTATTCTTGTTACATCTCAATAGTTATCCCATCCCTTGTATCCTCCCATTCTTCCCTCCCTCCCATTTTCCCCTCATTCCCCTCCCCTATGACTGTTCCTGAGGGGGATTACCTCCCCCTGTATATGTTCATAGGGTATCAAGTCTCTTCTTGGTAACCTGCTGTCCTTCCTCTGGGTGCCACCAGGTCTCCCCATCCAGGGGACGTGGTCAAATATGAGGCACCAGAGTACGTGAGGTCAGCCTTGAAACCATATATACACAAATAACAAAATGGACTAAGCCAGTTGTATTTATTCATTTGTATATATGTAACAATAACAACCAAGTCAAAAAGGACTATCAACTTGAGAATTGGAGAGGACATGGGAGATGTTGAAGGGAGGGTACCTGGGAGACACTGGACAGAAGAGATGGGGCAAGAGATATAATTTTTTCTCATTTAAAAACAAAAATAAATAATTCATTGACTTCCAAAAGGTTAAAAAAAAATACCCTTTGGTTGAAGAAATCTTAATTTTATCAACTTAGTAAATAACACTTGTAGTGGAAGTTTTCCTGTTATCAAAGACTCAGTTATGTTTCAATCCCCGGTGTAGGTTATACGGCTGATTCGGACTGTCCAC
This sequence comes from Acomys minous, assembly GCF_964271855.1. NCBI lineage: Eukaryota > Metazoa > Chordata > Mammalia > Rodentia > Muridae > Acomys > Acomys minous. Next base: position 50,730,563 of record NC_140487.1, on the reverse strand, counting down.
AGCAGCGTGCTATTTGCCTTGTGCAGGCTCTGTTTGTCAGGGGCTGCTTGTCAGACGCAGATACTTTAATTCTGAGGACTGTGAAGAAAGAATAAATGCCAGAGACAGGAGAGCGATGGGGGTCTCTGAGAAAGAAGGGTGCTGATGCTTCCCTCTGCTGCTCCGGGTTGCTGATGATACAATTTGACAAGAAGGTGTTGGAGAGACCTGAAATGAAGTTTAGACTTTTCCGAGGGAACCCAAAGACTGTAACCAGCAGGAGGTAGCTAAGGAATCCTATGCCTCCTCTTCCTTACTCACCTTCTTTCTTTCCTGCTTGGTCTTGGGACGGAACGGATTGGGGTGGACAAAGGAGGCAGAGGTATAAGAACCTCAATAGATAATAAAAGTATACTTACAAGCCTTAAATTTATGAATCCTAAGGTATCCATTTTTCATATGAATATTCTATACATTTTTCCTCATGAACTGTTATTTTTTTTACTAACTACAGAAAATATTTCATGTTATTGGCAAACCCTACCTGCTATATATATAGTTAAGATAATTCATAATCCCTGATCATGTAGTACAATTATCAAGAATGCCAGAGCTTCTCACCAAAATGGTGACAGAAGCTACTGGAGCATCCTGCATACTAAGGGAAGGAACGACTGAATGTATAGGGCCTTTTGGCATTTGCCTGCCAAGTGGAATAGAGACTGGGAAAACCTGATCATCCAGGAAGGATCACAATAAGAAATCTCTTAAAATATGACACATGCTACATTTAAATGGTTGAAAAACTATCAAACAGCTTGAAAAACAAAATGGCGTTGGGAAATGTAATATACATTAAGCACTATTGACTGCCAGTGCTTTGCAGAATTACAACGGCCCATGAACTTCAACTCTACAGATATAAAAATGGCTGGTCAATGTTGTTAGCACACATTTTGTTATTTATCCTGACCACTCTCATAGTTCTTTGAACCATTTGAGTTCACCATGGAATAAAATATGCAATTGCAGATGTACAAAGCCGTTTGTCTTTGTTTATCTGAGCCCAGTCTTTGAATTTGAGGACAAAGCAAATCCAAAACACTTATGAAATAAAAATTTCATACCTTATTTATTTTATGCCAATTTTTCCTTTTAAATTAACTGGACAAAACATTTGAAACATTTGCTTTCCACCAGATCAAAGCCTAATATTTCAACAGTTTAAAAAAACCTCTCAAGTTTCAAGTTGAGGTCAAAATAAATATGCTTTCATCAAGGCTATGGCAAGGTCCTATTTTATCTTGATCTCTCCCCTTTGAATATGACCAAGTGAAGTCTGCCTAATCTCTATATACACAGACGTTTCTCAGTATACTTTCATTACCACTCAGATACTTCTATGCATAACAAATGTTGCATACATATATACAGTGTGTGTGTGTGTGTGTGTGTGTGTGTGTGTGTGTGTGTGTGTGTTCACACATGTATGGCCATGCATTTGTACACATGTTTGGAGTTCTGATGTCAAGAATCTTCCTGATCACTCCACCTCCATACACTGTGGTATGTCTGGCTAGACTTCTTAGCAGCTTGTCCCAGGGATTCTGTCTTTTACTCTGGCCTGATGGTATTGTAGGCACTGCCGTGCCTGTCCAGCCTTTCTGTGGGTTCTGGGAAACCAAACTCTTGTCCACATTCTTGGGTAGAAAGCACTTTACCTGTAGCCATGTTCCCAGACCAACAATTATTTTTCTTGAAGTATGATGTATAGTGATTCTCATATAAATCCCAATTAATACTTACCAATAACAATTTTATTTTCCTTTCCCTTTCAGGATTATGCCCCACTTCCCTCAGAATGGCTCCTTCTATTAATGTTCAATATATTAAAAGTGATTTTTGTTTTTATTTTTATTTATGCTTCTTTCTTTTTCAAATTTTATTTAATTAATTTATTCAGATTATAGCTCAATTGTTATCTCATCACTTGTATCCTCCCATTTCTCACTCTCTCCCACTTTCACCCTATTCCCCTCCCCTAGGTCTATGACCAAGGGGGACCTCCTACCGCACTTTATGGTCATAGGCTATCAAGTCTCATCTTGTTATACTACTTATTCTTTCTTTGAGTGACACCAGGCCTCCCCATCAAGGGAAGGTTGTCAAATATGGGGCACCAAAGTTCATGTCAGAGTTATTCCCCACTCTCCACATAACTGTGGAGAATGTCCTGTCCATTGGCTAGATCAGAGTAGGGGTTCGATGTTGACTACTTGTACTGTCCTTGGTTAGTGCAATAGTTTGAGCAGACTCCCCTGGGCCCTGATCCACCCATTATGATGTTCTTCTCATAGGTTTCTAACTGAAGGATATGTCATTGAAACAAAAACTAAGCCAAGAAATGACATCATTAACCAACGTCATGAATCAAATGGATCTAACAGATATTTACAAAACTTTTCACCTAAACACAAAGGATTATACCTTCTTCTCAGCACCCTATGGAACCTTCTCCAAAACCGAACACATAGTAGGTCACAAAGCTTCTTTCATACAATACATACCAACTGCATCCTCCCCTCTCTCTGCTCCTCCCAGTTCTCCCAACATACACCTCCTCTTTCCCCTAGATCTGCTCCTCCTTTGTTTCCCTTCAGAAAATATCAGACATCACAGGGATAGCAACTGACCATGCCATAACAAGATGCAATAAGACTAGACACAGACTCTGCCTATCAAGGCTACACACGGCAACCTAGTAGGAGGAAAAGAGACCCAAGGGCAGAGAAAGAGTCAGAGAAACCCCCACACTACTGTTAGGAGTCCCACAAAAACCCTAAATGGATTTATACTAAGTAACTTCACTTACATTAATAAAAAAGCATTTTTACAGTACAGTATAAAGCCAAATTTGTTCTATATTATGTAGTTCTAATAAGGTGTTCTGACAATTTTGTCATATTTTATGTCATCAAGTTAATTAGTTTACTTATTACATAGCAATAAGTAGTTGGCTATAAAACCATTGCTTCAAAACAATTCCCATATTAATGTATTAACTTTTCATTATCTTTTCTCTAGGTTGTAAGAGTGATTGGAGCATATATACTTTGCAGTAACAGCACATCATAGTCATGGCAGAAACTCAAACATGGAAAGGCTGAGCTTCTTTTCTTATACTTCCCATGGGGCCTCCTCCTGGGGCAGGGGTGGTAGTGAGGGAGCTGCATAACACCAACATATAATACTGTGTAACAGTGGCCTGGGCCTTCCTATACCAATCCTATACCAAGTATCAAGTCATGGCCCACAGACAAGCCTACAGGTCAACCCAATGGAGGAGTTTCCTTGATTGATGGTCTCCCATCCTAGTTGACTTTTGTCAAGCTGATAAAAACTATGGACACTCCAGCTTCTGCTCATAGCTGTCCTGTCTTTATAGACAGTCCCTCTGCAAACCTAGGCCAAAATGAATGTGCTCATCTCTCAGTTGCCTTGGGTCATGGTTTCATTAAAGCAATAAAAAAGTAACTGATCCAAGTAGAAAGCATTTTTCATCCACTGCCGATTTTTTTCAACCAGGCTATGATTTTTTTCTTGCTTTTTAATAGTTTTTTATAGTTTCTGCATAATTTAAGTATTAGTTCCATATCACTTTTGGACTCTCTTAATATCTTCCATCCAACTGGTTCATTCATCAATGCATCTATCAATTTTATATAATAAATCCATTTTTTTTTGCCTTGTTGAGTTTTGGGAGATCACATGGACCTGCCTAAGATCACTAACTTTATTTTAGAGTTTCACATTTAGAGTAGCTTTGTATAAGGCCCTTGAGTATAGAATTAGCCAGTTTTTTCAACATTCTTCAGTCAGTAAACTTTCCTTAGACGTTCATAGTGCCACTGCATACTTCAGACTCACATGTATGTGTATTTGGTTGAACTTTTGGTCTTTATATTTCTTTTATTATTTAAAACAATAATTTTTATTGCTAAAGCTTAAGTAAAACCATTAGGTAAGTGAAGTGATATCTTAGTCTTAATATTTGCTTTGATTTTTGTGGGTGTGTGAATCTGTTTTTTTCATATAACCATTAGAACAAGTTTTATGAATTCCAGTAAAGGAGGTTGGTCCAATAAAATCTTATTAGAATTATATCAAACTAATAGGTTTAAGAAAAGCTGATATCTTTATAATACCAAAACACAAGAGCTCTCTACTTGCTTAGATTTTTTTTCTACTATTGTTAGTTTCTTGGAAATTCTTACAAATGTTATGCACAAATGATTTTAGTGTTATTAAGATTTCAATATTATTTTATGATTTGGTGAATATGATGAACATACTCTTGTTTTCCACTGTATTATGATTGAGTGTTACTGTTACTAAGAAAAATTCATAATTTTTCTCATAAATTAAAATCGGCATGTTTTTAAAAATTAATTATTTTTTACATATACGTTTATATTATTGCACATATATATAGTTTTACAATTAAGCTTAGTTGTTTACGGGTTAGGATGTTTTTAGGTGTAGATAAATGTTGTAAGTTGATTGAGATATAACAGAAATTGGCACTTTTTAAGGGTCAAAACATCTCTGTTTTGACTGCTTAAGTGATCTGTAAAACATCTCATCTGTAGATAAAGACACAGATTAATAGTTAGGAATTAATAATCACAGTAGACAAGTGTCTCAGTTGTCCAAGTGGGAATGTCTTTCAGTTTTTGTTTTTTTGAGAGAAGAGACAAGGATGTGGTTCATATGGATGTAACACTAGGAAACCGAAGTAAGATGGAGCTGAAAAAAGAGGAAAGACCTACAGGTGTTGGAGCAGTTGTGGTGAAAGAGGAACCCCCAATCACTGCTGGTGGCAGTGAAAATAAGACCAGCCATTATGCAAATCAGTTTAGAAGATTCTCACAATATAAAAATATAACTGCCGTGAGACACAGCTATTTCACTCCTGTGCATATCCTGTTACAGAGGTATTTGTACATGCAGGTTTACTGTTGCCCTAGTCAGAAGGGCAAGGAAGTGGAACCAGCCTAGATGTCGATCAGCATGTGAACAGGTAATAAAACTGTGCTACATATACACAAAAAAGTATTATTCAGCTGTAAAGGAAATGAAATTACCAAGAATTTTGATGGACCTAGAAGAATAGAATTAAGCAACGTGATCCAAACTCAGAAAGAAATGTTCTCCCTATCATGTGGGCCCTGGCCTATAATGCATCCATGTACATAAACAGGTCTAAATGTGAGTAAGTCTAAACATGTAAGAGATCAAGAAATGGTAATATTATATGCGAAAGGATGGAGTATAGGTAAAATGACACATTAAAGTGGATGTAACTCTATTTTTTCTAGTTTTAAACATAAGCTTTTTTTCCCTCTGATAGATATATAATTTCAACTTTCTGTATACCAAAGCAGAAGTAATTATTTTTGCATTCTAAAATACTACACGTATTTTTGCTTTTTCACACTGAGTGTGTAAGTTGTACTTTCCCTTAAAACTCACTTACCAACAGGAATTAGCCATGACTAGTCTTTGAATATATTTGTCACACTGCCACATGTGAAAAAGTAACTCTAAGAAGTGTTCTGCAGCTTGAATGTAAGACCCTCCTGCTGCTGAAGGTTGTTTGTACTGCAGACACAGGAATTAGTGACTCCACATGGAACCGGCCTGGAAGCTCCTCCCTGAGGACTCTCTCCTCTATCTCAGAGTATTGCCAAGGGAGGATTTAAGGAATTTCTCACCTGGTACTATAATCCCAGCCAATGATCTGTTGTTGGAGAGGTCATGGACCATAAAGGATGATCCGCTACTGCCACACGCTCAGAACCCTGTACCCAGCTGCACTGTAAATATCTGGCTTTATATCCAGAGATAGGTGTACTCACCCCTGTAAAACAGCTTCTGTTTGCTGCAGATGGAGACCATTTCTTAAAGCCACAATTGGTCAAAATGGTGAGAACAACTGACTCTGGGGCACACATTCCTAGTTGGTAGATCTACAACACACATATGGCATCAAGTAGAACATTGTGGAAGAGAGGGAAGAAAGACTGTAAGAGCCAGGGGACCATGACGTCTGATATGTGATAATATCCTTTATATGAGACAGGGAAGCTTCGCCCTTCAAATCTCAGCAATGTGGTTGCCTCAACGCGACCTGCACAATGACACCAGCATGGACAGGGGACTCTTACAGGGCCCCACGTCTACATGAAGAACTACAGGCAGTTAACGGCCGCTAAGAGATGCAGAGTCAGCCTTCCCCAGGGAGAAGCCCCTGATAGGTGGTCTTCCCTAAGTATAAACACATACGGCAACACTGAATACATTCAGCAGGTTATGTTTGTGTGTGTAATTCTTTTAGAGGCCATGAAATTGAGAGGGATGTAGAAAGGCATGGGAATACTTATAGGAAGAGGAATGTGGGAGTAGAAATTACATAAATATAATACTCAGGTAGAGATTTCTCAAAAAATAATAATGAAGTAAAGTTCAAAAAGATGTTCTATGTAAAGTATTTTTGTAACCTTAAGCTTTTCCCTTCCTTATTCTGCCTAAAATTACTCTATTATAGCTTATTTAATGTGCAAATTATATTATAATAAAGTATGTTTTCAAAGAAAATCTAAGTAAGAAGAGTTCCCTGTGGATGTGAGTATGTATGAGAGCACGTGTGTGTACAAGAATGTAAAACTCAACAGGATAAAAGGTCTGGTAATGCCACATGGGGGAGTACACAAGTGTTGACACAGAACCAAGCCATGGAGACAGATGAGGAGTGTCTGAGAGGGGCCAAAGGGAACTCTTGTATGTTGTGGTCCACTTCCTGAGCACTGATATTGCTGCACAAGAGTCTTCTGTTTACAGTGATTCCCTGAGCTGTGGCTTGTGTTACCAAAAGGCAGGTAAAGACCACTCTCATATTAACTGGTAAATACTTCTCTGTTACTGCTAAATATTAGAGTTAGGGGAGCTAGAGTGATGAAAGCACATGTAAACGAGATGAACAAGTGGGACAAACATGTACAGGAACATGTATCTAAAGAGTTAGTAAATCATACTCTATAACTTCTTTTTTAATGTTGGGAGTTCCTTTATTTATTTATTTTTTATTGCTTTAACATATACATTTATGTCATTGCACATATATACAATAAACTACATACTGCAAGAACTATGAAACAATTAGGAATTATATACATGTTACATTCATAGCATTTTGCCTATTTATATTTGGCAACCTCGGAGAAAACATCTTTCCTATTTTGGCGAGCTTACCATTCTGAATGTAAATCAATATCCATCATATCTCATCTCTGTCAACCTGAAAACATCTATCTCAACCTAAAAACAACTTAACGCCTAAACACCTAGGCTTAATTGTAAAGCTAAACTATCTGGTCTTCAACCCCATCAGACATGAGAAGTATAAAATTAATTATCTGAGTAAACAGGAAGTTCAAGTTAGCAGCTTCTAAAATGAGAAAATGACAGAGACAGTTCGCAGCTTAGACAGTCACCCAAACTCGATAACGTTGGAGCATCGTCTTCAGCCTCAAGTGTAGTGTATTCTACAATTTCACAGGCTCCAAAAGAGTGGGCATTTACAGGTTCCTAAGTAGTAGACTTTATGGGGCAGCTGTACAGATGTTGGACCCAGACATGTGCATCTTGATAATGTTTCTCAGAAAACTCTCATGCCCAGATTACATATCCCTGAGCTACATCAGGGCGTAAGCAACTGCTTCGGTCTGGAATGTTCCAGGAATGGTATAAGAGCCATATCATAAGACCTCAAGCTTTTTACACCTACATCCCTGAGGCCCCAAGCAATAAAATTAATAATGTTTTAACAATATGCTTATCAAAAACATTATTTTCTATGACCACTGATATTTTTAACCCTGAAGAAAAAGTGATATCCTGACATAGATTTCAATCCTCTCATACAGCTTTAACATATTTATTAGTTACCCAATAACAGCAGACTATAAATCCAGACTATTATAGTGCCACTCATCTACTTGATTGCCTCTCTTACTGCTATTTTAATACAGGATCCAAACCAGCCTTGAGCTGTAATTCTGCTACTGCCTGCCAAGTGCCAGGATTACTAGGATATGTCACCATGCCTGGCTTATGAATACCAGTTTTAACCAGGATGAAGAATATATTAGTGACATCTCAGCAGTATCAAGAATTCAGGTCTCCCTTTTCAAATCAGTAAATCTGAATGGATTTTCTGCCCATGATTACAATTTGATGCGCTCAATTTGTGCCACATAATGTCCTTAGTTTTCAGTGTTGGTTATTTTATGTACATCAAAATACTCATGAAGAAAACAAAAGAACACTGGATATGTTGATCAAAATGTCCATATTTAATACGAGTACAGCCAATAGTATGTTAAAGGGGAAATTAAGAATACTTTTTAAGAAATAGCAATTTTAGGTAGGCAATTGTGAAGAAGATAATAGTCATACAAGCCATTGCCACATGATTATTCCATAGTCCCCAAGGTGACAGATCGATGCCTTGGCTTATCAAGTAGTCATCACCAGTACATCTAAAATTTAAAATACACAAAATTAATTAACTTCATTCCTATCATCTGTCAAATATTAATCAATGTATTCAGTATTTCTTTCTTACATAAACCTTTTACTTAGCCAAATCAATGTTTTCCTTTATAATTTACTGGATACTGTGGCACATTTGTACCTAGTTAAATTTCATTGACTGCCAAAACAATCTAAAAGAGGGTAACTGTTAAACAGTTTAACACCTTTGGCCAAGTTAGCATAATCGCTCTGTGAACTGAGTCTCTTGCCTCCTCAGGTTCACCAATTTTAAGCTTATCATGCTGCTGCCTACAAAGGGCAGAAACACTTATCAAGTGCCTCTAAGGTGAAGACCTCAGCTGCAGCTCTGCCAGATTCAGTCCTTCACTAGTAGCTTTGCTCACCTACAAAGGGAAGGAAACAGGTCAGAACTCTACACCTGGCGAGAGGGAGCCAGGGCTTCCAGCCAGAGTCACGTCTGTCAGCTCTCCCTCTGCAGACACTCAGCTAGAAGACACTGTGACAGCCTTAGACAGCAAGCAGCGCTGAGAAGGACAGAGGGGCCGTGGCAGGAGTCCACTGGATGAGGCTGCTGCTCCAGTGCATGGTGGGATGCAGCAGCTGCCAACACAGCCGGTCTTCTCTTCGCTTTAAGAGGTCTCTCCTTGCAAGGATGAACCTTACTTGAGCCTGTAGCCCACCATGGCTCCTCCTCCTCTGGTACTACTTTTCTTGTCCACTCCCTGCTGAGGAGCAGTCAGGGACTTTGTGTTAGAAAGATGCCACACTCGGACAGAACCAAAATGAAGTGGGCATGCACAGAAAAGCTCTCAAGGGAAAACCTCTCTTCAGAACTTTCCCTGTCATCCTATTACCAGCAATTGTTTCCTTGACTGAACATTCAGGAGAGATCTGGTAGACCAGCATTCATTTTGTTCATTAATTTCTGTATTAAAAATCAAACCATTACTAATTACCATATACAGTATTAACACTTTAAAATAAAGTCATCTAATTTATTAGAACCTATATTCTACCTTAATTATTGAAAGACTATATCTTCTTATAGGGAGAGTTTCAATTCCATTTAAATACAAACACACACACACACACACACACACACACACACACACACACACAGTCTTGGGTTCCATGATGTTCCCGATGTGGTGAGGCAGATAGAGGTGACAGTGTCACAGTGATCAGTGACCCCCTTCTTGCTCTCACTGTCCTTGTGTTTATGAGTGTCTTCCTCTCTGTGCTCTGGGTTATCATCCAGTCCAGTCCAGAGACCACACGTCCCTTCTAAGCTAGCAAAACAGCACATTTGTAACCCAGCGGTTCTGAAAAGAATTCAAACCCACACTAAAAAAATAATAATAAAGGGGACTTTTAAAATATCTCAATCAATACACAGGAAGTAGTTTTCATAGTAATATGGTTTTGGTGGTGATAGGTTTCACAAACTGTTCAGCACATTTACATGATTATCATATGAAGCCTCCCTTCACAGACTGGAAAATTAAGGCTCAAAAGTTTGACTCATGACTCCTCTCAACCCAGCAGCCCTTTACAGCTCAGCACAGTGCTGTGAGACTCACACACACCCTGACACTGAACACAGCTTACATTGTATAGCTGCTATCACAGGTGCTGTTGGCAGTTGTATTGAGTCCTGGACAGAAGTCTTGTCCCAAGAATTCATTATGCTGCAAAGCCTAGAACACACACAAGATCAGAGCAGTGTTAACAGTGTTAATTCCAAAATGTTTCCAAAGAATTGCTGCAATTTTATGCACAATTTTACTTTGTTATTTCTAAAGGTATGCTGAGCTTCTTATGTACAGGTTTTTTTTTTCAAGTAAAATCGCTAAAGTTTTTTCCCTGGCAGCCAAGAAACTTATGGTTGACATGTTGCTTGCCAGAGAAGGAAGACCAGCAACTACCCCCATGGCACCTTCTTTCCAATTTTATAACCCATAAAATCTATAATTAAAATGAAATAATTGTGTTCAATGAATATTGTTGATATATAGTAGCAATTTTTTCTATAACTATGAAAATCAGAAATGTCATTATACTGAATTAAGACACAGCTGCTTTTTTTGTATTAATTAGTTGCTAAAGCCAATATGGCTGCTGAGTATAACAATCTATTTCTCCTCGGATCTCTGTTTCAATATAAACTTTGCATTATAGTCCCCTGTCCTCATTAACTTCCTTGCTGAACAGAAACAAAATATTTTCCATCAATTAACCTTTCTCCTTTAAGAGATTTCGCTCCACTCTTCATGTCCCTCCAATAATGGGAGGAAGCTATGGAAAAGCCTTGACCCTCCAATAACAAAGACTGATAGAAATGTATCACTCACTCTTTCTGGAAGGAAACCAAATGGGACACGTTCACACTTGTGGCTGAGGGAATGACATGGCTAGGATTTATCGCACTGTTCCTAGCTTGAGAACCCAGTCACAATGGCAAGAAAAGACAATTTACCATGAGGCCGTATCGAGGAATGCTGAAGTACTGAAGCCAGGACAGCCAAGGCCCAATGGTCCTGAGATTCACCAAAAGACCCGAAAAAAGCTGTAGGATGTAAAACCTGTGAGTCAGAATCTGTCCAGTGACTTCAGGACTCTAGACAAGACCTCCCGTAAGGCTCTTACAAGTGGACAAGTAGGATGGTATATGCCTGGACTGAAACCTAGGGAGGCTGAGCAGAAAAACTATGAGTACAAAGACGTCTAGAGATACCTGGAATGACTATCTTAAAAACAAAACAAAACAAAACAAAACAAAACAAAAAACTACCCACCCACAAATAACCCTCACCTGCTAAAATCTCTGCTAAGAACAATGTGGTATTACTTATTTATTGTACCCACTAGTAGTCTTGCTTGCCACATATTTCAGCAGTGGCATTGATGGCATTAAAAGGAGGACAATACACATATAATTAATATTATAGATTCAAGTTATTTGAAGGTCCTTAATGGTTAAGAATGTAATTTCAACTTCCTGTGTAACTGCAGTAGAATAGGTTGGGTCCAGGCCTCCAACACACAAATTAAATTCGGTATATGCTGTTCTCTTATTTCTAAGATGGTACAGTACTTTAATATAACCCTTGCGCAACCTTTTTATTTATTTATTTATTTATTTATTTATACTTTTATTTTATTACACATGTATAAAACAAACTACATACTGCAGGGGGAACCATGTGACAATCATGAGAATATTGAGTTCTATGTATGTTGCACTCATAGTGACTTGGCCATCTGCATTCGTCTCGTTTGAAGTGTTTTTCTTGTCTTGTTGGGTCTAACTTTCCGAATGAGATTCAATATCTATCCTATCTCAACTCTAATAGCTTAACTTCTTACCTCTTTGTTTTTTTAAAATATTTATTTATTTTTATTTTATGCGTTAGTGTTTTGTCTTCATATATTTAAGTGTACTGGGTGCATGCCTGATAACCATGGACCACAGAGAAGGTATTAGATCTCCTGGAACTGGAATAACCAACAGCTGTGATCCTCCAAGTGGGTGTTGGGAATCAAACCGCGATCCTGAAATAGAGCAGCTAAGCCATCTCTCCAGCTAAGCCTTTAGCCTTTAAATAGATACATCACAGATGTTCAAAGGTCACCTGCAAAGTGATTCAAATACCTAACACAACACAACTCTTGAAAGAACAGTCCCTGTACTCTATTATTTATGAATAAAGCAAAGAATGGATGACACAGTGGATCCCTATGTAGTCCTGACTGGTCTAGAATTTCGGTAGTAGACCAGGCTAGCATCAAACTTTCAGTAATCCTTTGGTTTCTGCTTCCGAAATGTTAGGATTTTGGGTATATGCTGCCATTATTGGAATATACTGTTTTTTAAGAAATAATTATCTGAGGGAAAAGTGACATACACACACAAGAAAAAATACACTTTTTTCTTAGTTGAGTCTTTTGATATGGACATGATGATTGAAATTACATCACTCACATGTACCCCTTCTAATAATCTTGGAAATTTAGACCACACTAGAACAAATCAGGGCCAGCTTGTTGCTGTACATCCAGAGAAGATTTGTTGCTTACAACAGTTTACATTCTATAGCCATGGCTTTAGGAATAAGTTTAGGTTCAGAATGTAGGTATAAAATAATCCCCAAATTAGAACTCTTAAGAGCATGATGTGATGATCTGCAGTAGAAAATACTGCTAATATCTCCGTGCAAACCTCCCCATGGTGCTAGGGATGGTTCAGTGGTCAGAACTTACTGCTTTAGCAGAGGACCTGAGTTGGGCTCACAGAACCCATATTAGATGGCTCACAGCAAGCTATAACTCTTGCTCCATAATATCTGATATGGTCTTCTGGCCTTTGAGGGCACTGCACTCTTGCATATACTCTACACAGAAAAACATACACACACACATATGTAAAAATAAGAATCTTATCTGGACACTAGCCAAAGGGGCATGTCCCATGAAAGTCTTCACTTACCAGGAAACTAGGACAGAGGGGAGGACATCCTATTGGGACTCTAGGTGAGAGAAGCATGGGAGAATGGGGAAATAGAAGGATAAAGAGGGTCCTAGAAACCTGCAAGATGAACATTATGATGGGTGGATCTAGGCCCAGGGGTCCTGCCTGGCACCAGCCAAGAACAATACATGCAGTAAACTTCGAACCCCTACCCAGATCTAGCCAATGGACAGGGCATTCTTCACAGTTGAGTGGAGAGTGGGGACTGACTTTCACACGAACTCTGGTGCCTCATATTTGACCATTTCCCCTTGATGGGGAGGCCTGGTGGCACTCAGAGGAAGGATAGCAGGCTACCAAGAAGAGACTTGATACCCGATGAGCATACATGGGGGGGGGGGTCCTCCTCATACACAGCCATAGGGGAGGGAGTAGGGCAAAAATGGGAGGGAGGGAAGAATAAGAGGATACAAAGGATGGAATAACAACTGAGATGTAATATGAATAAGTTAATAAAATATATTAAAAATAAGAATCTTAAGAATAAAAAACTGCCTCCAAAGCAGAATCACAGTGTAGATGTCAGTAATTGCCTGTTCACAAAGAAGAATGAGGTTCTCCTGGAACGTGTTCTAGCATACCAAGAGAGCTGGGATATACAAGACAATGACAATGCTGCTGGGCTGCATGAGCAGGTGCAGAACTATGCTGCCAAGTACTGATTAAAGGCTATACCATATGTGAGTTGAATACAGCTTGATGTTTGGCTTTAAAGTCCTACGTATAAACACTTTCATAGTAATCAGCCCAAACAAGAATTCAAATATATTTTTTACTTATTAAAAGATATTTTATTTATTGGATGAGAATATAAGCAAATATTATCCTTTTATAAATAATATATATTGTTAGTTTTATAATTTAAAAAAAATAACTAAACCCCAGCAAGGCTTCAGCTAATGATGTCTCCCTGAAAGATGGCCTACTCTAGTAAAGAGGATGTGTGTTGCTGTGCTACCTATCCCTATTTAATGATGTAGGAGAAAAAAAGCATGAGGATGGTCCTTTTGATTTATCACTTGAGTGAAAAACTGAACAAGATTAGGAATAAGGAAACATTAAACAAACACCGTGAAATAAGTAGGTATGTCCTGGTGGAAAACAGTCAGTCAGGAACATAGAAAAAAGGTAAGTAGACTTTGGACTCCTAGTAAAGGGAGACGAACACCAATCCACCCACAGAAACTTTGATCCAAAACTCACCCTGCCTACAAGATGTACAGGGACAAAGAGAGAACAGATAGAGCAGAGATTGAGGAAATGTCTAACCAATGTCTGGCCCAACCCAAGACCCACCCCATGGAAGAGAGCCAACCCCTGACACTATTAACCATGCTCTGCTATGCTTGCAGACAGGAGCCTAGTAGAGTCATCCTCTGAGAGGCTCCAACCAGCAGCTCTTTGAAGCAGATGCTGAGACTCACAGCCAAACATTGAGTGAAGCATAAGAAGTCTAGTGGAAAAGTGGAGGGAAGGATGAAAGGACCTGAAGGTGACAAGATCCTCAAGAAGACCAACAGAGACAACTAATATGGGCCCAGAGGGGCCTGTGAATACTGAAGTATCAACCGAGCACCATGCATAGACTGGACCTAGATCCTCTACATAGATGTAGCTGATGGGAAGCTCAGGCTCCATGTGTATCCACTAGTAAGGGGCGTGGGAGCTTTCACTTATATGGACTCTATTGCCTGCTTTTTAATCACTTCCCTCTGGTGGGACCGCCTTGCCAGACAATAGGCAAAGAGGACTAATTCAGTCCTGACGCAACTTGATGAGATGGAATGGTTGGGTGTGGGGCTCCCCTTTTCTGAGGTATAAGGGAGGGGTGAGGGATGAAGGGTAGACCTGGGAGGAGAGGAGAGAGGGAGATATGACTACTATGGGATACGTCCCATGAAAAACCTTACTTACCAAGAAAGTGGGTCAGAGGAGAGGACATCCTATTGAGACTTTAGGCGAGAGTAGCATGGAAGAATGGGGAAATAACAGGACCCACAGGGTCCTGGAAACCTACAAGAAGAACTTTATGACAGGCCGATCTGGGTCCTGGGGTCCTCCTCAAACTAAGGCACCAGCCAAGGAGAAATAGGCAGTAAACTTCGAACCCCTACCAAGACCTAGCCGACGAACACAATATTCTCCACTGTTGAGTGGAGAGTGAGATCTGATTCTCACGTGAACTCTGGTGCCCCTTTTCTGACCATGTCCCCTGGATGGGGAGGCCTGGTGGCACTCAGAAGAAGGATAGCAAGTTACCAAGAAGAGACTCAATAATCTTAGAGCATACATAGGGGGAAGAAGTCTCCCTCAATCACAGACATAGGGGAGGGGAGAAGGGGGGAAGTGGGAGGGAGGGAGGAATGGGAGGAAACAGGGGAAGGGCTAACAATCAAGATGTAATATGAATAAATTAATTAAAAAAAAAAGAAAAAAAGTGAATAAATAAATTAATCAATAAAAAAGAGAAAGATTTCTGTCCTTGTTTTATAAAGACATGGTCTCAAGTAGCCCAGGCTGTCCTCAAGCATGATAGTTAAAGATGACCTCACATCACTGTTCCCCTGCTCTTAAGATCTATCTCCCTTGGGCTAAAATTATGAACATGTACTACCATGTTGGCTTTGGAAAAACAGACAAACTAACAAATAAATATTTAAACATTTAAATTTATGTATTTAATACTTATTTATTTATTTTTAAAGCACTTTTCAAAATATAAGAAGGACTCATATAGGTGCTTTGGTACGCACTGTACACTTCTCATGAGCTTCACTTTCCTTTTTTGTTGGAATTCAACAAAAGCGTATTTGGTTATTAAACAGTAGACCACATAAAAATATGCTGCCATATTTATGAAGGAGTCAGTGATGATTTTTGTTTTCAAAGTTTAATTTAACGAGTTTGTCTAAAGTCAGCAAGAAGTATCTTTTCCATTTCTGACTTTCTTTTCTTCCTATGTTTTCAGAGTTTACTGAATTTCAAGAAATACACAAGATGCAGTGGTTCCAGTTTCAGCGATCTTGAGACAGGGTCTCACTGTGTAGCTCAGGGTTGGCTCAAATGCACAGCCACATTCCTGAGGGTTGAGATTACAGACTTATAGCACATGCCTGGATAAAAATTACCTTTTAAATTCTTACTAGTAAAGACATGTGAGCAAACTGATAACAACATTTAGTAATACTACTAAATGTTCCATAGGAGTCAGGAACAACGCCATATCTTTTCCTTATTTCAGCATCTGGCTTTCTAAACCTTTCAGAGTCCCAGCATATCGATGCCCCAAAGCAGGTTTCTACAACATATGACTATACACAGAAAAAACAAAGCAAGAAACATCTTTTCAGAGCACAGTCTCTACTCACCGTCATAAATACAAATGCAATTGTCACGAGAAATGTGGCTACAGTTACCACACTTTGGCCTGCTGCTATGGCCAGGGCCATGGAACTGGATGTGTAAGCCACCAGTATAAGGGTGAACATCATGATGAAAAAAGCCCCCACCTCCTTTTTCAATCCTTAGGAAGAAAAGAAGGTGGAAGTAGTCAGTGCAGCTGTGCCTATTTGGTTGGTTGGTTTATTGTGCAAATAACACTGTAGAAATGATCATCAGAATTAATAAGAAAAGGTCACCCATTATTCAAATACTCCGTGTCACCAATTCCATTATTTTACTCTGTGTAACTGCATCAACGAACACACTTTCCTTTTTCATGCTTATTTTAAGAGCATTATTTCAGATAACATGTGATTTTCTTTACATGTAACCACAAATCATTATGAACTGTTCAGATGGACAGCCACAGGAAACACAACAGGCTCCAATACTACAACAGCCTTCTCCAGCACAGGACACTCACCAACAGAAAACATTTCTTTATCCAGGCATCTCTACATCTCTCAGATGTTGCTGGAACTACATAGTGAAGAAAGTTGGCTCACAATTACATGACCTCAGGGTAGTTTAATATATAAAGGAGGGGAGGGTTCTTCTATCTATGTCTTTTCCGACATAAAAAGATGGATTTAAGTCACAAACTACTTTATAAACTATAATAATAGTAACATAATAATGTGTGTGCAACTATATATGTACACACACACACACACACACACACACACACACACACACACACACACATATATATATATATATATATATATATATATATATATGCCGTATAATCTGATGGCAGGAAAATGGATCAGGAATCTAAATGTCTAGATCGTTTATTATTTTCTTTCCTTTTTTTTGTTTTTTGTTTTTTTGTTTTGTTTTGTTTGTTTTTTTGAGAGAGGGTTTCTCTGTGTAGCCTTGGCTGTCCTGGACTGGCTTTGTGGACCAAGCTGACCTTGAACTCACAGTGATTCACCTGCCTCTGCTCCCCAAGTGCTGGGATTAAAGGCGTGCACCACCACGCCGGGTTCCCATATCATATTCTTTAGGATAAACTTTATGTGTGTATGTGTGTATATAGAGATAGATAGATAGATAGATAGATAGATATGAAGTTTTAAGCTCTATGAGTTGTTCTCATATGATGGTGCTTTGAAAACATAGAATTCCTGGTATATATGCATGTGCACATGGCTCAGTGAAAAATATGGAAAATTTGAAGCAGCAATATTGAGATGTCAAAGCCAGGGCATAATATAAAAATAAATCTGTCTCCCTCAGTTATATATATTTTTAGTAAAAAAATAAATCTCCAAACTATACTCAGTTTTATTATTAGGAAATATACATCAGAGTGTGTGTGCTTGTTAAAATATTTAGATCTCTTTATATAGACATATAGACAAGGGTAAATAAAAATATACGCAGAGAGGTTAGCTTTCTTTCACATCCAAGACTAAAGGCACTTTCGTTTCACCTGTTACTCACCCAACATGAAGTATAATATGCAAGTGTAAATAACACTTGGCAACAACCTTATGGGTAGTAAATCAGAGATCAGCTTTCCAAAGAAGTACGAAGAGACTCTGTAATATCCACTGATATACTCATGCCTACAAGAACAGAGAGCACAGATCCCAGGTTAGTCCGAGGGCACAAAACAGATGATGTGTAGCTGCTGCACCACTAGAGATCTGGTAGGGCAGCACCCCACATGCTCCAGGCTGAACCCCGTGCCTTCCACCTGAGGTGTCAGCTTCAGGAAGCTCCCAGCTCTTCACCCTCTCTTCTCACACCACTCTGGGGAGACAGAGTCCATGCGTCCTTGTTCTGCTCAGAGACTGCTGCTCTGACGCTGGGCCCTTCTGGAGAACCGCGCCTCAGGGCTCATGCCACTCACGCCAAAAAAAAAAACCATGTTTTTCTCCAAGGCCCCCAGCGCAGCTTCAGCTCCCTACTCTTAGCTGCTGCTACTCTCGGTTTTTTAAAAAACAAAACATCCCCCTTCACTAGCCACACCTTACAGCGTTGTAGCCTGCCAGACACCAAATCTAATCCCTCCTCTCCCTGAGCTCTTTCTCCAGTTATTCCAAACTCTTCCACCACCCTCTGTCCCTTTGCTCTCTGTTGATTCCTTTTGTTGGGAAATGGAGGTGGGCAAACCTCTCCAGCCTTTGACGAACACAGGAGAAAGAACAGCCAGCTCCCTACTGTAGAGCTGGCTCTTTCCAGGCAGCCATAAAAGCTTGTACTTGCTTCTCCTCTGCCGTCCTGACCTTAGCAATTCCAGCTGCTGAGCGACCTAACTGTTCTGAAGGTCCGGAAACTGCCTTTGCTGGAGTTACTGACCGGTGAGTGATCAAAGCAAGATACTTTCAGGCCAACTGTTGCTGCTTTCTCCCAGAGTCCTGGGGTTTCCCAGTACTGAAACTTGAAACTCTTCTTTTCCCTGATTAGCAGGCACCACATGGTCTTAATTATCCACCTTTTTCTATGACAGCCTTTTCTTAATACTGTCATCCTATGCATTTCCAAAAATCCATATTGTATGACATAAATATATACACATGCATTTATATTTACACATTTATATTTCCTAATTAAGGAAGTAAATAAAAGATATTGATTACAAGGATAGCATTTCAACCTAATTGTGGATGTGACCAGCTTGACACACAGCTAGAATAGTGACCTACTCACATGAAGAGCTTCTTCTCCACTACAAAGAGCTCCACAGCTGACACACTGGAGAAACACTGGTCGCCAGTGAGGAAATAGAGTACGCCAACCCTGCCAGGACAGAATGGGAACAGTAGTGCCAGTCAACTTTGTGCTCTTTGGTCAGTAGTCTACAAATGATATGGATTTTTTTAAAAACTAAAACTGTTTTGGTTAAACCTGAGAGGGTGCCTAGGGGGATGCTCAGCAGGTATAGGTAGTAACCTGAGTTCAGTCTGCAGGACTGGTCCCTCCAAGTGCACTATGGCTCATACACATACATACACATGCATGCACACAAATACACAGAGAAGGAAGAATGACACCGCCATAAGCAGCAGATCACTCCCCCTGTGTCTGTGTCCCTGCAGTGGTGACCATGTGACTCCAGGGACTCCATGCTACAGCACATACTGACCCTCTTGGTCTTGGATTGCTGTGAATGGAATTGCATTGTTGCCATAAAATCCCTGTTGAAGGAGTGACTGCCAATATAATGGTATTGGGAAACAAATCTTTTCAGCCATGTCCGACTCTGTCCTGCACGCAGCAGAAGATGGCTATCAGTGCAGCCTGTACTATTTAGCTTGACCTGTCATCTTGATACACCTTAGAGTCACCTGGGAAGCATCTTAATGAGGAGCCATCCAGATCAGCTGGCCTCTGGGCGTGTTTGTGGGGACCGTCTTGACTGATACTGAAGTGGGAACTCACTTTGGATGTGGACAGCAGCACTCCGTGGGCTGGGCCCTGGCACTTGTAAGAAAGGAGAACGCCTGCTGAGCTGAGCAGGCCTGGACCTCTGCTTACTCTCTCCCTGCCTTTGACAGCTGATGTGATGCTTTAAGTTCTGGCTTTGACTTCCTGCTAATAGACTTTAACTAGAACTGAAATAAATCTCTCTTCTCTAGACTGCTTTTTGGTCAAGGTATTTTGTCACAGCAATAAAAAATGAGACTAGGATGCAATCTAACTTAAAACTGTAAATTTACTTAAAACTGGGAATGGAATATAGGGCCCTAAAGGAGAGGCAGGTGCTCCTTAACCTCTGAGCCACTGCTGAGCCCTCACATTTCTTTCCAAATATTATACACTGCACAATGTCTACAGCCTCTAGCTCCATGTACATGCTGCCTCCGTCTAAGAAATAGCACCCACAGAAACACCAATTACTAGTGATTTTGGAACCAATCTTGCTGTCTCAACCTTCAAGGATGATAAACACATAGTGATACAACTCTGACATGTACTTTTAGTCTCAGCTCCTCAGAAGGCTGAGGCAAGAAGATCAATATCTTCAGCTGAACTCAAGCCAGCCTGGAAAACATGGCAAGACCTCCATATTTAAAACAAACAAACAAAAAAAGATGTTAGTCACTATGAAAACAAAATTTTCAAGTGTTGGCTGAGAGATAGCTCTGTTTTTAAGAGCACTTGTTGTTCTTCCAGAGGACTCAAGTTCAATTCCCAGAACCCACATGGTCACTCACAAATATCAGTAATTATTGTTTTAAACCATCTGACACCCTCACTGACATCTTCAGGTACCAGATACACACGATGCTATATGAACACATATAGTCAAAACACCCAAATATTAAAGAAAAAAATTCAAAGACATAATTATGACTGAATGTACACATTATTCCAATAGAGTTAATATAAACTGAGTCCCACGCATGTACTCCACTTTCAAGTCAAATAAATCAAAAGCTATACAGGGAAGTTGGCTTAGAAGCAGCAGAAAAAAGACAAATAATATAAAAATTATGCATGCACTACTAGATACTCCCAACACAGAGAGAAGACATCCTACAGTATCAGAAGAAATATTTATAAAACATTTATCTGACAAGGGAAAATAGCCCAGAAAAATGATTCTTAAAACTCAACAAAAAAATTGTAAAAAATAAACAACTAAAATAAATAGTTCTCAAAGATTAAATTGACGTTTATTATTTAAAAAAATAAACAACAACTACTCAGGATGCAGAAAAACTGAAACTCCTGTGTGTAGCAGCCAAGAACGTAAAATGGTACAGCTATCACAGAAGACATAACTTCATTTCCTAGGAAATTATGATAACTTAGCAGTTCTACTGGTTAAAGTTCTTGAGGGAACCTAAGCAGAAATGCAAAATGAACTTGTAGAATCATAACATTATTCACAACCGGCAAGTGGAAACAACACAAATCTTCAGGAACAGGTAATTGGATAAATATATATATATATATATATATATATATATATATATATATATATATATATATACATACATACATACATACATACATGAGAGAGAGAGAGAGAGAGAGAGAGAGAGAGAGAGAGAGAGAGAGAGAGAGAGAGAGAAATCAGTCTTACAAAGGAAAGGAATTCTGCCTAAGTTGTAAAATGTATGAACCATTAAGACATTATATGGGACACATAAATCAGTCATCAAAGGACAAATATTTATGACATCCCACGCAGCAGGCTCCTAGAGTAGTGATATTTAGAGAATGGTGCTTCCCAGGGGGTGAGAGGAAGTGGGCACTGAGCATCATATTTTAACAGGAAAAGTTAAAGTTAAAGTTGAGGGATCCATTGAAAAAAATACTCATCTTGAGTGCCATGTTGTCAACAGACACAATAGTATGAATGTTATTGATGCCACTGAACTACATACTTGAGATTGGTTAAGAGGATATGTGTATTTTTATATGGTTTCATCAATACATACACATTTGTGTGATTTGTGTATGGAAAAGCCAAAAATTATAGTTTTCAATTCACCAACTCATTCCTACACACAAAGAAATAGTGACATTTACTCTAAATGCTTATTAAACTTAAATCCTTAATTGATATTCATAAGCTTAAAGAAAATAATAGTATTTTATCAAAACCAAGATCCAAACTTGGTTGCTTTGCATCTGGAGCAGTTTTCTGTATCTCTTTTCTAAAATATACTTTCTACTTTACATTTCCTTAAAACTAACCCAGGCTAATTTCTGTCCTACAGAATGAGAGAAGTTGTGTGTGTCCGAATTTACTTACCTATTCTGGATGCCAGTGGGATCATTTTTCAGGCCAAAGTAAATGCCACCAGTAACCAGTGCTAGTATGAGTGTGATAATTACCTTTTCCAAAACAAAAAAGAAAATAAAAGAATTTCCAATGTTTGCACGGCACTTATTATTTTAAGACATATGTACAAAATCTGAACTCACAAACCCTTGAGACACTGGTTGTGATAGGGCTCCTGGGAAAGTGTGGAACTGCATACGTTACTCTATTGCTTTCTGGATTAAGATGAAAATCAAAGCACTTGCTGCCAGGCAACTGACAAGTGAGCAGAGCAGACTGAAGATCCTTCCACTGCTCCACCAGTCACGGCCGGTGCAGTCCCAGCCGAGATGCAGGACCCCTGCGTGGTGCCTAGGGCAGCCTCAAGGGGTTGTTTAGGGAACAAACCAAAGGCCGAGTGCCTAAGAGTTTTGAACTAAAATGAACTAAGCTTTCATGCCAATGAACAAAAAGTTTGACACAAGAGGTCCGAGTAAAAACAGGATGTCTTTTCTTCTAATGTTTAGGATTAAAAAAAAAAATCAAAGCACACACTCACAGATGCTGACAATGGAATGTTGCGTGCTAAGGAAGGAAGAGTGAACTGGACTCCACGTATGCCAGCTCTGGAGAGGCTGTACCTGCAAGGGAATGTGCAGTGTCACGGCTACAAAAAAAATCTATCTCGTGTTCTTTGGGGGTACCCAAGTGCTTTCAAGTTCTCCTCTCTCCCTGCTTCTTCATCAACCTTGACAAGCTTGGCCTACGGTCAACTCAACACCCTTGACTTGCAAACTCCTCTACGTCTTCACTGTATCAGTCTCTGCGGACTGCTCCCAAGGAGGCTGCACCAGCATCACTCTGGAGAAAAATTCCTTAAGGATGATTCATGTAGCAAGTGGTTAAGTGTTATATAATGATATTATTTATATAAAGGATTTTATTAATTAATATATTATTCACACATAACTTTTTTAAAATGTAAGAAATGTTTATCTAAAAATCGAATATTCATTTATATGTCTCGGAATTTCAAAGATAAAAAAAATCTTGCTACTTTAATAGTATCAAAATGTAAAAGTACAGCATGAACAGAACTAAAGCTGGTTATAAGCATACATTTAATTTCCTACATACTTGCATCAATTCATGAGCATTTATGTATATGAAAAAGCCAAATCTTCTGGTCCAAAACATGAAGGAAGTAAGTGCAGGGTGAGGTGGGGAAGCCTTTGTTACAGGTGGCTGTGATTTCTCTGTTGAGGGTGATGTAAATAAACGTTAGTCCTCTGAAGGAGAAGCATGTGTGCTTAACCACTGAACTGTCTCTCCAGCCTGACATAAAGTAGTTTGTGGGGGGGTATTTTTTGGCAAGAATCAAGGTAAAGCAGGAAAAGAAAATCACAACCCATAAAAGATGGTTTGGAAATACTATATTCAGGAGAGAATTCCAAAATCTTTTTGCTATTAACATAGAAATTCAGGATGAGGGAAACCAATTTCCTTGGCATATTTTTTATAATTATTTTGCTTTTATAAGCAGGCCAGGACAATGAAATAAATTCTGACAGCTCTACCAATATATAGTTTGCACATATATAAATGAGTCTTTGCTTCCCATAAAGGTACTCACTACTTCAAACCACACATTTTGCATTGTTTCTTTTGCATTCCAACTCGAAATACACTACAAGTATCACCCATAGAATGTTTCCTAAAGGCCTCCATGTTCTAAAGTCAATTCTAGCCATCTTTGAAACACACTGTCAACATGATGAACTCCCATGATCCTGTCAGTCTTTTACTAGGTGTATTTGTTACGGTGGCTATTCTGGTGACACAGCTGGGAGGATAGAAACTCCACTGAGAAACTGCCTACATCAGAGTGACTGATGGACCTGTCTGAGGGGCATTTTCTTTATTGTTAACTTATGTAGGAGGGATAATGCCACTGCTGGCAATGCCAGTACTGGGCAGGTGAGCCCAAGCTATACAAGAAAGCCAGGGGAAACAAGTCAGTAAGCACTGGTCTTCCATGATCTCTGCTTCAGACCTTCCATAATGGATGGTCTGTTACCCTCCCTCCTCAAAGTTACAGTTGGCCAGTGTTTTATCACAGCAAATAGAAAAGTAAATGTATTGTAAGTCTTGTATAATAAACTCAAGGAGCCTACCTAAGAACTTCTGTATTTCTTACTTGTTTAGTTTTGAACAAAAGGGTAGATAAATAAATCAATTCTTCAAAGATGTTATTGTATCTTTATTCAAATGTACTTATCCATTTTTTTCAAAGTGTGTTCTGAGTGATTATAGTTAAAAACTATGAGATCATAGTCAGCCATTAACAATTCTATAAGAAACCAATACCTTTTGCAAATGGATTTGATCAAAAACTGTTAGCACATTAAATAAACTAAAAGTTTAAACACAGGTACCATATTCTTTCTAAGATCTTCCACACATAACCACATCTGGTTATATGCCAAGTCTAAATTGTGTAAATAACTAAATAGTTCAAGCTGAAGATCAGCTATTACAAACAAAATATTTATCATCATAACACCATAAAACATTGCATCTAACCAATAGTTACAGAAATAAAATATGTTATTAAAAAACTATGCAGAAGTCAATGTACTGTTGCACAAATGACAAACAGGGCCAACTGTATATTTTTGTAAGCTCATGAACTAAGAATGATTTTCACCAAATTTTACTACTCGTGGGAGAGAACCAGAAAGAGAGTGTTTGCAATTTGATCCTGAAACTTCAGCACTTGTTAGTAGAGATAGAGTGGAGACAACAGAGAAATAGAAGGGTAAGTAGAATATAAATAAAACCCTTAAACATGTATAATAGTAGCAGAAGAAGGGAATCAGTAGAGAATAAAAACCAGAACCCAAGCTCTTCCCCCTGAACATTTCATAGCACAGCTGGCAATGTTACCTGAGCTATAGAGGCTTCAGGATTCCCGATCAAGTTTTTGAATGAACGCCTGGCAATCCATCTGAGCTGATGACAGAAGGAGGTAGCATATGCAGGCTCTTTGAAGGTTGCTATTCTTTTCTTTTTCTGAGCCCCCAGAAGCTGATCTAATTCAGCTTTTGTTTCTCTATAGATGGAAGAGTTGGCATAAAACTCAACTAAGCTTTCTATTATTGGCTTCTCCCTCTTGGAAGTTTCTTCAGTCTTGTTTGCTTTGGATAAATATGGGTAAAGAAGTGAAATATTAACACTCAACAACTGACTAATTCCATTTTCTGTGGTTCCATAATTCTATTGTCCTTTAAGTTCTACATAAATACACACACACACACACACACACACACACACACACACACACACACACACATATATATGGGGGGGCATTCAAGAAAACAACAAAACAAGACAAACATTTTGTGACCCAGTTTCTTCAAAATATGGAATTGTCCTTAGAATGTTTTCCTTTTTGTGGTTGTTGTTGCTGTTTTGTGCTTCTCTCAGAACTGAGTTGACTTCAGATTACTCATTACTGCTTGCTACTGTTACTCAAAATTTTAAACTATCCTTTCTATGCCTCTATGGAAAAACATGCTTTTGCCATATGTAGCCTGTCCTTGTGATTGGATACAGCGTGAGCTCATGAGAACTTTACATAGATGACCTTTCTTAACCCTCAGAGCACATGTTGTCCAAATCTCTGAATAATGTTGGCTATTGCATAAGACTTTAGTTTATCTCAATTTTCCCAGGTCCCACTACCTCTGCAGTGATGACAGGCTGGTAGCACATGCCTTTAATACCAGCATTCAGCAGGCAGAAGCAACTAGATCTCTGAATCTGAGGTCAGCTTGAGCAACATAATGAGTTCCAGGGCAGCCAGGGCAACATAGTAAAGCCCTCTCAAAGGAATAAGCTTAATTACTGTCATTGA
Organism: Acomys minous; assembly: GCF_964271855.1. Classification (NCBI taxonomy): domain Eukaryota; kingdom Metazoa; phylum Chordata; class Mammalia; order Rodentia; family Muridae; genus Acomys; species Acomys minous. The sequence continues at coordinate 50,704,355 of NC_140487.1, read as the reverse complement.
TTTACATAGCAGAAAAATAGCTAATTGATTTGTACACCGCCACATCTTTTTAAAATTTATTTTTTACAGTATATTCACATCATATCCCAATTGTTACTCCCTTGCTCATATTCTCCTGTTCCTACACTCCTTTCTTCCTCTCCCCTAGTCCTCTGACAGGGGAGCCCTCCGCTACCATCTTACCTTAGCCTGTCAGGTCTCATTAGATTAGCTGGCATCCTCTTCCTCTGTGGCCCCAAAAGGCTACCCCACCAAGGTGAAGTGAATAAAGTGGCGGCACCAGAGTCTCCGTCAGAGGTAGGTCCTGCTCCCCTTGCTAGGGGATCCACATGGAGAATGAGCTGGCCATTGGCTACACCTGAACAGGGGGTCTAGGTTCTCTGCATGCGTTCTCCTTGCTTGGTACATCAGTTTGTGCAGGGCTCTTTGGGTCCAGATTTGTTGGCTTTGATGGTCTCCTTGTGGAGTTTCTGTCCCACTAGGCCCTTCTATCCAGCACCCCCCCCACTCTTCTGTAGGATTCTAATTTCTCTGACCAAAATTTGGTTGTGAATCTTAGCATCTACTTTGAGCCCCTGATGGGTGAAAATTTTCAGATGACATCTATGTTGGGCTAATATCTACTAATAAGTGAGTATATACCATGTGAGTCTTTCTGGGTCTGGGTTACCTCACTCAGGATGGTCATTTCTAGTTCTATCCATTTGCCTGCAAATTTCATGATTTTCTTGGTTTTGATAGCTGAGTAGTATTCCATTGTGTAAATGTACCACAGTTTCTTTATCTGTTCTTGGTTGAGGGATACCTAGGTTGTTTCCATATTCTGGCTACTACGAATAAAGCTACTATAAACATAGTTGAACAAATGCCCTTGTTGCATGGCATGGTCATATCTTCTGGATGCAGAAACCTCTTTACCTTTTTTAAAAATCAATTTAGACCCTAATTATTCAAATAGACATTATAATGTGAAGGGTTAGAATTTATTTTTTTAAGAAAAAAATATATTTTGTTTTTTCAAGATAGGGTTTCTCTGCATAGCCATAGCTGTCCTGGACTTACTTTGTAAACCAGGCTGGCCTCGAACTCACAGTGATCTGCCTGTCTCTACCTCTTGAGTGCTGGGATTAAAGGAGTGTGCCACCATGCCCAACAAGAGTTCATCTTTTAAAATGTTCCAGCCTTTGTCTCCTGTTATGCATATATGCATAAAGTGCTATATTTCTTGGTTTTTATTTGTTTTTAGACAGGACTTCCTTATTTAGCCATGACTCACCTCAAACCTACTGTGTAGATCAGGCTGGCCTCTAACTACAAATATCTGCTTGTCTCTACCTCTCAAGGGCTGGGATTAAAGGCATGACACATCATGCAGGCTTGTTTATAAAGTGTTTGTGATGGCTAATATTGGTTGTCAACTTGAACACATCTGGAATTAACTAAAACCCAAGCAGCTGGGTACACCTGTGAGGGAGTGAGGGATTTTTCTTAACTCATTTGAGGTGGAAAGACCAACACACACACACACACACACACACACACACACACACACACACACACACACACACCTAATCTATCAGTTCTGTCCTTTAGAGAATTCAGACTACTACAATACTATTAAAAATGATCATTTTAAATTGGAAATTTGCCTCACAACTGACACTTTCAGAAAAGCACTCATTTACATATTAAATTTTAAAAAATCCCATAGCACTTACAGACAAAAGTCTGTCTGTTGACTATTTTTCCAACAGTGAATTAATATGGATTTAAAAAGCATGGTTTCTGTTTTGTTTTGAGGTAGGGTCTCACTATGTAGTCCTGGCTGGCCTACAAAAGCATGTTTTAATGAGCACATTACTGTGCCTAACAAAATCAATTAGACACTGATGCATGAATTTACAAGATTCACATACCTTCATAGTCTTCTTCCTCTCTATTTAATATTACAGCAGAGGAATCTCCATTGATGACATCAAGGAAGAAATCTGCAGGGTTATTGTAGGCCTCGCAGTGGTGACCTATAAGAAAACGCAAGGCAAGGACACAAACCTAATGGTCTTGGGAAACAGAGAACGTGTGTGCAGAGGGTTGGCTTGGGAAGACAGACTCTAGTAAGTTCTCCTTCTTCTCACTCTCTTTTCCCTTCACTAGTACATCTTTTTCACATGTATATTTAATAAATATTCCAATAACTCAAAAGGAATTTTTGGGTAGGTGAGACGGTCTGGCATTGGTGTGTACCATAAATTAAGACCCGCAAAGGCTACCGATATGCAATGTGGCTTACTAGTCTTCAGTCCAAGACCTAAATCCAGGTCCAAACAGAAAAACCTAACTGTCCTTGTGCTCCTGACTTCACGATCTGCCTATCATTACTGCCTCTTCAGCTACTGACTGGAGAGGTTGTAATGCTCATCTGTCAACCTGCCACAGTTGCAAACAGAGAGTGATTTTTGGGTCAGCATTAACTAGGAACAACTCAGACCTCAACTTTATAGTCCTTTCAACTTGCCTGAAATCTGTCTCAAACTCATTGCTACTGAACTCCCCACCCATTTAGGCTCGATTGTTTGATTTTTTTCTTCAAAAATTATTTTTATGTATATGGGTGTTTTGCTTGCATGTATGTCTGTATATCATATGTGGGCCTGTTGGCTGAAGAGCCAGAAGATGGAGGATTTCTGGGGACTGGAGTTAAAGATGGCTGTGAGCCATCGTGTGAGTGCTGGGAATCAAAGCAAGCAGGGTCCCTGAGAAGTGAAGCCAGGGGTCTCCACAAAGGTTTGCTCAATTATTTTAAATGATAAAGTCTGTTAAAATGAAGAAAGATAGATCACAGGGCTGGAGAGATGGCTCAGCGGTTAAGAGTCCTTGCTCTTGTACAGGACCAAGGGTTGGTTCCAGAACCCACATCACAGCTCAGAAATGTCTGTAACTCCAGTTCTAGAGGAATCCAACACCCTGTTCTGACCTTTGAGGGCACAATGTATACATATATTTATACATAAATATATCTATCGAGAGAGATACAAGACATTAATACACATAAATAAAGTAAATAAATATTTTAAAAATCACATAATTTAATTTGAAGGAAGAAAGTAATTCAGAAATGTCAAAAATGCAGGCTCGTCAAAGGGACATTTGACCTAGTTATTCTAATAGTAGGTCACTCAGACCCACTCTCAGACTGAATTATCAACACATTGTTACTGAAAAGTTAAGCATCATTTCCATGAGCTCTCATTAAAGCATGGCAAGTTCTCACACCTGGTGGCCTGGGGAAAACTGAAAAACCAAGAACTGTTGCATGGTTAAAAGGACAACAATCCCAGGTCTTTTCAAAACTGTTCAAGGGGCAAAACTGCCAGGTGAGAGTCCAGTCATAACTATTGAACCCTCAGGGAAAGGCCACCATGATTGGGCAACTGAGCAGCACAGACCTGGTGGATAGCTAGGTACACTTAGACACAATCAACACAAATATTCAAATAGCACAGGAACTGTTAAGCGTCTAAGCAAGCAAGTACAAAATGTAGAAAAATACAAACACAAAACTGAGCAGACGTTCTTTAGAATGGAGGAACCATAGTAAGTCTTCATGAAGACTAAACAGCACTCCTGTGCACCCTCTGCCCTACCCACAGTTCTGTGAAGAAAGGACCAACCACATGGGAAACAATCAACCATACCTGCTGATGCAAAGTACTGCAACGCCTCCTGTGCTGGCCCATGGAACACGAGTTTCCCAGAGGCCAATAATGTGAGGCTGTCAAACAACTTAAAGATGGAATACCGAGGCTGATGAATAGAGAAGATGATTGTTCGACCCCGTTTAGACATCCTAAGATACAAGAAAAACAATCAGTCATTAAGATTTTGATCCTTGATTTTATTTTTGAAGAGTCCTTTAACCCTGCTGTGAAAACATCTGCTCCAATTTCCACTTGATTTTCTCTTACACACATAATCTACCAGCTCATCTCAAGGTATCTGCTTGATACCTACAGAGATGAACATGATGCTTTTATGGAAAACTAGGGCAGCCAGGAGGATGGCATTTTTCGAGATCAGTTGTAAATAAAGTGTATGTGAGAGGCCTTTGACTTGGTGCTTAAAAACAAAGGAAACCCCAAAGACAAACACATCCAGCCAGGATTTCTTAAGAAAGGAGCAGAGGCAGAACTGAATCCACTATAGCGTTGACTATCAAGTGCAGACACTAAAACAGTCTTCACAGATACCAAATCAGTCCTCTGGGAATGTGCACAAATATATGGAGGGTAAAGGAAGGCTTCTAATGAAGCAAGCCATACAGAAACAAGGACATTCTGCTTGTTCATGCAATAGTCAGAGCCTGGTCTCTCACTGAGAGCATGTCTGAGGTGACTGTTTTCCCTCAGTTTAGGACTGGACAGTTTGAACAGAGACTTTGGAGACCTAGAAAGTAGGTCCACAAGTTCATGGTAAACACATCCTAGTTTGGTTCCCAGTTTGCCACAATCGTCCACAGGCAGGGAGGAGCGGAGAGCACTGCTGTTGGTCATAAAATCATGGCAGCCTTTGTCTAAAGGTCAGGAGGGTGAAGAAGAAGCTGGCCATCCCGGAAGCTCACTATCTTTATTACCTCTTCCCTCCCAATCTCTATGTCTGCTTACCAGGGGATCTAAGTCCTAGTCCCTCATTTCCCTGCTCAGAGATCACTCTAACAGCTGTCTGGGGTTTCGAGGCACAGACTGCTTTAAATGCTTTAGAGCTGGCATGAGGAGTGTTGCTCTAAGGGACTGTGATAAAGCTGAACAGATGACAAGGACCCAGAGCACAGGCCAGCTCTATGATGGTGGCATGGAGACGCCTATGTGAGCGAAGTAGCATCTGTAACAAGTAGAAGGTCAGACTGTTATTGCCACAAAATACCTACCAAGAGCATCCTAGGTGTTCAGCAACATAGAAATGGGTAAACAAAGTGTGACATAAGGTATGGCATTTACAGGAAAGGAGATGTAACTAAAGAAAAGACATTAAGTAAGTTAAACCAGTTTCATAAAGACAAATGTCCTAAGTTTCCTCTCACCTTAAATTTTATAAACATAAAATAATGCATGCCTATATGGTATAAAATCAACAATGCAACTGTTTAGGGGAGAAAAAGTTACAGGAGTGGAAATGTAAAATGGGGAGTGAGTGAGTAAAGATGCAGGATATATTTGTGTGAAAATATCCTCATGGGACACAGCACATTGGTACAATGGATACATACAATATAAGGTACAACTCAAACAGAGGAAGACAGACTGATCAAACAGATGCATGATGAGCATTCACACAGGACCTGTAGGATCTGGAAGGCAACAGGGAGCTTCCAGGAGGAAGCAGACCTGGGTGAGGTTGATGCTCAGAGTGGGTCTGAGGACTGGGGACATCAGAATGAGCGTATCCTCTAAGAGTCCCCATTGGAGACTCCTGGACTCCAGACTCACAGAAGCAAAATCTGTATGTTTACTGCACTTCAGGTACTTAGTTTGCATAGCAGTGCTTGAAAAGGCAGATTTCTATTGTTAAGCCACCTAGTCTGTGGGCTTTTGTTGTAACTGTACACTATCTTTGTAATACCCTAAGGTAACTGGGTTCTTGTGTCTATTTGATGGTCCAGACATATACAAACATGTTCTGCCTTGGGGCCCTTGGTTGTTCTTTCCAGCCCAATTCCGTCACCTCCAGGTCCCCTGTCCATGCCTGAGATCCTCCGTGACCCTCCTGCTATTTACACAGCAAGTCAGCCCCACACAGCCATTGTGCCCCCCATGTTCTTGCTTCATCGCTCTTAGTAGCTCTTCTTTTTCTTCAACAAACTAGGAAGAAAGTTTGTTGTTTACTCCTGAGTCTCCTGCACAAAGAATAACTGCCACACAGAGGTGACGAGGCATTAAATGAATAAAAGACCAGTGCTTTTGTACCGTGTACCTTTTCAGGAGCAAAAGGATAGCATTCGCTGTGCTTGAATCCAAACCAGTTGTAGGCTCATCCAGGAAGAGGATGGAAGGGTCAGTGATCAGCTCCATTCCGATGCTTGTCCTTTTTCTTTCTCCTCCAGAGACACCGCGGGTAAACTGAGTTCCAACCTAAAGCAAGTGTCATCTTTATCAACAAGAGTGAACATAGTTGCCATCACTTGGTAGATAGACATGGGCAGACCCGATTGTCCCCACAAGTCTCTTGTAAGTACATGCTCTATCACTTGTCTCTTGTGGAGACAATTTATTGTCATCACTCTGAAGACTATTGGTTCACAAACAACAAAATACCCAGGAGAAGGCGGTTTCTTTTTACCAGATGAGTAAACTAAGGCTCTGGTTAGAGCTGCAAGGACGCCTGACCTGAAACGAAGTCCCTGCTCTTAACAGTTCCTTATTCCTCAGAAGGCTGCAATTTCTTTTTTCAGACAGTGTTTCTCACCAACTTGGCTAGGTTTCAGGAAGCCCCATCCCTGCCTCCCCAGTGCTAAGATCACAAGAGTGCACCACATGAGGCTTGTTTTACTTGGGCTCTGGGGACTGAAGTCAGGTCCTCATGCTTGTAAGCAGGTGACCAACTGAGCTATTCCTTCAGCTGACATGCTTTATTTTAAGGTAGTGAACAAAGGAGAACACTAAAAGATATAGTAAACTTTCAGCCTTAAACAGGCAATCAAGAGGAAAAGGGAGCACTCTAACCATAATCTATTAAACATCCAGAACGTGAACCTCTGTATCTCTCCCAATTGTTACTAGGTGGACTGAGATGGGATGAGACAGAGAGGTCACATTCTATACCATTTAATTACTTTTCAGCCTCCAGTTTGATGCTGTCTGGAGATAACTCACTGTAGAATTTCTAACTCATCTTCTCAGACAAACCCAGAAGGTAAGATATTCCACAGTAAATCTGGATCAATCTTTTCTTTTCAACCACTCATTGTCATTATGAAAGCCCAATAGGAAGGATTGAGAGAGACAGAATGTGGTAAATGATTCTGAAATCACACAGCTCCGAGGAGTTATATTGTAATGCTATTTGCAACCCTTGACTGGGTCCTAAAATAACCCTGAATTACAAGAGACTTTTGGGAGACAACTTAGCAACAGTGAAAGAGTAGGATATGATTAATTTCCCTTTTTCTTTTTCATTTTGTTAATGCTATTCCAGTATGTAGTTAAATGTCCTCCTTTATGTATTTATTCATTTTATTGGAGCAACACCTGACTGTGTTCTTCAATGCTGACGTCAGTGCCTTGAGATTTGGTTATTGCCCTGCTATGGGCATTGTTAGGAATGTTGAACTATCTCCTGTAATCATGTGATGGTATGGAATGTCCCCCAATTATCCCTGATTGGCTAAATAGAGATGCTGAAGCTTATGACTGGCTGGAAGAAAGGGAAGCAGAGTTTCAGGTGCTGAGCTTGGGTTTGAGGGAGGAAGGGAAGAAGATAATTGATACAGGATCAAAAGAAGATATAACAGGAGGATAGGAAGCCGGAGGGAGGAGTCACCATGAGGCAAGATGGCAATGAACACATGGCAGTAAGGAAAGACGGATGGAGCAGAAGCCATAAGAAATCATGAGAGTAGCAACTGATTGGCTTTTAGGTGGTTTTAAAGATACTAGGATTATAGTAGCTCAGAATGTCCCCAGCATAATTCCTACAACTTAATAATAAATCCTAGTCTCTGTGTGTCAATCACTGGGGAACTATCTGGTTAAAGAAAAGAGCTACCATAATAATTTCAAGTATTAATTAATATCAAAATAATAATTCTGTCTAGACCATTTATTCAATGCTACTTTTAGAATCTAGAGCTTTGCAAATCCTAAGCACATGCCCTACAACTGAGTTACACTTCCATTCTCATATTTGATTTTTATAGGGACATAACAAGTATTGAGGGTTAAAGGACTGTAAAGTTGTTGTTAAATTATTCGAATAAGAAATAGCTGAAGAGCCTACGACAACTGAGAAAACTATGGGCATAACATTACCAATTATACCATTATTTTATTTAACAATTTTAACATTAGAGAAAGCAGACTATTTCTCTGTGTTTTTATACTTAACATTTTATAAAAATATGGTGGCACTCAGAGGAAGGACAGCAGGTTACCAAGAAGAGACTTGATACCCTATGAGCATATACAGGGGGAGGGAATTCCCCTCATAGGGGAGGGGAATAAGGGGAAATGGGAGGGAGGGAAGAATGGGAGGATACAAGGGATGGGATAACCATTGAGATGTAACAAGAATAAATTAATAAAGGAGAAAAAAGAAAAAACAATATTTTAATATGTTAGATTATATTAATTCAAAGAAATGAACAAATAGCTTTCTATTTCTCCTGGAAATCCAAACCTACAGCAGTGCCTGCTTAAAGGTAAAGAATAATATGGACATACAGTCCAGTAATATAGCACTTGCCTAGCATGAATGAGGCCTAAGAAATAATAATTTGTACCATACACATATTTTTTAAAAAGGAAGAAGAAAAAGCAAGAGTCAAGAAAAAGATCATTCTACATAGACAAAATTAATCTACTAAACTGGGCCAAGGCAAAGCAAGAACATTAACTCAGAAATTAAGTCAACCAAAAACCTACCCAACCTCCCTTAAAGGAAATGGGGCATCATTCTCTTAAGGTTTCTCTGGCTGATTTGGGATGAACAATATCTTTGCAGAGACCCAAATAGACTTGGGAAAATGGTAAAACAAGCTAGGAATAGCATTTGTGGCCCAGTTTCTAAATGTTGAGAAATTTCAGGCTTAGTTCGAGTCCTGTGTGGGATAGTCTGAAGTTCTGGACCAATTGGGATTGGAAGCTTTTTTTGAAAATTTCCTCAGAGCTGTCTTATACTGATGAGGAACAACAATTGAAACACTTGGTGCTGGAAGTCCTCAATAGTTCCTGCCTCACAAATATGTCTGCCAGATATATAGGGCCAGAAGACTTAAGATGATACTCCAATGTTATAGAGAGTTTTAGGTGATTATTCAGATAGAAAACTGTCTCTGCTTGATACCGTATGAGCATATCCAGGGGGAGGAGATCCCCCTCAGACACAGACATAGGGGAGGGGAGTAGGGGGGGAAGTGGGAGGAAGGGAGGGATGGGAGGATACATGGGATGGGCTAACAACTGAGATGTAATATGTATAAATTAATAAAAATGTATTAAAAAAAAAAGAAAAGAAAACTGTCTCTGTCATCTTCTCATTTGGAAAGTTACTAACCTGCACTCCTGGCATACTCAGGTAATCAATTTTATTCCTTCTCAAGTCTCTGATGGGGTGAAGAAAGACCAGGCAGTTTCGTTTTAAAATGAAGCTTAGTTATTTAGAGGTTCAGATGTTTTTAGTTCTAGATAGATGTTTTAAGTTAATAGTGAAAAGATGTGATGGAGATTGATTTACATTCAGAATTTTAGGTGCACCAAGATAAGAAAGATGTTTTCTTCAAGGCTCTCAAATACAAATAGTCAAAACACAAAGAATATAACATTTATATAATTCCTGATTGTGTCATGGTTCTTCTTGCTATAGGTAGTTTATTGTACATATGTGTAATAATATAAATGTATATGTAAAAAATAAAAAATATTTAATAAAAAAGATGGATAGAAAGAAAGAAAGAAAGTCAAATATCATCATCATCCCAAGGTTATTTTTCCCAGCAAAGTACACAGCTCATGAAAGATGGCTAACAAGTACCAAGAGAAGCAACATCATTATCCCTAGCCTCTGAGGGAGAAAATGGTTATGGGCAGGAGAGGATTAAATTACAGCATTGCATTTTCAACCAATGCCCAAATGTCTGCTCAGCCAAAGCTATATGGACTGGACATTTATAAAGTCCACCCACTGCCTCATTCCCCTTCCTGATCCTAACAAACATTCGAAAGGGAAGCACCTTCTCCATTTCTGTTACTCACTAAACCATTGAATGTAGGAGTCTGGAAACAAATGCTGACAGTAGGTAAGGAAGAAAGGAGAGTTATGAGGACAGGAGGAGAAATGAAACTGTCAAAAAAAAGAAAGAAAGATTACAGATAAAGAATTGAGTAGTGGACAAATTGTAAGTAAATCCTAATGTGACCAAATGCAATATCGGAAGCCCAGTCACAGCATAATGATGCATGCAGAGCAAGGCCATTTGGATTCTGGTCTTTCTCGTTTCAAACTATTCCTCAATAAGTAGCAGATCATTTCGTGCAGATAAATACCAAGCTGTGACTTGAAAAAGAGGGTAGTTGCAGTTTATATAGAAGAAAATCATATAAGGTGCATTTCCCTGGTGGACCAAACTCCATTTCCAGGAACCAGCTATTATTACTTTTTTTAAACCTTGATTTTTATCTTACTTTATATAGCCAGCTCCCGTCTCATCATACAGAGAGCAATTAGCAATTACTTTTGGCTACAGAAATTATAGGAAACTTTCACTTAAGCTTATATTGTTAACATGGGGTTATTTCCTGGCCATGATATTAGAAAGAGTTGTCATACCTTAGAATCTGCTACTTTGTCCAGACCTAACTCTTTAATGATCATGTTAATCCGCTCATTTTTTTCGTGATTCCTCACAGTCATTGGAAGGCGAAGAGCTGCTGAGAACTGAAGATTTTCTCTCACTGTCAGGGTGCCCATCACAACGTCATCCTTAAGGCAAGGTGGCATTTTAGTGAGGCATGTGAATCTTTTCTATGACCAACTTGAGCATATATAGTTCAATCCATACACATAACACATCCAAGGTAACATCCTGGCTACTGGTAAACCACAAGTTCTCTTAAGCTGCAGCAACTGCACATACAGACACCTGCAAAGTTCAATGGCATCATTTTTCTCACCCAGCTGTACACCTGGGAGTACACAGAACAGAACACATGTGAAACTACTAGACATTCAAGGCTGCCAGGTGGAAGGATTTGGCAAAGACATTTATCTATAATGAAGAAAGAAAGTGAAGGAAAAGGAAAAAAAATTTTGATTGTATAGATGTCATAACTGATACCACTGTTCCCACAGGCTCATATTCCAGGTCCACTCTGTCTTTCCCTTTAATATCATCCCCATTGCAATGGAAGTTTATGAAAATACGATGGAAATACATTGATTATATGAGCATGTTTTATATGTAATTGGAGGCAAACTAAACTATAATCTAATGCACATGTACATATATTGCCCAAATATGCTTATACTCACTTGAACCACATAACCTGTACTACATTTGAAATTGGCAGGTTGAGGTGCCCCATTTATCAACACATCTCCAGATAATCCTCGTGGATCCTTCCTTGCTGCTAAGACATCTAGCAACCTGTAAGGGACATGTATGTTATAAGGATTTTTCTCCATCACCAGAGGCCATATTGCTTAGCTGCTCTAAAATCAATATCTGCTAGTGTTCACACTTATCTAATAGATAAGTTTATAGTTTGAAAACAAAGTTATAGGCTGAGCATGGTTGCACAAACCTTTTACCTCAGTTATTAGGAGGCAGAAGAAGAAGGTTGTGTGTGAGTTCAATGCCAACCTAGTCTTACATAATGAGTTCTAACCCAGCCACAGCTACATAGCTAAGATCTTGTCTCTCAGTCAAACAATAAAAGCAAAACAAAAAATAAGTTTTAAATTCTCAACATCCTTTTCATTAAGTTCTACAGCAAACCCCAAAATATAAAAGCAAGAAAACATCAGCTTAAATAGTAAGATTCCCCCAAATGACCTTTTTGGTTAAGGGACTTTGGAGATCACAACCCAGGCAGCATGTTGTTTAATGAGTCCTCGTGTCTTAACCTCATACCTTCACTACATGCCTTCATTTTAAATATTACTACATTCTTTTACCTACTCACTAGCACGTATCTCCCAGTATATGCCAATCACTTCATCCTATGCTAATATTAAAGCTGCCCTAATACAGCTTTCTGGTCCTTGGGACAAAACCTTGAGAAAGTTCAACTCCATATTATCTACAACACAGACCACATATATACTTCAAATAATCAGCCAGTACCTGTTCATGTGAACGTGACACTTAATGAACAGAAAAGGCTTATTTATATGTTATACTCACGAAGACTTGCCTCCGCCCGTGGGTCCCAGAATGGCATTGAGGCCAGGTTTCATGATCCCGCTGGAAACAAAACCATACTACTTTAATGTTGAACTTTACATGAAAGTTCTTAAATTTACCATATGCACCAAACACATTGATAAAGGAGGATGAAACTGCGAACCAGCACAACCTCCTAAAGATAAAGAATCCCTAATACTAGAAGTTGGTCCTTCTCTAGTCCTCTCTTTGTCTTGTAACTTCATCTTGAAACAACTTAATCCTTTGAAAATGGCACGGCCAATGTTCCAGTTTCCTTGATGTTAAGTTGGGGCTGCAACTCAGAGGTGGAGCCCATAACTAAAATGCGTGACCTTGGGCTCAGTCCCAGCAGCAGCAACAGAAGGTCTTTTATATAAGAAATATTCAAATAAAAGAGTCTTAAAATAAGAGCTTTCTGAAATGAGTAAGGAAGAGTCTAAAAGGATTGTTTAGACCCTTTCCAACTACACCTGTTAAACAATATAAAGTCCACAACAGTTTCTGAGTAAAGGTAATGATTAACATATTTAAATTGTTCTCACTCCCTAGTAAAGTTAAGCACAATCAATACTTGAAGGATAGCAGTGGGTTATGTTTCCATTACAAAGATCTAATCAGACAAAAAAAAGTCAAATTAAATTGAAGTCACAGTGTTAGGGCAGAAGAGTCAATAGCATGTAACACTGAAGCAAAACATTTCAGGTAGATATGATGCCTCAGTGGGTAAACCTTTGGCTATACAAGTCTGAAGACCTGAGTTTGATGCCCAGAAGCCATGGTAGAATGAGAAATGACCTCTTATGGGTGCCTTGGTCTACCTGTCTCTGTCTATCTATCTGCTTCTCTTTTTCTCTAATAAAACACACACACACACACACACACACACACACACACACACACACACACGTAAATAAATAAATAAATATGAAACAATGAAAGGTTTTACTAATTAGAGCAGGAAACACATAGTCTTGTAGGACATCATCTCTTTCCTTGTGAAATGTCTAATAATGACGTATAGGCGCATCCTGTAGACCAGCTTGGGGAAAAAAGAAGAGAAAACACTGATAGTTCTGCAGTAGTGATAACTGAGCAGTGAGGAACAGTTAGTTAAAGGAAACAACTGTTGGTGAACAAGTAGTTAAAGGACCCAATTGTTGAGGAGAGACTGAAGAACAGAGGAGAAAAGAAATATTGAGGCCCAGACATAAATTATGGTGCAAAATTGAAAGGTCTTCTAGCCCAGGAGAACTTTATTTTTCTTCGCTTCCTCTTAGGCCAACTCCAGTACTTTAGTTAAGGTAAAGTTACATTTTTTCATTACAGATTACATCATGATTTTTTTTCAGCTTTTACAATCAATAGAGCATTAAAATCAACAGAGCAAGAAAACAATCTAACAAAGAAATATAAACAGTTATTTATAAGCTACAATAAAACTTACAGAAAAAAATCAATCACTATCCTAGCAATGGTCAGCATGACTTGATTGTTATTTTTTAAGCAATACTCAGTAAAGCTTAATCATAAATTTCCTCAGACATTAAGCCATTGTGTTTACATCATTGTCACAGCCACACAGAAAAAAAACTTGACTTACTTCCAATCTCAAACCAACAGGTGTGCTATTCATCTTTATCCAAGCCTAGGCTAACTGCTAAGGGGTCCTCTATTGTAAAATATCTGTAAATCATGACATTCCCAGTGCACTTTCTATTGTTCTCAAAGCAGATTCTAAAGAAACCTTTGATTTATTATAAGAACAAGTTTTGCTTTTCTACAGCTAACAATATCTAACCAGATACTGTTATGTCAGAGTTCTAACTTTCTTTTGAAGCAGTTTCTGCCTAGCTGCTAACAGTCCTCAGAATAAATTTTTTCTCATTGTCTCAAGCCTTTGGCCAGATACTGTCTTCCATCATTCTCTGTGGGAAAAAGTTCTCACGTGTAAATTTCACTAGGCCTGAACTCATAGTCAAAATAAGAAAGAGAGAGAAAGGTAGTTTTAGGATAAAAAAAACAGATTTCAAAATAGTTTTTAGGAAAAATTATTCTATATATAGACAACGACCATAGGTGATATTTAAGGACAGTGTTGATCAGGGAGAGATCTTTGGAACATTGTCAAGCAAAGCTTTAACAGCTATTCTTGATGTTCAAAGATCATGTTTAAGATCTTTGGAACTTTGTCAAGCAAGGCCTCTAGGACTTGTCCTAATGCATTTGATGAGCACACAAAACAAAGCCATATATTTCAACAAATTAAGTAGATATTTATATTGCCTAAGACAGAGCAATCACAGCAATGTTGACTCTGATGATATCCAAGAAAGTACAAATTTTATCCTAATAGTGACAAGTAGGAAGGCTAAAGAAAACAAACAAGAAAAGGGAGAGTTAAGGGTGGGCCCATTACAGCTGCCTGGGAACGATGAAGAGAGGCCTGAGTTGGCTCATCCGGTACTCTGCTGTCATGTTTATCTCCTAGAAGTGGTGAGCAGGTCAAGATGTATTCCACAGAGAACACAGTATCAAACCAGTGGAAAGCCCAAACTGCCAACTACTTCATGCATATGAGGACTAAAATGACCTTTCCTATTATTATACTTTGTCATGAGCAATAAACTCTCCCATGCATCTGTCACCCTGCACTTACATCCAAGAAACACTCACCATTTATTGCCTGCTGTACCTGATATATCACAATTATAAAATGGCCGGTGGGGGTTAAAGTGCAATGTACCTTTTGCTTTGTTTGTTGACTGATATACCTCTCAGTGAAATACCAAACAAATATAACAACAGGCCATTAAGGCTCAATCAAGCTGTGACACAGAAAAACCTCTTATTATTTCAATGTGTTACCCTTCTAACACACTGTCCAACATACAGACACAGAAATGCCAGGGTAAACTCTTAGTGTGCATGTATTTACACCTCGTGATGTGTGTCTTATATCAATAGCTACCAAGAACTTGCTTCAAAAATGAAGAGAACCTTTTATTATATAAGTATCTACTGCCACAATTCACTTTCAGTATTTAAAAATAGGTACTTATATAAAGAATAAGTAATCAAGAATAATTCAAGCATAAGCTGAACATTAATGTGCTATGATAGTTTAATATGTTTCAGAGGTTGGTTGATATTTACACTAAATTCTACCATTAAAGAAAATAACGAAGTTTGAGGCGTGCTCCCCTAGCTTCACATCCTCCACAGCATGTGCTGCCACTTCAGTTCTTGTTTTGTCTTTTTCCAGACAGGGTTTCTCTGTGTAACCTTGGCTGTCCTGGACTCACCTAGTAGAGATCCTCCTGACTCTGCCTCTTGCAGCTGGAATTACGGAGGTTTGTTTTTTTGTTTTGTTTTTGTTTTTTTTTTTTTTTGGTAGCTATTTTGACAAGTATAAAATGGAATCTCACAGTAATTTTGATTTTCATTTCCCTGATGACTAAGGAGGCTGAGGATTTCTTTAAGTGCTTCTCAACCATTTGCGATTCCTCTGTTGAGAATTCCCTGTATTGCTCTGCACCCCATTTTGTTAGTGTTTGATTTCTTGAGGGTTTATATATATATATAATATTAGCCCTCTGTGTCATGGGGGCGGGGGAATTGTGAAGATCTTTTCCTAATCAGTAGGCTGTCGTTTTGTTCTGTAGACCCGTTATTCATACTATGCACATAGCACATGGCTACAAGCTGTGCCATATCCCAAACTGCTGGACAAGATGTTGTTAAAGAGGGAAAGTCCTAAGTAAATCCTTACAGATGACAATCAGCTTATCATAAATAAGTCACTTATTAAAACAGGTGTACTTGAAAAATCAAAAGACTTCATAATTATATTACATTTCCACCTCCTTTATACCAGATTATAATAATAAAGTGAACACTTAGAAAAGTATGAAGTTACATTTTTACAATCAGTATACCAAAAAATTTAAAGTCAGATCTCTATCTCTAATGAAATTCTTACCAGTCTTAACAAAACAGTATTTTAAAATGGTCAATTTCTCAAAAATATAAGATTTTTAAAAGTTTTGACAGTTCCTTTTTAAGTAAAATGTATGCCAAACTAAAGACCAAGCAATTTATGTCCTAGTTTAGAGAAAAGAAACAAAAACATGTGTCTACATACATATGTACAAAGACATGAAGTCAAGTATTCACAGCAACTGTTAGTAATAAACATTCTGTAAAGCTCACTGTAGATAAATAAAGCAATCTTTTAAAGAGTTCATACACATACTTGATATCTGAGAGTATTTCTTTCTCAACTGCTTTCCGGACCAAAAACCCACTTTTCACTTTCACTCGATAGGTGATGTTATGAAAACTTAGCACATCTCCCGTAAGCGTCTTTGAGTCATTGGAGTTCATTCCAGGAAGGCTGTTGGTGTTTCTCTGTGATATTGGTTCTAAAATGTGGTCATTACTGGAGGACATCTTTAGGATTTCTGCTTTTCTATGGAGGGAAAAACAACAGTAAATTAATATGAATAGAAGAGTCTGTCAGCACAGGTAACACTACTTTTACCACCTCAATCAAGTAACATGAAACAGCCATAACTGAGTCCTCTGCTCCCACTAGCTGTCAAGTGTCTGAGAAATGGTATCTTAATTAGTCAACAGAATACGCAAAACACTCAGAGCTAAGCAAATAGAAAAAAGATGGGAAACTTTTCATCTTGTCTAGCTTTAAAATCATATAATAAAACTTCAAATCAGACTACAGGATAAAGACCCTGTCAGTTCATTAAGTCATTGTTTCATCTTAGAGTTTGTGACATTGTTGTTAGCAAACAGAGGATTCTCTGATTCTCAGATTGTACATTGGCTATTCTCCACTTCAAGATGATAAACTCCCCAACTGTTGCCAATGACAAAACAATAACAGGGAAATATATTTAAATTTTAGGATAACTTAAAATTTGGAAATTATTAACTACATCAAATGAGTAATGAACTAATTCAGGACTATAAAGTAAACACTGAGATTTTATAGATCAAGTTTAAAATGCTTCACAATGAACACTATTAAAAATCCCCTTACAAATCTTATTAGACCGAGACCATAAGGCGAACTGAGCTTATGAAACAGGCTTAACATGTTATGGTCAGTAATTAGTTTTAATATTTAAAGGGCCTCCATCTGTGAAGAGCTTTCTCTTGTCTACTTTTCATGAGTTATGTTTCCTGTGTGTGATATTTATCTGTGCAGACACGGGAGAGAAAGGGCTCAGGGGCAGGACTTACTTGACTGCTATTGCCTCCTTTCTAGGATTTTGCTTCCTATGAAAATTATGCAGGAAACATACAGGATTAAAATTTGAAAATGACGAAAGGTGTCTCTATGGATGAAAGAGAGCCTCCAGGTTCAAGGAGAAATTTATTTTTTAAATAGGAGGGAGAAAGGATTATCATAATCTCTCATACATGTAACTAGAGACCTGGGAAGGGAAGGGTGGAATAGAGTAGAACCAATATTTAAAGAAATTCTGGGCAGTATTCTTCCAAACAGATGAGAAGTTCAAGTCTCAGAATGAAGTTTCAAAAACAACAAGCAGGATACATACAAAGGAACTCAAAGGTGTGTCTAGAAAAACGGAGAAAAATCATTACTTTCTGAATGTTTTATGTCCCAAATTTAACATTTCCTACTCTATGTGTTTTGTTTGTTTGTTTGTTTGTTTTGTTGGTTTTTAATGCCATGATACAATAAACCATAGCAACTAGACAAAGTTCTTTTTTCCTGAAGCAATCTAAAAAGTCATGGGTGGTGTAAGACCTTTCAACTTTCCCATAAATACTTTGTTAAATCTCTCCACGTCTTCAAACCAAAGATATGAGTGTCAATACAAACACACCCAAGTGTGACCAGACACAATGGCCATCTTGTATCCTCTCATAACACA
The DNA here is from genome assembly GCF_964271855.1 of Acomys minous. Lineage (NCBI taxonomy): Eukaryota > Metazoa > Chordata > Mammalia > Rodentia > Muridae > Acomys > Acomys minous. The sequence continues at coordinate 50,686,304 of NC_140487.1, read as the reverse complement.
GTAAGAATCAAGAACATATCACTGGACTTAAATTAGTCATTGGATGAAAATGAGGTGTCTAAAAGATTTTCACTAATAAAAAGCTACACCTGGAGTAAAGAACCAAAGAAAGATCACCCATGCCAGCAGCTGGTGATCTAGAACCGATAGACTAGTAAGGGCGTTAGAAGTGTGTGGAGTTGGTTGTGGTCCCCATAGCTGGGCTGTGTCTGCATCCTCACTGCTGAGCAGCCACATAATTCCTAAGGAGTTCTACAGACTTTCTCAAGGGTTACAGCCCAATGCATTAGACAGGTCTAACTCTGGAATATCGCTCTGAAGAGGTGAGGACGACTTACAAGAAGAGAGAGAGAACAGGAACAAATTTTAGAGTTCTCATCAGAAAAATGCATTACCCTAAGTTGAAACAAAAAAGTACATTCAGGATTGAAAAACAAAGAACATATAAAACTTACATACCATTCCACAACAAGCAATCTCTAGTTAACTGTGATGACTCTTAAAAGTGTCCACCACTCTCTTAGTCACAGTAATCTTTCCTGTGGTGGCAGCCTTTCTATCATGTATGCTGCTCAGTAGACTGGCACGGTTTTTTTAAATTTTCTTTATTATTATTATTATTAATTTATTCATATTACATCTCAGTTGTTAGCCCATCCCTTGTATCCTCCCATTCCTTCCTCCCTCCCGCTTCCCCCTTACTCCCCTCCCCTATGTCTGTGACTGAGGGGGACCTCCTCCCCCTGTATATGCTCATAGGGTATCTAGTCTCTTCTTGGTGACCTATTATCCTTCCTCTGAGTGCCACCAGGTGTCCCCATCCAAGGGACATGGTCAAATATGGGGCACCAGAGTTTGTGTGAAAGTCAGATCTCCTTTTCCACTTAACAGTGGAGAATGTCCTGTCCATCGGCTAGTCTGGGTAGGGGTTCGAAGTTTACTGCCTATATTTTCCTTGGCTGGTGCCATAGTTTGAGAAGGACCCCAGGGCCCAAACCCGCCTGTAGTTTTCCAGCACATTCTGGATCCTTCTATTTCCTCATTCTCCCAGGATTCTCACACCTAAAGTCTCAATAGGATGTCTTCCCCTCTGACCCATTTTCCTGGTAGGTAAAGTTTTTCATGGGGACGTACCCCTTGGACTAGTGTCTCGATATAAGTGAGTATATACCATTTTTAAACACAAAGGAAAACAAATCAAACAATATGCAGACTTTCCCGTGACAAAATTCAGCATCCAACCTTGATGTTTCCTGGTGGAGAGGGTATTTCTCTATCCTAGGCCTTCTGTGAAGACCGTAAGTCCTTAAAAAAAATTCCAAAGAACTTCACCACCAGCCTTAGCCGGCGTCTCGAGTTATCTGGGCAATTTACAAATCTTGGTAAAGATGAAAGTCCTTCCAAAGGGATGGCTGCCCCTTCCTTTTCCCATCTGCCTCTTTTCTGATGTCAACAGGCTTCACCAGTTCTTGTCCTCTTGTTTTCTCTTCAGTAGGACCCAGCTTTTCTTTGTTGATCTTTGTTGTTGTTGTTGTTAATTTTGAGCCCCTTTCCTCTCTAAACCGTTATGTTAATCTGCTTCAAAAATAAGAATTTTCCCTTTTACCATATGCTTAATCATGTATCGCTTTCTAATCAGAGAGCAAAACCTGCTTTATATATGATGGAAAAGCAATACCCAGGTAGACTCTGTCCTCGGCCAGATATCCTTGCCCACTTGCTAACTACTGTACATCGGGAGGGTGCGAGGGTAGCCACCAGTAAGGGTTCACGGCTGGACACTTACACTTTTTCTTTCCTACAAACAATAGGAGAGTATGAAGAACTAATCCCAACCTCAGAGCAATTGGTTAAGTAGTTTGTACTATATACTGACATTAATGCAAAGATACTAGTACTAACAAGGAGTTAGAGGTCTCTTGAGTTACAAATGAAAAAGCGCATGAACCATGCGTCTTAACTTTAAATATCACTCCTTACATTTAAGTCTTCTATTGACCAGTGGTTTTCCTGTGTCTCTGGCACATCTACCTCAAAGCATCCAGTTACTGAAAAGTCTAAGACTACTTAGTGATTAGTTTGGAGTCAGCACACTGACAGGGCTCCAGGACTTTACATCATGGTAGCAGTGATCTGAGGACAAGGCAGATAGGGAGACACCCTCCTAATGGAAGGTATTCCTGTGTCCTGGCTACTTTTAGGTCAACTTAACACAGGATGGAGTCATTTGGGGAGAGAGAATCTCAATTGAAAATGAAATTTCCCCACCAGAATGGCCAGTGGATAAGCCTGTGGGGCATTTTCTTTCTTGATTGATGATATGGGAGAGCCCAGTTCACTGTTGATGGTGCTGCCCCTGGGTACGTAGGTGATCTTGAGATGTATAAGAAAGAAAACTGAACAAGCCAGGAGAAGCTACACTTCTCTGTGGATGTTGCTTCAGTTACAGTATGCAAGTTCTTACCCTGAATTCCCTCTGGGCTGTATTTATAAGTTGTAAAGGAAAATTAATCTCCCCAGCAACTTGCTCTTGGTCATGGTGTTTTATCACAGCAATAGAACCCATGACTGAGATAATATACATATTCAATAAATATGCCAGAGGCTTATAATACTAACTGTGGTCTTGTATGGTGCATTCTTGGAAAAGCTTAGGAGTTACATGCAGAAATAAGGCCCAGTTTGCTTATATTCTTGAAAAAAGGGAGGGGAGTAATATGAGTATGACCAGAAAGGACTTCAAGTTCTTGGACTCAGAGCCATGAACTTTTGCTAAAACCAACTAAGCATAAAAAACACCCTCACAGATGACCAACTGCCTTGCTGTCTTTGAGTCCTTTTGCAAAAACATATTTCCCTTGAGCTTTTTGTTTTAAGATTTTAGAATATTTTATATGTCACTATGTGTGAGTGTGTGTGTGTGTGTGTGTGTGTGTGTGTGTGTGTGTGTGTGCGCGCGCGCGCGCACCATTCATGTTCAGGTGCCAAAAGAGACAAATAGAAGGCATGGGATCCTCTAGTGCTGGAGTTAAAAAAGGTTGTAAACTGCCCAAAATGGATGCCAGGAACCAATTTCAGGTCTTCCAGGACAGCAGCAAGTAAACTTACTGTTGAGCCAGCTCTCTGGTTCCTTAAGTTTTATTTTAGTTTTTTAAAATTTTTTATTTTATTTTGTGTGTGTGACCATTGGTCTTCATGGTCTGTGCAGCACAGATGCCTCTAGAACTGACAGTAGAGGGTATTGGATCTCCTACAACTGGAGTTATAAATGGTTATGAACTATCATACGGGCGCTGGGAAGTTCTCCTGAAAGTGCATTCAGGGCTCTTAACCACTAAGCCACCTCTCTCCATATCCACACCTCTGCCTGAAGTTTTCTTAAATGCTATTTTAGGAAAGGTAAAATCCTTTCCCCTCACTTCTGCCTGTTGATAAAATCCAGGAACGAAACCCTACAATAGGCTGAGGATGTGATTCAGTGGTAGAGCTTCAGCATAAACATTCTGAGACTTAAAAGCAAAGTGGGCCAGGAAGATGCTCTGGTGGGCAAGTACATTTGCCGCAAGCTTGGAAATCTAAGTTCAATATTCTCATCCCACAGGGTAGAAGGAAAGAAGCAACTCCTACAAGGTGTCCTCTGAACTCTAGCTCCACCTACCCAGGTGATTCACACACACACACACACACACACACACACACACACACACACACACAAACTCACGCACGCCCAAATCGAGAACTGTGGATATGGCTCAGTGAGTAAAGTACTTGATGATAAGCCATGAAGATCTGAGTTCAGTCCCTACCAACTATGTCAAAATGTCAGGGATGCCTATAACTTGGTGTTGGAGAAGTGAAGACAGGAGGATGTCTAGGGCTTTCTAGCCAGACATTCTAGCCAAATCAGCAAACTCCAAGTTCTGTGAAAGACTGTCTCAAAAATCTAAGAACAATTAAGCAAGATCCAACATCGACCTTTGGGCTCCACACATATACCTACATGTGTGTAAGCACACATATGAACATGGGTATGTTTAAAATCACAAACTAAAGACCCAGTTAACAAAAGAAAGGGTTTATTATTTGTGCATATCTCCTACTATGGGTCTCAGTCCCACATATAGCCCAGGAACTAAATGAAGGGGTGGGGTCACACAAAATGTGACAACAGTAAAAGTTACTGAATAAATGACTAAAAATAAATTCAGATTTAAAATAAACACATAATAAAATTTTGGTTTGCTTTCTGGCAGAGCTCACCCATGTCTCATCATTAACATGTGTCCTAAGCATTACATATGCCATCATACAACAGCAATAAATGTTGCCTGAAATACTTTGGCTTAGTTATGTGACTACTGTATGTTATGACCTGCAAAAGAAGTTCACCATTTATAAATACAAATATTTGACTTACAGCTTTAACAACTTAGATCAGGTTACAGATCCAGAACTTTCTCACTAAAGTCTTTACCTTCAGCTATCTCTTATTACAAATCTGTAAATTCGAGAGTCCTGCTCATATTTGCATTTTCTTTAGATTATATTGCAAATCTGCAATTTCTAGAAGTCAGGCTCAGCAGTTAAATGCACTTGTCACCAAACCACAGCATTGAGGTCATTTCCTGGACAGGGACACACACAAACACAGAGAGAGAAAGAGACAGAGAGACAGAGAGACAGAGACAGAGACAGAGACAGAGACAGAGACAGAGACACAGAGAGAGAGACAGAGACAGAAAGAAAGACAGAGACAGAGAGAGAGAGAGAGAGAGAGAGAGAGAGAGAGAGAGAGAGAGAGAGAATAGTAAATGTACTAAAGTTTCAATAAAAACACAATTTCTAAAAGTTGTATTTGTGAGTTAGACATGGTGGCCCACAGAAGTTCAGGGCCAACATCAACTACACAGAATTACCAAAAGCTACATGGAACTTTACCTCATAAAAACAAACAAACAAGCAAACAAGCAAACAAAAAAACATGCTGTGGCACACCTATGATCCCAGCACTTTGGAGGTAGAAGAAGGAGGATTGGCACTTCAAGATGATTTCTATTGCTTTCCCAGCTCATGAGACACTGTCTCAAGAATACAAAAATGTATTAAGGTATGAGTCACAATTCATTAAAACTGAATTTCCCAGCAGATTATAGCTGCTTAAAAGAAGGGACCAAACATTGTCTATTACTTTTTGGTCCTTCAGATCTCCTTATATGCTTTTCTCAATTATTCTTATAAATAAGACTCTTTATGTGTCACCAGTATTAAGATCACTAGCCACCATGATAAAGATGAGATTTCAAAGCTCAATTAGAAATAATTAAACAGTTATTACTAAACTGCATTAAAATATAGAAAGATAATAAACACCAATAGAGAAACTGAGCTTCAAATTTTTGAAAGATAAGGACATAAACAATACCATCTATGAACTCCAACCCTAACTCTATGTGGCATGTAGGAAGAAGAGCAAAACTATAGATCCTGAGATCCAACAAAAAACAAGAGTACCAGACAAATACGAAGTTGAATTTCTAAATTAGATTTTTACTGGAAACTACACACCAATGCATCTACACCCAACCCTTCCTCAATAGTCTACTATGTGTCTAATAATACTGCACATACATGTCAATGATCCTGTTCACTTCCAGTTTATAATTCAATAAATGTCATCAAAATCAGATGTCAGTAAGTGTAAACAGAAAATCAAAGGCCAATAGAAGTACAGTTTTTCAAAATTATAATGAGATCAAAAGTAAGAAATATATTCTACCTCATATGTGTGTTCCACAAAAATCATATTAATACCCATAATTATAGAAGGGGAATCCTCTATTCCATGAACACATCATCTCAAATCCAAAACTGCATTGTTGGGGTTTCCAGCCTCACATCTGGCAGGAAAAGGATCAGGGTGAGGTTAAGAATAAAGATTGGGTCAGCATGACTATAGCAGGTGATAGGTTAAAACTTTTCATGTCTGACCAAGGGGCCATTTTCTTATGCACTTAATCACAGTCAAACCTTAGGAGAAAGTTTTCACATGGCAATTAGAATAAAGCCTTAGGCAGGGCTACATGAAAACTCCCTTGATAAGTGTGTCTCTTTAGCAAAGTACCTGTGACCTTTACCTTAGAGTGAGGTCTGTTGACTGAACAAAGATTTGTAATAAACATAAAGATGGTTCTACTGACTGAAAAGATTGTTCAGGATACTAGGGGATTCCATTGAAGGCTGGCTCCATAGAATAGCAAAAGGCACCAGGATGTCAGACAGCACCCACTCGAGTCTTCCAGGTAAACAGGTGCCATCTCCTTCCTCTGAAGAAGAAATCCTGAATGTTTAACAATTCTGGTTTCTTGTGCTTTCTGTAATCTGTGCTCTCCGAAATGCCTCACTGTGCTGCTGTACCACTGCTAACAGTAGTAGCACCAACATTTATTTGAAATGTAACTGGACACTTCACCACTATAAATTCAATCAAAGGTTAAAAAAAAACATAGAGTGAAAATGTCTCAGATTTTGAGCATATTACATTGTGTTCCAAATTTAACAAAAAAGCAAAGGAAATAACAAATTGCTAAGGACTTTTGTTTATTTTGAGAAGGAAGAACCAAGTTTAAAGTTTTGCCCAAAGGTAACACTAAAGAGGAAAGACTTCACAATTGATGCAAGGAAACTGAACATTTCAGAGTCTACATGACTTCCTCTCATATATATGCAGTTTTTAGTCAATATACAGCTTAATGAAGCTAATAAGCTACTAAAATAGTCCTGGCTCCTTACCAGAGCCTAATAAACAGAATCTATTATGTGGAGTATTTATTTTATAATACTTACTGGGTCAATATTTGATTAAAAAACAACTGACCATTCACTTAAACTCCTAAATCTTGCCAACTTTATCTCTTTCTCCTAAAAAGAGAGAATCCAAATTATATCAGATGTCAGTAAGTGTAAACAGAAAATCAGAGGCCATTAGAAGCACAGTTTTTCAAAATTATAATGAGATCAAAAGTAGGAAATATATTCTACCTCATATGTGTGTTCCACAAAAATCATATTAATACCCATAATTATAGTCAGGTCTTACCTAATATAAGAAGCTGAGTATAGTAGTAGTCTGGGTAGAAATCACATGGACTAAGAGAGCGTCCACTACCATGCACAGACGCAGATTCCCAGATCTCTGCACAGCATAAAAGAGAGACTCAGAGCATAGTTAGTACCAAAAATGAGCTCAGTGTTCCTATCATTCTAAATAAACATAACTAAGGTGCAAAGTTGGTTTACGATACTACAGAAGGAAAACTTCAAAAAATGATGGTATTGGTGAATATATAAGAGTAGAACACTATCAAACCTTGTGACAAAAGCTGGGACAATTTGAGCAGCAAATCAAATAGGGGTAATATTGGATCATGACCCAAAAACCCCCAAAATAGATTCCATGAGTCAGTACTGACACAAATAGGTAAGTGAAGGAAAGATATAGCTAACTGTCCCTTAGAGAAATAAAATCAGAAATACAAGAGTGAAACTCCTTTAACATATATCACTAAAACAATTATAAGGTGCAACCTGTTCCCCAAGTGGGTGATGAAAAACCATTTAACAACAGTTTAAGGAGAAACAGGATGTACATAGTTCAAGTAAATCTCCTAAGACACACCTGGTTCACAAAGGCAAAAGTGAACTCTTTCATCAAGGTGACGCTCATCAGTGAGAAGACAGATGAGCCCCTCAGACTCTGGGCTACTGACAGGATGCACTTAGACAGGTATGTTACTTTCATGGTATTGTTCCCCTAAAACACAATATCACCCCAGTCATGAGAAAGTATGAAATACACAGGAGATGCACTGTACATATAAATGGGCTGATATCTTCTTTAGTGTCAAGATCACAAGCAAAATAAGTCTTGCTTTATATACTGGAAATTATATATATATATATATATATATATATATATATATATATATATACTAAATATATGGGAGTCAACTATAATGTGGCAAATTCATATGAACCCCAGATAAAACCACAATAGAAAGACAAAAGCAAGTGAAATTGAGCAACCAGTACAACACACTGCACTAAGATTAGATGATTCGCTCCCTCAGCTGTGTTAGTTGTGCAAGGCACAACTCTGGACTAGATTGCTGTACTGTTTATCTGTAACTTGTTAGCAAGTCAACAGATGCTTCGAAATTAGGACAAATAAGAAAAGTAACAGCATTTTCAATGTTTATATTGAAGTATAATCTTTGGTCTCGAAGATATTTTCAACCCAAACCTGTAGAACTCAGTCAAGGCTATATTTTGCAATGTACTGTTTTATTAAAAAACATGAAAAATGTCTTGAGACTCATAATTTATAATTAGTTGAAGCTGAGATGAAGTCAGCCATGAGCCCCTCCTATAATCCAAACTTCAGGGAATACCTCTGACCTATGAAGAGAAGTCAAACCTGGCAGTCTGTGGCATCTTTTCACATTTGTGGTGAAAGAATGAAGGAAAGAGTGTCCATTGTTTTTCGTTGAAAACACAAGGCACTTGAACAATCTCTTAGAGTAAAGCAGTTGTTAGTGGTAACTATTTATTACCCATGGGGATAATGACTCTGCTTCCACAGGGGGAACCAGAAGGAGACTGAGCACATTCTCCTGGGGGAAGGAGAGGTGTACCTGTACCTGGCATTCAAGATGTGATGTTTATTTAGATAAATTAAGTCACAAAAAAAACCTGTACTGGAATGGACCCACTACCTTAGGTGATTGAGTGGGCTGGTGTGAACTAAAACTGAACTGCTAGATTTAGTCATGAGAATGTATACTTCTAGATTGTAGCTTATTGCTTCTGAAATATACATTTAACTTGAAGTATTATCATAGGAGGCATATTGGATATTTAGAATACACAGAGTTTCTCTTCTACTACACTCACAAAATGACCATTGCTGCAGCTGGATTGGAGACAGACACATTCACTGAGTAACCTTCCAGTGAACACCAGCTTCAGTATCCAATAATTCAAGTGTATTTCACCTCTGTCTACTTGGTCATCAGCTAAGGACTCAGTCCCATTAGACAGCCTCTATTTCAGACATCAATCCAGGTAGTATTTTACCTGTATTTCTAAATGACTGGTAATAACTCATGTTCCCACAGCCTCCCTTGGGCTGAAAAAAAAAAAACAGGTTCACAGAATGCAGGACACTATACTTAGTTTACCAGTGTTCAACATGAGACATTACTAGCTGAGCATTGCAGTGTGTAAATATAATCCCAGCAGTTGGGAGGCAAAGCAATGAGGACGACTGCAAGTTCAAGGTCAGCCTGGCCTACATAGCAAATTCCAGGCCAACAAGAGCTACATGTTGAGACCCCTTCTCCAGAGCATAAACTCAAACAAAAGAGAGTTGTTATAAAGGACATGGGTGAATGTCAAGAAAAATACCTACCCACAGAAACTTCAGTTAGGGTCCTCAGAAAGACAGCTTCTAGCTTTTATCCCACAGAGTTGAGAGATGGTCTCTTCCTTGGGTGTTAATGCATTTAAGTACCAAGTAAATCTTTCTGTTCAGATATTGCAGCTTAGGTTTTATAAAGCTGAACCACCAGGCCCCTCCTCCCTTTCCAGAGGTCCACAAGTGGAGCTAAAAGTCTTAACTCTGTCATCACTAGACCTTTCTGAGACCACGCCTACCCTTGGACTACCTAGGAGCCTCACCCTAGACCACCTCACTCATACAAACTAGGGCATGAAAAACTTGGCCCTCTGGTTGGGGTAAAGGTGTAATTCAGTGATGAGTCTCTGGAGCCTCACCTCATTAAGAACAACAAAAGACAAAGCCTCAGAAGATACTAAGGATTTGGGGAGACCTCTGACTGGAAGTTGCAAAGATCAAATATATTTTGTATTGTACCACAGTAACATCATCCATGTTATGGAACATGAGCAAAGGTCAGAGAGATTATTAATCTAAGTCAGATCACAGAGTGGACAAACTACTATAAGGGTCTCTTAGCTTCTCTCCCACTATAGCTACACGTTAAAATAATGAGGAAGTCTCATTTCCTCAATTTCTACTCTTCCTGCAATTGTATCTTTCTGTGTTTATTGCTAATAAATGTTAGAAACACATCTGTAGTTTTCCTAAAGCAAGAGGTTACAACTACAAATACATTTTAAAATAAAAAGGCAGCATAAATTAATGTCTATGAATGTATCAATTTAATGTCCCTGGAGCTATGTTGTCTAAAACAGGACCCACTAGCTATGTGTGACTTAAAGTGTGAATAGTATGAACTATGATGTGTTGTACATGATATGACTACAGTAGATTTTAATTATTACAAAAAAGCTATTTCAATAGTTTCATATTGATGGCAATTTTAAATTATATTTAATATAGTATATATAGTGTATATATGTGTATATATATATACACACTGTTATTTACAAATAAATACAATGTTTTAAAGTCATGTTTAAGCCTCACAACTGTAATCTTAGCTCGGCAAGAGAAGACATGAGCTACTGAAGTGCTGGAATTGGGCCCCTAGCACTTTAAACCTTTTCAAGGTCATGACTCCATTTGTTTAACACTTACACAGTATAACAGGGTGAACAACTAAATGATGTAGCATTTCTAGTCAAAAGTCAGCCCAGCCTTCTACTTCCCTTGACATTCAACGGACACACAAGGGAACCATTCAAGGTCCCTTAAATAAAATACAGATCATGCTAACACACTCCCCAGTTCCCTGATCTGAAGAAGAAACTGTCTTACAGATGTGGAGTGGTTGATTTAATGACAGGAAAGGAAGGGCTCAGTCTGTAGACACAAGTTCACTCTGCATTTCCCCATCCACTCATGTTCTCTTCTCCTTCCTGCAGGCCTTTATAGTGCGTGCTGTAAAAACTATCAGGATATACAGAAAAGACACATTCAGGGACCAAGGAGCTAGCTCAGCCAGCACAGTACTCACAAACAATTAGACCTGAGTTGTTATCCCAGTGCTGGTGAGACAGCAGGAGGCAGACAGGTGAATCCCTGGGGCCTAGCTTGCTGAGCTCCAGATGTGAGGCCCTCTCAAAACGCCTGAGGAAGGAAACCTCTGCCCTCCTCAAACCTACTGAGATTAGAGGGAGAGAGAAAGAGGATGAGGGGAAAGAGTAGATAAAAATGAGAGACAGACACACATGGTGAACACTGATAAAAATTCAATAGCCCTTTTCTCCTGAGAGCTCTAGATTCCCTTCCCTATGACTAGGTGGTTAAAATCCTACCTGGGTGCTTGAGAGCGAGCATGACCGTGGCTGTAAAATACACTTGCTAAAGTCCACGCCTTGTAATTGTTCCAAGGATATGAAGATTTTAAGTCAAACTAATGGGTTCATGTAAAGTGAACTGCTTTCCTCCTCCTCCTCCTCCTCCTCTTCCTCCTCCTTCTTTTCCTTGTCCTTTTCTTCTTCTTCTTCTTCTTCTTCTTCTTCTTCTTCTCCTCCTCCTCCTCCTCCTCCTCCTCCTCCTCCTCCTCCTCCTCCTCCTCCTCCTCCTCCTTCTTCTATAACTCTGTTGCCCCCTACATTCTAGCCCTTTTTTTCTCCTATATATGCACAGTGGCCCAGGGGCCAGGACAGCTCTCCTGGTTAAGGACAGTTGGTGTCATTAAGCCTTCAGGGACTCTTCCTCTTTCTAAGACATTCTCCTGGAATGCCTTCTGAGGGAAGCCACAAAACTTAGCACTTTCTACAAAGTTACTCTTTATCCTGTGGAAGAACTTGAAGAATTTAGGGCCAATTAGTTAACAGATGCTCCCTGAGTTTAATTTCTAGCCTTTCCCCAGGCTCAATAGTCACCAATCAAAAGGATCAAACCAGGTTCCATGGAACTTTAATTTCATCGAGACTGCATTGGCCGTTCCTGGGGAAATAGACACCCTCATTGAAATTAATCATCACTGGAGCTGGAGAAATAAATTGGTCTATCCATATTAACTGGTGTGCTGCTACCTTTGAATATGATTGCCTAAATACTTCATTTGTCTTTATAAGCAATAAAGCTGGTTAATTCTTTGAGTTAATTATTAAAACTCAATAGCAATAGCTTGGTGCGATAGTACCCTGAAATAGTCCCTGTGCTAGTGTGGCTGAGGCAGGAGAATTATATCAGCTCAGGTTCCTAGCTAGAAATCATAGAAAGACCACCCTCAAGAAAAACAAAACAACAACAACAAAACAAAACAAAACAAAACAGTAAATGTAGACAATTGCAATAAGTAATCAGAATGCATTGTGTCCATGTATAAAATTGTCAAAGAACAAAATATAAACAATAAAAGTAGGTCCCAACTGTCCACACACAGGTTCAAACGGAAGCCCAGTAACCAGGCACCTAAAACTGACAACCTTTAGACCCCGCTGGTGGGTAGGGTGTTAAGTACAGGTTGTTCAGTCCCTTTGAAAACTTCTCCTCCACCTACGGTACTGAGTTTGCTCAGCCAGTTTAAGCTATCAATCCAAGAGCAATTATCCAAACCTTGGAGCAAATAGGGTTGGACTTTATGCTCCAGCGCTGAAGAGCAGACCTGCTATCACTGCACCACAAAAGTGCCTGGAGGAGAAATGCCTGAATTGCTAGTTCCTATTTCCTATTGACTTTCAAAAACCATACGGGGGCGCCGTCTTGCCGCCCCCACGCAGTGCCTAACACACTCACCTGGCTCCTGCGCTCCACTCACCTCGCTGTCCCTAGAGGAGCAGCAGCCCAGCTGCCCAGACGTGCAAGTTAACCTATACAAACTTGCTGGCCCAGAGCCTCTGCCAGCCTTCCACAGCGCCACAGGTTCTGCCGAGGTGACGGTGACGTCAGCGTGAGCTGCTTGGCAGATCGCTTGCTAGCAAGTGAAGCCGGTCCGAGGAGTGGCTGGAGGCACTTGGGCAGGGAGCTTCCTCCACTACTGAAGCGCTGGCTTAGGGCAGAGAGCTCTTGGTCCATCAGAGAGGAGGCCACCTAAAGTCATCTGAGTTCTTTCACTCTAGTGAATTGGAGGAATCACAAGATACCGAAGACGCAGTTTGGCAATTTACTATTAGAATTTTGGCAAGCTGGACTTCCTGTGGACTTTCCCGGGATTCCTAGAGACGGGGCAGATGGCATCCTGGTGAGAGAAGGGACTCTGCTCCCCTGAAGTTATCGATTCCTTTCTTGTTTGGGGACTTTACCAGGCAGCTGCCAAGAATGGAAGGATCCTATGCTGGAAGGTGGGAACTTCCCTTTAGGTGGATATATATACAGACTAGAAAAGGAGCAATTCAACGCCTTAGAAAAACGACATAAAAACCGGAAGACACCAAACTCTCCTGAGGGTGAGACTTCCTAAATCCAGATAATCCTGAGAAACACCAGCTATGGCTGCGTCTTGAGGGTTTCTGTGCCTGTGATGAAACACCACGAGGAAAAGCCTCTTGAGGAGAAAAAGAGTTTGTTCTGTTTATACTTCCACACCACAGTCAATCAGTGGAAGTAATCAAAGCAGGAAATCTGGAGGCAGGAGCTGACGCAGAGACCACCAAGGAGTGCTGCTCACTGCTCTGTTTTATTTTTTTATAGAATCCAGGATCACCAGCCCAGGAATGTCCCCATTTAAAATGGACTGGGCCCTTACCCAGCAACCACTAATTAAGAAAATGCCTATAACCTTTCTTAATTAAAGAGGCCTTTTCCAAACTGAGATTCCTTCTTCTCAGATGACTCTAGACTGTGGCAAGTTGACAAAAATTAGTCTAGACAGTTTATCCATTGTGAATTTGACATACCAGCACTATTTAACAATAACTATTTGTTGTTGCTGCTGCTGTTGTTATTTTTACATTCCCAAGGAAGGTCTTACATTTATAAATGACAATATAAGACATAAACTTAAAAGTCAGGGACTTTTTATAAAATCAAATAATTTAAAAGTTTATTTATTTTCTCTTGAAAAAAATCCAGTCTCTTCTGAAATCCAAAGTCTCTATCTGTGTGGGCTCCTATAAAATCAAAATAAATTCAATCTCTTCTTATTGCAAGAAGAAAAAACCAGGCACAGTCACAGTCAGATCAAAGCAAAACCAAAGTCCAGCCATGTAAAGGTCAGGGCCGGGCTTCTGAGATTTACAATCTCTCCACCAAAGGGCTTGCCGTAGCACACACAGCTTGTTTAGTGGGCTCAGGCCTTTTCCACTCTAGGGCTGCTGCTGGCCTTAGCAGTCGTCCCATGATACTGGTGTCTCAAACTGCTGGGGTCTTCTGCTGTAACCAGGCTGCACTTTCACCAAAAGCTTCTCCAGGCTCTTTTCTAGCACACCAGACCAGACACACGCAGTGCCAAGCCTCAGCCGCTCTCCACGAGCCTTTCATGCCTTAAAAACCAGCCAACACTGGGTACAACCTTAGCTAATGTCTCAGTTCCAGCTAACCAGCATTTACTGTCTCGGCAAAGCAAAGGTTTCATTCAGTGGTTCTGGTATCTTGTTGATACAGCTGATAGCCCAGCTGAGCAGCACCACAGATTCTTAATTCAAAATAGCAAATGGCCCGCAGCAGAGTCTTTAATTTCCCGCTGAACCTCATAAGCCATGACTCTATCTAGCCAGTATAGCTACTGACAATGTTGTCAAGAAAAGTGTGAGTCCTTTTTTCCGGGTTCTTTATTTCCTTGGCTTAAAACAAACAAAAGGATTGGAGAGATGGCTTAGTGCCTTAGCAGTTAAGAGCAAAGGCTGCTTGTCCAAAGGACCTGGGTTCAAATCTAAGCACTCACATGGCATCTCAAAACTCTAATTCCAATTCCAGGGGATCTGACACTATCACATAGTCACACATACATATGTACCAATGTAAATAAAATTTAGGAACTAAAAACTTAAAACTAGACTCAAGGAAGAGCAAGGAATTCGAGAAGAAAAACAGCGAGTAGGCAGCTGAAATCTTGACATCTGTTGATAGGAGAGAGATGAGGAAGAGGAGGAAGAAAAGCAACCCCTTTTTGCACTGGAGGTCACCAAGCAGCTACGCTCCCAGAGGCAGGAGATGGAATAACACCTAAGGTGTCTGGAAACGTATGCTTGGATTTTGCCAGTATCTGAAAGAAAAAAAAAAAGGAAGATCTCAATGGTTATCCCTTCCCTTGTATCCTCCCGTTCTTCCCTCCCTCCCATTTTCCCCTTACTCCCCACCCCTATGACTGTTCCTGAGGGGGATTACCTCCCCCTCTATATGTTCATAGGGTATCAAGACTCTTCTTGGTAACCTGCTGTCCTTCCTCTGAGTGCCATCAGGTCTCCCCCTCCAGGGGACGTGGTCAAAGGTGAGGCACCAGAGTATGTGAGAAAGTAATATCCCACTCTCCACTCTACTGTGGAGAGTGTTCCGTCCATTGGCTAGATCTGGGTAGGGGTTTAAGGTTTACCGCCTGTATTGTCCTTGGCTGGTGCCTTAGTTTGAGCGGGACCCCTATGCCCAAATCTGCCTATCATAATGTTCTACTTGTAGGCTTCTAGGACCCTCTGGGTCCTTCTACTTTGCCTTTCCCCCATGATTCTCTCATCTAGAATCCCACTAGAATGTCCTCTCCTCTGTCTCAGTTTCCTGGTAAGTGAAGGCTTTCGTGGGACATGCCCCTTGGGCTAATATGCAGATATAAGTGAGTATATACCATTTGAGTCTTTCTGCTTCTGGGTTAACTCACTCATTATGATCATTTCTAGCTCAATCCATTTATCCACAAATTTCGGGAAGTCCTTGTTTTTAATAGCTGAATAGTATTCCATAGTGTATATGTACCACAGTTTCTTTATCCATTCTTCTATTGAGGGACATTTCGGCTGTTTCCATGTTCTGGCTATTATGAATAAGGCTGCTATGAACATGGTTGAGCAAATTTTCTTGTTGTGTGCTGGAGCATCTTCTGGATATATTCCAAGGAGTGGAATAGCTGGGTCTTGAGGAAGCCCTATTCCCATTTTTCTGAGATAGCACCAGATAGATTTCCAAAGTGGTTGTACTAGTTTGCATTCCCACCAGCAATGAAGGAGTGTTCCTCTCTCCCCACATCCTCGCCAGCATGTGGTGTCGCTTGAATTTTTGATCTTAGCCATTCTGATGGGTGTAAGATGGAATCTCAGAGTTGTTTTGATTTGCATTTCCCTGATGACTAAGGAGGTTGAGCATTTCTTTAAGTGTTTCTCAGCCATTTGATATTCCTCTGTTGAGAATTCTCTGTTTAGTTCCATGCCCCATTTCTCGATTGGGTTATTTGGTTTGGTGGTATTTAATTTCTTGAGTTCCTGAGATGTAACAAGAATAAATTAATAAAAAATAAAATAAAATTTAAAAAAAAAAAAAAAAAAAAGAAAGAAAATGAAGCTGATGAGATCAAGATCAGGGAATTAAGTTGTATTCCTTCTCAAATCTCTAACGGGGTTGAAGACCAGCTAGTTTAGTCTTACAATTAAGCTTAGTTGTTTAGGCATTAAGATGTTTTTAGGCCTAGATAGATGTTTTAAGTAATAGAGATGAGATATGGTAGATACTGATTAACATTCAGAATTTTAGACTCACCAAGATAGGAAAGATGTTTTCTTCAAGGCTGCCAAATACAAATAGCCAAATCACTATGAATGTAACATTGACATAATTACTGATTGTTTCATGATTCTTTCTGCTGTATGTAGTTTATTTTATTTATGTGCAATAATATAAATATATATGTTAAGAAAGAAGTCTAATAATAAAAAAGAAAGAAAATGCAAAAAAAAAAAAAAAAAAAAAAAAAAAAGGAAGAAAGGAGGAAAGTTCAATGTGTCCAAGGCAGAAGCTCTGTAAGGTACTGCACAGTGAGTTGGGGGAGAACCTTCTGGAAAAGGCACATGAATTGTCTACTTAAGAAAGCAATTATTCCTCCCATCACCTTGGCAGAGCCTTGGCAGAGCCTAGGGTACCTAGGGGGGTGATTGAGCAGCCCGCCTGGATTAACTTTCACGGGAGAAGATAATAGTGTGTAACCATCTAATCTTTGGAGCAGATCAGAATGTCACATTTCCACCTCATTCTTTTGACCAAGAAGAAATAGATTTGCCTCCATGGTCTGAAACAAAACCCTGAAGCCTCCACCTCTTTTTTTTTATTTTTATTAATTTATTCTTGTTACATCTCAATGGTTATCCCATCCCTTATATCCTCCCATTCTTCCCTCCCTCCCATTTTCCCCTTATTCCCCTCCCCTTTGACTGTTCCTGAGGGGGATTTCCAAGTGTGGGATGTGAAATAGACTTGTGTATGATGATTTTCTGCTGGAAACAGACTTGTGAGAGAACAGGTGATGTTTGTCCACTAAAAGAGGAACTGCCTCTTGTTGGGGCTTGGTCTTTGCCAACTGATAAACATCCTAGTATGGGCTCTGAGAGGATATGTGTGTGTGTGTGTGTGTGTGTGTGTGTGTGTGTGTGTGTGTGTGTGTGTATACCCCAATATTAGAGGCTCAGCTTTTTGGCTTTTTTTGTTTGTTTGTTTTGGCATTACTTCTTATTGTTTGCCTATTTATCACTCCACTTCAAAATGCTCATAGGGAGAACTGCTCCAGAGAATGCTTCAATATTCCGGCTGCTACTCCCAGTTCCAGGTGCTGCTCCGGGTTCCCACTACTATGGTTGCAGTCACCTTTGCTGAATTGCTGGTTTGCTGTTTAATCGTTCTGCTGAAAATCCTGACTACAAAGGGTGGAATAGTTCCAAGGAACTGAGTTTTTAAAAGTCTGCTTGTCCTGTTCCCATTAACCTCTTTGCTCTCCTATCTAGGACAGGTGGTTTGTATGGGAGGTATAAGCATTAAAGGACCCCAAATAAAGTTGAATAAAGTACCTACAAGTAGCACCCAATGTGGCTTGGGCATAATGGGTCACAACTTCTAGTGCTATAGAGGAAAATACAGGTTTTAAAGGTATAAAGATATTGTTTCAGGGTGTCAGTAAAATGGAAACTTCTACTCCAGGGTTCTTTCTTGCTTTGTACCCAGAGGGAATTTTCTGGTTTTGCTTTGTCTTCTTTCTGAATTCTATTAAAAAAAAAAAGATTGGAAGAAAGACTGGTAGCATATGTTTAAAAAGAGAGAGAGATGCAAATTAATGCAAGGGATATAATTACTCAGCTGTTACTGTTTCCTTACATCAAGGGCAAAGCTGCTCCAGTAGAAAAAAACAGCTTTATTTGGGAATACTGGAAGATGTGTGTTCTGGCAAATAATTGCTAATGATCAAGGACCCAAATTACTGGTACAACGAATGGTGTTGAAATAGAAGGTTTGGAGGATACAGAAACATCTTGTAATCCTTTCTCAATTGTCTTGGAATCCAGATTGGCCACTTCAAAAGGTTTATACACAGTTTGTATGAATTGCTAAATTATCTCAAACAAGACAAAATGTATGGTGGATTAAATGTGTGGGACCAGAAGGTAAAGCAAGGAAGTTGAGACCCTATGTGGCTGACATACCCATACATTTGTGGAGGAGAGCACTTTATACAACAATGGTGTACTCAAATTAATATTCCTGCAGTCACAGAGACAGACAATGATGAAGTTGGGCGTTGATTGGTAAATGCTCCTGGGGAAGGTATTGATGTGTGTAATCAAGAACAATCACGAAGCCGGGCGTGGTGGCGCATGCCTGTAATCCCAGCACTCGGGAGGCAGAGGCAGGTGGATTGCTGTGAGTTCAAGGCCAGCCTGGTCTACAAAGTGAGTCCAGGACAGCCAAGGCTACACAGAGAAACCCTGTCTCGGGGAAAAAAAAAAAGAACAATCACAAGTTGTGCCCATTGTCCAAACACAGAACTTCACAGGTATTGAGTTTCCAAATTTACAGAAGGGGCTTCTGATGACATAACAACAGCCTTGCCCCTAAAATGATTATAGAACAGACCTCTGTGGCAAGAGCAATGGCCCATGACAAAAGAAAATTTGCAGGCAACTGAACAACTGGTACAAGAACTCGCCATATAGAAGAGTCTAACAGCCCATGGAATTCCTTTATGTTTGTTGTAAAAGAGAAATCAGGAATATGGACTTAAGAGCAGTGAATAGAGTAATTCAACCAGTGGGACCTTTACAGCCTGTAATTCCTTTACCTTCATTGTTACCCAGGTCATGGTCTATAATAGTAATTGACTTAAAAGGTTGATTTTCCTAAAAAACAACTTAATGCCTAAACAACTAGACTTAATTATAAAACGAAACTATCTGGTCTTCAACCTCACCAGAGACTTGAGAAGGAATAAAATTAATTATCTGTGTAAAGAGGAAGTGCAAATTAGCAGCTTCCAAAATAAGAAAATGACAAAGACAGTTAACTGTCTAGACAGTCATCCACAACTCTGTGATGCTGGAGCATCATCTTCAACTTCATGTAGTATATTTTATAGTTTCACAGGCTCCAAAAGAGTGAGAATTTGCAGGGTCCCTAAGTGGTAGGTTTTATGGGGCAGCAGTACAGATGTAGGACTCAGACGTCTCATCTTCATAATATTTCTCAGAAAACTCCTGTGCCCAGATTACATATCCCTGAGCCACATCAAAGAGCATAAGCAACTCCTTGGGGTTAGAATGCCCCAGAAATGGTATAAGAGCCATATCATAAGACCTCAAGTTTTCTACACCTACAGCCCAGAGCCCCCAAGCAGTAAAAATAATAATGTTTTTATCAAAAACATTTTTATGATCATTGATATTTTTAACCCTGGAGAAAAAGTGATATCTTGACATAGATTTCAATCCTCTCACACAGCTTTAACATATTTATTAGTTATCAAATAATAGCAGACCATAAATCCAGACTATTATAGTGCCACTCACGTATGTGATTGTCTCTCTTACTGCTATTTTAATATAGGATCCAAACCAGCCTTGAGCTGTAATTCTGCTACTGCCTGACAAGTACCAGGATTACTATGGTGTGTCACCATTCCTGGCTTCTGAGTAGCAGTTTTAAATAGGATGAATAATATATTAATGACATATCAGCAATATCTAGACTTCAGGTCTCCCTTTTCAAATCAGTAAAACTGAATGGATTTTGTGCCCATGATTATAATTGGATGCGCTCAATTTCTGGCACATAATGTCCTTAGTTTTCAGTGTTAGTCATTTTATGTACATCAAAATATTAATGAAGAAAACAAAAGAACACTGGATATGTTGATCAAAGTGTCCATGTTTAATAGGAGTACACCCAATAGTATGTTAAAGGGGAAATTAAGAATATTTCTTAAGAAATAACAATTTTAGAAAGGCAATTGGGAGGAAGATAATAATCATACAAGCCATTGCCACATGATTCTTCCACAGTCCCCAAGGTGACAGATCAATGCCTTGGCTTATCAAGTAGTCATCACCAGTACATCTAAAATTTAAAATACACAAAATTACTTGACTTCATCCCTAGCACATGTCAAATATTAATCAAAACATTCATTTCCTTGTTCAGAAACCTATTATTTAGTCAAATCAATACTTTCCCTTATAATTTACTAGGTACTATGCTAAACTTATACCTACTTAGGTTCATTAATTCCCAAAATAATCTAAAAGAGTATAACTGTTAAATAGTTTAACACCTTTGGCCAAGTTAGCATAGTCGCTCTATGAACTGAGTCTCTTGCCTCCTCAGATTCACCAATTTTAAGCTTATCATGCTGCTGCCTACAAAGGGCAGAAACACTGATCAAGTGCCTCTAAGGTGAAGACCTCAGCTGCAGCTCTGCCAGATTCAGTCCTTCACTAGTAGCTTTGCTCACTTACAAAGGGAAGGAAACAGGTCAGAACTCTACACCTGGCGAGAGGGGAGCCAGGGCTTCCAGCCAGAGTCATGTCTGTCAGCTCTCCCTCTGCAGACACTCAGCTAGAAGACACTGTGACAGCCTGAGACAGCAAGCAGCGCTGAGAAGGACAGAGAGGCCCTGGCAGGAGTCCACTGGATGTGGCTGCTGCTCCAGTGCATGGTGGGATGCAGCAGCTACCAACACAGCCGGTCTTCTCTTCGCTTTAAGAGGTCTCTCCTTGCAAGGATGAACCTTACTTGAGCCTGTAGCCCACCATGGCTCCTCCTCCTCTGGTACTACTTTTCTTGTCCACTCCCTGCTGAAGAGCAGTCAGGGACTTTGTGTTAGAAAGATGCCACACTCAGACAGAACCAAAATGAAGTGGGCATGCACAGAAAAGCTCTCAAGGGAAAACCTCTCTTCAGAACTTTCCCTGTCATCCTATTGCCAGCAATTGTTTCTATGACTGAACATTCAGGAGCGATCTGTAGACCAGCATTCATTTTGTTCATTAATTTCTGTATTAAAAATGAAACCATTACTAATTACCATAAAAAGTATTAACCCTTTAAAATAAAGTCATCTCATTATTTAGAACCTACATTCTGCTTTAATTCATGAAAGAATATATCATCTTATAGGGAGAATTTCATTTCCATTTAAACACACACACACACAATGACACAGACACACGCATACAGACATCACACATACACACACACAAACACAAAGACAAACACACAGAGAGACACAGAGACATACAGACAGACAGAAACACACATACACACACATACACGCAGCCTTGGGTTCCATGATGTTCCCAATGCAGTGAGGCAGATAGAGGTGACAGTGTCACAGTTATCAGTGACCCCCTTCTTGCTCTCACTGTCCTTGTGTTTATGAGTGTCTTCCTCTCTGCGCTCTGGGTTATCATCCAGTCCAGTCCAGAGACCACACGTCCCTTCTAAGCTAGCAAAGCAGCGCATTTGTAACCCAGCAGTTCTGAAAAGAATTCAAACCCATACTAAAAAAAAAAATAATAATAAAGGGGACTTTTAAAATATCTCAATCAATACACAGGAAGTAGTTTTCAAATTAATATGGTTTTGACAGTGATAGGTTTCAGGAACTGTTCAGAATGTTTACATGAATTATCTATGAAGCCTCCCTTCATAGACTGGAAAATTAAGGCTCAAAAGTTTGACTCATGGCCCCTCTCAGCCAAGCAGCCCTTTACAGCTCAGCGCAGTGCTGTGAGACTCACACACACCCTGACACTGAACACAGCTTACATTGTGTAGCTGCTATCACAGGTGCTGTTGACAGTTGTATTGAGTCCCGGGCAGAAGTCTTGTCCGGAAAATTCATTATGCTGCAAAGCCTAGAATACACACAAGACCAGAGCAGTGTTAACAATGTTAATTACAAAATATTTCCAAAGAATTGCAGCAGTTTTACGCACAATTTTACTTTGTTATTTCTAAAGGTATGCCGAGCTTCTTACGCACAGTCTTTCTTTTTAAAAGTAAAATAGCTAAAGTTTTTTCCTGGCAATCAAGGAACTTTGGATTGGCATGTTTCTTCCAACTGGACAAAAGGAAGATTAGTGACTACCCCATAGTACCTTGTTCCTAATTTTATAACCCATAAAATCAATAATTGAGATGATATAATGGTGCTTAATTAATAGTGTTGATTTACAGTGGCAATCTTTTCTTGTTTATGATTATGAAAATCAGAAATGTCGTTATACTGATTAAGACACAGCTTCTTCTATTGTATTTGATTAGTTTTTAAAGTCAATATGGTTGCCGAGTATCGCAATCTATTTCTCTTCGGATCTCTGTTTCAATATAAATTGTGCATTATAGTTCCTTATCCTCATTAACTTCCTTACTGAACAGAAACAAAACATTTTTCATCAATTAATCAATGTTTCTCTTTTACGTGATTTCTGTCCACTCTTCATGTCCCTCCAATAATGGGAGCAAGAAATGGAAAACCTCATGTGACCCTTTGATCCTCCAAAAAAAAAAAAAAGACCGATAGAAAATTTTCACTCACTGTTTCTGGAAGGAAGCCAAATAGGATAGATTCACACATGTGGCTGAGGGAATGACACGGTTAGGATTTATTGCACTGTTCATAGCTCAGGAACCCAGTCACAATGACAAGAAAGGACAATTTACCGTGAGACCATAACGAGGAATGCTGAAGTACTGAATCCATGACAGCCAAGGCCCAATGGTCCTGATATTCACCAAAAGACCAGACAAAATCTGTAAGATGCAAAACTTATAAGTCAGAACCTGTCCAGTGACTTCGTAACTCTAGTCAAGACCTCCTTCGAGGCCCCTTCAAATAGACAAATGTGACAGTATATGCCTGAACTCAAACCTAGGGAGGCTGAACAGAGAAACTATGAGTACAAAGCCAGCCAGAGCTACTGGTTATCTCAAAAAACAAAACAAAACAAAACAAAACAAAACAACTCCCCAACAAATAACCTCCACCTACTAAAGTCTTTGATAAGACCAATATGGTATTACTTATTTATTGTACCGACTATTAGTCTTGCTTGGCATGTGAGTACTTTAGCAGTGGGTATTGATGGCATTAATATTAGAGATTTAAGATATTTGAAGATCATTAATGGTTCAGAATATGTCTTCAGCTTCCTGTGTAATTGCTATAGAAATCAAGAAACAGAATCATCCCTTGGTCTCCCAAGGGTATAGGCTGGGTCCAGGCCTCCAAGACACAAACTAAATTCTGCATATGAACAATTCTCTTATTTTTAAAATGGTACAATACCTTAATATAACCCTTGCAGATCCAAGATTGTGGTGCCGACCATGCACTGTGATTGATGGAGCCTAGGGACTAGGCTGGGAGCTACATACCACAAGACCATGAGAGGGATCTGCACAGTGCAGACAACAGGTGGGTCTGACCTCTGGCCATCTAAATAGTCCATGGAGGATGGATGCCCAGTCCCCAGAGTCTGGATGCATACCTGCCTGCGAGCTGCATCTGTGCTCTATATCTCAGACTCTGTATCTGGGCTTGAACTGTAGGCATTGAAGTGTCAGAATCTGGATCTGCTGGCCCAAGCGAAAACCTAGCAGAATGGGTGGATCTGACCTCAGAGCACCCTGCCAATCCACAGAAAGCTCTAGGGCCCCAGCAGGTACAGCCAAGCTCACAAAAGCCCATAAATGCAGGCTATCTGGCTATACCTGCATATTCTCTCTCTCTCTCTCTCTCTCTCTCTCTCTCTCTCTCTCTCTCTCTCTCTCTCTCTCTCTCTCTCTCTCTCTCACACACACACACACACACACACACACATCAATGGAAAAATACACCAAGATGATGTCTCAATTCTGAACATTTATGCCCCAAATGCAGGAGCATCCACATTTATAAAAGAGATGTTACTAAAACTTAACTGACATATGGAACCCTACACAGTAATAGTGGGAAACTTCAACACCCCTCTCTCCACAGTAGACAGATCATCAAGAAAGAAACTAAATGGAGAAGCAAGGAAACTAATAGACATCATGAAACAAATAGACGTAACTGATATCTACAGAACATATTACCCAAACACAAAAGAGTATACCTTCTTTTCAGTACCTCACAGAATCTTCTCCAAAACTGATCACATATTTTGTCACAAAGCAAGCCTCAACAGATACAATAAAATTGAAATAATCCCTTGCATTTTATCAGACCACCATAGATTAAAGCTGGAACTCAACAATAAAAGAAACAACCAAAAGCCTACAAACTCATGGAAACTGAACAACTCCCTACTCACCAAGATAGAAAGATGTTTTCTTTAACACTGTCAAATATAAATAGCCAAAACACTAATAATGTAACATTTATATAATTTTTATTGTGTCATAGTTATTCCTGCTATAGGTAGTTTATTGTATATATGTGGAATAATATAAATGTACATGAAAAATAAAAATACATTTAAAAAGAGCATGATGGGGTGGTCTGCAATAGAAAATATTGCCACTATCTCCAGTAAACTTACCCATGGTGCTAGAGATGGCTCAGTAGTCAGGAGAATTTACTACTTTAGCAGAGGACCTGAGTTGGGTTCATAGACCCCATATTAGTTGGCTCACAACCACATAAATCTCTAGCTCTAGAGTATCTGGAATGGTCTTCTGGCTTTGAGGGCATTGCACTCTTGCATATACCCCACATAGAAGCATATACATGCATACATTTGAGAATAAATATAAGATAGCAGGCTACCAAGAAGAGACTTGATACCCTATGAGCATATACAGGGGGAGGAGGTCCCCCTCAGTCACAGTCATAGGGGAGGGGAGTAAGGGGAAAATGGGAGGGAGGGAGGAATGGGAGGATACAAGGGATGGGATAAACATTGAGATGTAATATGAATAAATTAATAAAATAAATTTTTTTAAAAAAAGAAGAAATATAAATCTTAAAGAAAAATAGATTGCCTCCAAAGGAGAATCACAATTTAAATGTCAGTAATTGGCACATGTTCTAACATCCTAAGAGAGCTGGGATATGCAAGAGACCTGACAATGCCGCTCGGCTGCATGAGCAGGTGCAGAACTATGATAGCCAAGTACTGATTAAGGGATATACCATCTCTGAGTTAAATACAGTTTGATGGTTAGCTTTAAAGTCCTACTTACAAACACTTTCATAGTAATCAGCCCAAACAGGAATTCAAACATATTTTTTACTTGTTAAAAGATATTTTATTTATTAGATGAGACTATAAAGAAAGATTATCTGTTGGTTTCAAAATTTAAAAAAACAAAACCAAACTAAACCTTGGCAAGACTTCAGCTAATAATGTCTCCCAGAACGATGGTCTACTCCATTGAGGACGACGTGTGTTGATGTGCTAGCTGCCCCTATTTAATGATGCAGGAGAAAACAGTATGAGAATGGTCCTTTTGATTTATCACTTGAGAGAAAAACTGAACAAGATTAAGAATAAGGAAGCATTACATAACACTGGGAAATAAGTAGGTATGTCCTGGTGGAAAAAAAAAACTGTCATTCAGGAACCTAAAAAGAAGATAAGAAGACTTTGGACTCCTAGAGGAGGAAGGAGAACACTAACTCACCTGCAGAAACTTTGATCCAAAACTTACCCTCTCTACAAAACATACAGTGACAAAGATAGAACAAATAGAGAAGATATTGAAGGAATGTCCAACCAATGTCAGGCCCAACCCAAGACCCACCCCATGGAAGACAGCCAACCCCTGACACTATTAACCATGCTCTGCTGTGCTTGCAGACAGGAGCCTAGTAGAGTTGTCCTCTGAGAAGCTCCAACCAGCAGCTCTTTGAAGCAGATGCTAAGACTCACAGGTAAACATTGAGTGAAGCATAGGAAGTCTAGTGGAAAAGTGAAGGGAAGGATGAAAGGTCCTAGAGGTGACAAGATCCTCAAGAAGACCAACAGAGACAACTAATATGGGCCCAGAGGGGCCTGTGGATACTGAAGTATCAACCGAGCACCATGCGTAGACTGGACCTAGATCCTCTACATAGATGTAGCTGATGGGAAGCTCAGGTTTCACGTGTATCCACTAGTAAGAGGAGTGGAAGCTTCCTCTCACATGAACTCTGCTACCTGCTTTTTTATCACTTCCCCCTGGTGGGACCATAGGTGAAGAGGACTAACTCACTCCTGATGCAACTTGATGAGCTGGAATGGGTGGGTGTGGGCTCCCTTTTTCTGAGGAATAAGGGAGAGGGGAAGGGGAGACTAGGAAGAGAGGAGGGAGGGAGATATGACTACTATGTGAGGTGAATAAATAAATTAATTAATAAAAAAAGAGAAAGTTTTTCTGTCCTTGTCTTTTTAAAGACATGGTCTCAAATAGCCCAGGCTGTCCTCAAACATGTAGCTAAAGATGACCTCACATCACTGTTGCCCTGCTTTTAAGATCTATCTCCCTTGGGTTAAGATTATGAACATGTACTACCATGCTGGCTTTCAAAAAACAAACAAACAATAAATAAATATTTAAGCATATAAACTTATATATTTATATATTTAATACTTAATTACTTTTTATTTTTAAAGCACTTTTCAAAATATAAGAAAGACTTGTATAGGCTCTTTGGTGCACCCTGTCACACTATTCATGAGCAAAGCATTTTTGGTTAGTAGATAGTAGACCACATGAACATACGCTGCCATTTTTATGAAGGAGTCAGTGATGACTTTTGTTTTCAAAATTTTATTTAACAAGTTTGTGTAAACTCAGCAAGAAGGATCTTTTCCATTTCTGCCTTTCTTTTCTTTCTATGGTTTCAGAGTTTACTTAATTTCAAGATTCACACAATGTTCAGTGGTTCCAATGGCAGCGATCGTGAGACAGGGTCTCACTGTGTAGCTCAGGGTTGGCTTGAATGCACAGACACACTCCTGAGGGCCAAGATTACAGATGTACAGCACATGCCTGGATAAAAATTACCTTTTAAATGCTTACTAGTAAGGACATGTCAGCAAACAAGGGACTCCATAGGAGTCTGGAATAAAGCCATAACTTTCCCCTATTTCAGCATCCGGCTTTCTGAAACTTTCAGAGTCCCCAGCATATCGATGCCTCAAAGCATGTGTCTACAACACATAACTATACACAGAAAAAACAAGGCAAGAAGTATCTTCTCAGAGGAGCACTATCTCTACTCACCATCATAAATGTAAATAAGATTTTCGTGAGAAATATGGGTACAGTTACCACACTTTGGCCTGCTGCTATGGCCAGGGCCATGGAACTGGATGCGTAAGCTGCCAGTATAAGGGTGAAAATCATGATGAAAAAAGCCTCCACCTCCTTTTTCAATCCTTAGAAAGAAAAGAAGTGGAAGTAGTCAGTGCAGCTGAGGGTATTTAGTAGGTTAGTTTGTTGTGCAAATAACACTGTAGAAATGATCATCAGAATTAATAAGAAAAGGTCACCCATTATTCAAATGCTCTGTGTCACCAATTCCATTGTTTTACTCCGTGTAACTGCATCCACTAACACACTTTCCTTTTCCATGCTTATTTTAACAGCACTATTTCAGATAACATGTGGGTTTCTTTACATCTCTCAGATACTACTGAAACTACACAGTAAAGAAAGTTGGCTCACAATTACGTGTGTGTGTATGTGTGTGATACAATCTGCTGATTTTGAAACAATGACAGGAAAATGGATCAGAAATCTAAGGGTCTAGATCCCATATCATATTCTTTATGATAAGCTTCATATATCATATATATATATATATATATATATATATATATATATATATATATAAAATGGAAGTTTTAAGCACTATGAGTGGTTCTCAGTGATGGTGCTTTGTAAACATAGAATTATTGGTATGTATGCATGTAATCATGGCTCAGTGAAAAATATGGAAACTCTGATGCAGCATCCCTAAGGTGTCAAAGCCTGGGCATAATATGAAAGATAAATCTGTCTCCATCAGTGACTTTTTTTTTTTTAGTAAATAAACCCTGAAAATGAACTTTGTTTCCTTATTAGAGAATATGCATCAGAGTGTGTGTCCTTGTTAAAATATTTAGATCTCTTTATATAGACACATAGAAAAGAGTAAATAAAAATATACACAGAGAAGTTAGCTTCCCTTCATATCCAAGACTAAAGGCACTTCCGTTTGGCCTATTACTCACCTAACATGAAGTATAATATACAAGTGTATATAACGCTTGGCAACAACCTCATGGGTAGTAAATCAGAGATCAGCTTTCCCAAGAAGTACGAAGAGACTCTGTAATATCCACTGATATACTCATGTCTACAAGAACAGAGAGCACAGATCCCAAGTTAGTCCTGAGGGCACAGAACAGATGATGTGTAGCTGCTGCACCACTAGAGATCTGGTAGGGCAGCACCCCACATACTCCAGACTGAACCCCCATGCCTTCCACCTTAGGTGTCAGCTTCAGGAAACTCCCAGCTCTTCACCCTCTCTTCTCACAGCACTCTGGGGAGACAGAGTCCATGCGTCCTTGTTCTGCTCAGAGACTGCTGCTCTGACGCTGGGCCCTTCTGGAGAACCGCGCCTCAGGGGTGATGCCACTCACGCCAAAAAAACCATGTTTTTCTCCAAGGCCCCCAGCGCAGCTTCAGCTCGCTACTCTCAGCTGCTGCTACTCTCGGTTTTTTGGTTTTTTTTAAAAACAAAACATCCTCCTTCACTAGCCACACCTTACAGCGTTGTAGCCTGCCAGACACCAAATCTAATCCCTCCTCTCCCTGAGCTCTTTCTCCAGTTATTCCAAACTCTTCCACCACCCTCTGTCCCTTTGCTCTCTGTTGATTCCTTTTGTTGGGAAATGGAGGTGGGCAAACCTCTCCAGCCTTTGAGGAACACAGGAGAAAGAACAGCCAGCTCCCTACTGTGGAGCTGGCTCTTTCCAGGCAGCCATAAAAGCTTGTACTTGCTCCTCCTCTGCCATCCTGACCTTAGCAATTCCAGCTGCTGAGCGACCTACCTGTTCCGAAGGCCCAGAAACTGCCTTTGCTGGAGTCACTGACCAGTGAGTGATCAAAGCAAGATACTTTCAGGCCAACTGTTGCTGCTTTCTCTCAGAGCACTGGGCTTTCCTAACCACAACCCAAACTTGAAACTCTCCTCTCTCTGGCTAACAAGCACCGTATGATCTTATTTCTCCACCTTCCCTTGTCTTTTCTTAATATTGTAATCCTATACATTTCCAAAAATGTGTATAAATATATACACATGCAATTTACATTTCCTAAGTAAGTAAGTAAATAAAAGATATTGGTTACAAGGGTAGTGTTTTGACCCAATAGTGGGTGTGATTAGTTTAGCACAAAGCTACAGTAGTGATCTACTCACATGAAAAGCTTCTTCTCCACTACAAAGAGCTCCACAGCAGAGACACTGTTGACACACACATCACCAATCAGGAAATAGAGTACCCCAACCCTGCCAAGACAGAATGGGAACAGTAGTACCAGTCAACCAGAGAGTTCTGTGTTCTTATCTACAAATGATACTGTTTTAAAAAGTAAAACTGTCTTGGTTAAACTGGAGCGGGTGCCTAGGGAGATGCACAATAGCTATACGTGGCAACCTAAATTTAATCTTGAGGACCACCATGAGAGAGCTGCCCCCAATTGTGAACCAGGAAAACACACACACACACACACACACATACATGCATGCACACATGTATACACATACACAGAGAAGGAAGAATAACACCACTACCACCAGCAGATCTCTCCCCTGTGTCTGTGTCTGTGTCGCCGCAGTGGTGACTATGTGACTCCAGGGACTTCATGCTACAGCACATACTGACACTCTTGGTCTTGGATTGCTGTGAATGGAATTGCATTGTTGCCATGAAATTCCTGTTGAAGGAGTGACTCTCAATATGCTGGTACTGGAAACAAATCCTTTCAGGCACGTCCAACTCTGTCCTGCACGCAGCAGAAGATGGCTATCAGTGCAGCCTGTACTATTTAGCTTGAACTGTCATCCCTAGAGTCACCTGGGAAGCATCTTAATGAGGAGCCATCCAGATCAGCTGGCCTCTGGGCATGTTTGTGGGGACCGTCTTGACTGATACTGAAGTGGGAACTCACTCTGGATGTGGGCAGCAGCACTCCGTGGGCTGGGCCCTGGCACTTGTAAGAAAGGAGAACTCCTGCTGAGCTGAGCAGGCCTGGACCTCTGCTTACTCTCTCCCTGCCTTTGACAGCTGATGTGAGGTTTTAAGTTCTGGCTTTGATTTTCTGCTAAATAGACTTTAATCTAGAACTGAAATAAATCTCTCTTTTCTAAGCTGCTTTTTTATCAGGGTGTTTTATCACAGCAATAAAAAAATGAGACCAGGTTGCAGCCTAACTTAAAACTGTAAATTTACTTAAAACTGGGAATGGAACATAGAGCCCTAAAGGAGCAGCAGGTGCTCTTTAACCTCTGAGCCACTGCTGAGCCCTCAAATTTCTTCCCAAATATTATACACTGCACAATGTCCACAGCCTCTAGCTCCATGTACATGCTGCCTTTGCCTAAGCAATGTCACCCACAGACACCAATTACTAGTGATTTTGGAAGCAATCTTGCTGTCTCAACCTTCATGGAAGATGAAAACAGTGATACAACTCTGACATGTACTTTAAGTCTCAGTTACTTAGGAGGTTGAGACAAGAAGATAAATAACTTTAAGTGAGGAGTTTAATCCAGACATGGAAACATGGTAAGACCCCATATCAAGAAAGGAAAAAAAGAAATAAGTCATTATGAAGACAAAATTTTCAAGGATGTGCTAGAGATATAGCTAAGTTTTTAAGAGCACTTGTTATTCTTTCAGAAGACTTAGGTTCAATTCCCAGCACCTACGTGGCCACTTACAAATATCTGTAATTATAGTTTTAAGCAATCTGACACCCTCTTCTGACATCTTTAGGCATGAGATACACACCATGCTGTATGGACACATTTGGTCAAAACACCCAAACACACCCAAATCTTAAAGAAAATATTTCAAGGACATCATTATGACTGAATGTACACATTATTCCAATAGAGTTAATATAAACTGAGTCTCACACATGTACAGCACTTTCCAGTCAAATAAATCAAAACTTATACAGGGAAGTTGTCTTAGAATTGACAGGAAAAAAGACAAATAATATCACAATCATGCATTCATTAACAGATATTCCCAACACAGAGAGAAGACATCCTACCATATTGGAGAAAATATTTATAAAAGACTTATCTGACAGAAAAATAGCCCAGCAAAATGATTCTTAAAACGCAACAAAAATTTTTAAATAAATAAGCAAACAAAATAAGTATGAGCATATAAAGGGGGAGGAAGTCCCCCTCAGTCACAGTCATAGGGCAGGGGAGTGAGGGGAAAATGGGAGGGAGGGAGGAAGGAATGGGACGATACAAGGGATGAGATAACCATTGAGATGTAATAAGAATAAATTAATAAAATAAAATTTAAAAATTTAAAAATTTTAAATAAATAAGCAAACAAAGTAAGTATTTCTCAAAGATTAAATGTATCTTTATTATTAAAAATAAACAACTACCCAGGATACAGAAAAAATTGAAACACTTGTGTGCAGAATGTAAAATGGCATTGCTTTCATGCAAGACAAAATTGTATTTCCTAGGAAATTATCATAATTTAGCAGTTCTACTGGTTAAAGTTCTTGAGAGAAATATGGACTTGTAGAATCATAACATTATTTACAACCAATAAGTGGAAGCAACATAAATCTTCAGGAACCAGTAATTGGGTAAACATTATATATATATATATATATATATATATATATATATATATATATATATATGGAAAGAGTTGGTGTGTGTAAATCAGCCTTACAAAGGAAAGGAATTCTGTCTAAGCTGCAAAATGTATGAACCATTAAGATATTATATGAGTCACATAAGTCAGTCATCAAAGGACAGATGTTTATGACAACCCATACCACAAGTTCCTAGAATATTGAAATTTGGAGACACAAAGTAGGATGGTGCTTCCCAGAGGGAGAGAGGAAGTGGGTACTGAGTAATTACTTAATAAGTATGGTGGATCCATTGAAGGAAATACTCATCTGGAGTTGCAGTAGTTAACAGACACAACAGTGTGAATGTTATTGATGCCACCGAACTACATACTTGAAATTGGTTAAAAGGATTTATGTATTTTTATACGGCTTCATCAATACGTACACATTTGTGTGATTTGTGTATATGCAAAAGCCAACTTTTCCAATCTTAAATTCACCAACTCATTCCTACAGACAAAGAAATAGTGACATTTACTCTGAATGCTTATTAAACTTAAATCCTTAATCAATACTCATAAGCTTAAAGAAAGTAATAGTATTTTATCAAAACCAAGATCCAAACTTGGTGGCTTTGCCTCTGGAGTAGATTTCTGTAGCTTTTCTTCTAATATATACTTTCTACTTTAGGTTTGTTCAGAACTAACCGAGGATAATTTCTATCCTACAGAATGGGGCGGGGGAGGGTTGTGTGTGTCCAAATTTACTTACCTATTCTGGATGCCAGCCTGATCATTTTTCAGGCCAAAGTAAATGGTCCCAAGAACCAGTGCTAGTATGACTGTCATAATTACCTTTTCAAAAAGAAAAAAAAGAAAAGAAAAGCTTTTCCAATGTTTGCATAACCCTTATTATTTTAAGACACATGTACAAAATCCGACCTCATAAGCCTTTGAGACACTGGTTGTGATAGGGTTCCTGGGAAAGTGTGGAACTGTATACGTTACTCATTGCTTTCTGGATTAAAATGAAAATCAAAGCACTTGCTGCCAGGCAACTGACAAGTGAGCAGAGCAGACTGAAGATCCTTCCACTGCTCCACCAGTCACGGTTGGTGCAGTCCCAGCCGAGATGCAGGACCCCTGCGTGGTGCATAGGGCAGCCTCAAGGGGTTGTTTAGGGAACAAACCGAAGTCCAAGTGCCTAAGAGTTTTGAACCAAAGTGAACTAAGCTTTCATGCCAATGAACAAAAAGTTTCACACAAGAGGTCCAAGTAAAAACAGGATGTCTTTTCTTTTAATGTTTAAGATTTTTAAAAAATTAAAGCACACACTCACAGATGCTGACAATGGAGTTTTGAATGCTAACGAAGGAAGAGTGAACTGGACCCCACTCCACAAACTCTGGAGAGGCTGTAACTGCAAGAGAATGTGTAGTGTCCCTGCCATAAAAAAAATCTATCTTACATTCTGTGGAGGTACCCAAGTGCTTTCATTATCTGTCTCCTCTCTCATTGCTTCTCCATCAACCTTAACAAGCTAGGCCTGTGGTCAACAACACACCTGAGTTGCTAACTCCTCTACATCCTCACATACACACCCATCTTCAACATCTAAATCTCTGCAGACTGCTCCCAAGGAGGCTGCATCAGCATCACTTTGGAGAAAAATTCCTTAAGGATGATTCAAATACCAAGGGGTTAAGTGTTATGTAATGATATTATTTACCTAAAGGATTGTACTTATTAATATATTATTCACACATAACTATTAAAACGTAAGAAATGTTTATCTAAAAATCAAATATTCATTTATATATCTTGGAATTTCAAAGCTCAAAGAAAAATCTTACTACTTAACTCTATCAAAACATTAAGTACAGCATGAACAGAACTAAAGCTGATTATAAGCATACATCTAATTTCCTATATGCTTGCATCAATGCATGAGCGTTTATGTTATGTAAAAGCCAAATATTCTAGTCCAAAACATGAAGGAAGTAAGTGCAGGGTGAGGTGGGGAAGCCTTTGTTTACAGGTGGCTGTGATTTCTCTGTTGAGGGTGATGTAAATTAACCTTAGCCCTCTGCAGGGGAAGCATGTGCGCTTAAGCCCTGAACTGTCTCCCTAGCCTGACATAAAGTAGTTTTTAGGGTCCATTTTTTGGCAAGAAGCAAGGTAAAGCAGAAAAAGAGACTCATGAACTATAAAGGATGGTTTAGAAATACCATATTCAGGAAAGAATTCCAAGTCTTTTTGCTATTAAGATAGAAATTCAAAATGAGAGAAACCAATTGCCTTGGCATATTTTTTATAATTATTCTGCTATTATAAGCAGGCCAAGCCAATGAACGAAATTCTGACAGCTCTATCAATTTATAGTTTCCACATATATAAATGAGTCTTTTCTTCCCATAAAGGTACGCGCTACTCCAAACTACACATTTTGCATTGTTTCATTTGCATTCCAACTTGAAATACACTACAAGTATCATCCATAGTATGTTTCCTAAAGACCCCCATGTTCTAAAGCCAATTCTAGCCATCTTTGAAACACACTGTCAACACGATGAACTTCCATGATCCCGTCAGTCTTTTATTAGGTGTACTTGTTACGTTGGCTATTCTGAGTTGTCAACTTGACACAGCTGGGAGGATAGAAACTCCACTGAGACACTGCCTACATCAGAGTGGCTTATGTACATGTCTGAGGAGGATTTTCTTTATTGTTAATTCATGTTGGAGAGATAATCCTACTGCTGGCAATGCCAGTCCTGGGCAGATGAGCCTGAGCTATACAAGAAAGCCAGAGGAGACAAGCCAGTAAGCAGTGGTCCTCCATGGTGTCTGCTCAGACCTTCCATATTGGACAATAGACTGAAACCCTCCCTCCCCAAATTTATATTTGACCAGTGTTTTATCACAGCAAATAGAAAAGCAAATGTTGAACAGCCATGATAAGTCTTGTACAATGAACTGAAGAGGCTACCTATGAACTCTCTGTAATTCTGATTTCTGTAGGTTTGAAGGAAAGAGTGAAAAAATAAATTCTTCAAAGTTGTTATTGTATCTTTATTCAAATGTACTTATACATGTTTTCAGAGTGTTCTGAGTGATTACGATTTAAAATTATGAGTCCATAGTCAGCCACCAATGACTCTACAAGAGACCAATATCTTTTCCAAATGGATTTGATCCAAAAAATGTTAGCACATTAAATAGAATAAAATTTTACATACAGGTTGCACATTCATTCTGAGATATTCCACACATAACCACATCTGGTTATATGCCAAGTCTAAATTGTGTAAATAACTAACTAGTTCAAGCCGAAGATCAGCTATTACAAACAAAATATTTATCATCATAACACCATAAAAACATTGTATCACACCAATAGTTACAGAAATAAAAAGCATACACTGTTTTTAAAAACTATGCAAAGGTCTATAAACTGTGACACAAATGACAAACAGGGCCAACTGTATATTTTTGTAAGCTCATGAACTAAGAATGATTTTCACCAAATTTTACTACTCATGGGAGAGAACCAGAAAGAGAGTGTTGTTTGCAATTTGATAATACTGAAACTTCAGCATCTGTTAGTGGAGATAGAGTGCAGACAACAGAGATATAGAAGGGTAAGTAGAATATAAATAAAACCCTTAAACATGTATAATAGTAGTAGAAGAAGGGAAGCAGAGAGAAAGAACCAGGAACCAAGATCTTCCTCATGAACATTTCATAGCACAGCTGGCATTAGCTGGCTTACCTGTACCATAGAGGCTTGAGGATTCCCAATTAAGTTTTTGAATGAACGCCTGGCAATCCATCTGAGCTGATGACAGAAGGAGGTAACATATGCAGGCTCTTTGAAGGTTGATATTCTTTTCTTTATCTGTGCCCCTGGAAGCTGATCTAATTCAGCTTTTGTTTCTCTATAGATGGAAGAGTTGGCATAAAACTCAACTAAGTTTTCTATTATTGGCTTCTCCCTCTTGGAAGTTTCTTCAGTCTTGTTTGCTTTGGATAAATGTGGGTAAAGAAGTGAAATATTAACACTCAACAACTGATTAACTCCATTTTCTATGGTTCCATAATTCTGTAGTCCCTTAGTTCTACATTTGTGAGATATGTATACACACACACACACACACACACACACACACACACACACACACACACATATATATATATATCAGCTGGGCATGTGTCATAACTCTGAGTGCTTGTGAGAACACTCCAAGAAAAGACAAGAGTCTTGTGACCCAGTTTCTTCAAAACATGGAATTGTCTTTAGAATATCTTTTTTTTCTTGGGCTTCTCTCAGGGGTAGCAGATAGGAGTGACCTTACTTCAGATTACTCATTATTGCTTGCTGCTATTAGTGTGACTTGTCCTTGTGATTGTGTACAGCTTGAACTGATGAGCACTTTACTGACATGACATTTCTTCACCCTCAGAGCTTAAATTGTCCAAAGCTCTGAATAATGTTGGCTATTGCATAAGACTTTAGTCCACCTCATTTATTAGCTCCATTTTCCCAGGTCCCACTTCCTCTGCACTGGTGACAGGCATGGTGGCACATGCCTTTAATCCCATTATTTAGCAGGCAGAGGCAAATGGGTCTCTGAATGTGAGGCCAGCCTGAGCAACAAAATGAGTTCCAGGGCAGTCAGAGCAACATAGTAAATCCCTCTCAAAAGAATAAACTAACTTTCTGTCATTGATTTACATAACATAAAAATACCTAATTGATTTGTGTATGGCCACATCATTTTTTTTTCATTTTTCATTTTTTATAATTTATTCACATTATATTCCGATTGTTACCCCATCACTAACATCCTCCTGTTCCCACACTCTCTCCTTCCTCTCCCCTATCCTCTGACAGGCGAGCACTCCCTTACCATCTGACCCTAGCCTGTCAGGTCTCATTAGGATAGCCTGCATCCTCTTCCTCTGAGTCCACATCAGAGGTAGGCCCATGGTCCTCTCGCTAGGGAGAATGAACTGGCCATCAGCTACGTCTGAACAGGGAGTCTAGGTTTTCTGCATGCATTTTCCTTGGTTGTTGCATCAGTTTGTGCCAGGCCCTCTGGGTCCAGATTTGTTGGCTTTGATGGTCTCCTTGTGGAACTCTGTCCCTCTAGCCATTATATGCCCCCCCCCAACTCATACATAGGACTCTCAGTGCTCTACCCAGAATTCAGTGTGAATCTTAGCACCTGATTTGATCCACTGCTGGGAGGAATCATTCAGATGACATCTATGTTGGGCTAACATCCACTTATAAGTGAGTATATACTATGCATGTTTTTCTGGGTCTGGGTTAACTCACTCAGGATGATCTTTTTTTAGTTTCATCCATTTGCCTGTAAATTTCATGATTTCCTTGTTTTTGATAGCTGAGTAATATTCCATTGTGTGAATGTACCATGGTTTCTTTATCCATTCTTCAAGTGAGGGACATCTAGGTTGTTTCCAGTCTTTGGCTATTATGAATAAAACTGCTATGAACAAAGTTGAGTAAATGTACTTGTTGCATGGCATGGCCATGTCTTATGGATGCAGAAACTCCCTGATCCTTTTTAAAAATCACTTTAGATCCTAATTATTCAAATATAGAGTATACTGTACAGACTTAGAATTGATTTTTCAAAGAGTTCTGACCTTTGTGTCTTCTACTTATGCACATATGCATAAAGTGCTATGTTTCCTGATTTTTTGTTTGTTTTCAGACATGATCTCACAATGTAGACCTGGCTCACCTGAAACTTCTGTGTAGACCAGACTGGCCTCCAACTCATAGATATCTACTTGCCTCTGCCTCTCAAGTGCTGTGATTAAAGGCATGAGCCATCATGTAGGCTTGTTTATAAAGCACTTGTGATGGCTAATATTGGTTGTCAACTTGAACACATCTGTAATTAACTAAAATGCATGTGGCTGGGTATACCCATGAGAGATTTTTCTTGATTAACTCGTTTGAGATGGAAAGACCAATCCTAAATCTGCATCTTTTAAGGTGAAAAGAGTCACTTTAAATATGGCCCATAACTTCTGGTAGCAGCCTATATAAGGACATGGGTTTTTTGCTTCTTGGACAGGCTTTTTGCTTCTTTTTTTTTAATTTTTCATTAATTTATTCTTGTTACATCTCAATGGTTATCTCATCCCTTGTATCCTCCCATTCTTCCCTCCTTCCCATTTTCCCCTTATTCCCCTCCCCTATGACTGTTCCTGAGGGGGATTTCCTCCCCCTGTATATGCTCATAGGGTATCAAGTCTCTTCTTGGTAACCTGCTATCTTTCCACCAGGTCTCCCCCTCCAGGGGACATGGTCAAATATGAGGCACCAGAGTTCCTGTGAAAGTCATACCCCACTCTCCACTCAACTGTGGAGAATGTTCTGTCCATTGACTAGATCTGGGTAGGGGTATAAAGTTTACTGCCTGTATTGTCCTTGGCTGGTGCCTTAGTTTGAGCGGGACCCCTGAGCCCAAATCTGCCTATCATAATGTTCTACTTGTAGGTTTCTAGGACCCTCTGGATCCTTCTACTTTGCCATTCTCCCATGCTTCCTCATTTAGAGTCCCAGTAGGATGTCCTCCCCTCTGTCCCAGTTTCCTGTAAGTGAAGGCTTTCATGGGACATGCCCCTTGGGCTAGTATGCAGATATAAATGAGTATATACCACTGATGGTAGTGGTGGCTTTTTGCTTCTTGCCTGCTGGTCCTCACTCTCCCTGGAAAGTTCATCTATCCTGCAGCTAAGGCACACCTTTAGTGCCATTAATGCATACTTCTTCAGGACTGCAACATACATTGAACACTAGCTGAGACATCCAGTCTCTTACTAAGCAATTACTGGATTCCTGGACTTTTGTCAGTAGATAGTCATTGTTGAACTCATGCATACACACACACACACACACACACACACACACACACACACACACACACACACCTAATCTATCAGTTCTGTCCTTTAGAGAATCCAGACTACTACAATACTATTAAAAATGAACATTTTAAATTGGAATTTTGCTTCACAACTGACACTTTGAGAAAAACACTCATTTACAAATTAAAAATTTAAAAACTCATAGCACTTATAGACAACAGTCTGTCTATTGACTATTTTTCCAACAGTGAACTAATATGGATTTATAAAGCATGTTTTTTTTTTGTTTTGCTTTGTTTTATTTTGAGGCAGGGTCTCATTATGTAGTCTTGGCTGGCCTACAAAAGCATATTTTAATGAGAACACTACTGTGCTTATTCAAATCAATTAGACACTGATGCATGAATTTACAAGATTCACATACCTTCATAGTCTTCTTCCTCTCTATTTAATATTACAGCAGAGGAATCTCCATTGATGACATCAAGGAAGAAATCTGCAGGGTTATTGTAGGCCTCGCAGTGGTGACCTACAAGAAAATGCAATGCAAGGACACAAACCTAATGGTCTTGGGAAACAGAGAACGTGTGTGCAGAGGGTTGGCTTGGGAAGACAGACTCTAGTAAGTTCTCCTTCTTCTCACTCTCTTTTCCCTTCACTAGTACATCTTTTTCACATGTATATTTAATAAATATTCCAATAACTCAAAAGGAATTTTTGGGTAGGTGAGATGGTCTGGCATTGGTGTGTACCATAAATATGACCTGCAAAGGGCTACAGGTATGCTCTGTTGCTTACTAGTCTTCAGTCCAAGACCTAAATCCAGCTGAAAAAAGAAAAAACTAACGGTCCTTGTGCTCTGAAGTTAAAGATCTGCCTGCCATTACTTCTTCAGCTATTGACTGGAGAGGCTGTAACTCTCATCTGTCAACCTGCCACAGTTGCAAACAGATAGTGAGTTTGGGTCAGCATTAACTAGGAACAACTCAGACCTCAGCCTTACAGTCCTTTCAACTTGGACTGAAATCTTTCTCAAATTCATTGCTACTGAACTTCCCACCCATTTACACTCAATTATTTTATTTTTTTTCTTGAAAAGTTATTTCTTATGTATATGGGTGTTTTGCTTGCCTATATGTCTGTGTATCATGTGCGGGCCTGGTGGCTGAAGACCCAGAAGATGGAGGATCTCTGGGGCCTGGAGTTGCAGATGCTTGTGAGCCATAGTGTGAGTACTGGGAACCAAAGCAGGGTCCCTGAGAAGTGAAGCCTGTGGTCTCCACAAAGGTCTGCTCAATTATAAATGATAAAGTCTGTTAAAAATAAGAATGATAGGTAATGTATATTTAAAACTGTACTTAAGGTCATGAAGAATCATCTATAGGTATCTCTAAAAGGAAAAAGATTACATACACTGCATTGAAAAAGAAATCACAGGGCTGGAGAGATGGCTCAGCAGTTAAGAGACCTTGTTCTTGCATGGGACATAGGGTTGGTCCCAGCACCCACTTCACAGCCCAGAACTGTCTTTAACTTCAGTTCCAGGGGATTAAACACCCCCCCCCTTTTTTTTTTTTTACCTCTGAGGGTACTGGTACTATATATGTAGTACATAATTTAATCTGAAGTGAGGAAGCAATTCAGAAATGTCAAAAATGCAGGCTTATCAAAGTGACATTTGAGCTAGTTATAAGTCACTCAGACTCACTCTCAGAATGGATGATCAGCCTCGCATTACTGGAAAGTTAAGTATCAATTCCAAGAGCCCTCATTAAAGCTTAGCAAAATCTCACACCTGGTAGCCTGGTGAAAACTGAAAAACCAAGATCTGCTATGTGGTTAAGAGGACAACCATCCTAGGTCTTTCCAAAGCTGTCCAACTAATAAAATTGCCAGGTGAGCATCCACTTGTAACTATTGAACCCTCAGGGAAAGGCCGCCATGACTGGGAAACCAAGGCAGCACAGCCCAATGGATAGCTAGGTACACTTAGACACAATCAACACAAATATTAAAAATCACAGGAAATGTAAAAGGTCTAGGCAAGCAAGTACAAAATGTAGAAAAATACAAACACAAAACTGAGCAGAGGTTCTTTGGAATGGAGGAATCATAGTAAGTCTTCATGAAGACTAAACAGCACTCCTGTGTGCCCTCTGCCCTACCCACAGGTCTGTGAAGAAAGGACCAACCACATGGGAAACAATCAACCATACCTGCTGATGCAAAGTACTGCAACGCCTCCTGTGCTAGCCCATGGAACACGAGTTTCCCAGAGGCCAATAATGTGAGGCTGTCAAACAACTTAAAGATGGAATACCGAGGCTGATGAATAGAGAAGACGATTGTTCGACCCCGTTTAGACATCCTAAGATACAAGAAAAACAATGAGCACTAAGATACTTTTCCTCACTTTTTTTTTTTTTTTTTTTTTTTTTTTTGGTTTTTCGAGACAGGGTTTCTCTGTGTAGTCTTGGCTGTCCTAGACTCGCTTTGTAGTCCAGGCTGGCCTCGACTTTTCCTCACTTTTATTTGTGAAGAGTCCTTTATTCCTGCTGTGAAAACACCTGCTCGAATCTCAACTTGATTTTCTCTTACACACATAACCTATCAGCTCATCTCAAGGTATTTGCTTCATGCCTATCGTGATGAAACAATGGTTTTATGGAAAACAAGGGCAGCCAAGAGAATGCCAGTTTTGGAGATAAGTGTAAATAAAGTGGATGTGCAAGGCCTTTGACTTGGTCCTTACAAAGAAAGGAAAACCCAAGACAAATCCAGCTAAGATTTATTTATTTATTTATTTATTTATTTACTTACTTACTTACTTACTTATTTACTTATTTATTTGGTTTTTCGAGATGGGCTTTCCCTGTGTAGCCTTGACTACACTGGACTCATTCTGTAGACCAGGCTGGCCTCAAACTCATTGTGATCTGCCTGCCTCTGCCTCCCAAGTGCTGGGATTAAAGGTATGCGGCATCACCGCACATCTCCCAGCCAGGATTTCTTAAGAATGTAGCAGAGTGACAGCCAAACTCTGCCAAGACAGGGTAAGCAAGTCCTCAACAGTTCCTGCATCAACAAATATGTCTGTCAGATATATTGGGCCAGAAGGATGAAGATGATTCTCCAACATTAATAGAGAGTTTTGGGTGACTGTTCAAGTAGAAAACCATCTCTGTCATCGTCTCATTTGGAAACCTACTAACCTGCACTCCCGGCATACTCAGGCAATCAAGTTTATTCCTTCTCAAATCTCTGATG
Organism: Acomys minous; assembly: GCF_964271855.1. NCBI lineage: Eukaryota > Metazoa > Chordata > Mammalia > Rodentia > Muridae > Acomys > Acomys minous. Next base: position 50,643,941 of record NC_140487.1, on the reverse strand, counting down.
GAGTTGAAGACGAGGTAGCTTAGTTTTACAATGAAGCTTAGTTGTTTAGGAGTTAAGATGTTTTAGGTCTAGATAGATGTTTTAAGTTGATAATGACAAGATGTGATGAAGATTGATTTACATTCAGAAATTTAGATGCACCAAGATAGGAAAAATGTTTTCTTTAAGGCTTTCAAATACAAATAGCCAAAACACTTAGAATGTAACATTTATATAATTCCTGATTGCATCATGGTTATTCCTGCTATAGGTGGTTTATTGTATATATGTGGAATAATATAAATGTGTATGTAAGAAATAAAAATAAATTAATTTAAAAAGAAAAAGAAAGGAGCAGAGGCAGAAATGAATCCACTAGAGTGTTGACTGTCAAGTGCAGACACTGAGATGGTCTTCACAGACACCTCATCAGTCCTCTGGGAGAATGTGCATAAATATGTGGAGGGTAAAGGAAAGCTTTTAATAAGGCAAGCCACACCGAAACAAGGATGCTCTGCCTGTGCATGCAGAAGCCAGAGCCTGATCTCTCATGGAGAACTGGGAGTTTTAAAGGATGTTTGAGGCAACTGTTCAACCCCAAGTTTAGAGTTGGTCAATTTGAACAGAGACTTGAGAGACAGGGAAGATAATAGGTCCACAAGTTTAGGGTAAATACATCCTGGTTTGATCTCAAACTTGTCAAAATGGTCCACGGTCAGGGTAGGGCAGAGGGCACAATTGTGAGGAGTACAATCCTGACAGCCTTTGTCTTAAGGCGCCAACATTTTGTCTAAAAGTCAGGAAAGTGAAGAAGAAGCTGGCCACCTATACAGCTTACTTTCTTTATTATATATTTCCTCCTGATCCCTATGTCTGCCTACCAGGGAATCTAACTCCTAGTCCCTCATTTCCCTTCTCAGAGGACACTCTAACAGCTGTCTGCAGTTTCGGGCCACAGACTGCTTTGAATGCTTTAGAGCTGGCAAAAGGGGTGATTTAGACAGGGGGAGCAGTTAAGATTTTTCATAAGAAGAGTTGCTGTAAGTCACTATGATAAAGCTGAACAGTTGACAAAGATCCAGAACATAGGGCATCACTGTGATGATGGCATGCACCCTTGGAAGATGCGATGTGAGTGAAGTAACATCTGTTACAAGCAAAAGGTCAGACTGTTAGTGCCATAAAATAGTCACTGAGAGCATCCTAGGTGTTGAACAAAAGGGAAGTGGGTAAACAAAGGGTGACATAAGATATGACATTTGCAGGAAAGTAGATTCAACTAAAGAAAAGATATTAAGCAAGTTAAACCAGTTTCATAAAGGCAAATATCCTTTCTCTTTTCTGGGGTTCTTAAATTTTATAAACATAAAATAATGCATGCAAAAATGATGTAACTTAGTAATTCAACTATTTAGGGGATTAAAAGTTACAGGAGCAGAAATGTAAAATGGGGAGTGAGGGAGTAAGGATGCAGCATATATTTGTGTGAAAATAACCTCATGAAACGCAGCACATTGGTACAATGGATACGTACAATAAAATGTACAACTCAAACAGAGGAAGACAGAGTGATCAAAGAGATGCATGATGAGCATTCACACAGGACCTGTAGGATCTGGAAGGCAACAGGGAGCTTCCAGGAGGAAGCAGACCTGGGTGAGGTTGATGCTCAGAGTGGGTCTGAGGACTGGGGACATCAGAATGAGTGTATCCTCTAAGAGTCCCCATTGGAGACTCCCGGACTCCAGGCCTACAGAAGCAAAATCTGCATGTTTACTGCACTTCAGGTAGTTAGTTGGCACAGTAGTGCTTGAAAGGGCAGATTTCTGTTGTTAAGCCACCTAATCTGTGGGCTTTTGTTGTAACTGTACACTATCTTTGTAATATCCTATGGTAACTGGGTTCCTGTGTCTATTTGATGGTCCAGACATATTCAGATATGATCCACCTCGGGGCCACTGGTTGTTCCCTCCATTCAGATTCTGTTGCCAGATACAATCAGGTCTCACTCCCTCACTCCTAAGTCCCCTGTCCAGACCTCAGATCTTCTGTGACCCCCTTGCTTTTTAAAACAACAACTCAGTCCCACCGCAGCCATTGTGCCCTATGTCATTATTTCATTGCTCTTAGTAGCACTTCTTTTTCTTCAACAAACTAGGAAGAAAGTCTGTTGTTTACTCCTGAGTCTCCTGCACAAAGAATAACTACCACACAGAAGTAACCAGGTACTAAAGTAATAAAAGACCAGTGCTCTTGTAGTGTGTACCTTTTCAGGAGCAAAAGGACAGCATTGGCCGTGCTTGCATCCAAACCAGTTGTAGGCTCATCCAGGAAGAGGATGGAAGGGTCAGTGATCAGCTCCATTCCGATGCTTGTCCTTTTTCTTTCTCCTCCAGAGACACCGCGAATAAACTGAGTTCCGACCTAAAGCAAGTGTCATCTTTATCAACAAGAGTGAACATAGTTGCCATCACTTGGTAGACAGACATGTGCAGACCCGATTGTCCCCACAAGTCTCTTGTAAGTATATGCTCTACCACTTGTCTCTTGTGGAGACAATTTATTGTCATCACTCTGAAGACTATTGGTTCACAAACAACAAAATACCCAGGAGAAGGCGGTTTCTTTTTACCAGAGGAGTAAACTAAGGTTCTGGTTAGAGCTGCAAGGAGGCCTGACCTGAAATGAAGTCCCTGCTCTTAACAGTTCCTTATTCCTCAGAAGGCTGCAATTTCTTTTTTCAGACAGTATTCCTCACCAACTTGGCTTTCACGAAGTCCCATCCCTGCCTCCCCAGTGCTAAGATCACAAGTGTGCCCCATATGAGGCTTGTTTTACTTGGCCTCTGGGGACTGAAGTCAGGTCCTCACGCTTGTAAGCAGGTGACCAACTGAGCTATTCCTTCAGCTGACATGCTTTATTTTAAGGTAGCGAACAAAGGAGAACACTAAAAGATATAGTAAACTTTCAGCCTGAAACAGGCAATCAAGAGGAAAAGGGAGCACTCTAACCATAATCTATTAAACATCCACAACCTGAACCTTTTTATCTCTCCTAATGTTCCCTAAGTGAACTGAGATGGGATGAGGCAGAAAGGTCACATCCTACCACACCATTTAAGTACTTTTCAGTCCCTAGTTTGATGCTGTCTCGAACTAATTCACTGTACAACTCCTTAGTCATCTTCTCAGACAAACCCAGAAGGTAAGATATTCCACAGTAAATCCGGATCAATCTTTTCTTTTCAACCACTCATTGTCATTATGAACGTGCAATAGGAAGGATTGAGAGAGACAGAATGTGGTAAATGATTCTGAAATCACACAGCTCCGAGGAGTTATATTGTAATGCTATTTGCAACCCTTGACTGGGTTCTTAAAAAAACTGAGTTACAAGAGACTTTTTTGAGACAGCTTAACAAAAGTGAAAGAATAAGATATGATTTTTTCCCATTTTTTTAAATGGTATTCCCGCATGTAGTTAAATGTCCTCCTTTATATGTTTATTTATTCATTTTGTTGGAGCAAGCTCAACAAAGATGCTGATTCTCAAATGCTGATTTCAGTGCCTTGAAATTTGGTTATTGCCCTGCCATGGGTATTGTTAGGAATGTTGAACTATCTTCTGTAACCATGCAATGATATTGAATGTTTTCAATTACCCCCCAATTGACTAAATAGAGAAGCTGGAGATTGTGACTGGGCAGAAGAGAGGGAAGCAGAGTTTTAGGTTCTGGGCATGGGTTTGAGGGAAGAAGAGGAGGAAATGATAGAGGAGCTGGAGAAGATGTAACAAGAGGATAGGAAACCAGAGAGAGAGGAGTCTCCATGAGGCAAGATGGCAATGAACACATGACTGTAAGGAAGGACTGATGGAGCAGAAGCCACAAGGAATCATGAGAGAAGCAACTTATTCACTTTTAAGTGGTTTTGAAGATACTAGGAGCAGAGTAGCTCAGAATCTACCCAGCATAGTGCCTATAACTTCATAATAAATCAGAGTCTCTATGTGTCAGTCACTGGGGAACTAGCTTGTTAAAGAAAATTGCTACAGTAAAATTTCATGTATTAATTAATATAAAAAGAATAATTCTTTCTAGACCATTTATTCAGTGTTACTTTTAGAATCTAGAGCTTTGTACAGACTAAGCACATGCTCTACCACTGAGTTACACTCCCAGTCTCATGTCTGATTTTTATAGGTACATAACAAGTATTGAATGTTAAAAGACTATAAAGTTTATGGTAAATTATTCCAGTAAGAAATAGCAGAAGAGCCTATGGGATAACATATTAACAACTGAGAAAACTATATGAATATTATTAACCAATTATAACATTATTTATCTAACAATTTTAACATTATATAAAAAAGACTATGTATCTGCATTTTTATACTTAATGTTTTATAAAATATTTTAATAATTTAGATTATATTAATTCTAAAAAATCAATAAGTATCTTTTTGTATTTTCCTGGGAATACAAACAACTAACATATAACAATGACTGCTTAAAGGTAAAGAATAATATGGACATACAGTCCATTAATACAGCACTTGCCTAACACGAATGAGGCCCAAGAAACAATAGCCAGTATCGTACATATTTTTTAAAGGAAAGAAAGAAAAAAACAAGAGTCAAGAAAAAAATCATTCTAGAAAGGCAAAATTAAGCAATTAAATGGGGCCAAAGCAAAGCAAGCACAGTAACTCAGAAATAAATTCAAATGGCATCATCATCCAAAAGTTAATTTTTCTCAACAAAGTACACAACACATGAAAGACTGCTAGAAAGTATCAAGAGAAGCAACAGTTCCCCCAACACCATTATCCATAGCCTCCGAGGAAGAAAATGGTTATGGGCAGGAGAGGGTTAAATTACAGCCATTGCATTTTCAACCAATGCCCAAATGTCTGCTCAGCCAAAACTGTATGGACTGGACATTTGTAAAGTTCATCTACTGCCTCATACCCCTTCCTGATCCTAACAAACATTCGAAAGAAGAAGCACCTTCTCCATTTTTGTTACTCACTAAACCATTGCATGAAGGAGACTGGAAACAAATATTGACAGTAAGAAAAGAAGAAAGGAGAGTTATGAGGAAAGCAGGAGAAATAACACTGTCAAAAAAGAAACAAAGATTACAGATAAGAAACTTGAACATTGGACAAATTGTAAGTAAATCCTAATGTGACCAAATACAGTATTGGAAGCCCAGTCACAGCACAAGGCTGCATGCAGAGCAAGGCCCTTTGGATTCTGGTCTTTCTTGTTTCAGAACTATTCCACAATAAGTAGTAGACCATTTAATACAGACATATAACAAGCTGTGACTTGAAGAAAATGGTAGTAGAAGTTAATTGAAAAAGCTATATGAGACATATTTCCCTGGGGGACCAAACTCCATTTCCAGGAATCAGCTATTATTAGTTTTTTTTTTACTTTAATTTCTATCTTATTTTATACCTCCAGTTCCTGTCTCATCATACAGAAAGAAATTACTTTTGGCCATAGAAATTATAGGAAATTTTCCCTTAAAGCTTTGCGTACATAGAGCTATCTCCTGGCCATGAGGGGTTTTCATACCTTAGAATCTGCTACTTTGTCCAAACCTAACTCTTTAATGATCGTGTTAATCCGTTCATTTTTTTCATGATTCCTCATAGTCGTTGGAAGGCGAAGAGCTGCTGAGAACTGAAGGTTTTCTCTCACTGTCAGGGTGCCCATCACAACGTCATCCTTAAGGCAAGGTGGCATTTTAGTGAGGTATGTGAGTCTTTTCTATGACTCACTTGAGCATATATAGTTCAATCCATACACATATCACATCCAAGGTAACATTCTGGCTATTGGTAAACCACAAGTTCTCTTAAGTTGCAGTAACTGTATACACAGACACCTGCAAAGTTCAATGACATCATTTTCATCACCCAGCTGTACACACAAATAGGACACATGCCAAATCAGTACTAGAAGTTCAATGCTGCCTGGTGGAAGGATTTGTCAATGGGAAGAAACAAAATGAAGAAAGAGTAAAAAAAATTTTTTTGAAATTGTATAGGTATCAGATCTGATACTATTGCCCTACAGAGTCATATTCCAGGTTCACTCTGTATTTCCCTTTGATATCACCCCCAGTGCAATGGAAGTTCATGAAAATCTGATGGAAATACATTGACTCTATGAATATGTTTTATATCTAATTGGAGGCAAACTAAAATATAATCTAATGCACTTGCACATATATTGCCCAAATATGCTTATACTCACTTGAACCACATAACCTGAACTGCATTTGAAATTGGCAGGTTGAGGTGCCCCATTTATCAACACATCTCCAGATAATCCTCGTGGATCCTTCCTTGCTGCTAAGACATCTAGCAACCTGTAAGGGACATGTATGTTATAAGGATTTTTCTCCATCACCAGAGGCCATATTGCTTAGTTGCTCTAAATGCAAATTCTGCCAATGTTCACACTGATCTAATTTATAAGTTTATAGTTTAAAAACAATGTTATAGGCTGAGCATGGTTGCACATACCTTTTACCCCAGCCTTTAGGAGGCAGAGGAAGAAGGATGTGTGTTAGTTCAATGCCAACCTGGTCTTACATAGTGAGTTCTAACCCAGCCACAGATACATTAGCTAATATCCTGTCTCGTAATCAATCAAGAAAAGCAAAAGAAAAATAAGTTTTAAGTTCTCAATTTCCTGTTCATTAAGTGCTACAGCAAACTCCAAAATATAAAAGCAAGAAAACATTGACTTAAATAGTGAGATTCCCCCAAATGACCTTTTTGGTTAATGGACCTTGGAGATCACAACCCAGGCAGCATGTTGTTCAATGAGTCCTCATGTCTTAACCTCATACCTTCACTACATGCCTTCATTTCAAATGTTACTACATTCTTTTACCTACTCACTAGCACGTGTCTCCCAGTATATGCCAATCACTTTATCCTATGCTAATATTAAAGCTGCCCTAATACAGCTTTCTGGTCCTTGGGACAAAACCTTAAGAAAGTTCAACATCATATTATCTACAACGTAGACCACATACATACTTCAAATAATCAGCCAGCACCTGTTCACGTGAATGTGACACTTAATGAACAGAAAAGGCTTATTTATACGTCATACTCACGAAGACTTGCCTCCACCTGTGGGTCCCAGAATGGCATTGAGGCCAGGTTTCATGATCCCACTAGAAACAAAACCATACTACTTTAATGTTGAACTTTACATGAAAGTTCTTAAATTTACCATCTGTACTGAATACATTAATAAAGGAAGATGAAACTGCAAACCAGCACAAACTCTTAAAGATAAAGAATCCCTGATACAAGAAATTGGTCCTTCTCCATTCCTTTCTTTTACTACTGTTTTTGTAACTTCATCTTGAAACAACTTAATCCTTTGAAAATGGCACGGCCAATGTTCCAGTTTCCCTGATGTTAAGTTGGAGCTACAACTCAGTGGTAGATCCCATGTCTAAAATGCATGACCCTGGGCTCAGTCCTAGCAGCAGCAACTGAAAATCTTTTAAATAAAGATTCTAACATAAGAGTCTTAAAATAACAGATTCCTGAAGTGAGTAAGGAAGATTCTGAGAGGATCTTGGAGATACTTTCCAAATATACCCGTTAACAAATATAAAGTCCACAATATTTTTTGAGTAAAGACGATTAGTATACTTAAATTATTTTCACTTAGTTCAGCCTAGTTCAGCACAATCAATACTTGAGGAATTCCAGTGGGTGATGTTTTCATTATTAAGATCTAATCAGACTAAAGAGTCAAAGCATCTTAAATTGAAGTCTCAATGTCAGGGCAGAAGTGTCACCAGTACTAAACACTAAAGTAAAACATGTCAGATAGATATGATGGCTCAGTGGATAAAACTCTGGCTGTGGAAGTCTGAAGCCCAGAAATTGGTCCCCGGAAGCCATGGTGGAAGGAGAGAACTGACTCCCCAAAGTTGTTCTGTGACTTCCATATGTGTGTCCTGGTCTGTCTGTCTCTGTCTGTCTGCCTCTCTTTCTCTCTCACAACACAGAGAGAGAGAGAGAGAGAGAGAGAGAGAGAGAGAGAGAGAGAGAGAGAGAGAGAAATAAATAAATAAATAAATTAAATAAATAAATAAATAAATATGAAACAATGAAAGGTGTTACTTATTAGAGAGGGAAACACATAGTCTTGAAAGACATCTCCTTCCCTGTGAAATGTTTAATAGTAACTTATAGGTACATCACATAGACCAGCTTCAGGAAGAGAGAAGGGAAAGTCTTGGTGGCTCTGCAGTAGTGATAATTGAGTTGGTGGGGGACAGTTAGTTAAAGGATACAACTGTTGGTGAACAATTAGATAAAGGACCTAATTGTTGAGGAGAGAGTGAGTAACGGAGGAGGAAAAGAAATATTGAGGCCCAGGCATAAATTATGGTACAAAACTAAAAGATATTCTAGCCCAGGAGAACTTTATTTTTCTACTCTTCCTCTTAGGCCAACTTTAGTACTTTATTTAAAATGAAGTCAAAAAAAAAAGTGAAGTCAATTTTTTCATTACAGATTACATCATGTTTTTTCAGCTTTTATAATCAATTGAGCATTAAAAAACAACAGAGCAAGAAATCAGTCTAAAAAGAAATACAGTTATATATACAACAAAGCATACAGCAAAAATCAATCACAATCCAAGCAATCATCAGCATGACCTGATAATTATTTTTAAACAATACTCAGGAAGGTTTAATCATAAATTTCTCTGGACTTCGAATCATTGTGCTTACATGATTGTCACAGCCACACAGAAAAATGTGACTGACTTCCAATCCTAAAATAACAGGTGTGTTATCCATCTTTATCCAAATCTAAGATAACTGCTAAGGGGTCATCTGTTGTAAAATATCTATAAAGCATGACCTTCCAAGCCCACTTCTATTCCTCTCAAAGCATATTCTAAAGAAACCTTTGATTTATTATAAGAACAGGTTTTACTTTTCTATAGCCAACAATATTTAATCAAGTACTGTTATGTCAAAGTCCTAACTTTCTTTTCAAGTATTTTCTGCCTGTGTGTTCACAATAGTCAAAGTCAAAACTTCCTCATTGCCTCAAGCCTTTGGCCAGATGCCTTCTTTCCACAGTCTCTGTGGGGAAGTTTTCCAATGTGAATTTCATTAGGGCTGAACTCGTAGTCAAAATGAGAAATAAAGAGAAAGACAGTGTTAAGAGAAAAAGAAGATTTCAAAGTAATTTTTAGAAAAAATTATTTCATATATAAACATGGACCAAAGATAATATTTAAGGACAGTATTGATCAGCCAAAGTTCTTTGGGAAATTGTGAAACAAAGTCTCAATAGTTTTTATTGATGTTTAAAGATCATATTGGCCAATTAGAGATCTTTGGAACTTTGTCTAGCAAGGCCTCTACCATTTGGCCTCATTTCTGTGACAGGCACACAACACACAGCCATATGTTTCAACAAATTAAATAGATATTTATATTGCCTAAGACAGCGCAATCACAGCAATGTTGACTCTGATGATATCTAAGAAAGTACAAATTCTATCCTAATAGTGACAAGTAGGAAGGCTAAAGAAAACAAACAAGAAAAGGGAGAGTTAAGGGTGGGCCCATTACAGCTGCATGGGAACGATGAAGAGCGGCCTGAATTGGCTCACCCAGTACTCTGCTGTCATGTTTATCTCCTAGAACTGGTGAGTAGGTCGAGATGTATTCCACAGAGAACACAGTATCAAACCAGTGGAAAGCCCAAACTGCCAACTACTTCATGCATATGAGGACTAAAATGACCTTTCCTATTATTATACTTTGTCATGAGCAATAAACTCTCCGGTGCATCTGTCACCCTGCAATTACAACCAAGAGAAACTCAGTATTTATTGCCTGCCATACCTGATATATCACAACTATAAAATGGCTGGTGGGAGTTAACTGATGTAGCTCTCAGTGAAATATCAAACAAATATAACAACAGGCTATTAAGGCTCAATCAAGCTGTAACAATGTGCTACCTTTCCAACACACTGTCCAACATACAGACATAGAAATGCCAGGGTAAACTTTCAGTGTGCACGTATTTATACCTCTTGATGTATCTCATTTTGGCTTATGGTTCCTGAAAGCTAGATGTCCACAGCAGCTGGGAGGGCATGTCAGCAGACGTGGGACACTGAGAACTCACATCTTAGCAGCTGATAGAAAACAGAGACTGTAACAAGCAAAGTAAACCCTCAAAACCAGCCTGCTTCCTCCAACAAGACTCTGCCTCCTAAAGGTTCCATAACCTCTCCAAACAGTGCTGTCAACTGTGGACTAAGTGTTCAGATGTATGAGCCTGCGGGGCACACTTCTCATTCACAACAGTAAATTGAAGAAGAAATGACACAGCTTTTCCCAAGTGAAAGGCAAACTGTGAGATGGCGAACATAGAAAATAACCTTTTAGCAACTATCGCAGTGGTAACTAGACCCAGAAGGAGTCATGACAGAGTCTCCAACTCACAAGTTTCTGTTTAGTGAGGAATAGGGGCTGGAAGAATGCCAGGAGACTGTTCCACATAGTACCAATCAAGAACAGTGTCAAATTGTGACATTATGGTACAGTTTAACTGACAAATTTTAATATCTCAAGTGGATGGAACATCATGCTGGATGAAATATGGATTTGATTGAAGAATAAAAGCACAAGATATGACAGTCAATCAACTGTGAGGAATGTTCGGAGGCACAACTGCCCTTGTCATGAGGCTGCCAATCAACTGGACAATTACATGAGAAAAGGTTCTTCTTTCTAGAAAACTTGCACTGGAGTAATTGGAGATACAAGAGTGCCAAGTGGAGAGTCCAGTTTAAAAGGATCCCCTAAACCAACGCTGACCGTGGGTACAAGAAGAGATGCTGGCAACAGCAAAGTCAGTGGGGAACTAACAGAAACTGGGTGAAGTCTATAAATTTAAATCTGAAATTATTTCAAAATAAGTTGCTTAATAATCTTCCCAAGAGTATAATGAATCCCCCATGCCCAGTTACTTGAAAGACACACATGTCCTGTGATGTTGACTGCTTCCAGACCACTTCATCACTGGGGAAGGAAACTCAGGTGTCAATATGGAGACAAAGTAAGTGAAAGAGAAAGATAATACACCAAGGAGGAAAATCTTTGGCATTCTCATGGGCACATTTTGTCTTGTTTTCTTCTCACACAGGAAAATAGTTTTTTTTTAAAAAGACCCAAATAAAGATTGATTCTCATTCGTCATTTTGGAACACAATCACCATTTCGAATCAATCACAGAATTTAAAGTAACAAAAGCAACCTATTCTGCGCCACGCTCTACTTGTTTGAAGCCGAAACACAGAAGTAAGACTAGAAACCCTGCAAGAAAACAGGAAGGACCACTCTCATTCACGCCCAAACCAGATGTGAGTGGGCAAGAATACTAATTCCAGCTGTCCCTTAAATTGTAAACATTGAAACAAAAACAAGAGGGAAAGTCCCAAGTAAATCCTTAAAGACGACAATCACCCACTTACCATAAATAAGTCATTTATTAAAACAGTCATATTTGAAAAACCAAAGGACTTTCTAATCACACTGCATTTCTACCTCCTTTCTACTAAAATATAATAAAGTGCATACTTATAAAAAAAAAGTGAGGTTACAGTTATAGCTTGACAATCAAACACACCATAAATTGTAAAGTCAGACCTCTATCTCTAATGAAAGACTTAACAAAATTATTTATTAAATGGTGAATTTCTCAAAAAAAAAAAGATGATTTTTTAAGTTTTCACAGTTCCTTTCTAAGTAAAATGTATGTCTAATAAAAGATCAAGTAATTTATGTCCGAGGTTAGAGGAAAGAAATAAAAGCATGTGTCTACACACATATGTACAGAGACTTGAAGTGAAGTAGTCACAGCAACTTATTAATAATAAAGAATCTGTAATGGTCACTATAGATAAATAAAGCAATCTTTTAAAGAGTTCATACACATACTTGATATCTGAAAGTATTTCTTTCTCAACTGTTTTCCGGACTAAAAATCCACTTTTCACTTTCACTCGATAGGTGATGTTACGAAAACTTAGCACATCTCCTGTAAATGTCTTTGAGTCATTGGAGTTCATTCCAGGAAGGCTGTTGGTGTTTCTCTGTGATATTGGTTCTAAAACATGGTCACTACTGGAAGACATCATTAGGATTTCTTCCTTTCTACAGAGGGAAAAACAATAGTAAATTATTAATATGATAAAAGAGACTGTCTTCACAGGAAATACTGCTTTCCTAAGATTACAGTACTTCTAAAGCAATTCTTTAAAGTGCCCTGTTAATTTGTAGATTCCTTACAAATGTCTCACATCACTGGCTTAAGAACCACCTCAATCAGATAACATGGAAGAGCCATAACTGAGTCTCTGCTCCCACTAGCTGTCAAATGTCTAAGAAATGGTACCTTAATTTATCAACAGAATATACAAAGTACTCAGAACTAACCAAATAAAAGAAAGATGGGAAACTTTTCATTTTGTCTAGCTTTAAAATCATATAATAAAACTTAAATTTAGACTACAGGATAAAGACCCTGTCAGTTCATTAAGTCATCATTTGATCTTAGAGTTTGTGACATTGTTATTAGCAAACAGAGGATTCTCTGATTCTCAGATTGTACACTTCTGGCTATTCTCCCCTTCAAGAAGATAAACTCCAAACTGTCTCCAATGAATAATGTCACCACCAGTCTGCACCCAGCTTACTCAAGCTATCTGTGCAGTTTACAAATCTTAGCGAAGCTGAAAGTCCTTCTAAATGGCATGTCTTCCCCTTCCTTTTCCCATCTGCCTCTTTTCTGGGGTCAACAGGCTTCACAAGTTCTTGTCCTCTTGTTTTCTCATCAGTAGGACCCAGCTCTTCTTTGTTTTTCCTTGTTGTTGTTGTTGTTGTTTGTTGTTGTTATAGTTAATTTTGAGCCTTTTTCTTCTCTAAACTGTTATTTTAATCAGCTTCAGGAATAAGAATTTTCTCTTTTACCATATGCTTAATTATATACTGCTTTCTAATCAGAGGGCAAAACCTCCTTTATATATGATGGAAAAGTACACACAAGTAAAGCAATACCCAGGTAGACTCTATCCTCAGCCAGATATCCTTGCCCACGTGTTAACTACTGTGCATCAGGAAGATGTGAGGGTAGCCACCAGTAAGGGTTCACACCTGGACCCTTAGGTTTTTTTCTTTCCTACAAACAATAGGAGAATATGAAGAGCTAATCCCAACCTCAGAGCCACTGATTAAATGGTTTAAACTACTTACTGACATTAATGCAAGCATAATAGTTCTAACAAGGAGTTAGAAGTCTCGGGTTACAAATGAAAAAGCATATGAACCGTCTCTTTTCACTTCAAAAATCACTCCTTACATTTGAAAAGTCTTCTGTTGGCCAGTGGTTTTCCTGTGTGCCACATCTGGCACATCTACCTCAAAGCATCCAGTACTGAAAAGTCTAAGACTACTTAGTGATTAGTTTGGAGTCAGCACACTGACAGGGCTCCAGGCCTTTACATCATGGTAGCAGTGATCTGAGGACAAGGCAGATAGGGAGACACCCTCCTAATGGAAGGTATTCCTATGTCCTGGCTACTTTTAGGTCAACTTAACACAGGATGGAATCATTTTGGGTGAGGGAATCTCAACTGAAAAAAGAAATTTCCCCACCAGAATAACCTGTGGATAAAGCCTGTGGGGCATTGTCTTTCTTGTTTGATAATATGGGAGAGCCCAGCTCACTGTTGATGGTGCTGCCCCTGGGTAGGTAGGTGGTCCTGAGGTATATAAGAAAGAAAATTGAGCAAGCTAGGAGAAGCTACACTCTTCCCTGGAAGCCACTTCAGTTCCAGCCTGCAGGTTCCTACCCTGGATTCCCTCAGTGATGTATTTATAAGCTGTACAGGAAAATTAATCTCTCCAGCAACTTGCTCTTGGTGATGGGGTTTTATCACAGCAATAGAAACTGTGACTAAGATAATATACATATTCAATAAATATGCCCGATGCTCATAATACTAATTGTCATCTTGTATGGTGAATGCTGGGAAAAGCTTAGGAGTTACAGGCAGAAATAAGGTCCAGTTAGCGTAGAAAACTAGGGCAGATATTCTTGCAAAAGGGTGTGGGGTAAAATGAGTATTACCAGAAAGGACTTCAGGTTCTCGGGCTCAGCGACATGAACTTTTGCTAAAACCAACTAAGCACAAAGAACACCCTCACACAGATGACCAACTGCCTTGCTCTCTTTAGTCCTTTCGCAAAAATATTTTTTCCTAGAGTTTTCTTTTCTAAGATTGTAAAACATTTCATATGTCACTGAGTGTGTGTGTGTGTGTGTGTGTGTGTGTGTGTGTGTGTGTGTGTGTGTGTGTGCGGCGCGCGTGCATGAGTATGCATGCGAGTGCACAAAGAGGCAGGTAAAGGACATGGGATCCTCTGGAGGTGAAGTTAAAAGTGGTTGTAAGCTGCGCAAAATGGATGCTAGGAACCAAATTCAGATCTTCCAAGACAGCAGCAAGTACACTAACCTGCTGAGCCAGCTCTCTGCTTCCTTAAATTTTCTTTTAACATTTATTTTATTTTATGTGTGTGATGGTTTCCCTGCAGGGTCTGTGTACCAGAGGTGCCTCTAGGACCAGAAACTGACAGTAGAAGGTACTGGATCCCCTAGAACTGGAGTTACAAATTGTTATGTACGCCCTGTGAGTGCTGGGGAGGTCTCCTGTAAGTGTAGTCATGGCTCTTAACCACCGAGCCACCCCTCTCCTACCCACACATCTGCCTTGGGTTTTCTTAGATGTTGTTTCAAAAATGGTAAAATCCTTTCCCCTCACATTTCCCTTTTGCTAAAATCCAGAAACTAAAGCCTACAACAGGCTGAGAATGCGATTCAGTGGTAGAGCTTAAGCATACGCATTCTGAGACTTTTAGAAAGTAAAATTGGCCAGGGAGATGCTCCGGTGGGTAAGTACACTTGCCACAAGCTTGGCGATCTGAGCTCAAAGCCTCCATCCCACACGGAAGAAGGAAAGAACCAACTACTACAAAAGGTTCTGACCTCTGCAGGTTTATTGTAATACACACACACACACACACACACACACATACACACACACAAATTACAGTAACAATAATTGCAAAAATAGGCTGTTTGAGGTGCTACTTGATTTTATATGAATCATTCTATGAAATTTGGTTTGAGATTGGAACAGAATTTGGAACAATTTCTGAAGTCATGCTGCTACCTTTTTTTATACATCTAGTTTAAATGTAAACTGGTATTCACAGCACCAAGGACTATAAAATCAAAGTATTGATCATCCAAGATAATATTTAATTCATGTAAAAATAAAAAAGTGCATCTATCCCATTACATTTGCAAATCTGCTTTTGTATATACAAGAGATGATAAAATCCTATGTATATCAAATAATTGCTTTAAAATAGATTTATCTCCACTTGTTTGCAACAATATCAAAGGTATCTCATTTCCTCACACTTTCGACAGTGCTCATTTTCTTGATATGGGCCATTATGTCTGGGGTAAAATGAAACTTGACAGTAATTTTAACTTGCATTTCCGCAATTGCTAATGATGTTGAACACTGCTACAGATGTTTCTTGGTCATTTTCCTTTTTTCTGTTGAAAAGTCTTGAGCCCATAGCCTATTTTTAATGGGTTGCTTCCTAAAATCTTTGGTTTTGGAGTTCTTTATATGTTCTGGGTATTAATCCTTTGTCAGATGGCTAGCTGACAAAGATTCCTTCTATACTGGGATTCCACTTCATTCAGCTGACTGCTTCTTTTTCTGTACAAAAGCTTTTTAAGTTTCATGGGGTCCTATCTGTCAGCTATCAGCCTGCTGCTGCAGCATCTTGGAGAAGACTGCCTTTGTTTCTCTCTATTTCAGCATTTCAGGTTTCACATTAAGGTCTATGATCCAGGGCCCTATTTGTCAACTGTTGCCTCAAGTCCTGAGCAAACAGAACCTTATTCAGAAAGTCCTTCCACACACGTCTATCTTAGAGGGTATTGCTTGTGTTTTCTTCCAGTGGTTTCAGCATTTCACGTTTCACATTTACCTCTTTGATCCTCTTAGAATTGATTACTGTGTGTGGCAGTAGATACTAGCTTAATTTCATTCTTCTACATGTGGACAACCTGTTTGTTTTCCAACAACATTTGTTGAAGATACTGTCATTTCTGCAGTGTCTATTCTTTGTATCTTGAAGATCTAACATTCAGAGACCATCCCAAATGATGGGATGGATGGATTATAAGAGCCAGAGAACCTGAAAATGAAATACTGTCTTCTATATATGACAGGTAAGCTGTACCCATGAAACCTCTACATTATGGTAGCCTAAACAAGATCTAAATGACAACACCTGCCAGTGTAGATGGGGTGCATCTCACAAGGCACCACACCTAGATGAAGAACTCTAAGCCATTAATGGCAGCCGAGAGGGAGAATCATTTTACTCTGAGACATAGGTTGTCTAGTCTTAAGTGGTCCCCTCCAACCACACATACATAGAAACAACACTGAATGGATTCAGCAGGTTTTTCATATATACACACACACATACACACACACATACACACACACACACACTCAGCATGCTTGCAGGTGCAATTAAAGAAGATATAATTTGAGTGGGAGAATACACAAGAGGAGATGGAAGGGTAGAAGGAGAGGTGGAAATGATGGAAACATAATGTGTATGAAATTCTCAACAAAACATAAAAATTAAAAATAAAATAGCTTTATTAATGTTTTATTACAAGTAAATGATGTTTGTATACCTGTACTGCTACATTCCCTACCAGGTATTACATGAAAAAGTCTCTCAGATAAAATAGGGCTGAGTGGGAAGAATTTAAGGCTTGATTTACTCTGCATAGAAATTTCACACATAAACCACTGATACTCTAAAAGGGGCCCAATGATTGAGGACTTTCTCTTTCCTTGGGTTAAAGGGAAGAGTTTATCCTTCTGGCTGCCAGTTTGGGAAGCGAAGGAGAGGAGCTAAGGCAGGTAAGAACTGTCTTGCCATTAAGTTTTCCCAAGAACCATCAGTAACAAACACCTGCCAAACAGAAACTCCTTTTATGAATGTAATCTTGTCTTACAAAAATATTCATCTACACTCTTCATATGTAGTTGGAGGGAAAGTATTGACTTTCCCCACCATCCACAGACTTATAATGGCTTATACTCAACTCAAATACTACAAGAACTATATTTTTGGTGTGGTATTTTCTGACAGTCTCTGCAATAGATCTAGATTTAATGAATAGATCATACAAATAAGTTCTGTTTTTTACAGAATTATCAATGAACACAGTTTTAAAGTTTAATACATTGGTCATTAGAACAATTTCAGAGATCTTAAGACAGATGCTTTGGCTTCTCATCCTAAATCTTCTCTCTTCTATGTGATCTTCTTGCCTTCTTCATCAGCCCAGTAAAGCACTCTGCTAAGTTACCAATATGAGAATAAGGACATTTTTCTTTCATTCCTATTTTGCCAACTCACTCCTTCCAGTTAAACAATCTGACCACCTTGCTGTGTCTACTACTCTCAATCAATGAAATGTCTTGACAGACACTCAGCAGAGATGCAATAGATTGTCAAATGGGCGAGAGTTCATAGGAAAGGCATGGACACATTCACTGGGAGTTAAGTCCTGAGGCCAGGTAAGAAGGAACACTCTAACTTTGAGCGTAAGACACTCAAATTCCTCTAATCCCTTATCTGCCTGAAAGTAAAGCCTCCAAAAGGATGTTTGTTCCTAAATCCTTTCTAGAGACTCAGCTGGGGAGGTCCACTCCAATTGCACACACTGTCACATAACTATATTTTCCATATACTTTCCTGAGAAAAATATTTTGCAACATTTATTTGGACGCAGTATTGTGTACATGTATGCACGCACACCCACTCACATGGGAGGCCAAAGAACAACTTGTAGGAGTCAGTCCTCTCCTTCCACTATGTGTGGCATAAGGATTGAATTCAAGTTTTCAAGCATTATATTGTATTATATTATCATTTTTATAGTCAAGTGTTTCCCCCCCCCATAACTGCCCCTCCTCATCTGCCATTTCACAATGAAAATGGTGACTAGGGAAGGTGAAGCATGGGTCTGTGATCTAGCGCTCAGCAGGCTTAGGCAGCAGGATTTCAGGAATTCAAGGCTAGGTTGGGCATGGTGAGACTCTGTCTCAAATAATAAACAAGTAAATAAATAGGCCCCAACTCCATCCTTCTGCTTTGATTTATAGTTTTCTATCAATGTGAAGCCATCATTTCCCTTATTGGTCTGGTTCTTCTCGATTCAGTTCACATGTCTCCAGATAGTCAACCAGAGAAGGGAGAAGAGTTTTTCCTTGTCTACACTGTAGGCAGTGACGTTCCGGGGCTCAGTCGTGATGTCGTGTCTTACACTAAGATCAGGGAACACCAGCTACTGGTACACGCTGGCCAAAGCTAAAATTAGCAGCTATGAGTCAGCAAATTATTTATGAAATGACTTACCAAAAATCTGATTCTTGATGCATAAAAGACTCCACAAACAGAAGTCTTTAATTTGTTTTTAGTGTTGCAGCTAAACACAATAGGATTGGTTTAAAATCTACCTGTGCCCCAGAGCTGAGAGGGACAGTGGGCATGCCCCATCCTAACCCAGCAGCTGCCTACTATACATAATTGGTCACAAAGGAAAACTTAGTCTCACCGGAGTACAAACCACTTTTAAGGCCAGGCCCTGTGCCCAACAGAAAATGAACTCAATGGCAGTTTTGGAGGGTCCTTGTCCCAGAATGGTTTGTTGGCGCTTTATTTTTTTAACTTTACAGGTCCTTTGTGTATAAATCATGGTTTCTGGTTTTGTGTTTTTGTGGGACTGTGTATGTGCAAATGTGTGTGTCTATATATGTTCCTTCAGCTTTGTCTTTAAGTCTTTCTCTTCTATTTTTCCTGTCTTATTCTGGTTTGTTTTCATATTATCCAATTTTATTTTATTACTTTTATTATTCTTTAGATGTCTGTATCCTAATGAGAGAAAGAAAGGTTGTAGATTTGGGTAGGTGGATGGGTAGGAATTGTGTGAGAGGAAACTATAATCAGAGTATATTGTATTTTTAAAACTCTATTTTCAATTTTTAAAACTGCCTGTATTATCAGTCTGTTTCCTTCAGAAACAACCAGGAGACAGATTCTGTAAGGGAGAATCAAACACTGTCCACCAAACACACTCACCTGGTGCACATGTAGCATCTGAAACAGACAGTGTGACTGACAAGTTCAGACTTACTTAATTTCAATTCAATTCAATTCTTTATTGTTTCTTAGTTTAATATATATTTTATTGTTGAATATTTGTAAACAATTTTATAAAGCCATAAGATTTTCTATATCATATACAAAATCAATTCATTCCTAAGTTTCTAAACAGTAGAAACAGAAGATAAACAGCTGAGTGGGTAGCTGCTGCCTAAGATTGATCCCTACAATCCACACGTTTCTGGGAAAGAACAAACTCCAAGTCATCATTTGACCTCCTCATGCTCATTCTGATGTTCACACATGGATGCACAGACTCACACATGCATGCACAGACTCACACATGCATGCATAGACTCACACATGCATGCACACACTCACACATGCATGCACAGACTCACACATGCATGCACAGACTCACACATGCATGCATAGACTCACACATGTATGCACACATGGTTGTTTGAAATTTTTATATTATACTTTTTTCTATGTTATCAAGTGCTTAAATAAAATTTAACGTAGACATCACCTAGGTAACTGCTACATTTTTCCAGCTGAAAATAACAAATCGGTGACTTAATCAAAGTTGGTAGAGGCTAAAGAAAACACTTGTAGGCTTCTAGGACCCTCTGGGTCCTTCTACTTTGCCTTTCTCCCATGATTCTCTCATCTAGAATCCCACTAGAAGCCTACAAGTAGAACATTATGATAGGCAGATTTGGGCATAGGGGTCCCGCTCAAACTAAGGCACCAGCCAAGGAAAATATAGGCGGTAAACCTTAAACCCCTACCCAGATCTAGCTAATGGACGGAACACTCTCCACAGTAGAGTGGAGAGTGGGATATTACTTTCTCACATACTCTGGTGCCTCACCTTTGACCATGTCCCCTGGAGGGGGAGACCTGATGGCACTCAGAGGAAGGACAGCAGGTTACCAAGAAGAGACTTGATACCCTATGAACATATAGAGGGGGAGGTAATCCCCCTCAGGAACAGTCATAGGGGAGGGGAGTAAGGGGAAAATGGGAGGGAGGGAAGAACGGGAGGATACAAGGGAAGGGATAACCATTGAGATGTAACAAGAATAAATTAATAAAAAAAAAAAACATACAGGACCAAGAAAAAAAAAAAAAAGAAAACACTTGTGCTTCTACAACTGTCTTCTATTTCCTGAAGTCAATCTCTTTCCTCTCATAAAACAAATGAAGTGAATCACAAAGAGTTAGTACTGACCTCTAAAGAGAAACAATAAACTTTATGAAGCACCATATTTATTACTAAAGAGAGTTTAATGGCTATTTTTTTGATTCTTCCAAATACCAATAGGAAGAAAATAAAAGAAAAACAAGATCATGTTAAATAGATATAACCCTTCAAATCACCTCCTGAAGCCCTCCTTACCAGTCTGCAAGGTCACCAATTATGAATAAAGTATTTGACTTATAGCTTTAACAACTTAGATCTGGTCATAGAACTAGAACTTTCTAGCCAAGGTCTTTACTTTCAGCTATCTCTTATTACATATCTGTAAATTCAAGACTCCTGCTCATATTAGCATTTTCTTTCTAGAAGTCAGGCTCAGTAGTTAAATTCACTTGCCACCAAGCCACATGCCCTGAGTTTATTACCTGGTTAGGAACACACACACACACACACACACACACACACACACACACACACACACACTACACAAATAACAAATGCACTAACATTTCAATAAAAACACAATTTCTAAAAGCTGTATTTGTGAGCTAGACATGGTGGCCCACAGACATTCAGGGTCAACATCAGCTACACAGAGAGTCTGAAATTACCAAAGGCTACATGGAACCTTACCTCATACAAATAATCAACAACAACAAAAACAGGCTGTGGCATACCTATAATCCCAGCACATTGGAGCTAGAAGGAGGAGGATTGGCACTTCAAGGCCATCCCCTATTGTTTTGTCAGTTCATGAGAAACTGTCTCAAAAAGACAAAAATTAATTAAAATTGAGCCAAATTTCATTAAAACTGAATTTCCCAGCAGATTTTAGCTACTTACAAGAAGAGATCAAACAAGCATTGTCTATTACTTTGATCCTTCAGATCTCCTCATACCCTATTCTCAATGATGCCTATAGATAGGACTCATAATGTATCACTGGTGTTAAAATCATGAGCCACCATGATAGGATGAGATTTTAAAGGTTGATTAGAAATAATTAAGTGGCTATCAATAAACTGCATTGAAATATAGAAAGATAATAAACACCAATGGATTAACTTAGCTTCAAATTTTTGAATGATAAGGACATAAACAATACCATCCATGAACTCCAACCCTAACTCTATGTGGCATGTAGGAAGATGAGCAGCAGTGACAGGGGAGTGACCACAGAATTACAGATCCTGAAATCCAAAGCAAAAACAAGAGTACCATGGAAATATGAAGTTGAATTTCTGAATTAGAATTTTATCGGACAATACACAGCATGCCATCTACAACCCAATCCTTCCTCAATAGTCTATGTATCTGATAATATCTACTACATATATGTCAGTGATCCTATTCACTTCCAGTTTATAATTCAATAAATATCATCAAAATCAGATGTCAATAAGTGTAAACAGAAAATCAGAAGTCAATAGAAGCACTGTTTCTCAAAATTATTATGAGATCAAAAGTAGGAAATATATTCTATGTCATGTGTGTGTGTTCCACAAAAATGATATTAGTACTCATAATTATAGTAAGAGAAACCTCTATTCCATGAGCACATCATCTCATCTCAAATCCGAAAATGCATTGTTGGGGTTCCCCGCCTCACATCTGGCAGGGAAAGGACCAAGGTGAGGTTAAGAATAAAGCTTGGTTGGCATGACTTTAACGGGTGCTGGGTTAAAACTTCTGGGTTAAAAAGTCTGACCAAGGGGCTATTTTCTTATGCACTTAAACACCACCATCAAACCATGGGATAAAGTTTTCATGTGACAATTAGAACAAAGCCTTAGGCAGGGCTACATCAAAACTCCCTCGAAAAGTGCATCTCTTTAGCAAAGCACCTGTGACCTTTACCTTAAGAATGAGTTCTGTCGACTGAACAAGGATTTGTAATAAACATAAAGATGGTTCTGCTGACTGAGAGGATTGCTCAGGATATTGGGGGAGGGTGGGTATTCCCTTGAAGGCTGGCTCCATAGAATAGTAAAAGGTACAAAGTTGTTAGACAGCACCCACTCCAGTCTTCCAGGTGCCATCTCCTTCCTCTGCAGAGGAAAGGCTGCACGTTTAACAATTATGGTTTCTATTGCTTTCTGTAATCTGCAATGCATCACTGTGGTGCTGTGCCACTGCTAGCAGGAATTGCATCAACATTTATTTGAAACTTTTAAAATATTTTATTAATTTATTCATATGACATCTCAATTGTTAGCCCATCCCTTGTATCCTCCCATTTATTTGAAACTTAACTGAAAACTTTACCACTATAAATTCAATCAAAGGTTAAAAAAAAAAAACATAGAGTGAGAATTGTGTGCATATTACAATGTTTTCTCAACTTAACAAAAAAGCAAAGGAAATAACAAATTGCTAAGGACTTGTGTTTATTTTGAGAAGAAAGAAGCAAGTTTAAAGTCTTGCCCAAAGATAACACTAAAGAGGAAAGGCTTCACAATTGATGTAAGGACACTGAAAATCTCAGAATCTCTACGTAATTTCCTGTCATATGTTCAGCTTTTAGTCAAAATCAGGCTTAATGAAGGCCCTAAGCTAATAAAATAGCCTTGACTCGTTACCAGAGCCTAATAAACAGAAGCTAATGTGTGGAGTGTTTATTTTATAATACTTATTAGGTCAATATTTGATGTAAAAAATTGGCCATTCACTTAAACTCCTAAATCTTGCCAATTTTATCTCTTTCTCCTAAAAAGAGAGAATCCAAATCGATAAGAAGCTGAGTGTGGGGCTGGAGCAATGGCTCAGTGATTAAGAGCGCCGCCTGCTCTTCCAGGGGTCCTGAGTTCAATCCCCAGGAACCACATGGTGGCTCAAAACCATCTATAATGTAATCTGATGCCCTCTTCTTTAGATAAAGCACTCATATACAATAAATAAATAAATAAATTTTTAAAATATCTGTCAACACTCTCCTTAAAAAAAAAAAAAAAAGAAGCTGAGTGTAATAGTAGCCTGGGTAGAAATCACATATACTAAGATAGTGTCCACGAGCTTGCACAGATACACAAGGCCTTGGATTCTATGCACAGCATAAAACAGAGGCTCAGAGCATAGCTGGTACCAAAATCAAACTCAGTTTTCATATCATTTTAAAGAAACATAGCCAGAGTGTCAAGTTTGAGACATAGCAATGAGCCTATAAATGTTTATAATATTATAGAAGAAGGAAATACTTCAAGAAACGGATTGTAGTGGTGAATATGTAAAAAAAAATAGCATAGTGTCGAACCCTGTGTCCAAAGCTGGGAACATTTGAGCAGCAAATCAATTGGGATATTATTGAATTATGACCCAAATAACAAAATAAAATACCATGAGTCAGTACTGACACAAATAGTTAGGTAAGTGAAGGAAAGGTATAGCTAACTGCTCCTAAGGAAAAAAATAGAAATACAAGGATGAAACTTCCTTAAAATATATCACTAAAACAATTATAAACATGTTGCCCTCTCCAAGTGGTTGACAAAAATCCCTGAACAACAATTTAAGGAGAAACAGGATGTACACAGTTCAAGTGTACCTCCTAAGACACACCTGACTCACAAAGGCAAAAGTGAGCTCCTTCATCAAGGTGGTGCTCATCAGTAAGAAGAAGGGCGTGCTTCTCACACACTGGGCTACTGACAGGATGCACTTAGACAGGTTCTTTACTTTCATGATATTGTTTCCCCAAAACACAGTATCACCCCAGTCATGAGAAAAAGTATCAAATACACAGGAGATGCACTATACACATAAATGGGCTGATATCTTCTTTAGTGTCAAGATCACGAACAAAATGAGGCTATCTTTATATATTCAAAACTGTTATATACGTTGGAAGAAACTAAATATATAACAGTCAATTATAATGTGGCAAATTCAAATGAATCCCAGATAAAAACACAATGGAAAGAAGAAAGCAAGGAAAATCAAGTGACCAGTGCTACAGCACTGCGCTAAGATTAGGTGATTAACCCCCTCAGTTGTGTTAGTTGTGCAAGGCACCACAGACTGCTCTGGACTAGATTGCTGTGCTGTTTATCTGCAACCTATTAGCAAGTCAACAAATGCTTCAAAATTAAGACAAATAAGAAAATGAACATTTTCTTTTTTTTTTTTTGGCCTGAAGTATGCTTTATTGTTTTTTTTATTAATTTATTCATATTACATCTCAGTTGTTAGCCCATCCCATGTATCCTCCCATTCCTCCCTTCCTCCCACTTCCCCCCTACTCCCCTCCCCTCCCCTAAGTCTGTGTCTGAGGGGGACCTCCTCCCCCTGAATATGCTCATACGGTATCAAGTCTCTCCTTGGTGACCTATTATCTTTCCTCTGAGTGCCACCAGGCATCTCCATCCAAGGGACATGTTCAAATATGGGGCACCAGAGTTTGTGAAAGTTAGATCTCCTTCTCCACTCAACAGTGGAGAATGTCAGAAAAATGGGAATAGGGCTTCCTCAAGACCCAGCTATTCCACTCCTTGCAATATACCCAGAGGATGCACTACCACACAACAGGGACATATGCTCAACCATGTTCATAGCTGCCTTATTCATAATAGCCAGAACTTAGAAACAACCTATGTGTTCCTCAGTAGAAGAATGGATAAAGAAACTGTGGTACATTACACTATGGAATACTACTCAGCTATTAAAAACAAGGAATTTCCAAAATTTGTGGACAAATGGATTGAACTAGAAATTGTCATAATGAGTGAGTTCACACAGAAGCAAAAAGAGCTAAATGGTATATACTCACTTATATCGAGACGCTAGTCCAAGGTGTACGTCCCCATGAAAAACTGTACCTACCAGGATAGTGGGTAAGAGGGAAGGACATCCTATTGAAACTTTAGGTGTGAGAAGCCTGGGAGAAAGAGGAAATAGAAGGATCCAGCGGGTCCTGGAAAACTACAGGCGATTCTGGGCCCTGGGGTCCTCCGCAAACTGTGGCAACAGCCTCCTATAACCCAAGCTGAGGGAATACCTGTGACCTATGAAGAGGGGTCAAACCTGGCAGTCTGTGGCATTTTTTCACATTTGTAGTGAGAGAATGAAGGAAAGAGTGGCCATTGCTTGTTGTTGTTGTTGTTGTTGTTGTTGTTGTTGTTGTTGTTGAAAACACAAGGCACTTGAACAATCTCTTAGAGTAAAGCAGTTGTTAGTGGTAACTATATATGACCCATGGGGATAATGATGCTGCTTCCATAGAGGGAACCCCAAGAAGACTGAGCACATTCTCCTTGGGGAGGGAGATGTGTGTATCTGTACCTGGAATTCAAGATATAACATATATTTAAAGAAATTAAGTCGCAAAGAAATCTGTACTAATATGAATCCACTGCCTTAGGTGGCTACTTACAGAATAAATCAGTTCCATACATGTCAAATTCCATTCGTAGCTTGGATTTGAAGGTGAAGGTGATTGAGTGGGCTGGTTTGAATTAAACTTGAACTGCTAGATTTAGTCATGAGAAGCTATACTTCTAGATTACAGCTCTTTGCTTCTGAAATACACGTTTGACTTGAAGTATTATCGTAGGCGGTATATTGAATATCTAGAATACACAGAGTTTCTCTTCTACTGCACTCACAAAATGACCATTGCTGCAGCTGGATTGGGGACAGACACATTCACTGAGTAGCTTTCCAGTGAACACCAGCTTAAGTTTCCAATAACTCAATTGTATTCCACCTCTGTCTACTTGGCCATCAGCTAAGGGCTCAGTCCCATTCGACAGCCTCTCTATTTCAGACATCAATCCAGGTAGTAGGCTGTCACTTGTACTTCTAAATGACTGGTAATAACTCATGTTCCCAAAGCCTCCCTTGGGTTGACTAAAAATAGGTTCACAGAATGCAGGGACACTGTGCTTAGTTTACCAGGTTTCGACATGGGACATTACTAGCCAAGCATGGCAGTGTGTAAATATAATCCCAGCAGTTGGGAGGCAGAGAAATGGGGATGACTGCCAGTTCAAGGCCAGCCTGCTCTACACAGGCCAATAACAGCTACATGGTGAGACTCCTTCTCAAGAGCACAAATTCAAACAAAAGAGAGTTGCTATAAAGGACATGGGTGAATGTCAAGGGGAGTATCTACCCACAGAGACTTCAGTTAGGGTCCTCAGAAAGACAGCTTCTAGCTTTTATTCCCCAGAGCTGAGAGACAGCACTTCCTTGGGTGTCATTGCATTTAAACAGGCAAGTAAATCTTTCTGTTATTATTGCTTAAGTTTTATAGAGCTGAATCCCCAGTCCCCTTCCTCCCCTTCCAGTGGTCAACAGCTGGAGCTAAAAGTCTTAACTCTCTCACCACTAGACCTTTGTGAGACTATGCCCACCCAAAGGCTACCTAGGAGCCTCACTCTAGGCTACCTCACTCATACAGAGGAGAGAACAAACTTGGCCCTCTGGTTGGAATTGGGCTGTAATTCAGTGATGAATCTCTGGGACCTAACCTCATTAAGAACAACAAAAGACAAAGTCCCAGAAGTTACTAAGGATTTGGAGAGATCTCTCACTGAAAGGGGCAACGATCAAATACATTTTGTATTGGGCTACAGTAACATCATCCATGTTATGGAACATGAGCAGAGGGTCAGAGAGATTATTAATCTAACTCATCATATGGTGGCAAAATTAATAACTGGGTCTCTTAGCTTGCCTACCACTATGGCTACACATTAAAATAATGGGGAAATCTCATTTTCTCAAATTCTACTCTTCCTGCAATTGTATTCTTTCTGTGTTTATTACTTATAATTGTTAGAAACATATTTGTAGCTTCCTAAAGCAAGAGGCAACAACTAAAAATAAATTTTAAAATAAAGAGGCAGCCTACAATTACGTCTATCAGTATATTGATTTAATGTCCCTAGAGCTATGCTATCTAAAACAGGACCCACTAGCTATATGTAACTTAAAATGTGGATAGTGTGAACTAAGATGTGGCTTACATGATATAAGACTACAGTAGATTTTTATTATTTAAATAGCTATCTCAATAGTTTCATATTGACTGCAATTATAAATTACATTTAATATAGTATTTACACTGTTCTTTACAGATACATACAATATTGTAAAGTCTTCTTTGAGCCTCACAACTATAATCTTAGCTTGTCAAGAAAAGATATGAGCTACTGAGATGCTAGAATTGTGTCTCTAGTACTTTAAACCTTTTCCAGGTCATGACTCCATTGTTTAACACACAGTATAAAAGCGTGAACAACTAAATGATGTAGCATTTCTACTAACAAGTCAGACAAAAATGCTAAATGTTCACGGCCCAGCCTTCTACTTTCCTGGACCTTCAACTGACCCACAAGGAAACCGTTCAGAGTCCCTTAAATAAAATACAGATCATGCTAACACACTCTCCAGTTCCCTGATCTGAAGAAGAAACTGTCTTACAGATGTGGAGTGGTTGATTTAATGACAGGAAAGGAATGCTCAGTCTAAAGACACAAATTCATCTGCATTTCCTTATCAACTTATCAACTCTTGTTCTCTTCTCCTTCCTGCAGGCCTTTATAGTGTGTGCTGTAAAAACTATCAGGATATACAGAAAAGATACATTCAGGGACCAAGGAGCTAGCTCAGCCAGCACAGTACTCACAAACAATTAGACCTGAGTTGTTATCCCAGTGCTGGTGAGACAGCAGGAGGCAGACAGGTGAATCCCTGGGGCCTAGTTTGGTGAGGCCCTCTCAAAAAGCAAGGTGACATGATGGGTAGCCTGAGGAAGGACACCAGTGCCCTCCCACAATGTGCTTAGGTTAGGCAGAGAGGAGGGGAGAGAGAAAGAGGATGAGGGGAAAGAGTAGATAAAATGAGAGACAGACACACATGGTGAACACAGATAAAAGTTCAATAGCCCTTTTCTCCTGGGTGCTCTAGATTCCCTTCCCTATGACTCGGTGGTTAAAATGCCTACCTGGGTGCTTGAGAGTGAGCATGACAGTGGCTATAAAATACACTTGCTAAAGTCCACACCTTATAATTGTTCCAAGGATGTGAAGATTTTAAGTCAAACTAATGGTTCTTGTAATGTGAACTGCTTTCCTCCTCCTGCTCATCCTTGTATTATTATTATTATTATTATTATTATTATTAGTTGTTGTTGTTGTTGTTCTTATATAACTCTGTTATCCCCTACATTCTAGCCCTTCTTTTCTCCTGTATAACCACAGTGGCCCAGGGACCAGGACAGCTCCCCTGAGTAAGGACCATTGGTGTCATTGAGCCCTCAGGGACTCTTTCTCTTTCTAAGACATTCTCCTGGAATGCCTTCTGAGGGAAGCCACAAAATTTAGTACTTTCTACAAAGCTACTCTTTACCCTGTGGGAGAACTTGAAGAATTGAGAGCCAAGTAGTTACTAGATGCTACCTGAGCTTAACTTCTAGCCTTTCCCCAGGCTCAATAGTCAGAGATGCTGAGGATCAACCCAGGCTCCTTGGGTCTCTAATCTTGTCAATGGTGTTGGCCCTTCTCAGGAAAATGGACACCTTCGTTGAGATTAATCATGAATGGAGCTGGAGAAATAACCTCGTCTGTCATACTAGCTGGTGTACTGGGCTCTTTGAATATGATTCCCTAATTACTTCATTTGTCTTTATAATCAAATTAATTATGAGCTCAAAATCTCTCAATGACTTCGCAGCAGATGGGTAAGAACTGTAAAGCAAAAACAACCATGAAAGTAAAACCCCACTATCCACAGAAACTTTTCAGTATTATTTCAGTAACTACTGTAATAAGCTCGTTAATTTTTTAAAGTTAATTTTTAAAACTCAATAGCAATAATTTGTGCAATGATACCCTGTAATAGTCCTTGTTCTGGTGTGGCTGAGGCAGGAGAATTATATAAGCTCGAGTTCCTACCTAGAAATCATAGATAGATGCCACACATACACCCCCCAAAAAAAAACAAAAACAAAAACAAAAAAACAGTAAATGTAGACAACTGCAAAAAGTAATCAGAATGCATTGTGTCCACGTATGAAATTGTCAAAGAACAAAATATAAACAATAAAAGTAAGTCCCAACTGTCCACACACAGGTTCAAACGGAAGCCCAGTAACAAGGCACCTAAAATTAACAAACTTTAGACCCCGCTGGTGGGCAGGGTGTTAAGAACAGGTCGTTCAGTCACCTTGAAAACTTCTCCACCAATGCTACTGACTTTGCTCAACCAGTTTAAGTTATGAATCCAAGAGCATTTATCCAAACATTGGAGCAAATAGGGTTGGACTTTATCCCCCTGCTTTAAAGGGCAGACGTGCTATCATTGCACTGCAAAAATATCTGGAGGAGAAATGAGTGAACTGTTAGTTCGTATTTCCTACTGACTTTCAAAAACCACCCCGCGCAGCACCTAACACACTCACCTGGCTCCCGCACGCCACTCCAATCACTTCCCTGTCCCAGAAGGAGCAGCAGACCAGCTGCCCAGACTAGCAATTTGACCTCACAAGCCCACTCCCAGATCCTCTGCCAGCCTTCCACAGTGCCCTAGGCTCCGCCTCCGTGACATCAGCTTGAGCCACCTGGCCTATAGGCCACAAGTGAAGCTTGGCCCAGGAGCATCTGGACACAGGTGGGCAGGGAGCTTCCTCCACAGTTAATGAGGCACACGCCTAGGGCGAAGAGCCTAGGGTCCATCAGAGACGAGGTCACCCTCGGGTCACCTGAGCTCCTTTACTCTTGTGAACTTGGATATACCAAAGATGCAGTTTTGGCAATTTACTGTTATAACTTTGGCAAGCTGGATTTCGTGAGGACTTTGCCGGGATTTGTGGAGAAGGGGAAGATGGCATCCTGGTGAGAGATGGGGCTCTGCTCTCCTGAAGTTCCCTGATTCCTTTCTTGTTTGGGGACTTTACCAGGCAGCTGCCAAGAATGGAAGGATCCTATGCTAGAAGATGGGAACTTCTCTTATAGACTAGAAAAGGAGCAATTCAACGCCTTAGAAAAACAATACAAAACTGGAAGATACCAAACTTATCTCTCCTGGGTGTGAAACTTCCTAAATCCAAGTATTCTGAGAAACACCAGCTATGGCTGCATCTTGAGGGTTTCTGTGGCTATGATGAAACACCATGAGGAAAAGCTTCTTGAGGAGAAAAGAGTTTGTTCTGTTTACACTTCCACACCATAATTAATGGAAGTAATCAAAGCAGGAATCTGGAGGCAGGAGCTGATGTAGAGACCACCGAGGAGTGCCGCTCACAGCTCTGTTTTATTATTTTTTTATAGAATCCAGGATCACCAGCCCAGGAATGTCCCCACTTAAAATGGACTGGGCCCTCACCCAGCAATCACTAACTAAGAAAATGCCTATAACCTTTCTTAATTAAAGAGGCCGTCTCCAAACTGAGATTCCTTCTTCTCAGTTGACTCTAGATTGTGGCAAGTTGACAAAAAATAGTCTAGACAGTTTACTCATTGTGAATTTGACACACCAACACTATTTAACAATAACTGATTGTTGCTGCTACTGCTGCTGCTGCTGTTTTTGTTGTTTTCACATCCCCAAGGTCTTACATTAACAACTGACAATATAAGACATAAACTTAAAAGTCAGGGAGTTTTTATAAAATCAAATAATTTAAAAGTTCATTCATTCTCTCTTGAAAAAAATCCAATCTCTTATGAAATCCAACCTCTCTACCTGTGTGGGCTCTTATAAAATCAAAATAAATTCAAACCTTTCTTATTGCAAGAAGAAAGAACCAGGCACAGTCACAGTCAGATCAAAGCAAAACCGAAGTCCAGCCATGTAAAGGTCAGGGCTGGGCTTCTGAGATTCACGATCTCCTGGGCTCGTCCAAAGGGCTTGCCGTAGCACACACAGCTTGTCTAGTGGGTTCAGGCCTCTTCCACTCTAGGGCTGCTGCTGGCCTTAGCAGTCGTCCCATGGTACTGGTGTCTCTAACTGCTGGGGTCTTCTGCTGTAACCAGGCAGCACTTTCACCAAAAGCTTCTCCAGGCTCTTTTCTAGTACACCAGACAAGCCACACGCAGTGCCAAGCCTCAGCCACTCTCCACCAACCTTTCATGCCATCAAAACAGCACCACCTGGGCACTACCAAGATCTGCTGCCAACACTGGGTACAACCTTAGCTATCTCTGGAACACAGCTTCTGTGTTGCAGTGTCCTGGAAACACTTCTCAGTAGATTTCTCCTCATTTACTAATATAATACAAGGCCCAGGAAAAGCCTTCACAGATTCTTCCAGAGATTGGGTTCAGCTCTAGATAGACAGCTATACCAGACCCTGAGACCAGACAGGCACTGACACTGATCATGGTATATGAGAGTGCAATACTGAATATAAGAGAGCAATTAGACCATTAAAATCTTGAGGAGCCCCATTACATGAATGGATAAGAGAAACAGCTAATATTGTCTCCGAGGAGCAGCAAGCCAATATCATAGGAGAAGCTATAGCTAGAGGTCTCAGATATCAAAACAACCAGTGCTTTTTAATTGTGGTAATTTTGACCATTTACAAAGAAAGTGTCTGAGATTCTATCTTATACCCATCAGAATGGCTAAGATCAAAAACTCAAGTGACACCACATGTTGGCGAGGATGTGGAGAGAGAGGAACACTCCTTCATTACTGGTGGGAATGCAAACTAGTACAACCACTTTGGAAATCTATCTGGCACTTTTCTCAGAAAAATGGGAATAGGGCTTCCTCAAGACCCAGCTATTCCACTCCTTGGAATATACCCAGAAAATGCTCTACCACACAACAGGGACATATGTTCAACCATGTTCATAGCTGTCTTATTCATAATAGCCAGAACATAGAAACAGCCTAAGTGTCCCTCAGTAGAAGAATGGATAAAGAAACTGTGGTACATTTACACTATGGAATACTATTCAGCTATTAATAACAAGGAATTCCCAAAATTTGTGGAAAAATGGTTTGAACTAGAAATTATCATAATGAGTGAGTTCACCCAGAAGCAAAAAGAGACAAATGGTATATGCTCACTTATATCAAGACACTAGCCCAAGGGGTATGTCCCATGAAAGACTTTACTTACCAGGGAAGTGGGTCATAGGGGAAGACATCCTATTGGGACTTTAGGTGAGAGAAGCATGGGAGAATGGGGAAATAGAAGGATCCAGAGGGTCCTGGAAACATACAAGAAGAACATTATGACAGGCAGATCTGGGTCCTGGGGTCCTTCCTGATCAAACTATGGCACCAGCCAAGGAGAATATAGGCAGTAAACTTTGAACCCCTACCCAGACCTAGCCGATGGACAGGACATTCTCCACTGATGAGTGGTGAGTGAGGTCTGACTTTCATACAAACTCTGGGGCCCAGTTTCTGGCCACACCTCCTTGATGGGTCGGTCTGGTGTCATTCAGAGGAAGGATAACAGGTCACCAAGAGGAGACTCAATACCCTATGAGCATACACAGGGGGAGGAGGTCCCCGTCGGTCACAAACATGGGGGAGGAGAGTAGGGGGAAAGCGGGAGGGAGGGAGGAATGGGAGGATACAAGGGATGGACTAACAATTAATAAAAAACAAACAAAGAAATTGTAAGGTTAAAAGGGCCAGACCTCAAAATAACAGGTGCACTAACTCTGGAGAAAATGGTACTTGTAGAAGAGAACAAGGAGATTTTGTCCATAATGGACATGGTATTCCAAGATTTCCAGGTCTTGTAGCAGCTGTAGGAAGGGAAAACATTGGCCTAGGGATTGCCAATCCAAGAGTGATAATCTCTTGCCATAGGGGACGGAAAGGAGGGGCCTGTAAGCTTGAGGCCCCACAGCAAACAATATTAGCCATCTTTCTTTGGCCAGCCAGGAGGTAACAAGCATACAAGAAGAAAAAGACTAGATATTGATGATTTAATGGATGCTACTGAAGACAGCAAGACTTTGGATCTGGCCTTAGATAAATCTCTTACACTATCCTCACAGATTAAATATTATAACATAACTACTGTTGTTTATGGTCCTTTACCTTCATGAACATTAGGAATAATCTTGGGAAGAAATGGATTAACTTCTCAAGATGCTATTGTGCAACCGGGCATTATAGATGGGGATTGTAAGGAAGAAATTAAAACCATGTCATATGTAAAAAAAAAGAGATGTAAATTAATGCAGAAGATAGAATTGCTCAGCTGTTTACTGTTTCCTTACATCAAGGGCAAAGCTGCTCCAGTAGAAAGAACAGGTTTATTTGGGAGTACTGGAAGACATGTGTTCTGGCAAAAAATGGTTAACAATCAGAGACCCAAATTACTGATACAAACGAAGGGTGAAATGCTAAGTGCTCCTGGGGAGGTATTGATATATGTAATAAAGGACAACAAGTAGAACATTATGATAGGCAGATTTGGGCCCAGGGGTCCCGCTCAAACTAAGGCACCAGCCAAGGACAATACAGGCGGTAAACCTTAAACCCCTACCCAGATCTAGACAATGGACAGAACACTCTCCACAGTAGAGTGGAGAGTGGGATATTACTTTCTCACATACTCTGGTGCCTCACCTTTGACCATGTCCCCTGGAGGGGGAGACCTGGTGGCACTCAGAGGAAGGACAGCAGGTTACCAAGAAGAGACTTGATACCCTATGAACATATACAGGGGGAGGTAATCCCCCTCAGGAACAGTCATAGGGGAGGGGAATAAGGGGAAAATGGGAGGGAGGGAAGAATGGGAGGATACAAGGGATGGGATAACCATTGAGATGTAACAAGAATAAACTAATAAAGGAGAAAAAAAACGGGGAAAAAAAAAGGACAATCATAAGTTGTGCCATTGTCCAACACAGAACTTCACAGGTATTGAATTGAGTTTCCAAATTTATAAAAGGGGTCACTTCTGACATACCAATAGCCTTGCCCCTAAAATGGTTATAAAACAGTCCTCTGTGGCAAGAACAGTGGCCCATAACAAAAGAAAAATTGCAGTCAACTGAATAACTGGTCCAAGAGCATCTGAAGGCTCACCATATAAAAGAGTCTACCAGCCCATGGAATTCCTGTGTTTATTGAGAGGGGGGGGGAGAGGGAGAGAGAGAAAAGAAGAAGAAGAAGAAGGAGGAGGAGGAGGAGGAGGAGGGAGGGAGGGAGGGAAGAAGGAGGAGGAGGAGGAGGAAGAGGAAGAATGATAATCGATTTAAGAGCAGTGAATAGAGTCGTTCAACCAGTGGGTCCTTTAGAGCTGCAATTCCTTTACCTTCCTTCTTACCTATGTCATGGTCTATAATAGTAATTGACTAACAAGATTGAGTTTCTCTAGTGCCTTTGCATGAGCTGGATAGGAAAGGTGTGCTTTCTCAGTACCTACTCTGAGTAATATTGGTCCAATAAAGAGATACTATTGGAAGTCCTTCCACAGTGAATGATGAACAGTCCAACTTATGTCAATATTTTGTGCAACAACTGTTAGAAATAATTTGTAGACAATTCCTTACTTTATCATTTACCATTACATGGATGATATTTTGTTGGTTGATCAAGATACTTCAGAGAAAATGTTTAAAGAAACACAAAGAATTCTGCATTGCTAGGAGTTACAGATTGATACAGGAAAATATAAATAGGAGATTCAATTACCTATTTGGGCTATAAAATGACTCAACAAAAAATTCAACCACAAAAGGTACAGATTCATAGAGACAAATTGCAAACTCTTAATGATTTTTCAAAAATTAATGGGAAATATTAACTGGCTGAGTCCAAAAATTGGGTTAGCTACTTATCAGTTAAATAATTTGTTTCTAACATTACAAGGAGAATCAGATTTTAAAAGTCCCATGTGTAATAAAATAAATGTATTTTAAAAAAATATACCTTCAGTGAGGCTAAAAGCAGGCCCACAATGTAAATCTGGTGCAGTTTATTTACAAAATAAAATTTTTTTTACCTCTGTGTGATTAAAAAAAGAAAGAAAGAAACTGGACAAGAGAGAGAGAGGAGAGAGAGAGAGAGAGAGAGAGAGAGAGAGAGAGAGAGAGAGAGGGAGAGAGGAGAGAAAAGAATAATATTGTCAAGTTGCCCTTGGCAGGAGATTCTTGGAGTATTCACATGTTAAACAAGGAGCTGGTTATTTCCTCTTCAAGGAGACAAACTAAAGGGTGTTCCATTAGAAATATAAGGTATGTCATGTGCATGTTGCCATGGTCTCTGTGCATTCATATTTCTATATAGAGAAGGAGAGGACATGTCTTTATGTGGGTGAGGAGGTGGGATGAATCTGAGAAGAGATGCTGGAGGGGAAATCATGACCAGAGTATATTGGATGGACATTTTCAATAAAAAATAAGTAAGTAAAATATAAGCATTAAAGATAACCTATAATACCTAAAAAAAAGTCCAAGATGTCTAACATCTGAAGAAGAAAAAGAGTTAATTCTGATAGAACAAAGAGTACAAGATGCATATGTGGTAGACTTGATCCTAAATATGATTGTATTTTGATTATTTTGCCATTCTCCTACTGGGCTCATCATGCAAAGGGAAGATAATAATATGGAATGATTTTCTTAGCATACAAACAATGGAAAAATTGAAGACATGAATATAAAAATTTTGAATTAATTATAAAAAGTAGAATAAAACTGAGTTAACTGTGAGGAACAGAACAGGCTGAAATTGTAGCGCCTCTTACTAATGCTGAGATTATGTCAGTATAGGTAATGAATAAAGATTGACAAAGAGCTTGCAGTAACTCCTTGGGAGAAATTAATAACAAATACCCAAAAAGCAAGCATATATAGTTTATAAAAAGAGCTAATTTGATTCTTCCAGGTATTGTAAAAAAAAAACACCAATTTCAGAGTCATCAACATTCTATACTGATGCCAAAAAGATGGGAATGGCAGGTTATGAGTCAGGTTAAAGAAAAAAAAGTGATCAAAAGCCCAGATGCCTCAGTTCAAAAGTCAGAATTTAA
This sequence comes from Acomys minous, assembly GCF_964271855.1. Classification (NCBI taxonomy): domain Eukaryota; kingdom Metazoa; phylum Chordata; class Mammalia; order Rodentia; family Muridae; genus Acomys; species Acomys minous. Next base: position 50,607,442 of record NC_140487.1, on the reverse strand, counting down.
TGCAATCCTTATTGTTCTATTAGATTTTCCTGAATCTCTTAATATCATTACTGATTTTCAATATGCAAAAGGTTGTTTGCATATAGGAACTGCTGGATTTACTCCTGGTAGCTCAGAATTGACCTTTTAATTCATGGAATTGCAATAGGCCATCAGAAGTAGAAACTATCCCTTATTTATTACTCATATTTGGTTCTCATACAGGTCTACAGGTCTAATGGCATGAGGAAATTGACCAATTCCTAATAGGAAATGTGTTAGAAGCCTCTAAATTCCATGAAAAGCATCATGTTAACAGTAAAGGCTTAAAGATAAAAATCTCTATTGCTTGGCAAGAAGCCAAAGAAATAAATAGAAAGTGTTCTACATGTTCTCTGTATAACCAAACTCCATTGCCTGCTGGAAGGAACCATAGGGGTACCAAAAGGAACGAAGTCTGTCAGAGGGATGTGTTCCATTTTGCAGAATTTGGAAAACAAAGATACACACATCATACCATTGATACATACTCAGAGTTTCAATAGCCAGCTACTTTAAGTTCTGAAAAGGCGAATTGTGTAATTATACTTTTGTTGGAAATAATGGCAATTATGCAGATACCTGCACAAATTAAGAATGACAATGCTCCCGCATATGTATCCAGTAAGATGAAGAATTTTATGTGTATTATAATATAAGACACATCTCTGGTATACCACACTATACTACAGAGCAAGAAGCTGTAGAAAGTGCTAATCTTACCTTAAAAGATATGCTTATTATTCAAAAAGGATGGGTAAAGTCCCCCAGGGACAGATATAATAATGCTTTGTTGACTCTAAAATTTTCTTAATGTTGGTGACAAAGGAACAACAGCAGGTGAGAGACACTGGGTTATAGAAAAGACTGGGTTACTAGGACAACCAATATACTATTAGGATTTGTTGACAATGGATAGAAACCTGCAATAGTTTTGACATGGGGACATGGTTATACTTGTGTATCTACATGGAATGAAAAACTATGGTTACCAACCAAACTTACAAAGATTAGATCTGACAAGGGGAGATCTCCTACTATCTGAAACATGAATGTCTTCACATAGCAAGGGAATCTTATGGGCTACCTGGTCCTTATGGCATACCTTTCCTTCATACAGCATGTATATTACAGTTCAAACAGGCATATAAAGTTGATGCCTTAAACCTGCTCAAAAATAGGGCAGAAATTTATCTTTAGATGACTTGTGTACCTTGCATATTCCATATATATAAATGTAAAAAAAAATACCTATACTATTACTTTCTAAAGTATGCTTATTTTCAGAGCAAAAGATGGGAGAATAATGAAGACAAAGCAAGTAGCCCAGATGAATCAACCTTGCCTCAACTGTTTCCTCAAAAATTTGCATGGATATCAATTTCAAAAGGGCTAGCCCAAAAAAATCCATCCCAAAAAGACTGAACAGAAAAAGATACAGCTAGCTTTTCCAGCAGTTGGCCAATATCCTAATTTTTTAAGGGTACTCAAAAGATGTTTTTACTTCCAGACAGCAAAAATTAATTTTAAAAACATGATGCCCCCATTCCTAATAGGTGCGGTAGGTATTTTTGGTGGGTTACCTATGTTTCTTATTGTCTAGGGGAGTTGGTTATAAGTTAGTAAAGGTTATATTAAGAGATCTCTTTCTTTCTCCCCTCTATCCTTTTTCTCTTGTTTTCTTTCCTATCTAGTGTTAGGGGAAAGGAGAGAAAAGGGACTGATAAAAGAAGGGATATAGAAGTATAGGATAAAAGTTGATTATTGAATCTACTAGCCTCAAATATTTTACACTGGTACTGCGTATTGATAGAAATTTAATATTATTTTGTCCAACTTTTGTTTAATGCATTGTTCATATGCAATTCATTTGAAAATGTGATGAAAATTCTAGTCTTGAGAAAGCTAACTATTACAAGTGGTTCAGGGTGTTTGGAGATGCAAGTTGGTAGTTAGGTAACTATAAATCTTACTTGCAGTCTTGTTAGATACTAGTTTAGTTAACTACAGAAACAAGCTTTATTTAGTCTCATGCATATGTTTTTAAGGTTAAGCAGATAGTACATAGCTAGAAACAAGCAGTGTTTGTCAATTTAGACATACTGAGTTAGATAGATAAATCAATTGATCGATAAATAGATAGGTAAATAGATAAACAGATATAATTGTGCTATAATAGACAGATTATCTTTAAACACTTCAGAGATCTACATAATATGGTCTTTAATAACAAAGGGTTTTTCTGACAGAGAGACACGTCTGCTCCTTGAAGCACCTCCAATCTACTTCAGTGAGGATGATGGGCATCAAAGAAACAAATATAGCAAAATAGCCACTGGAACAAAAAAAAACTGCTTCACAGAAAAGTCTGTCAGATATTCTGGGCTGGTAGGCTGAAGATTGGATGCCCCCAATAACATAGAAAAACTTTTGGTGATTGTCTGTATTTTTGGAAGCTGCTTGTCTGAACTTCCTACATATTAGGTAATATTTCCTTCTTAAGTCTCTGATGGGGTTGAAGACTAGATAGCCGTAGTATTATTACAATTAAGCTTTTGTTGTTTAAGGCCTAAATCTTATTTTTAGGTTGATAAATGTAGGTTATGATAAGAAAGTGATTTAGTAAATCTTGGGCACTGTGATAGGACTCACTAAGATAGGATAGTGGACTACTTTCTCCAAGAATGTCATATACAAATAGACTGGACCGTGTAAATGTAACTTTTACCTGATAATTATCATAATTATTCTTATTGTATATAGCTTTTTTTTTTTAATAGAAAGGGGGATAGATAGTAGATGTAAACACGTTTTTGTTTTGATCCCAAGTGTTGGATGTGAAACAGACTTCTATGAGTGTGTGTGGTGTTTTTCCCTCAGGAAACAGACTTGTGAGTGAACAGGTGATGTTTTTCCACTGGAAGAGGAACTGCCTCTTTCAGGGGCATAGTCTTTGCCAACTGATAAACATTCTAGTATGGATTATGAGAGGATATATATCCCCCCCCAAACAAGAGGCTGGGCTTCTTTGGCATTTTGGTTTTGGCATTTCTTCTTATTGTTTGGTTGCTCATTGGTCTACTTTGAGACACTCCTAGAGAGAACCACTCCAGAGAGTGCCTTGAGGTTCCCGCTGCAGCTCTGGGTTCTGGCTGCTGTGGTTGCAGTCACCTTTGCTGAATTTCTAGTTTGTATTTAATAGGTCTGCTGAAATTCTGACTACAAAGAGTGGAACTGCTCCAAGGAACCGAGTCTAAAAAGGTCTACTTCTCCTGTTCCCATTAACCTCTTTCCTCTCCTATATAGGGTAAGTGGTTGGAAGGGAGGTAAGTTGTGTAAGTTTTGGTTTGTATGTAAACATGTTTTTGTTTTAATCCTAAGTGTGGGGCTGCTCCAGTTTCTCCGCATCTGATAATTGCCTCCTGAGAGGGTACATGATGCTTGTCAGCTGTGAAGTGCCTCATGCAGGGGTGTGGTATATGTCCGTGGGGATAAAATCAAGCCCCTAAGAGAAACTGGGGGCTCCAAGAAAGCAGGCTGTTGATGCTTACCCCTGCTGCTCCTGGTGGCTGATGATACAATGTGCTAAGAAGAAGTCACAGAGTTCCTGAAATGAAGATTGGGCTCGCCCCCAAAGAACCAATGATCCTAAACAGCAGGAAACAGCTAAAGAAAACTGTCCCCCCCTCTCCCCCACTAACCTTATTTCTCCCCTACCTGGTCTTGGGGTGTTGGATGGGATTGGGGTGGAGTAGGGAGAAAGAGATTTAAAGAACCCAAAATAAAAATAGTTGGTTAAAAGTACTCCAACAGTGGTATAAGCATTAAAGAACCCCAAATTAAGTGGGTTTGAAAAAGTTCAAAGCCTACACAAGAGGCATTGTAGTTTGAGTTAACTAACAAGTTTTTATAATCTTTATCAATGATCAGTGGTGATTCTGTGGACTTCCGTCCTTTGGAAACCAACAGCTACTGCAGCTGGGTAGATACACTACATTTTTTGTCACTGGGGTATGTTGAGACCTGCTTCAGCCTCTAACATAGCACAATTATAGCCATTTTTGTTTTTTCAGTCTCTATCTTAATTATAAGGTTAAATTAAGTTCAAGTTTTCAGGCTCTGCCATCCAGTGATTATGTCTCTATGGTTTTATTTCTCAAACGATATATACTTTTTTACATTAGTATAATTTGACATTACGTAAAGACTTCCAACTATAATCTAGAAAGCATATTTTTGTTATTAACTAAATTAGTATCTAACATGACCATGAGTTTGATTGTCCAACTGCTAATGTGCATTTATTACTTATACTAAACAGCTTGTGGTTTTCTGCTGAGACAGAGTATGTTCTTTTCCTGAACACAATACATTTCTTGTCTTTCATCTTGTAATTCGGACATTTATATTCTGATCTAATTCAGTAGTCCTTTCTAAAATCCAGTCTATCTTTGCAGGTGTGCAACTTGTCTCATTAAAAAAATGTTTGAATCAATAAATCATTATTTAGTATATTTTGCAGAGATACTATATTCCCCTTCTGTTTTATTACCATCTTTTTAAAAATTATTGTTAGATATTTTCATAACTGTCTGACTATAGGATTATAAATCATATTGTAAGAGGTTCCATGTTATAATACATAAAAATTGTTGTATTCCAATGGATATACTTGCTGAAGCCCCATCATCCCCAACTTGTGAAGTTGCCTCCAAGACAGTTACAATCTCTAACAAATGTGTAACCTTAGAATCATGCTCTCCAGAATTTAAGGCAAAAGGCCATTGCAATTCTGAATATGAAACTGTAGCACGGTACATATGTTTCACCTCTCTAATCTCTGTAAAATGGGGCAGATAAGGCACTGTATGACCATGTTCCAAAGCAGCTCCAAACAGGATCTTCATTCCTACTTTAGCATATAGACCTTCATCCCGTAACTGAACATTGACAGTACACATATAGCATCTAGTCTGACCATGTTGGCCTATAGCTGAAGCCTTTCTATCCACCACCCCAATGGGCTGCCATTCTGCGATTTCTTCATGTCTTTGTGGATTTTCCTCATCTGTAACTACCTCTTTTGCTGTTATTGTAAGTTCCAAACTGGATTTTTCTGAAGGTTTCTCACTTTGATTAAAAGATTCCTCCAATCTCTGTTCTATGGCCCTTAATTTACCATCTAATTTCTCAGTCTCTTATTTCTCCAAGTCTATCTTATTTTGTTCTCTCCAAAAATGGATATACAAAACCGTATTAGCTTGTAAGCTAAGAGAAACAAACTCAGATGGAATCCAGAAACACTGTGTCACTCTGTCTTCCATTTTTATCAACATAGAAATTAATCTTCTTTTTGACAAAGAAGCCAAATCCATTCGATGGAAAAGGGATAACATCTTCAACAAATGGTGCTGGTCTAACTGGATGTCTATGTGTAAAAAAATGCAACTGGACCCATATTTGTCACCTTGTACAAAACTCAAATCCAAGTGGATTAAAGACCTCAACATAAAACCAGAGACACTAAATCACTTAGAAGAAAAAGTGGGGAAGAGCCTGGAACATATTGGCACAGGAGACAACTTCCTGAACAGAACACCAACAGCCCAGGCCTTAAGGTCAACAATTAATAAATGGGACCTCATGAGGCTGAGAAGCTTCTGTAAGGCAGGTGACACGGTAAAGAGAACAAAGCGACAGCCTACAAACTGGGAAAAGATCTTCACCAACCCCACATCTGACAAAGGTCTAATATCCAAAATATATAAAGAACTCAAGAAATTAAATACCACCAAACCAAATAACCCAATCGGGAAATGGGGCATGGAACTAAACAGAGAATTCTCAACAGAGGAATATCAAATGGCTGAGAAACACTTAAAGAAATGCTCAACCTCCTTAATCATCAGGGAAATGCAAATCAAAACACTGAGATTCCATCTTACACCCATCAGGATGGCTAAGATCAAAAATTCAAGCGACACCACATGCTGGCGAGGATGTGGGGAGAGAGGAACACTCCTTCATTGCTGGTGGGAATGCAAACTAGTACAACCACTTTGGAAATCTATCTGGTGCTATCTCAGAAAAATGGGAATAGGGCTTCCTCAAGACCCAGCTATTCCACTCCTTGGAATATACCCAGAAGATGCTCCAGCACACAGCAAGAAAATTTGCTCAACCATGTTCATAGCAGCCTTATTCATAATAGCCAGAACATGGAAACAGCCTAAGTGTCCCTCAATAGAAGAATGGATAAAGAAACTGTGGTACATTTACACTATGGAATACTATTCAGCTATTAAAAACAAGGAATTCCCGAAATTTGTGGATAAATGGATTGAGCTAGAAATGATCATAATGAGTGAGTTAACCCAGAAGCAGAAAGACTCAAATGGTATATACTCACTTATATCTGCATATTAGCCCAAGGGGCATGTCCCACGAAAGCCTTCACTTACCAGGAAACTGAGACAGAGGAGAGAACATTCTAGTGGGACTCTAGATGAGAGAATCATAGGAGAAAGGCAAAGTAGAAGGACCCAGAGGGTCCTAGAAGCCTACAAGTAGAACATTATGATAGGCAGATTTGGGCACACGGGTCCCGCTCAAACTAAGGCACCAGCCAAGGACAATACAGGCGGTAAACCTTAAGCCCCTACCCAGATCTAGCCAATGGACAGAACACTCCCCACAGTAGAGTGGAGAGTGGGATATGACTTTCTCACATACTCTGGTGCCTCACCTTTGACCATGTCCCCTGGAGGGGGAGACCTGGTGGCACTCAGAGGAAGGACAGCAGGTTACCAAGAAGAGACTTGATACCCTATGAGCATATAGAGGGGGAGGTAATCCCCCTCAGGAACAGTCATAGGGGAGGGGAATAAGGGGAAATTGGGAGGGAGGGAAGAATGGGAGGATACAAGGGATAGGATAACCATTGAGATGTAACAAGAATAAATTAATAAAGGAGGAAAAAAACAAAAAACAAAAAAAAAAAACAAGCAAATATTCCTAAGGGGAAAAAAAAAAGAAATTAATCTTCTGTAATCTCAAAACATCTCCCTAAAGACTTTACTTTCTTAAATCCAGCTTTCCTCCTAGATCTTACCAGTTAAGATGCTTGAAGTTTCTCAGTCTGTCTTTGGCTCCTGTTTCCAGAGAAATATTTTTTCTGCCTCCCTCACTGGATCCTGACCCCTCCTCTACTCTGGGAAATGATTTGGTTCACAAGCATATGCTACTCAGGACAGCAAGACCCCTTTCTCAAAGGGTTTTAGCTTCCTCTCTTGGCTAGGAAAGTCTGGCTTTGAGAAGTTTGCTTGTGTTAAAGAGCCACTTAACTTTTCTTAGCAAGGGCTTCCTAAAAGAACTGACTCTGTGGGATTTGTATCAGGTTTTGTTTCTCTGGGGCTGGCTGGAGGACTTGCTCCTCTCCATGGAATCTAATCAGGAAGCTGTGAGTGCCTGCCTTAGAAACTGAAGTTGCTCTCTTAATGAACAGAGCTAAACTTAAACTGCTTTCTATTCAGGTTTAGATTCTATGTAAGTTCTGGCTAGACTTGTGTAGCTTCTGCCCCATGTTGGGTGCCCAAATATTACAGTTGTAATTTAATTTAATTTTTTTTCAGTTTTAATTTTATAAAACTGTATTTATTTTTTTGTTTCTCTCCTAACCTGGCTATCACACAAATAATTGAGACTCTTTTATATTTGTTTAATAAGAAGTTTCACAACACAAGAACTGAGCAGTTATCACTCTATTCTTAGTCCTTTAAGCCAATCTGGCTACCGCCCAGTGTACATCTCATCAATACTTTCACTTTGTAGCTTTCTTGCTTCATTTTTTGCTCTTGATGTCTCCTGGACTTCTGCCTGTGCCTCAATCCTCTCTTTCCTCTTCTAACTCCTCCTCCCTGGATGGCAGCAGGAAGTCCGGCCTTATTCTCTCCCCTGCTCAGCCATTTGATATAAGCTATTTCACTGGCATATCAAGGGACAATTGGGGAGCAGTGTTTATACAACATTGAGAGAGGAAATTCTCAAAAGATTACAATGAGATGTTAGGGGTAAAGAAATCAGCCTTTAAATTACACAGTAACCTTATGCCTACAACAAGGTGTGATCTGTACACTGTGAATCATCTCAGGATTTCTAGAAATAAACAGTTCAGGAAACTGTTGCCTATGGGCAGGTGCAGGCTGTAATAACAGCTCCAGTCACATTTCTATGACAGTGAAATCCATCTATTGTCTCTATACTGTGATACAGAAAACACATGAACCATTTAAAATGCAGCTAGCAGGACTGAAAAAACTGAATCCTCATTTATCCTTCATTTGTATTAAAATATAAATGTGCACATCGCCTGTGACCAACAACAACCAGAGCCTGAACTGGTAAAATGTTGGTGGCTCCTCAGAATGGCTGACTCTCCTGCTTCTCCAGAGAGGCGGTGCCCAGTCTGTGAGATTCTCCTATTCTTCTTCACACCTGGAACTGCAGAGATAGCTTTGGGATAGAAAGAAAGCAAATCAGTAAGGCATGACTCAAGAGTTTTTGGTGTGATCTCAGTTCTGGGTAATACTTCTCCTGGTCTCCTCCTGGAAAGATGAGGTCCTTCCAATGAGTGTCCCTGGTGCAGCAGCCCATCTTCTCTTCCTTAGAGTCCTTTTCTTTACCTGGTCACCTCATATGAGGTGAAAATGGGACTTGCCCCAGAGTCATACTAGGACACATGTTAAGATGGTGTTTTGTCTTGTGTTCAAGAATGTGACCATCAGGAGAAGCAGCGTCATCCACCAGAAGGGGAGTATTCAGACACACTTCACCCTTTTCTTAAGATCAACTATGGAAACCTTCATCTGGCCAAAATCCAACTCCTCTAATGTTTTGTATGAGTTCTGTTAATGAAAAGAAAGAAAAAAATATGTAATTAAAGCCCAGAAAATGGTAGTATATCAACCCACTTAATCCAGATTAAAAACACCATGAGCAACTGTGCCACTCACTGTATTTTCTGATGTGCCAAATGCTCAAAGTTCAAGCAAATATTTAGACCTACTAGAATCTGTAGTAGCCCTCCAGATAGGCAATAGATTGCAGACATTTTAAGTATTGTCCTCCTAGTTCAGACCACACCTCCTATAGCCTTTCAAATCTTTCCTCTGCTCAACAAATACAAAAGTATTTTAATATACAGTTTGCCCATTAGAAATTTAGGCTCTGGTTCAAAAATCACACAAAGATAAATATCAAAGAACCTAAGAAATAATAGTATCATACAAGGGAAGGTGTGGAAGTGAAACCAGATGTATTAAAAGGGAGTATTTATAAAATAAAAAGAGGAGTGCACGTGATCTTAAATGATGGTGTGGAGGCATAAGCAGGTAATCATTAATCTGAAGAAGATAAGACAGGACCATGGAAAGTTTGTGAAAACAAAGTGAACGCCAAGCATTTCCTTTGTGTTCGTTTCTGGTTTGTGAATATTTAACTTGTGAACAAATACTTTTAATTTCTGATCTGAGTTTGGGAAAGCCCATCAGATATCTTGGCACCTGTCACCCTCACATGGGGGAGGGTGGCTTTGCCCTCACATGACCCTGCAGTAAATGGACTATGGCAAGTGCTGAGCTCTTTGCTGTCTGGTTTCTGTCTTCTTGGGGATGGTTATCAAAGATGTAGTCATTGGCCCCTCCTGAGAGAGCTGTTTACACCACAGCCCAGGCAGTATCAGACCATAGACCTATCTTCCTGCTGATGAGAGCTAAAAAGCCAAACTCACTCTCCCTCATGTTTGTTTAATCTAGGAAGACTTTTCAGAATCAATCTTATGTTTTGTGCTGATGGTCAGAATATGTTCTTTGTGTTCTCCCCCCCCCTCTCTCTCTCTCTCACACACACACACACACACACACACACACACACACACACACACACACACACACGAAGTCTTCTTTCATGGATTCATCTGTGCAGGGACAAAGAGGCTGGGTTGATTGTACAAATCTAGCCATTGCCCAACTCCAATGAGGTATGTTTGCCATCCAGGCCACCTGGTACACTCTGCACAGGGCAATGTTTACAAAAATAGTGGAATTGGTAGTCATTTTTAACATTAATATCACACTAATACCTCCTCTAAGATGGAGAGTAACAGAAAGGGGACAAGAGGTTTGCAGGTATCCATCACTCCTGTCTTTGGGAGTCTTATCCCTAACTTGAGAAGTTTTTCTCTCCAGACAAGATCATGAGCTATAAAGGGTAGAGATTTTGCTTACTTAGTTTACTCCTGTATCTGGATTGTTTGGAGCCATGTTAAGTACAGAGTACTTGGAAAGTATTTGTTGAATAATCAGTAAAGCCAAGCAATCAACATTATTCGAATTCAAACTTTAGAGTCATATTTTCTCAGCTATTTTGAAAAGAATAAACAGCTAACTGATATAAGCCGGTGTTATTCAGAATATTTGCTGAAGAAAAGCAGAGAAAACAGTTTCATCTTAATTCCAAATGTGATATTCAGGGTGTTGTTTTCTTTCAGGTTTCATAGGGAATCAGATTGACTTCAACCAGAATTTTTTTTTAAGCCTCAGGGGTTTGGTTTGGTTTTTGCTTTGCTTTGCTTTTTGTTTTGTTTCATTTGTTTTCAGAATTTGATGGCTGATAGACAGGAGAGTACTTTGGGGTGATCAGCAAGCATACCCTTACTTGCAGCTTATTAGAGAAATTTTCAAAGGAGGCGAGGGATGCAGGGGTGCTTCTCAGATTTTCATGGAAGAACACTCAAAATTGTGTCTCCTCACCACAGTGTTAGCCCAAAATAACAAGCCAAAGTGAGCAGCGTTTCAGTGAAATGTTTACAGAACATGCCTTGGCTGCTGAGCCAAAGTAACTATGTCCAGTCTCTGTAATATACCAGCTATTTTCCACAGTGTCTTAAGTGGGTGCAGGCCATTCACCAGTGTGTAAGAAGTAAGCTTGGCATCTCATAGTCAGATGGATATGGAGTGTCGGAATTCTGTTTGTTTTAAGCTTTACCGTTCTCAATAAAAAATCTGTGCTTGTGTGTGCTTTTGCAGCCGTACCTGTTACACTAACACACAGTTCCCTGTGTTACTTTGGTTAGTGAATAGTTAGTTTGGATAAACAAAAATTCATACAAATTATCCCCTCAGCTTTCTTTTCATACTCCCTATCAGATATCTTGATCTCTATGGCTTATAAATAATGCATTAATGTTGATTTAATCAAGTCATAATTGTCTCCTATTGACTGTCAACATGCTAAACAAATTTCATGATCTACGTCCTGGACCAAGTCTTGTAGTCTCATGAGACTGATGTGCACAGAACTCAACAGACAAATATTGTCCATGGTGCTCGCCTTCTACAGTGACACTGGTGGGCTGTCCCTGGTTTCACTGAAGGAATCTTCATTTTTCTCTGTCCTGTCCCATCCCCAAAGCTGGCTTCTACTGTAGAGCAACTTTTTTTCTGAGACAGAGTTTATCTGTGTAGCCCTGGCTGTCCTGGACTTGCTTTGTAGACCAGGCTGGCCTTGAACTCACAGAGATCCACTTGTCTCTGCCTTCTGAGCGCTGAGATTAAAGGCTTGTGCCACCATACCCGGCTCCTGTAGAATAAGTTTAGTCCAACAACATGGCTGCTTTGGCAAGGGATAACATACAAAGACCTAGAGGTCTGTGTGATCTGGCTAGAATACAAATGCACCTTTAGTACAAACCTTTAGGAACACAGACCCTTTAATCCCACTGGATGGAATATAGACACAATAGTTAGGAAATGTTCACACTCAGGGCTGTAGACAGGACACAGCAGTTAAAAGTACTTACTGCTCTTGTAAAGGACCTGTGCTCAGTTTCCAGCCCCCACATGGTGGCTCAGAGCCATCTGCAACTCTAGTTCTAAGGGGTCTTCTGACCTACACAGGCTCCACATGTGCATGGTGCATATGTGTACACTCAGTCACACTCTGTGTGTATAAAACAAAACAAATTTTTGAAATGTCCACCGGAGATGCTTCTTCTTCTTTTCTGACTGCCTTGCTATAGCAGACCTGTGACATACCACACTTGCTATACTTAGCTGGTTAGAAGCTGTACAGGGAATGGGTATGTTTTATGTTGCTCTTCCTTGTTCTGCAGAATTGGGAATAGAACCCAGGTCTTCACACCTCAAACATTCTAGACAAGTACCTAAAGGTCTGTGAATTGAGTACTAGTTTGCAAGACTGTCCCCTTGTGCAGACTTCTTCACCTTTCAACATCACAGAAGATAAATTTATGGATGGTAAAGTGAAGACATAAACAGTAGTTTATCTCAGTCAGTCAATTAAGCAATACACATATGCTTAATACACATAACTGCAGTAATGTATCAGGAGAGGGGTGTGTGACATCTAGACACCTGTTGTCCTGTCACTCAGAGTAGTTAGGTTTATGTTAGCAACTGAAGCCTCTGTCTGCCACTGTGGACTCTAAAATCTCTGAAATCGTAAACCCAGATATTTTTTCCCTAAGTTTCCTTGGTCGTGGTGTTTCATCACAGCAGTAGAAAACTAATACAGTTGGACCCAAGTAAAAAGCCTTCCACAGAGACTTTTTGTGGTGCTAGAGTCTCTATGGCAGACTTACATGGAACTTACATGGAAAACCAAGGAGTGAGGTGTCCTCTGTGCCAAACTACATGGTTAAATGGATTGTTTTAAACTTGTGTGCAATCAGGATGGCTTTTGGATGGAGTCATCAATAAATACTATTCCAAAGGGTTTGGTTTTCTTTGTTGCTGAAAGAAGCAGAGGTGAGTTATTCAAAAATTTGACTTCACAATTTATAAATACGTACATATATTGGTCCCAGATATAAAAAATATGTGTGTGTGTATGTGTGTGTGTGTGTGTGTGTGTGTGTGTGTGTGTGTGTTTGGCATTGCATGGTGGTGCATGCCTGTAATTCCAACACCTAGTGGGTGGAAACATGAGAATTGCAGGGTGTAAGATTGCTTGGGCTGAGGGGTGGGAGGAAGAATATCCTTCATTTCCTTGTGCTTTTAGGATCAGTGCTGCTGGCTTCCTATCTCCTTGCTGGGCTGCCTTCTCAGGCCCCATAGGAGAGGATGCACTTAGTCCTGCTGTGACTTGAGGTGCCTGGGTGAGCTGATCCCCTTTGGGGGCCTCCCTCTCTCTGGAAAAAAAAAAAAGGAGAGGAGAGAATAGGAGGAGCGGAGGAGTGAGGACGGAACTGGGAGGAGAGAAATGAGGAGGCTGGAATCAGGCTTTAAAGAGATTAAATTAATAAATAAGTGGGGGGAAATCAATGCTGGCTTGTGCTGCTGAGATTCTTCTGGTATGTTTTGGTGCTCACTGCTTTCTGCAAATGCAAGCAACAGATTCCCTTGTTGTGCACCGCCCTCTGCTGGACAGAGAGGGAAACACTGCCTCTAGCTTTCAGAGATGATCATCTGTAAAGAAATTTAGACAGCAAGAATTCAGTCCTTGCCCCAAGCCAGGGCCTGGTTATCCCATTTACCAACGACTGGTAGCTCTACACAAACCAGGAGTCAATGCCCAGGAGTCTGTGCAGATGGCTGTGAGGTCAGTGTTCCATGATCTGAGTCCAAATTCCCACCGCACAACCACAAACCCTGGAAACAGAGTCAGGATGGAGACTGTGTCTTAGGATCCTAGGCAACTACTATTAAAACTCCCTAGAACGGGAGTTTATTGCTTGGGAAGTGAGAAAAACAACACCTTGAGTTTATTTGAAGATGTTTGCACACCATAAAATGCCATGGAAACATGACTGAAATACCACTGTTTAACAGAGAAAGCCCACTTAGAAGGAGGTGTGCATGCTCTTGAAACAAATTATAAAGACAAAGCAGGAATGAGTAACAGACATAAGGACCAGAAAGCAGAGAGGAATATTGACCCACATTAGACGAAACGCCGCTTATATACCCAATGTGAACATAAGTCTTCTGCTATTTAGTTTTTATCTTAAACCACACTTTTATTTTTGGAACAAAATAAAATACATCAAAACACTAATAAGTAGCAGGCAAACTAATAAAAGCTGCCTTCAAGACATGGCCTATCACTTTAGAAATGTTAATTCATACTACTAACTCTTGATATTAATGAAAAATATAGATTTGATTATCAAACGCCTGTCCAGTATCTTATGGAAGCATGTTTGTTGGATAAATTCTGATCATTAGAATATAAAAAAGTGAAACATCTTTGACTCAAAAATTAGAAGAAAATTAATATAATAGGAAAAGTTTTAAGTGAGACAAAAATAAAAATAGAATTTAAAAAACATTAACATTGAATAGGTTAAACTCTTACTAGAGAATAAGATTTTAACTAATTGGGCACAAAAAGAAATTTCTTCTCTAGAATTCTTAAGAGAAACATACTCCAACTAAAGGGAGAAAATACATAAGAGATAAACATTTTAGAAAATTAGCAAGTGGTGTCATACTCATTACTAAGGCTAGATATGAGTCCAGTAAAAATGTTATTGGCAAATGATACTATGTGCGGTGACTAAATCAGAATTCTATGTAATAAATGACCTAGGACTTACCTTTACCAGAACATGGCATCAAAATATCAATCACATCTGCTAATATAAGAGAATTAGCAATACTGAAAGTAAAACTCTTTTGGTGATTTTCTTTATTCAACCTTTTGTGTTTTCATGGCACTCTTGAGTCTTTGCTTTTGGTTTTCTGGCTCCATCTCGTGTTCAGTGTGCGCCACTGCATCTATGGATGGATATTTGCTCATGAATCACTGCTGCAGGGAACTTGAGATCCCATTGACCCAGGATTAAGGGACTTTGGCCTCGCCTCCTGTCACCTGAGGACAGGAGCATTAGTTTAGAACTTTAGTCACTCATGATGTTGGAAAAGACTAAAGTCTGCAATTGTCCGGGCTTGTGTCCTCTGTTCTAGAAGGTGGAACTAAGCCAACATCATTACTTAACCTAGGAAAAAGAAGACTTACATTTCTAGAAGAGTATTGATATCTAATTTAGTGACACTTCAAAGCTACTTACAACTCTCCTATGTTATGTTTAATATTGTTAGTTCATCTTACAGTTGATCTCTATTTGTATTCTCATTTGATTTCAAACACAAGACAAATAATATAAAATAACCAATAACCAGCATAATGACTACATAGCCATTCTGTGGTTGGAGGTCCCTTTCTACCTCATGGTTCAAAAAATTCACATCACAAATATAGTTGAAATAAAATGCTTTCTGAATAAAATTTGCCACTCGAGAGATATGTCTGAGTAGTAAGGAATGACCTAACGTTTTTCACACAAAATGGCCGCAGTGCTGTGTATGCTCATGATCTAGGCTTAGCCCTTCAGAGGCCGTGGCAGGACCCTTGGCAATGGAAGGCTCTCCTGATTGACATGGTGAAGCAATGTTCCAAAGAACAATCTATGTTGATCACTCTTTGTTATCAATGTGACTGAATTTGGTACACAGCTATACATGGGCAAATTTCTCCCCCTGTACTTTCAGATGTAGATAGATAGTAGGTAGGTGCCTAGACAGCTGCATAAATGATTCTTTTCCATACATGCCTTTTTTACAAGAGTAACTTCAATATAATTCATAACATTCACTCACATTCTGGAAACTTCACAGTAAATTTGATCAGTAAGAAAGTTGTGCTTCTAGGTTAATTTCCCGTTGTTAAGTGTACCACCAAATGTATGTGGTGAACGACTCCCGCCTTTTGTAAAGACTGTAGAAATATATGAATATAAAATTATCTGAACTAAAATGTTTATATTCCTGTCATAATGTCTGATGTCAATTTTAGGTAGTCATATAACTAATTTGAAATTACTTCTATATATTGAATTCTAGTTCTTTAAGGTAACTTTCAGTCTAGATCTACAAGGGACTCTAAAAAGGAATCAATCAAGAGTGCAGGGTGACCCTAACCAAGTTCGAGTTATTCTTTCCTCTCTCTCGTGCATCCCCAAGAGCTCACATTAAAAATATAAATAACTTTCAAAGTCCTCCGGTCTTGACAAAATGAAATACATTAAAAGCTTAGTCTCTTTAAAATAACCAATCTCTTTCAACATCCAAAGTCTTTTAAAATTCAAAGTCTCTCAACTGTGAGCTCCTGAAAAATCAAAAATAAATTTAATACTTCCTTACTTTAAAAGGGAAAGAACCAGAGCAGTCAGAATCATATTAAAGCAAAACAAAACTTTAAAAGTGTAAAAAACTCAATGTCCACTTCTATGCTCCTCCAATGGGGCTTAGGTCATTTCCCCAGCTCTGTCCTCTGCAGCACACACAGCCTGTCTTCTAGGCTCTGGCTCCACTTCACAGCTGCTGCTCTTCTTGGTGGTCATCCCCTGGTACTGGTATCTCCAAAATTCTGGAGTCTGCTGCTGCAAAGGTGGTACAGTTTCCACCAAAAGCCTCTCCTGGGCTCTCTTCAAGGTGCTGAACCTCAGTATCTCTGCAGGTTCCTCACTCATGGGCCTTCAGCTGCCGCTGAAGTTGCACCTTCACCAATGGCCTCTTGGGCCTCACACAGTGCAAAGCCTCCGATGCTTTCCAATGCCCCTTCATGCCTTCAAAACCAGTAGCACCTGGCTGATTCTTACACTACCAAGTTCTGCTACCAGAGTCTAAATTTAAAATAACATAGCCCTGGTAGAGACTTTAAACTTTCCTCTGAGAGTTGAGAAGGCAGATAGGTGGCTTCCACTGTCTGCATTGCCCTCAACATTCTTACTCCAAGCTCACAGCTCACCAAGCACTGAATACTCAATAGCTTTTCTCACCCAAAGTTCCAAAACAGCACGGTCAGCTCTATCAGGGCACTATTTCACTATTCTGGTTCCAATTTGTCTTAGTTAAGATTTCCATTGCTGTGATGAAACACCATGACCAGAAAGCAAGTTGGAGAGAAATGGGTTTATTTGGCTCACACTTCCACAGCACTGATAACCAAAGAAAGTCCAAGACAGTAACTCATACGGGGCAAGAACCTGGAGGCAGGAGCTGATGTAGAGGCCATAGGGTGGGGGTGCTTACTGGCTTGTTCCTCCTGGCTTGTTCAGCCTGCTTTCTTTTTTTTATTAATTTATTCATATTACATCTCAATTATTAGCCCATCCCTTGTATCCTCCCATTCCTCCCTCCCTCCTGTTTCCCCCCTATTCCCCTCTCCTATGTCTGTGACTGTGGGGGACCCCCTCTCCCTCTATGTGCTCATAGGGTATCGAGTCTCTTTTTGGTGACCTGTTATCCTTCCTCTGAGTGCCATCAGGCCTCCCCATCCAGGGGATGTGGTCAGAAATGTGGCCCCAGAGTTTGTATGAAAGTCAGACCTCACTCACCACTCAACAGTGGAGAATGTCCTGTCTATCGTCAGCCTGCTTTTTTATAGGACCCAGGACAACCAGCCAGCGGTGTCATCACCCACAATGGGTTGGGGACTCCCCTACCAATCAATAATTAAGAAAATATCTTACAGGCTGACCTACAACCTGATGTTATAAAAGTATTTTTTTAATTGAGGTTCCCTCTTCTCCAATGACTAGCTTGTGTCAAGTTGCCATAAAACTCTCCAGCACATCTAGGTTTAAAAAAAAAAAACTTTCGTGAGGAAATCAGTTTGAAGTGTCAACAAAAATCTATTGGACAGAAAAAAATATGTGCACAATTCTCAATACATGCTTTTTAAGAAATGACAAGTTGAGGGGAGCACCAGCTTCCTACAGCCCACTGCCTGGTGTTAGTGGACTACCTCTGTTTAAATGAACCCACAAGGATGTGGTATGGCTCCTGAAGCCAGCTGCTTCAGTCTTCCAATGTGGATAGGAAGCCTGTTTTCTTCAGGAATCCTCTGTGCCTTCAGCACCAAGGTGGAAGTAGGGAGTCATCTGGCCTCAGGGCTGAGTAGCTATAGTTTTCAGCCTCTTGGAGAGAAGACAGCCATTGTTGGTCTACATGGTATGTTAGGCCACATCATGTAATCCAATCTAATAAATCCATTAAAAGTAATTTAATGTTACTATTTTTCCCACATGGGTTTATTTTGTCCTTATGAAGCCAGCTCTTTACCTAGGCTTTGATGGAGGCTGTGGGGCAGCAACAGCAGATCTAATCATGGTGGAGGTGTTTTAGTCCCTCTGAGTTTCCTGAGATCGGCTCCTGACTCTCTTGCTATGAAAGGCACAGCTTGTTCAGTAACGCAGAGGGGAGAGAGAAGGAGAGGAAATTTTCATGGGTTAACGTGAACTAAAAACATGTGGCCTAGAGCTGCCTGCTCTCCATTGCCATAATGGAGAGAAGCAGCCTAAATGGAAGAGATGGACGGGTTTTTTGTTGTTGTTGTTGTGTTTGTTTGTTTGTTTGTTTGGACGGGGAGGCAGACAAGACAGCTCAAAGGGTTGATTATCTGCCCAGCCATAGAGCTCTAAGGCTTGAATTAAATCTGACAGGTTTCTGTGTCTTTTATTTATAAAATAACAGGTTAAGGAATAATTTCCAATGTGTTATAATTCATTCCATTTACAAACCCCTCTTCAACGAGTACAAAACAACCACCCTCCGACGCAGACCTGCCATAAGAGGAAACATTTAGAATGAATCCCCGCCCCGCCCCGCCTCGCTTTTTTTTTTTCTAACCACCCCCCCACCCCCCACCCCCCACCCCACACCTTAGGGCTTGGACTAATAGTTTCCCCATTAAGGGACTACATTTCCCAGCTTCCATTGCAGCCTCACAAGACAACACCAGAAGGGAGGGACTAGGTGGGGTAAGGGGGAGGGGGAAGAAACATGTGTTACAGTCATTCCTGCCCATACACAGGGTAACAAGCCACCTTTTTCTGAGGTAGATGAGTCATCTTGCCCAGATTCGTCATGGTCCCTTGTCTTGTAAGTCAGTAAATATGGTCCTGTCTGTCTATGGTCCTTCGTTTTCAGTCAACTTCAGAAATTTAACCCTAACTCAATTCCCTCTCACATTCATGGTCTCAGGAAAATATAAAATAATATAATTCCCTAGGGCTTCTTTATGGCTTTTAAATATAGTTATTTATTCTTTCTCCCCCATCTTCCTTTGTATTGTTGTTTACCATCCACAGTTAAAGTCACCTCAACCACCAAACCCATTTTAGTTTTTGTTTTTTCTTTTTTCTTTCCTTTTCTTTTACTGTATTTTATTCGCATTACATTCTGATCAGAATCCTCTCACTTTTATCTTCCTACTCCCACCTTCCCTCCCTCTTCTGCCCTGTTCCCCTCCCCTAGACCTCTGACAGATGGGGTCCTCCTCCCCCAGCATCTGAGCACAGCCTATCAGGTCTCATCTGGATAGCCTGCACCCCCTTCTTCTGTGTGCCCACAGGGCCTCTCCCCCAAGGGGCAATGTTCAAATCGTGGGCACCACAGTTCATGTCAGACGCAGTTCCCTGCTCTTGCCCCTGCCCCACATGGAGAATGAGCTGTCCATCTGCTATGTCTGAACACAGGGTCTAGGGCCTCTGCTTTAAGTGTCCTAGGTTGGTGCATCAGTTTGTGCAGGCCCCGCCCCCCCATCCAGATTAAACAGTATATAACCACAAATACAGCCCCTACAGAAGATACTAGAAGGAAAACTCCAATCCAAGAAGGCTAACTTTACACTAGAAAACACAGGAAATAAATAAACCCACATCTGCAAAAACAAAAGAAAGGAAGTTTCTCTCTCTCTCTCTCTCTCTCTCTCTCTCTCTCTCTCTCTCTCTCTCTCTCTCTCTCACACACACACACACACACACACACACACACACACACTACTATTACTACCACCACCACCACCACCACTCACACACAAAAAAATAGAAACCAATAACCACTGGTCATTAATATTTTTCAATATTAATGGCTTCAACTCCCCAGTAAAAAGACACAGGCTAACAGAATGGATGCAAAAACAGGACCCATCTTTCGCTACATATAAAAAACACACCTCAGCAAAAAAAGATAGACATCACCTCAGAGTAAAGGGCTGGAAGAAGGTACTCCAAGCAAACGGACTTAAGAAACAAGCTTGGGTAGTCACTCTAGTATCTAATAAAATAGACTTTCAACCAAAACAAATCAAAAGAGATGGGGAGGGACATTTCATATTCATCAAAAGGAAAAATACACCAAGAGGATGTCTCAATTCTGAACATCTATGCCCCAAATGCAGGAGTACCCACGTTCTTAAAAGAAACATTACTAAAGCTCAAATCACACATTGAACCCCACAAATTAATAGTGGGAGACTTCAACATTCCACTCTCCCCAATAGACAGATCATTGAGACAGAAAATGAGTAGAAAAATAAAGAAACTAATAGATGCCATGATAGCCCAAACTAATATCTACAGAACATTCCACCCAAACACAAAAGAACATACTTTCTTCTCAGGTATTTGAGGATATTATAAATGATAGTATATCTGTGATCTCTTTTTCAGTGTATGTTGGTGTTATATAGAAAGTGTCTCAGTTAGAATTTCTACTGCTGTAGTGAAGCACCAGGACCAGAAAGCAATTTGGGGAAGGAAGGATTTATTTGGCTTATACAACCATATCGATGTTCATCATCGGAGAAAGTCAGGACAGGAACTCAAACAGGGCGGGAATCTGGTGCTGATGCAGAGGCCATGGAGGAATGCTGCTTACTGGCTTGCTTCCCATGGCTTGCTCAACTTGTTTTGTTTGTGTGTTTATAGAAGTCAGGACAACCAGGCCAGGGATGGCACCACCTACATTGGGCTGCACCCTCCTTCATCAACCAATTAAGAAAATGCCTAACAGTTGAGTCTTATAGACGTATTTTCTCAACTGAGGTTTCTTCCTTTCAAATCACTCTAGCTTGTGTCAAGTTGACATTTATACAAAGCAGATGGCAGTGCTGTCTTAAAGCACTGTAGATTAAATGAGCCTCTTTTCTTTATGCAATATGCAACTTCAGATCTTTATTATAGCAATGCAAAATGGACTACTAGTATTGTGTGCTTTAGAAATATGACAGGAATTTAATGACCAACAGAAAGAATTTTAATTTTTATTTCAAAGAAATTCAAAATATATAAACTGTTTCAAGTTTCAGTTCAATTTTGGGCAGCATTAGAATGGAGCTAGTAGGAGAACTGTAGTAGATGTGCCATTCAAGTTCTTTCTTGCCTGAGAACAGGCTTTTTTTTGTTTGCTTGATTGGTTTGGTTTTATGTTTTTTTGTTTGTTTGTTTGTTTGTTTTGAGACCAGAATTTGATATATAACACAAAATGGCTTTGAGCCAATGATTCTTTCTACTGAGTGGATAATGGAAGTGCATATTATATATTTTAAGACCTTCATTAAAGCTTTAAAAATGCAATTAATAATATTTATATATTCACTCCTATATTCCATAAACAATAGTTTTCTGCAGCTACACATTAAAAATGAATTTGAGAAAAACTTTCAAATGTGAGATCCATGTGTACTTCACCACTTAAATCCAAACACAAAGGACTTTTGCTTATAGAAGCATAGTGTAATTACCAAAATCAGGAAGGTAATACCAATATGCTCTTGCTAAAGTATTAGTATACTTCAATTTCATCAGCTGTATCATTAATATTTTTTCTCTTTCTTTCTTTTCCTGCTTCCTTCTTACCTTTCTTCACTATATTTGGATAGAATGTAGGGCATCTTTCATGCTAAACAAATATTGTACCACTGAGCCATACCCTATTATAATAATTTTCTTTAGCAAAACAAAGGCATTTCTGAAGTAGGTGTGGTAGCTGATATTGATAAACATGGTTTTTAGGAGACTAAGATGGGGAAGATTGAGTTTTGAGGCCACCATGGGTACATAATGACAAACAGTCTTTAAAAAAAAGAAAAAACTCCAACAATTTCTTATCAGAACCAAGTTTAAGATCAAACACGGCATTGAGTTGTCGTATCTTCTCTATCTCTCTTACTCTGAAGTGCTTGCTTGGTCTTTCTTTCATGACATTGACGCTTTGAAGTACACAGGAAGTCTACTACTTCTTAGCGTCAGACTCACGTTATGTGGTTTTTTGTTGGGAATAACACAGAAGTGGCCCATGTCCTTCTCAGTGCATCCTACCAGGAAGCATCACTAGTCACACTAGCTCTGATCATCTCATTAAATTCAGTGTGCAACTCGCCTGCACGATAAGGTATTGTTTTCCTATGTGCAATGGAGCTGGTGTTCTTAGTGCTAAAACAAAAGGATACCAAAGAGTTTCCATGTGTGAAGAGAAAATGGTTGGCTCTGCTATTTCATCTTTCTAGGAAGTACGCGTAACAAGAAAATGTTTAAATGGAAATTTTCTGAAAATTTCAGTGCTTTTGCTGCAAAACTATTTATCAAAGAATCTGAAGCTCTGAGTTCCCTGGAGACAAACAGAAAAGCCTTAGAGAAACAGCTTATTCCTCCTCTACCAGCAGCTCCCGGTGAACGGAAACATAAGACAAACAGAGTCCCTGTGATGCTTTGTGTGGTTGGCTCACTGTTGGATCACGCTTCAAAACCCTCTGACAGGAGAATAATGTCCTTACGCTATTAGTCACGCTTTACAATCAAAAGAACACAATGCCAGTCTTAAAACTAAGAGTCCTGACTTCCAGCTTCTTTGATCTTCAATTGTACAAGTGGTTTGATATGTTTGTTTGTCTTCCGGAGTTTACACATGTAGTGCAATAAAACAGACTCTCCTCATCCTATCCTTTCCAGTGGTCCTATCTTGTAGAAGAGGATACAACATGCCTCCTACCTAGCTGTAGTTACAGGAAGACACTGCTCACCTCGTAATGGCATCTGTTATTACTAGTCTTGCTTGTCAACTTGACTGCGTATGAAGTTAACTAAAACCCCAGCATCTGGGTTCACCAACTTTATTAAATTATTTGAAGAGGGATGATTCATGCTTAATCTGGATCATTGAGATCAGAAGACACATCTTTAGTCCAGATCCTTTGAGGTGGTAAGATCCATCTTTAATCTGGGCCACACTGTCTGATGGCAGCCTATACGGAAGATATGGAAGAAGGAAGCTCTCACTTTGCACACTTGTTCTCACTCTTTCCAGCAAGTCCATTCCTTCACTGGCATTAGAGCCTACATTTCCATCAGGGTTTTTGACTTACACTGAAGACCAGCCAAAATATCCAACCTTGTGGAATGAACAACTACTGGATTCTTGGACCTTCCCTTTGTAGACAGACATCATAAGACTAGCTGGACAACAGTCTATAAGTCATTCTAATAAAACACACACACACATACACACACACACACACACACACACACACACACACACACACACATGCATGCACACACATGCACACACACATTTCTATGACTTCTGTTCCTCTAGAGAACCCTGACTAATACACTCCAGAGAAACACTGTACAACAGAGGAGACGCTACTGGTCAGTTTTGGGGAGCTGCTAAAACAAAGGTCCACAGTCTAGGTGCCTTGAACAATGGGAACTGATTTTCTCCCAGTTCTTCAAGATAGAGAAAGGATAAGGGGCAACCATAGATAGAATGTATGGAAAATCCACATAGGAACCTACTACTTTAGAAGCTAACTAAAAATATATCTAAAATAAATAAACAAAAGAAGCAGAGCTTCTCCACAAGGGCGGATAATGCTGCTACCAGAAATCACAGATTTTTAAACCAAATTGCCAGTGCTAATTGTTGGTTACTTCTCCATAATTTTTTGGCTAGGGAGCAGCCCCTAGAACAATGGTACTCAACCTTCTTAATTTTGCAGCCCTTTAATATAATTCTTCATATGGTGATGGCCCCCAACCGTACAATTATTTTCATTGCTACTTCATAACTGTAATTTTGTGATAGTTGCAAATCATAATGTAAGTGTCTTTTCTGATGGTCGTAGCTGACTCCAGTAAAACGATTATTTGACCCTCAGAGCGGCTGTGACTCACAGGTTGAGAACCACTGCCCTAGAGACACCCAAAACTATACAAGCTATTGTCACTGCCCTTGGTTTCCCACCAAAACTACATGGTAAGACTCCATTACTGAAGACAACACAAACTGTAGAAGTAAGACTTTTTTTTTAATGAAAGTGGAACTCAGCTAAACTCTTCCTCCTTCCTGGCTAGCATACATAGTGCTGGAAAGTGCTATTCCAGCTGTTGCAAAGGAAAGTTGTTAGTAATCTAACACAGTATGGACTCTGTGTGTCCTATGCTTACCTAACAGACTCTCCCCTAGAGCTGGTGTTTGCTACTTTGTGGGTTGTTCTTTTCACTCTTATCTACCCCTTTTCTTCCACCCCTTTAGCCCCCTAACACTAATGAAAGAGGAAAAAAGGATAGAAAGGAAAGGCAAGCGATCCCTGAATAAAGTCAGGGGTCAGAAAGAGGGTGAAGTTATCACTAAACTACTTCTTGCTGATTAGGAACATCGAATTCCTTGAGGCAAGTTTGATATTCACCTTGGGATATTTAATTTCTTCTTGTTGATGTTTCTTCTTTGGGCATGACTACTTAACAAACCATGACCAAGACAACCAACAACAACCAACCAACAACTCCCCCCTAAACAACAAGCAACCAGCCATGCCCCCTGTTGTGGCTCTAGCATTTATATATCCTCTGAACATTTCCCAGAAGTCCCCACATTACACTATCCGCACTTTGCCTCCTTTCCCACTCCATGTCCCTTTAATGTTTCCTGTCTCTCTATCCTTCCTCACTATAATGGTTTGTTCCCTTTAGTTTAACTGCAGGAAGATGATTAGTCTATTATGCCAAAACAGGCAGTTTAATTGTAGCACCTGCTCTGTCAGCTGGAATGTAGCCTTCGCTCAATGTTCTGAATGAAGAATCTGAAAGTATAAATAAGCTATAGCTTTCCTGTACTTCTTTTTCCATCAGGGGTTGTCTCTGGCTTTTGCATGCATCATTTGCATGTTAGGTGGTTCCACATCATCTCAATCTGGCTGAGATGTTGATGGTTCTTGTTCATTGCCATCCCCCAGGCAGTGTGTATACTCTGAGGAGTTGTTTCCTTGTGCAACCGATCCTTCACAGGTAGGCCTGGACCCTCATCAAGCCTGAAATTGTTCCATCCTTCAATAGTCTCTCTCCCCTCAGGGACAAGCCCTAACACTCAGTCTTTCCGGTTCTGGCTCCAACCAATCACCTGTATTTTCCAAGGCTTTCTTCTACAGGTCACAAAAGACTTTTTGATGGTCCAGGTAGGGCTACCTTAGCCTCTTGTTTTTATTTTTTATTTTTTGTTTCTCTTTATTTGACTATATAGTAGCATCTTTGTTTTTCTATCCTCCAAAAACCTTATGTAGCAGGGAGAGTACACAGGATGATGCTATTTGGACAAAGAAGAGAATCACTTCACTTAATTTCACAGGGCTAGAAACGCACAAAGCCAAAACTGAACTCTTATCAATGAAATCATAGATTTTTTTCAGGATCTGAAGAAGCTTTAAAAGGTATCTTTTATAATCAGTTGGCTATAATTCATGTAGACTACCTTTCCCCTCCTTTTCATCCTCCACTTAGGTCTCTGCAAATTTATTCTTAATCCTCCTGCCTCCTGCCTACCCTAGTCCCTCCTCCAGGACCGTATCCATCTCCTTGGACTGAACATCTAGGTGTGGAAACAGGGTCCAGGGTTCTTCTAGTTCTTCTCTTTTACCTCTTTCAACTGGTCTTATAGCCCATCTATAATCATCCGTGACTCTTCACGGAACCACAGAGTTCCTCTCTACCGGTCACCCCACAGCCCCCAAACCTGAATAAGACCCAGAGTGGACAACAGTAATCAAAGAACAGAATACTCAACCAGCAAAAGAATGACCAGATATCTACACCAAGAATCATTTTATATGTCCCTATATACCCCATATACCTATATCCCAGAATAAAAACAGAAAAATGAGCAAAGAAAACAAAATGTCTCCTCTAGAAAAGAGTAGGTCCCGGTCCCCATTAGAAAAGAATTATAGATTCAGACACAATTACACTTACATGCAGACAATTGATTTTTGATGAAGAAGTAAAAAACAAAAAAACAAAAACAAACAAACAAAAAAAAAACACACTGGAGGAAAAACCAGCATCTTTAACAAATGGTGCTTGCTAAACTGAAGAGCTGTGTGCTGAAGAATGAAAATGGATACATATCTATCACTCAGAAAAATTCAGTACCAACGAGATTAAGGACCTCAATGTAAGACCAGATATCATGAGTCTGATAAAAGAGGAAGTAGACAATACTCTTGAAGTCATTGGCAAAGGAAAGGGCTTTCTGAAAAGAACAATAAAAACAAAGGCACTAAGACGAACAAGTAATAAATGGGATGTTACGACCAAAATGTTTCTGTATCACAAAGGACACCATCATTCAAGCAAAGCAGCACCATATGGAATGGAAAAAAAAATCTTTACTAAGTATACATCTGATAGAGGGTTTATATAGAATATAGAAATAACTAAAAATCTGAATGTTGAACAAACAAATGAACAAATACCCCCATTAAAATTGAAACTACAACTAAACAGAGAGTTCTTGAAAGATGAAACACAAATGGATGAGAAACACTGTAAAGATGGTCAACATTCTTAGCCATTAGGAAAATACCAATTAAAACTGCCTTGAGATTTGCTCTAACCCTAGTCACAGTGGACAAGATCAATAAAAGAAATGATGACACATGTTGGCAAGGATGCAGAGAAGAAGGAGCACTTATTTATTGCTTGTGTGAGTGCAAACTTGTGCAGTCCCGAGGGAAAGCACTGTGGAGGTTCCTTAGAAAGCTGAAAACTGATCTAGCGCAAGATCCAGTCACACCGCTATCAGGCGTATACCCAAAAGATTCCACAACTTACTAGGAAAACACTTGCTCATTCATGTTCATTGCTGCTTCATTCCCAATATCCAGGAATTGGAAACAGCCTAAATATCCACCAACTGATGGATAAGCAATGACAATGTGATACACTAACAAATTGGTTGCTATTCAGCCATTAAGAAAAACAAAATCATACAGTTCACCAAGTAAATGGGTGGAAGTAGAAACAATCATCCTGGGTGAGAAAACCCAGACCTTGAAAGACAAATATTGCATGCTTTGTCTTATATGTGGATATTACCTTTTAAGCTTTACGTATGTGTCTTTAATTCCAAATAACCACAAAGGTTAGGTAGCTAGTAAAGAACCAGTAAGGGACAGGTGAAGATCTTTCAAGGAAGGAGAAATAGAACATAGTGTCATAAAGAAATGAAGTGGAAAGTAAAAGTAGGAAGGCTAAACGAAGATGAGAATGGAAAGACAGAGCAAAGAAGGGAATATGGGAAGCAACAAAACTAACACTAAATGTCTTTTGAAAAGCTGTATTGGAACCTACTATTATAGGATCTTCCTAAAATATATACATATATAAAATAAACCTAAATGGAGTCTATTGTTTTTTAAAATTACCTGTATTATCTGTAGGCCTGGCTAACAATCAATCAAGTTACAGACACTTGTTATATTTTCTAATAGCCTTAGTTAACCTGGGGCAGGGCAGATATCGATCCTCTAAACTACTTTCCATAGTAGGGCCTCAGGCATGGGATCCCTGTGTCAATTCCATGCCATCTGTTTTTAATAACTTCTATCAAGCTACCTCCCATCTGCCATCCCATATACTTGTTTAGGTTCTTCATCTGGGCACACACCTTTAATCCCAGCCCTCCACAGGCAGAGGTAGGCAGATATCTGTGAGTTCAAAGCCAGCCCAGTCTACAGAGCAAGTCCAGGATGGCCAGAACTGTTAAACAGAAAAATCCCTGTCTTGGAAAAAATCAGGAGAAAGAACATAAGAAGAATAACTGCCTGAGTGATGCCTAAGGAAATAGGAATGAAAAGATGACAGAAATGATTAAAACAACTCAGGACTTGAAATGGAATTCAGTAAGGAGGTAGACACATTGAAGAGACCTCAAGCTGAAATAAATATGGAATTTTAAAAATCCAAAATCTTAACTGGAGAACTCAAAGAAAAGCCTTAAATGTAGAATGAATCAAGCAGAAGAAGTAATATAAAATAAAAAGGAACATACAGTAAATGTGGGATACCACCATAAAACCAAAACCAAACCTTGAAATCATAGGCATAGATGAGGGAAAAGAATGACAAGTCACTGGCATAGAATAGATCTTCAAAAGATCGTAAAAGAAAACTTCCAAACAAAGGAAAGACAACACTGATAGAGAAACAGGAAGCACACAGAACACAAAATAGATAAGACCAGAAAAGAAAATTGCAATAACATATTATAGTTAAAACAGTAAGTATACAGAGCAAAGAAAGTATATTTTAAAAGCTGCAGGAGAAAAAGCACAAGTCACATATAAAGGAAAGCCCACCAGACTAATAATAGCTGATATCTCAATGGAAAAGATCCTGGAATCCTGGAATAATGTATTCCAAGTCTGTGTTGGCCAAACTCCACTAATATACCTGCTAAACTATGTATCATAAATGAGAGAGAAGTAAAAATTTGCCTAAAACTTTTATAGCCAGTTAAGTACATTTAAGGGAAAATACAGGAATCAATACTTCAGGCTGAAGAGAGGAATTAACATAATCAAGAGACTGAAAAAATACGAAGCCATAGCTATTATAACACAAATTGTCATTGAGAACACAACACAACAAAAAATCAACAACAGGATGACCATAATTAACACACATATTTTAATATCTTAAAAATCAATGACCTCATATCTCCAATCCAAAGACACACGCTTACTGCATGGAAAATCAAAATCTTCACAGACTATTTCAACCCATACCAACTTCATTTTGAAAATTCCTTGTCAACGTGCCACTCCTTTCCTAATTGACCATAACTCTAGCATGAATCTTGCATTAACCTCTGGTTAATGTGTTGTTTTATTTGCTTACATTCTTAACTAGTCATCAAAATTCCAAACAACTTGTAAGGACCCAACCTCTTTTTAACTCCACAGCAGAGCTTTGTGGTTTTTTCACATGGAAGAATCGTGGTAAGCCGTGCTCCACTTTAAAGAATTATTCACTAGTTCCTAAATATGTTGTCAGTTTATTGGGTAGAATATGACATTTACCTAGGATTACTGTTAACTCTCGCTTTTTAGAGCAAATACCATTTCTGCAAGAAAAGTAAAATACATGAAAGAATCTGTGGGTCTCTTTAGCAAGTGAGAAACAGCAGTCTTCATAGGAAACCTGAAGGAGATCCCCGTTTACCACGCATTATTGGACACATACCTATCCATGATTGGACCCATTCAATTAAAACCAGGAGTATTATGAGAAGATGAATACAAAGTAAGGATATGGTCATATAACTCAAAAACTATGTATCAAAGAAGAAAAACACCCACATTGCACCCATAGTAACTAAATTGCTTTTTCTCCCAAATCCCATAAAAAGAAGGCTCAAATAATTACTGAGGCCCTTGAGTACTTTCATTTCACCTGGTTCACTGTCACTCTCGACAGTGTGTTCCTCCTTAATCTATATCATCACTTTGCTTGGAATTAAAATCCCCTGTTACCTTTGCAATTTGTGTGAACCATGCCTTTCATTCTTGAACAAGAGGCCAAGGTCCTGAAAACACCTGGCCAAACTCCAACCACTTGGTCACAGTCAGTGAGGTGTAGGTGGTAAGAGACGTCCCAGCCACACCACATTAAGTGATGTAGTAGATGAATTTTGTAGCATTGCCCTTACTACAACTAGACGTTTTGAAACAACTAAAGTGTAGTGTCTCACAATTCTGCAATCTAGGAGTCTTAGGCAATAGTAGTGTTGGTTTCTTCAGTAGGATACGAGAGAATCTGTTCCCTGCCTTTTCCCCCAGTATCTGATGGCTTTGTGTCTTTTGGTTTATAAATGCTCCACTCAGGCCGGGCGTGGTGGCGCATGCCTTTAATCCCAGGACTCAGGAGGCAGAGGCAGGCGGATGGCTGTGAGTTCGAGGCCAGCCTGGTCCGCAAAGCTAATCCAGGATAGCCAAGGCTACACAGAGAAACTCTCTCTCGAAAAACCAAAAACAACAACAACAACAACAACAAAACAAAAACAAAAACAAAAATAAATGTTCCACTCATCTTAACTGACGCCATCTGTAAAAAACTCAATTCCAGATAAATTTTCACTCCAAGATTCCAGGCAGACATGAAACTGAGGAGGAATGTACTTAGCTAGGCATACCTTCAGGTTTGGGGCTGGGGACTTGTTTCCTGCCTTACAGGTGGAGCCTTCTTGCATCCTCACAAGCATGAGAGGAAGAGGTAACTCTTCCAGGGTTTCCTTAAAAGAGGCCAGCCTGGTCTACAAAGGGAGTCCAGGATAGCCAAGGCTACACAGAGAAAAACCCTATCTTGAAAAACTAAAAAATAAATAAAGATAAAAAAGGCACCAATTCCAGACACGAGGGCTCTGCTCTCATGACTCAATCACCCTCCACGGGCCTTCCCTGCTACCACTGTCACTCCGGGGCTGAGGATTTCAACATACATCTGAGACCAAACCTCAGGACCGTGGCAGGCTCAAAGACTGTGTCCACCCATGGCTGGCCAGCATCCTTGTTTTCCTGTACAGCTTTGGAAGCCTTGGCTCATAATACAGCATGCTGATGGACAAAGGCAATTAGACCGCAGTGGTTGGTTAGCTCACAACTGTGGGGTTTCACTTTTTTGGGGGGGGGTTGTTTTTGTTGTTGTTATTGGTTTGTTTTTTGTTTTTTGTTTTTAGAAATGGAGAGTGAAGTGCTTTCTCTCGTTGTCATTCTACTGCTGATGACAAATTCAGATGCTTTGCCTGGAACTTGGTGAGCCACCAGTTCATTGGTACTGCTTGGTGCATATGTGCTGAAAATTGGAAAGACTAACAGCAGTCTGAGTTTGTACAGAGCTTCCTTTTCAGAACCTTTATTTTTGGCAACTATGTGGGAGTACCAGGGGAAAAACAACAAAAAAACAGAATTGTGTACTGATATCTATAATCACACGTTTTTAAGTTTGTAGTTAATTTCTAAATAAATAGGCACAAATATCTCGCTTAAATTAATTGTTAGGTGTTGGTATATTAATTTTTACTGCAAGACTTTTAGGTTTCATTTTATTTCACATATATTTTGATAACTACTTAAAAGGTCTATGAAACTACTCTAATACAAGGGATTTTTAAAAATTACTGCTGGGGCAGTGGGGGTCAGGGGTTAAACAAATACCACTCACGTGCTGTATTTGGCTCGTGCCACCCTTTGAAACTTGAGAAATTACAAGAACTTAGAGTCTACCTTTGGCCTAACCTAGCCATTGTGAGGAAGTTGTTCTTGAGAGCAAATGTCTGTCTCTATTACACGATTGTTTATAGTGGCAAAGAACCAAAAACAATTTGAACATGTGCCAGGAAAAAGTAGCAATATGTTCATTTTGCCAGATATCATGCAGTTGTTTAAAGTAATGTTATAGATTATTACTTAATTTTATTAAAGAAGTTCAATCTAGACAGGGGTATGTGTATATCTCTGATCCTAACTCTTAGGAGATACAGACTGGAAGATTGGAAGCTCAAGGCCAGCCTTAGTTACATAGGGAATTCAAGGCCATCCAGGAAGACAAGTGATTATCTAAAAGAGCAAACCGACAAAACTGTGGTGACCCATGCCTATAATCCCAGTGCTGAGGAGGTAAACCAGGAGGGTCGGGAGTTTAGGTCATCTTTGGTTCTGGTCTGTGGTGCAATAACATCCTGTCTCAAAAAACTTAGACAGACAAACAAACAAACAAACAAACAAAGTAGCCAGACCTGGCAGCTTACTCCTGCAGTTCCGACATGGCAGAGGCAGAAATCAGTATCTCAAGGTCATTCTTGGTTATCTGTAAATTTAAGGCCAACCTGGGCTACATGACATTCTGCCTCAAACAATGAAATGACAAAAATACCAAAAATGTCCATTTATGTGGTTAAATTCAGAAAATAGTGAAAGTATTAGGCATTGAATAGGCTACTTTAAAATTACATATGCACATTGGAAAATGCCAGGCTTTAACGCAGGCAATATTGAGCTATACTCCAGCCCTTGGTGCCAGGCTATTAAGAATTAAATGAGGTTCGACAGTTTATTTTAGTTTTTTTAAATGAAATGAATACATTTTATATAGTAACTATGTATTAGTGAAAAGAAAAACAAAATTCTATATTTAACATTTTCATTCAATTTTAAATGTTATGCTTTGACATGTATCTATATAAGTATTTTAGACAGATTCACTTTTATTTCTCTATTATTCTCTCCTACTCTCTCTGGATATTTCTTTTGCCCAACAAGTTCTCTTCTTACTTTCATGTCTTTTTTTTTTTTTTATGACACATTATTTAAATAGGGTTACTTGCATGAGCACCAGTGTGGGGACATTTGCTGGAGCACGGGGCAACTAACAATGACAAGGTCACCTTAGAAGAATGACTCCTTGTCTCTCAGCAGCCACTATGTGGAGCCTCCAGAGTCTCTCACCCATCCGTGCTGGACTTTGACTGCTCCACCTTACACAGGTCTTGAGCAGATAATCATAGCTGCTGTAAGTTTAGGAGGACAAAGGCCATGTTAGACCCAGAAGAGAGAATGTCACAAAACTCCTCCCTAGGCTCCAGCTCTTCTATCATTTTATCCTGATGTCCCCTGAGCTTGAGCTGGGGTAGCAGGTAGTGATATACACGTTCTGTTTTGTTGGGAAACCTTGCTGCTAAGGTTGCAGTCTACCATGACTCGAAAGCCCTGAGCTTGGCGTAAGTGGAGCACCTTGTGCCTTCCAGCACAAAGCAAGGCTACCACAATCAAGCTTTGTCAGTGGGGCTTCCTTTTCTCTGCCTGACCTCATCTGGAGAGTGTCTCAAGGCATGGAAGCCTGCAACCATATCTGGAGTGTAACCTCTGACACAGTTCCCTGCTAACACGCTCCCCACTGCTGCCTATAGGATAAAGAAATACTGTGTTCCAGTTCATAAGATAAGCTGTGCTGCCGATGGCGAATGAAGCATCCCTGGCACTTCAAGCGCCAGCCAACAGTGTGCATCCACCCTGGGAACCCTTCACCCAACAGTGTGCATCCACCCTGGGAACCCTTCACCCAACAGTGTGCATCCACCCTGGGAACCCTTCACCCAACAGTGTGCATCCACCCTGGGAACCCTTCACCCAACAGTGTGCATCCACCCTGGAAACCCTTCACTCACTCCCCAAGAACTATATTGCCTTTGCTCACCAGGGTAAAGTGGAGCAGTCTTGCTGAAGCTGGTCCCAGAAAATTTTATTTCCATCGTGCTCACAGGCCATCTGAATCCCCAGTTGGTCAATTCTGACTCCTTGGTCCCTAGGGACTGGTGGCCAAGAACCCCCACACCCCTACCCCCAGTTTGGGGATGACCACTCAACAGTAGCTTTCAGCACTTCCACTGAAGAATCTCTGCACTAACTACTGACCACTGAAGCTTTTATGACAGAGGTTGACAGTGGTTTATTATCTATGGAAATTAAACAAAGACACAAATATTTAATGTATTAGTTACTCTTCTGTTGCTAAGATTCCATTATTCCTTTACTCTTCTTGACTTGACCCTGAAGCCAGCACCATGTAGATGACACCCTTAAGTTCGGCAGCCAGTGTGGGATGGATTTTTTGGTCCCTTGAATGACATTTGAATCAGCTTTTCAGCTTTTTTAATTCAGTTGCTTGCTAAGAGCAGAACACTCCTTAGCCACTTTTCATTTCAGAAGTTGGAAACTTTGTGTGTGTGTGTGTGTGTGTGTGTGTGTGTGTGTGTGTGTGTGTGTGTGTCCTTGCCACAAGGGCACCCTTCCCTTTGTTAACACCAATCTAGTCTTTCCTTTATATGTACAGCCTAGTGAACCTCCTTTGTAGTTATA
This sequence comes from Acomys minous, assembly GCF_964271855.1. NCBI lineage: Eukaryota > Metazoa > Chordata > Mammalia > Rodentia > Muridae > Acomys > Acomys minous. The sequence goes on along the minus strand of NC_140487.1, from coordinate 50,573,374 downwards.
GCCTCTCTTCTAGCACAAGGAGAAGCTATAACATCAAGCTTGCCAGTGTCCCTTTCCTCTCCAAACTCTACATTTAAAAAAAAATTATTTCTGCCTCACTTGGTCTTTGTCAATGTAGACCTACAAAAGAGTGATTGATAGCTGGGCATGGTGGCACATGCCTTTAATCCCAGGATGTGGGAGGCAGAGGCAGGGGGATCTCTGTGAGTTCGAGGCCAAGCCTAGTCTATAAAGTGAGTCCAGGACAGTGAAGACTACTCAGAGAAACTCTGTCTCAAAAAACAAACCACCACCACCAACAAGACCAAAAACAAACAAACAAACAAAAAACCAAAACAAAACGTTCTAAAATGTTCCACGTTTCTCTAAAAAGCAACAACCCACTCTCTGCTTATGCCTTAAGTTTAGGGTTGCTACGATGAAACACCATGAGCAAAAGAAACTTGGGGAGGAAAGAGTTTGCCTAAACTGATGCTGTGGTATGGTTAAGGGGAAGGTTTTTATTGGACATGTTAGGAAGCAAATTGCCCAAGGCATCTGAAAGAGTCCAGATCAGAGATTTAGAAAGAAATAAAGAAAGACTGAACACTGTCAGCTGACTGGACTTGGCCATGAGAGGAGAGAGAGAGGGAGAGAGCACAAGATGAAGAGAAAGAAAGGACTAAGAGGACCAAGGGAACCCATAGCCAAAACAGCAGAGCTATAAGGAGAAATGAGTAGCTGGGGTGGGGAGAGGGAAGAAACCCCTGAGCTGGAGGAAGTTTGTGGGTGAGGCAGTAATGAGAAGAGCTGAGAAAAGCCAGGATGCCAGCATGGACTATGGGATGTGTAACAGCTGCTTGTGGTGCTGAGGAAGCCTAGAAGCCAGCATGTGCATTGGTATACCAACAGGCACTATAGACAGCCATTTGCCCTCTCTACCAACGGTAAGGTAAGTGGCTCAGTTGCTAGAGGGGAACCAGTTTCACGAGCTCCTGAGGAATGCTGGCTTTTGTCTAACCGCCAGAATTCGGGGAGAAGGAGTTTCCTTTGGACCTGGCAGGGCTCAGGTTTATTTGGCTTACACAATTAAGTCACAATCTACTGAAGGATAGCAAGCCAGAAACTTAACTGAGTAGGAACCTGGAGGCAGGAGCCGGGCTGGAGGCCATGCAGGAGTGTCGCTTACTGGCTTGCTCCTTACAGCTTGCCCAGACTTCATTATTACAGAACCTAGGACTACCTGCCCAGGGGTGGCACTACCCACAATGGACTGGGTCCTCCCCCCATCGGTCACTAATGAAGAAGTTGGCCTGTAGGGTTGCCTACAGCCTGATCTTTGGGAGGCATTTCCTCGGTTGAGATTTCCTCCTCTCAGATGACTTTATGTGAAAGTTGACTTAAAAGCTAGCCTGCACCAGTGTCTCAGGTAGGGTTTTTATTCCTGTGACAAAACACCATGACCAAAAGCAGCTTGTAGATGAAAGAGTTTATATGGTGCCAGAGGGTTTAGAGTTCGTAGTTGCTGTCATGGTGGCTGGCACAGCATGCTGAGATGTCACACCCTTTACTGGAAGCAGAAAGCACAGTGAACTACAAGTAAGCAAGGCCTTGAGCTTTCAAAGCTCACCCCACCTGACATACTTCCTCCAGCAAGGACACATCTCCTAAGCGTCCACACACAGTGAGACTAACTAGGAACCAAGTATTCAGATCCCTGAGACTATGGGAACACTTCTCATTTAAACCAGCACACTCATAACACAGTATGGCATGATTGTTTGCCAAAACAACGGCAGTAGGTTCCACTTGAGGGCCTATGACTTCTCCAGGCTCCAGTTCTTGGCCAGGGTTACAGTGCTAGGTGTGGGGACTATGCTGGACTGAGACAGAAGTCCACTTCCCTCCCAGAAAAGCCTGCCGATTTGCTCTCGGAAAAAGGGGAGTGACCCCTCCTGTTCTCAGCAGGGCCACAAAAACCCAGTTGGGAAAAGGCCTGGAAACTGCCTTTGATTAACAAGGAAGCGTTTTTTCCTGTTCCAGAGACAGGCTCTCTGGGTACTTACTATAAAGGCATATCCTGGAACTGCTCTCCCCCTTTTTCCTACCCAGGGCTTAAACCCCAGGGTCCCAGAGTGGAGAAGGTCCTTTTGTCCTTTTCTTTCATCCTCTTGGCCCTTTCCCTTCTCCTTTTTTCCCTTCTCCCCTTTCCCTGTTGGTCCCTTTAATCTTTTGGCTTAGCTCTGACTCTTTTTTTTTTTTTTAAATACGGAATGTATAAATCTTAGGATGCATTAAAGCTGACTTCTCTGTTTCTTGGCTGTCTCATTTTGGCTTGTGATTTTGGCTACCTCTGCACTTCTTCAAGCCGTGGCTCCCCCCCCCCCCCACTTGAGAGGGGCAGCCTAGGCACCTTCCCACAGAGAAGTGTGAGAACCTGGATTCTCTCTGTCCTCCTGGATCCATCTGCTCCCTCTCCAGGGGGAGCAGCTGCTTTGTCATAGCTTAGTAGCATAAAACATAATGACCTACATCTCTGTACCTCTATTCTTTCCAGTCCTCCGTGCAGCATCCCAGATCGGAGGGCAAGCTTCTCAGTACAAACTTCCCCGGAGCTCCATCAAGGACAGCAGCTAGGCATGAATTTCTTCCTGTAAGGTGGCCCTTCTAACTCATGAGACCTTCATGCCATTCCAGACCCAGTGGGCACATGTTGCCTGCAGGCTGGTATTGCAGCACGCAGGGTGTACTCCTGGTTATGATCATTGACAATGCTCCCCTGACCCTCCCCCTTCAGCCTGCGCAGCATCTAGTCTTCTGAAAAACTAACCAACCAGAAAAACCTTCCAGCTTGATTTCTAAATGTCCTGACACTAAACTGTGTGGTATCTCCAGCAGCAGGGTCTTAGCACGCAGCTCTGTGGCCACCAAGAGCAACAGGAATAACTTGTACTGTGTCGGGTGCTTCTGGAGCTACCCTGACCAATCCATAAGGAGGTACCACATGCCTTGGCTTTTCAGTGAATAACTCAGTGCTTCCTGGAGCACTGTAATCTACACTTGAAGGTATCTCTATTCAAATGCCCTTTATTATTACGTTTTAACCAGCTTATAAAGAAGTAGGTTTTCATAAAGTGAATCCTTAGCCTGTGTTAACCCTCTCTCCCATCTCTTCCTCACCTCCTTCTCCACTTAACCACCTCACCTCCCAGCATTCCCTCCCCTTCTGCTTTCATGTACTCTATACCCCCTCCCCACCCCAACCCCTGCCCCAATTACAACCTTTCTCCTTCCCCACTTTCATGGGTTCTCAAGCTTGCTGGCCTCTCCAGACATTCCAAATTAACCAGATAAACCTGAGCTAGGAAGAACATGTGGCATTTGTCTTTCTGGGCTATATTTGATTTTTTTTAAGCAAGAAAATGAAAATTATGGAGAAATTACACAGATACCGTGCACAGTTAAAAATAATAAAATAAATATATATATATTTTAAAAAGAAGTAAAAATAAAATCTCTTAATTGTTTCACACGAGATAAAGTTCCTAGAGTTTTGGCCATTTTATAAGGATAAAAAAACTAGTTATTTAGGCATCATTTCTACTTCATCTCTTGGCTGGAGTTGTTGGTAACAAATCTGTCTCTTCAGTGTGAAAATTTACACAAAACCAACTAGATTCATAGGCCGTAAGTTCTCCTTGGCCCACTACCCAGTTCTTGCTAGTGATATTTCTAACTTGTATTTATATCTTTGCGGAAGATTGAGCTTTGTCAACACTGCTACACATCTGGAGGCTGAGCGACTATTACTCTTGCTTCCAGTGTTTCTAAAAGCAGGTTTTGTGATTCAAATTTCAATGGTTTGTGTTTTTTTTTAAACCAAGGCTTTTTAACTCATGAATCACAACTCCATATGGAATCGCCTCACTGAATGAAAAAGTCACGAAAAAATTTTGTCAAGTTTCTGAATGTGCAGTGACCAGAAATTAAGTGAAAAGCAAACGAGCAAGATACATTCCTGGTAGCACCCAGCTCCCTGAATTACAATTTCATAATTCACTTAAGTTTTGGTTTTGAGCACACAGTAATGTACTTTGCATTGCACAAATTGTCACACCACCGAGCGTATTGTTGTCCCCATCTCACCATTAACCAACACTGCATTAAACAGGTCAGCTCAGATTTAAGACTGCTATGTAATGAATTACGGTGTTCTTGTTTTCTGTGCATACAGTTTCCCAGTTTTTGTTTTGTTTTTTAAGATTTATTTATTATGTATACAGTGCTCTGCCTGCATGTACATCTGCCCACCAGAAAAAGGGACCAAATCTCATTGTAGATGGTTGAGAGCCACCATGTGGTTGCTGGGAATTGAGCTCAGGACCTTTGGAAGAGCAGACAGTGGGCTTAACCTCTGAGCCATCTCTCCAGCCCCAGTTTCCCATTCTTATAGAAACATAATGGTTTAATTTCAAAGAAGAAAGACTTTATATCTACTCGTCATCATTCCTGAGCAGGTTAGTAGTATAGTGTATAGTATTATTGTGGATAGTGGTAGAATGTTTGATTTAAGAAACTGAATTAAGATGTCCTCCGAGAGACTACACCCAGCAGGGGATCTGAACAGATCCTAGGACTCCCAGCCAGATTGTCTGGGAGTCATATGCAAAAGGTGGTCGCGGTGGGGACAGAAGGACCTGGAGGGATCAGGTGCTCCTCAGGAAGACCATCAAGGACAGTGCATCTGGACTCAGGGGGGCTTGCACAAACTGAGGTACCAAATAAGGACAATGCATGCAGAGAGCCTAGCCCCCCTGATCAGATGGAGTCAGTGGACAGCTCATTCCACTGGAGGGGGTAGGGTGGGGATTGCCTCTGACATGAACTCTGGTGCCTGAGATTTAATTATGTCCCCTTGCAGCCCACAGAGGAAGGAGATGCAGGCTATGCTGATGAGACCTGATGGACTGTGGTCCGCTGGACTAGGGGAGGGGAACTGGGCAGAAGAGGGAGGGAGGGTGGAAACAGGAGGATAAAAGTGAAGGGTAACAGTTGAGATATAATATGAGTAAATTATAAATAAAAAAGAAATGTATGTCACACAGATATGCATGCAGGCTAAGCACCAATGCACATAAAATAAAAATAAGTAAATTATAAAAATATCATTCTATGAATTTTGACTTGAGATTAGAACAATTTTTCATCATTTCAGATATGACCGCAAATACACTTTAGCCATTTTATACTATGTATTTATGTGAAATAGCTTTCTTAGCATTGATCTTTATAGAATCAAAGTGCCTAGTGTTGAAAAACATTCTTCTGTGTTCTGAAGTAACAGGTATTCAACCAAGATTTAACTCCTCACATAAAAATAAATGAACAGTCAATCTCACTAGTATGCTTATTTCCTGTTCTCTTTAAAAAATGGCAAAACGGTATGATAATAAAAAATCACTGCAAAGTAAAATCCCTTATGATTTCAATATCCACTTTATATATCTATATGTAAAAATTCAGGTAGGGGCAAAGAGGGAGTGCAAGAGGAGAAAGTTTAGAAAGCCTTATCTTAGATGACCTTAGTTACCCACAACAGAGATTCTACTTCCTAGTCTTCCCAGTCTCAGAGGTACTTCAGTCTTCACTGAAGGTCCACATGAAGCCAATATCCCTGCCTCATCCTCAGCATCCATCAGGGCACTCACTGCCTCATCCTCAGCATCCATCAGGGCACTCACTGCCTCATCCTCAGCATCCATCAGGGCACTCACTGCCTCATCCTCAGCATCCATCAGGGCACTGCCTTATCCTGAGGATCCATCAGGGCACTCACTGCCTCATCCTCAGCATCCATCAGGGCACTCACTGCCTCATCCTCAGCATCCATCAGGGCACTCACTGCCTCATCCTCAGCATCCATCAGGGCACTCACTGCCTCATCCTCAGCATCCATCAGGGCACTCACTGCCTTATCCTGAGGATCCATCAGGGCACTCACTGCCTCATCCTCAGCATCCATCAGGGCACTCACTGCCTCATCCTCAGCATCCATCAGGGCACTCACTGCCTTATCCTGAGGATCCATCAGGGCACTCACTGCCTCATCTGCAGCATCCATCAGGGCACTCACTGCCTCATCCTCAGCATCCATCAGGGCACTCACTGCCTCATCTTCAGCATCCATCAGGGCACTCACTGCCTTATCCTGAGGATCCATCAGGGCACTCACTGCCTCATCCTCAGCATCCATCAGGGCACTCACTGCCTCATCCTCAGCATCCATCAGGGCACTCACTGCCTCATCCTCAGCATCCATCAGGGCACTCACTGCCTCATCTTCAGCATCCATCAGGGCACTCACTGCCTTATCCTGAGGATCCATCAGGGCACTCACTGCCTCATCCTCAGCATCCATCAGGGCACTCACTGCCTCATCCTCAGCATCCATCAGGGCACCCACTGCCTTATCCTCAGCATCCTTCAGGGCACTGCCTTATCCTGAGGATCCATCAGGGCACTCACTGCCTCATCCTCAGCATCCATCAGGGCACTCACTGCCTTATCCTGAGGATCCATCAGGGCACTCACTGCCTCATCCTCAGCATCCATCAGGGCACTGCCTTATCCTGAGGATCCATCAGGGCACTCACTGCCTCATCCTCAGCATTCCTCAGGGCCTTATTCTCAAAATCTTCAATCTGAATGGTTTTGGAAAGAATTATTCTGAAAATGTCCAATTTTGAGATTTCGTCTACTTAAATTCTTTTTTCCTTTTAATTAAAATAAAATTATATTATTATCCTTCTCAAGCCTCTCTCATGTGTCCCCTCAAATTCATGGCTTCTGTAGTGTTGTTACATTTGTATGAATAAATCAGGATGTACTGAGAATATGGTTTAGGTTCGGTTTTTTATATGTGTCCTTAAGATGGACCAGCTGGTGTTTATGACCATTTAGGGGCTCGTGCCTTCTTTTTAATTAGTTCTTTGAGAATCTTGGATATTCTTTTGGGTTAAAGCCCCATGCTCAGTGTCTCAAATGAAAAGCAGGCAGATATAGGAATTCACTGTTGTCTTATGGTTTTCTTGAAAAGATCATTTGAAGATAAGAGGAGCCCTAGGGCAAGTCTGAGAGCATTTGTGGTCTTGGGAGAGGAAGAAACTTGTTTATCTTCCTACAGGCCTGGGGAAGTGGAGCTGAAACTTTTATTTATTTTCTCCTTCCCCTCCTACTAGAGTTTCAGACCAAAGGTGCTGTTTTGTGACTTCAGAATTGGTGACTGTCATGCTCCCTGGTGCAGTGTTCTCTCTTCTCTAGTCCTGCCCCTCCTTGTGTACCACTGCAGTCCTTGGCTCCCCCAAGTGACACTCAATTCGGAACCACCTCCCTAGCATCCACCCACCCTCCTGCTCACCAGGCCAGTCTCCTCTCTCACCTGCATGAATAATAAGAACTTAAGTCGAGAACCAAAACCAACCAACCAACCCACGAACAACCCACACAAATGGGCAACGCTCCATTGTATCCTCGCCGGCGCAAGGCAATTTTACCCAGGCAGAGGTTACACCTCCACTCTCCCGTCTTGGGTCCAGAGTCCTGCCATCTCCCTACCACCACCCCGCAGTGGGTCTTGCAACCTGCAGTCACCTCCCAGACCCCTGGAGATCGTGGGAAACACCATTTGCGGGCTACCTCTCCGGTCACCTCCTCCGCCCTAGATCCCGCCCTCCTCCCCGTTACCTCCCAGCCGCCGGTCCCGCCCCGCTCCCAGTCACCTCCCCAACCCCGCCCTCCCCGACGTCGCCCCGCCCTCTCCGCACCCGCCGTGCCGCGCCCCGCCCCGCTGCCGCCGCCACCGCCACCATTGGCCGGGTTGGGAGACGTTCTCCTAGCTCATTCTGCGGCCGCGGGAGTGTGGGGAAACTTCATTATTACTGGGACGCTGAAAGCCACAGAGGCCTGAGCTGTCTACAGGCTGCGGCCGCCGGGTCGGCGCTGCGGGCGGAACGGCGAGCTCGGGGGGCACCGGACGGCCGCTCCCGCGGGGGAGGGGCCTGGGCTGACCGCAGCTCCCTGTCGCGGAGGCGCCTCCGCGCTCGGGCTCGGCCGTGGGCCGCGGGTGACCTCCCTGCGTGAAGAGCAGAGTGGCGGCAGGGGAATTCGCGTTGCGGCTGGCCGCGGGCTCCTCCCACCCAGCTGGCGGGCGGGGCTCGGGAACCGGGTCTCTGGTGCAGGCGTGTTGCGGGCGACCCGACGGCTGGACGGAGGAGCAGGTGTGTGAACCGAAGGGCTCCGGCTGCAGCAGTGAGCGTGTGCCGCCCAGGGGCCCCAGGGGACGAGTGCTTGAACTTTACTGTTCTAAGCTGTTTTCTGATTCTATTTTACTTTAGAGTTCACATCTGGCCCATTAGGAAGTACCTTAATTTTTTTTTTTTAACCTAAGGCGTCTAAGGATTTTGCTAGGATTTGTCTCATCCGGGGTGCTTTGGGGAAGGACGATTCAAGTGATATCTTCCATTTTTAAGTGCCTTCTGGCTCTTTCCACAAATAGAAAGCTATTTCTAAACCTTTTCATTTGATAATTTGATAAAGTGGACTGATTTTTTTTAGCTTGACTGGGGGGGGGGGGAGGAAAGCGAAGTAAAAGGAGGATTAGCTTTTTAAAATGGAGCCAGAGCAATATGGTACTTTCAGAGGCAAATTGTAGTGCGGCTCTTTTTGGTATTTCCTTTCCTTGGTGAAGGAAAGAGTTATAAATCAGAAAAGTAAAATCGGTGCCTTATATACTCGAGTTTTGACCCTCTCTGAGAAGTTGAACTGCAGGAATCAATTAGATGCAGACCTTTGTCATGAGTGTAGAAGCATGGCTCACTGCTAGCCAGTTGGACTTGCTTAGTAAGTAGTTGACGTTCATTGTGTTAATAAAAGAAACAGGAGTCCAAAAATGTTCCAAACGGTGTTGAAGAAGTCATTGGGCATTGCGTTTCATGCTGTCATACAAATTTGAATCTCTTAAGATTTGTATAACCACTTAAGAACGTCTTTGCATATAATGAAAATAGCACCCCTGTTGGAGACAAAAGATAGCTTTTCACCAGTTTCTGAAATAACAAGTGATCAATCTAATCGGAAGGGATTCTCTCCTTAAGACAGTAGAAATGATATCTGAAACTCATACAGTAACCACGGGCTGTGTCGCCGCTGAGACCATCGTAGGTGAGGGACCTTAACACACGTCAAAGCTCCCCGTTTGGCTTTATTTGTGTGATTGTGGCTTCTGGTATTGCACTTAGAGGATATGGTAACAGGGAGAAACGAAAGTAGGAAGCGCTGTAGCTGGGCCAGTAAAGTAGCTAGCTGTGAAAGATACCTGAAGAAATGAGCCGCAAGATGGAATTCTTTCTCAATAATTTCTGTCCAGTCTAAATAAGATGTGAAAGTAATGAAACTTTTACTGCCCCTGTTAAATGGCAAGAATTTTATAAGGTACTTTTTATGGCTCTAGTCACATTAAACCTGCTTCATCAAGGTTGGTTTGAGGTTATCTTAACCAAACCTCTGTCTTGATAACACACTGGAGAGCATTCCATCTTGGAATGGTTAAAGATATTCTTATTTTTCAGAAGTTTCCTCATACCATTCTCTTCTCTTTTCTCTTTTCTCTTTTCTCTTGGAGGTGGAGTCATGTTACATAGTGTAGACTGGCTTGTAATTTACCGTAGCCTAGGTTAGCACTGAACTCCCAGTAATCCTCCTGCCTCAGCCTTGAAAGCGCTGGGACTGCAGGTCTGTGCCACCCCTCCTGTTTTTAAGCACTTTGCAGAGTCCTGTTCTGATGTTGTTTCTTTAACGTGCATCTCCCCGTGTTGAGGTGGGACAGTTCTGGCTTCAGGTCCAGTGCCTAGTGTATGATTAGGGGTGAGTTAACATTAAGTCCTCTGAACCTTAGGATTTTTTTTTCTATCTTGTAAATGGAAATAATATCTAATGCACAGAGCTGATAAGAGGATTAAACAAAATTCGGTGACAGTCCAGCCCGATACAGCTGCTTGGAGAAGGGCTGTCAACAACACGGTTTCACGGTTCATTTTGCTTTGAGGTAGTGAAGAGAACAAGGTGAAGCCACAAAGTAGGGGACCTAGTTTCTGGGCTCTGCTTTGGCAACTTCTCCTTCCACTCTTCTCCTTGTTCTTTTCCCCTCCCCCTTCCTTCTAAGCTGGCTTTTCACGTAGCTGAGCCTTGAACTCTCTCTGTAGCGACAACTTTCTGCCTCCACCCTCTAAGTGGTGGTGGTGGGGGGCGGTACAGGCTGTGCCACCTTTCTCTGCAGCCACTTAGCCACAGTTATCTTGGTCCAGAAGATCTTGCCTGCCAGTTCTGATGGATTGGTAAGCCGTTTCAGTAAGTTGGCCCCTTCGACAGTGCTACCCTGCCCTCTTAACCATTTGAAACATTCAGAAATGACCCTTGCTGGTGCTAAAGGTGAGTGTTTCTGTGTAAGTGAGCTGGTTTTTATCATGAGTCAAGGTTGTGGAGGAAGGCCTGGTTAACTCTATGGAGATTTGCTCACTCCCCCTCTCCCTCTGGCTGCCTTGGGTTCTTCTGGTTGTGTAATCACCAGTGATTTAGCGACTATGAGCTAGCTCACTTATTACATACAGCTTTGTCTTTTTACATTTTCTTTTCAAATGTTTTATTAGCATATATTAGTCATATACAATAATGGTTTCATTATCACATTTTCATAGATTTATAATGTATTTTGATCATATGCCGCTCTGTCCTTAACTCATATTTACAATATGAGAGAGCGTGCGGCTTTTGTGATGTGGCCTCCGGTTGTTTGAGAGACGGTTTGGTGTCATGTTTAAGAGGATAGCTTGTAGTCTAGTAGAGGGAATTTGAATTCTGCCTTTTGACTTGGAAGCTTCTATTTCAGCTACTTATTTACATGTTCTTGAGCAAGTGATTTAATCTTGCTAATCTTGAGGTTTCTAAAGTGGTTTTTGCCAACTTACACTCCCACCAGCTGTGTATAATAAGACTTCTGGCTGTTCTAGATCCTTGACTTGACAGAGGGTAAATTCAATAAAGTTTTTAGATCTAGACTCCAGGTTGGTTTGCAGTCACAGTAAGCACTGTTTGTTTGTTTGTTTTTGTTTTTTATTTGTTTTTCTTTGTTCAGGTTTTAGTTTTGAGCCCTGTCCTAGTTAAGGTCACTATTGTTGTGATGGAGGAGAGGGATTATTCGGCTTATGTCATCACCAAAGACAGTCAGGACAGGAACTCAAGCAGAGCAGGAAGCTGGAGGCAGGAGCTGATGCAGAGGCCACGGGCAATGCTGCTTCCTGGCTTGCTCAGCCTGCTTTCTCATAGCACCCAGGACCAGTTGCCTGGAGTGGCACCACCTCCAGTGGACTGGGCCATCCCTCATGAATCACTACTTAAGGAAATGCCCTACAGGTTACCTACGGCTTGAGATTCCCCCACCCCTCCACCCCCAATAACTTTAGCTCGTGTCAGGCTGACACAAAACTATCCAGCACAAGCCCCTTTTATGTTCTGGACACTAGTCTGGTCTCTAACTGTGGAGAAATGGACAAAAGCATCTCAGGCTTGGGGCTTCCATGGAGAGCCAGAATTTTGTTCTCTCAGTTGTAGAATGTTGGTGTGCTTGCTGCCTCGCTGTCTCTGTGCCACCTCCACCCCCATGGGGTGTGTGTGTATGTGTGTGTGTGTATGTGTGTGTCTGTGTGTGTGTGTGTGTCTGTGTGTGATGCTAGGGCCTTGCTAGACAAGGATTCACACTTACACCAGGGGAAGCGAGGGCAGGATGATGGTCATGTGTTTGAGGCCGACTTGCACCACATACAAAGACTCAACACCACAACAGTGGGGAAGGTCTAGGTGGCAGTGTAGCTCATGGTATAGCTCTGAGTTCAGGCCCCAGTAATGCAGAAAATGGAAAAAAAAAAAAAAACAAAAAAAACAACCACCGTTTGCCAGCTGTGGTGGCTCATGTCTTTAATCTTACTACATGGGAGGCTGAGGCAGGAGGATTAACGTGAGCTTGAGGCCAGCCTGGACTTAGTAAGTTAGGTTCTTAGTGAGTTAGACAGCTTGGCTGTAGGCTCGGTAATAAAATTCCTGCGCTGTGCAGTATCCACAGCGCCATCTTCACTACCTAAAGCCAACTTGTTCTCTGCAGTCATTCTAGCTTGGACTGCAGGGCGACCCTGTTTCAAAGAGTGAAAGGGAACGAAAGGGCCAGGCTTGTTACCACACTCCTGTAATTCCTGCTCAGGGAAGAATCAGAAGGTTCAAGGTCATCCTTAGACATATAACGGATTTGCGGCCAGCCTGGGCTACGTGAGACACAGTCTCAATAAATAAACAAGTAAGGAAGTAGATGAGAGACATGGACAGATCACTTCCTGTTCACCGGCATATGTTTGAGGCTGGAATCTTTACTGTGCTGTACCCAGTTCCCTGCTCCTGGGCCTACTTTCAGGGGCTCCTGGTAGTTTCCAGATGAAAACCCAATGTGACTGAACAGTCTGGTGACACCCGCTCCTTTTTGTAAAAGTAAGGCAGCATACGTGCATGTGTTTCTGTGCACATGTATAATTACAGTAAATGGGGGGAATAATGCCTCCTCACCCAAGCAGGAGATCCTGATCAATCTCTCTTTAATGATAGCTTCATTGTAAAAGCCCTTTCACTTTGAGGTCTGCCGAAGTACAAGGGTGTGGGGGGGTCCATCGTACGTGGAGAAATACATCGACATTTTTGTTAGGAGTAAAGACTCAACCAGCCCTACTCAGCCTGAAAACATAGCTGTACACAGGTTAAAACTGGAAAGTGTGGTTTTCTCAGATCAGGACTCAGCTCCGCAGGCACTCTGTGTTCTTGCATTCTTCTGAGAACAGGAAGCACTGAAGATGAATGAAACTTGGTTCCCCCACAGAGGCTGCCGGTCTGTGTGGGCATAGGGTGTCCATCAAGGAGGCTCTAAGCGGTGCACACTGCCTGACCAGTGCTTTTTCTAAACTGTGAACTGTTTGTATAATACAGTCATGTAGGTGATGTGTGTGTTAAGGAATATAAGGGCAGAAGCAGAGCATCATCCTGTTATTGGACTTTACCCATGTGTTTCTTCTGCATTGTCCCTTCTACCCCTGATGCCACCAAAATCAAAATGCTACTTTCCATTTTGTGCTCATTGGAGGTTTTCTGATTCATACCTTTACTACTAAAATATATTTGTTACATAGTATTTACACTTTGTAACATAGTCTGATTTCTTTTGTAGCTTAAAACTATTTCTAAGACTCAGTTCTACTGTTAGCTTATTTTTAACTGCTGTACAGTATTGTATTTTGTGCATGTGGTATAGTTTATCTTTCCTTTGAGATAGGTTTCATGATGTCCAGGCTGGCCTCGAACCCCTTATCCTCCTACTGACATAGATGCTGAGGTTATTTTTTAGCCATCACACAAAACATTCTTGTTTTTGCCCTGAGCATCCTCTTAGGGCATGCCTTATAGGTATGTACCACCACAGTTCACATGGCTTTTTTCTGTCTCTAATAATTAAGAAATTATTATACATATGATATGAATTACATGTTTATTTATATTTTATATAAATATATAATATACATTAAAATATATACAGATACATGTTATATTTATAATTATATGTTTGTATATGATATATATCATGACGCCTAGATTAATGAATTTCTCACTGCACTGTATGGTAAGGTTGCTAGTAGCCAGTATGTTCACTTACATTACAACTCAACTCAAACAATATTGAGATTTAGGTTCTTTGTTCAGGTGTATTTGCCACATTGGGAATGCACAGCCACAGCAGTGGACAGTGCCAGCACACAGCGTTCCTGCACTGCCGCAAGTTCCAGGTTTCCGGATTTTACTGTCTCTGTGTCTGTCTCTGCAGTTACAGGAGCACCATAGATTCTTAATGAGTTAGACAGCCTGGCTGTAGGCTCAGGAATGAAATAACGGTGCTGTGAAATACTTTACATCCCCGTGTCTTCACTAGAATATGCCAGCTTGTTTTCCAAAGTTGCTAACGGCAGTTCACACTCATTAGCTGTGAGTTAGAGCCCTGGCTGTTCTGCTGTTAACCAGAATTTCCAATTCTTGCCAAGCTTGCTGAGTGTCTTTTGAAGGCAGCCCCCAGCTCCCGTAGAGGGCCTCTCTCATTCGTTTAGCTTCCCAAAGCCTGATGGGAGACAGGGAAGGAGGCATCATGGTAAGAAGGCAATGGGCAGGCACAGCAGTGCATTGTGTGGTGACCCAAAGGGGCAGAGGACCCCAGTCCCACTAAGGTAAAAGACCAGGAGGACACAGAAGAGATTGGGCGTCTTGTTGAACATTTGCTTGCCTTTTATGCAACTCTTGCTAGTAGCAAAAATATAATAATAATAATAATAATAATAATAATAATAATAATAATAATAATAATAATAGCAGCGTGTCATTAGAATGAATCTTGTTACTGGCATTTGAGTTTTGTTTCTAAATTTACTTGTAGTTTGGATTTGGGGCATACCTACAATGCATTGAATCCTTGTACATAGCCTTAGCACCAGCATACAAAGCACCATTTGTGTATCTACCACTAAGCATATTTGAAAGGAATTTTCAGTGAGATTCGAGTCCTGCCTGAATGTTACTGGGTGTCAGGGATGTTCAGAGGAGTAGGAATCCGCTGTTCGGCTGCTGTGGACATGACAGTAAGACGGTTTAGGAAACCATGGTTCATGTTGAGACTTCAGCTCAGTCACTAGGACTGGATCAGAGAGCTCCATCTACCTGTCTCTTCCGAATTTTAAAGAAAACTCAGAAAGCTTGCCAGTAACCTCAGGTGCCCTGAGGAAAGTGATGGCAGTGTTGGGAGTGCAGCTTTGCTGTGGTGCAGTCTTGGCAGGACACAAGCTAATGCTGGTCCTGCCAAGGAGATCAGGAGTGACACCTCAGCAACTTCTGGAGCTGTCCTGTCTGCAGTGGCCTTGAAGCAGAGCACTGGGCCTACTATAACGCTAGGATGGTGCTGAGCCCTTCCTACACATGGCATAAAGCTTGTTACTCCTCCCTCCTCCCGGCTTCCCAGCTAGTGTGTGGTTAGCTCGGGCCGTGAGCTGAGTTGGCCCGTTTGACCATTCATAGTCTTTGCCAAGACTCGGTGAGGAAAAGGGGACCGTGGTGTGTGTGAGGACACCCAGAAGAAGTTGTCCTTTGAAAGCCATCTCTGCTTCTGTTTTGCTATAAGAGGCAGGAAGTAGAGGCTGAGACTCAGGGTGTGTAGGACAAGGGTGTGGCTCTGTGTTCTTTTGTCACAGGTGCCAGAATTGTCTATTTTGAAAGAAAATAAAAGACTCTGCCCTAAGAGCAAAGGAGATGAATGGATAAAAGTGGGTGAGAGAAGCTGAGAGATCGGTGATGCACAGAGGTGGCTGAGCTAGAGGTTACGCTCATGGATACTGGCAGCGACGAGCAGCGAGTGTGTCTGTAAGTGCAAGGTGACTTAGTGGTTGGGTGGTGCTGTGGTCCTTCTCCTTTTGAGACAGAGTCTCACTGTCTTACCCAGAGTGGCCTCAAACTCCTGATGCTCCTGCTTCAGCCACTCAGGTGCTGGCATTGGCAGGCCACCATGGCCAGTTACCTAGCTCCTCGTAAACTCGCTGAACTTCTTTCCTGAGAGCTGCATTAGTTTAGTGCCCCCTGCTGCCATTTTGAGACATGCTAATGACCTCAGCCACATTACCAGTAAGGCAAAGAACCCTGCTACAGAGATGCCTCTTGTCTGAGGTTACTGTTTCTCTTGGCAAGCACATTTTACTTGGTTACATGAAGATTTCTTCAAGTGAGGTAAAGTTTCCAAGTTTTCTTGTTCTTTTCTTGTTTTTCTTCTTAAAATGTTTCTACTAGTCAATTGGAGGCTGCCCACCTAGGGCTATATTTACCCAGAGCACTGAGAATTCAGCTGTGTCTCGACAACAAACTCCTCCAAAGTAATGAAGAGAGAGGCCATACAGGTTGGGATGCTTTGGACCCCCATTGGTCGACATGTTTTGTAGAATTGGCCCTGGAGGCTACCTGTTCATTGTGGAATTCAAGCAAGACAATTGTCCAGGTGAATTTAGTGACTGCTGTATTAGAGGCCTAGCTACCCCTCTACACTGCTAAGAAATAATTTTTTCATATAGCAAATAGTCGTATTGACTGTTAATCAGGGTTTTCATTCTTTGTGGACAGTTTTGGGCACTCTTGATAATGCTGAACATTTGACTGAACATGTAGGCTCCTTACTGGAAAGGTCAAGCCTAGAGTTTGAATTCAGTCCTGCTGTTCTGCAGGCTGAGTGTGGTCCTTTGAGTGCTTCCCTCAGCACTGTCTCATTTGCTTTTCCCTTCGTGTGTGTGTGTGTGTGTGTGCGCGTGTGCGCGCGCGCGCGCGCGCGCGCGTGTGTGTGTGTGTGTAGTCATTTTTTTTGTCTTTCTGTATCTGTAAAATATTATAGAAGATTAGACGGACTTAATACTTACGAATTTGACTCAGAATAAGCTCAAATTAAGCCTTAATTCTTGCTGTCCTTAATGATGTAATTATTACTATTATCAGTCAGCAGTTTCTTTTATTACAAGTAAAACAAACCCAATTCCAACAAAAATAGGTGCCTGGAACAGTACACTTTAAAAAAATATGGTTCATTTGATTATCTGTAAATAGTTGGTTCTCCTTATTGCCAATAATTGCATTGTATAAAGCTGCCACGAGCTCCACATTAGTGACTCGTGGAAGCCATACTCCCAGGCAGATGCAGGAGAGGGCAAGGTGGTTTTGTCACCACACATATATATATAAAATCTTGCTTTATGTACTCTTGCTTAGTGTATATTACAGCTAGTTGTACGTCCTTTTATGCTCTAGTTGAGGAGCGCAGTGGTGTGAATCCCCATAGTCTGCTGTTCCCACACAGTCTCTGTGTCATTGTCCTACACCATGGATATCACTCTGGCAGTTTTGGGAGCGGTGGCTTAATGTAAAGATGAAGAATTTTCGGTTTCTTTTTTTCTTTTTTCCGTTCCTGATTATTAAGAGACTTAAGACTAGCCCTTTAGTTTATTTGTGGAGAAAGCTCACCTAAAGCACTCATTTTCTTCGCACAGCAGCCTTCTTGCACCCAGTGTCTACAAGACACGTCAGCTCTAAGCTCAAGGGCCATTTTGAGCAGCACAGTCACTGGCCACACCATCAGGAGTCTACAGGAGGAATCCTGGCTAGCATCTGAGTAGGAGCGCAACTCTGACCTCTTCCTTGCACTGTGAACATGCTTAGCTGCTGAGTCACCTCCAGCCCCCAGACACCTTTTCTTCTATTGGCTAATCCTGTAGCTGCTAATCTCTAAATTACAGCTAGTTCTGCACTCAGAGGGCAGATTTATTTTGAGTATTACAAGACGTTTTGTATACAGACTACAATTCAGTCATCCCCAAAGTATTTTTGTGTTGTGGAATTGTAAGTGACCTGTGGATCTGTGTGGCCACTGGTGTCCTCAGTCTTGGATGTGGAGTATGGCTCTGCTGCCTCCAGCTGTTAAGCCCTGTGAGTGTTGCTTTATCCCAAAGTGCTTGTTACGATGATGACAGGATGTAACAGTAAGTCGTGTATTATTGCGGTACCTGGTAGAGAGTGTAACGTTGTGATGCTAATGCAGTTGTTGATAGGAGAGAAGACAAAACCATAACATTAAAATGAAGAAGGAAATGAGTGTGAGTCAGCATTGAGCAACCTGGGGAGCTCCACTCTGAGCAAATGATGTGGTCTTGCCCTTGTGCCCTCTCTGTCTGTTCTGTGCTTTAGGTTTTTCTTCTCTGGTCTTTGCAGTTCATCAAAGAATAATAGTTAAGCTTAACACTTTTTTAGTCTAGTATCTAGGCAAGATACTAAACTCTTGGCAAGAAGCAGTACTTTCTGATTGAGACAGAGAGTTAGTTTGCTTTTATGTTTTTGTGCCTTTGTTGAAAGGTTCAAACACTCAAAGAATAAATTAGAATTACTGTAGTGCAGTTGTGAAATTACATTGTACACACAATTGAACACCGTCAAGGAGACAGTACTCTATCTGTTGTCAAGAAGCGTTGAAACAGTTGAATTCATTGGATTGTAATCTGTTTGTAGCTATTGATTTTATCTGAGGAAGAAGGAGTTGCCCATCTTAAACGCTGCATTTGCACAGAAAGGCTTTATGTTTTGTGCCCTTAGGTGCTCAGAAGTTAGAATTCTTCCCATGGATTGGCTCATGATGTGTTCTTGACATGTTGTGTCAAGCCCTGTAGTTCCCAGTAAGACTGTCATTTCCTTAGGATCTGGCAACAATTAAGTAGGACACCTGAAATGTGCGCAGTACAGCTTGGATGTCCTGATGCTTTCCTCAGAGTCTGAAAGTCACTCTCAGTTGGGGGCAATACAGCTATAAGTTATTAAAAAAGAAAAATTTTAATATTATAGTTAAACACATTTGAGAATCGAAATGTAATCTGAATGTACCTAAAGCCGGTCTTTGGAAGATTCCCTTTAAAATCCAAATGAAGTGATTTAAATGACAAATTTTGCTGACTAGAGGTCTTCTGCATTTGTCAAGAATTCATAGGGCAAGACGAAATGTTTAAACATCTGTCATTTGCCTAAAATTTGTGGTTTCCTCATAGTCCTCAATCTTCATTTCTGTCTTCAGGAAGTACTCTGTTTTTTGTTTTTTGTTTTTTGTGTTGTTGTTGTTGTTTTGTTTTGTTTTGCTTTGTTTTTGTACAAGCCCACCCTCACCAAGGTTCTGATTTTCCCATACTGGTAAAGCACTTACTGTAAGGATGTCATGTTTTTACTTTTGACGTTTGAGATTCTGAAGAGTTATTACAGGCAGCATCAAACTGAATGCTAGGTAGGCATCACTGTTCTCAAATCCACTGCTTCCCACTCTGTACTGGCCAGGCATGTGACTGTGTTACAGTTGCAGTCATCTGGCATCTCAGAAGAGGAGGAACCCTCCCTGGCTTTGTGTTTGCAATGCTGGGGATTGAGCACAGGGGTCTTGTGTAAGCTTGGTAAGTTCTCTACCACTGGTATGCCCTCATCCCTTGCTCATGCTCTTTATGACATACTTGGGATCTCCTACCTTTCTTTTTAAAATGCTGAACTTTTCTCTCAGAACCAGAGAGCCTCACTGGGTGTTTTCTTCAGTGGAGGACTCACCTGCTTGATATTTTCAACGGTAGTGATAGTTAAGAGCCAAAGGAGCTTTTGAAGAACTCCCACCATTTTCTGTCTTGTAAAAGGGCTCCACCTTCTCCGGCCTCCTTGCTGTGTATGAACTGGTAGAGAGAGAGGGGAGATTTTGTCTTTATTTGTTTGAAAAAGCACCCTTTTGTGAGGGCATATTTTTAAAAACCTGTAGATCTAGTGCCAGCAGTACTCACCGAGCCAAAATTGATGCTCCGTGAAATGGAAGAAGCCTGCCTTATTCTATGATGTCTGTGGAAGGGGTTACAAATCTGACGGAGTTAAGTTCGAAGAGTAGGAAGAAGAAACTACCAGCTCAGGTGGAGGCGTAGCCATGTCCGGGGAAGCAGGCCCACAGGGATGTAGTGCTTGTTTCTGCAAAGGGTCTGCTTCAGGGTGAGAGGTGTGACTTGCGTATTGGTGATGGATGAGAGGGAGGAGCGAGCTGTTTCCCCCAGTTCAAGTGGCAACAAGCTGCTGATGGAGCTGAGAGTAGGTCTACCTAAAGGTTCGTTAAAAAACAAAAACAAAAACAAAAACAAAACAGAATGCCAAAGATAGGAGCATTGAGAAAATATGAGGTAAGTTCGCCTCCATCACTGTCTAGTGGTGTGCAGCGTCTCGCCTAGTCGCCTGGACTCTGCTCCTTGTCAGTGACATGTGGACCGTGTTCTTTTTCTGTGTTCTCGCAGTGATGTAAAGAAGATTAATTTAAAATTGCATTTTAAGTGCTTATTAAAATGCAAAACGGCATCCTTAGAGCTTATAGAACGAACTACTTTTGATAATATTAACATGTTTTATTTTAAGATGCAAGACATGGTGGTTATTAGGAGAGGGCCATTTTTAATTAAAACAAAAGTAATGGGTTTTGTTATGCCGGCTCTCATATAACCAGCACATCTTTCGCTCACATGGGAGGGTTATTTTAACTGGTCGCATTTGTTACTTGATTTCTTCTGCTGTTTTTAAAACTTGTTTTTTACATCATTTTTTTTCTCCTAACGCCCTCTTTTTAAAAACAAAACTATCTTCTAGGCATATGACTTCCTGACGGATAAGAACAATGCTGTGTTGGGGGTATTGGTCTCTGGGCCAACCGGGCATCAGCTCCAACCTTCGTGGCATCGTTGCTGAGCCCCAGGTGTGCCGCTTTGTATCCGACAGAAGCATCAAGGAGGTGGCATGCGGAGGAAACCACTCTGTGTTCTTGCTGGAGGACGGGGAGGTTTACACGTGTGGTGTAAACACCAAGGGGCAGCTTGGCCACGAGCGGGAAGGCAACAAGCCGGGTGAGTGCCACTTCCGCTTTGATCTGGCAGAACAGTGCTAAGCTGAATGACAGGCAGCAGGTCAGTCCTGACCAAGCCTTTCTCTCGGGGGAAGCTCTGGCTCCTTCAAGTAGTGCAGTATTCCCCACTGAACTGAGTCTAATTTAAGCCATGTAATGGGGAAAAAAAATAGACTTTCTTCTTCTGATCGTATTATACAACATGCAAACCAGGATCGGGAGGTGATTTTCCCTAGTAATTGAAAACTACACGACAGTTTTAACCCGAGAGTCCTCACGGGATCGGGATCAGGTTTCCTCCCTGATAAGCCCTTCATTCTTCTATTTCTGCAACATGGTTTCGTAAAGCATTTGGTGGGGAGCACTGTGTGGGGCTTTGTGAGCAGAGATGAGGGATGCAGTGATGAGGAAAGCCTGTGCTCCATAGATGTGTGCAAGGTGCAGGCTTGTGGCAGCTGTGCTTGTGTGGAATGGAGAGGTGAGGTGGTCAGAGAAAAAAGTGAGTAGACTTTTGATCCGTGAGTGTATCTGTGCGTGTAAACCAAGTACTGAGTGTATCCTACCTAGGGTGTGGGTGGACATGTGCACTAATGTGTGTACGTACATGTGACTGTAACTGAGTACTAAGTGTACCCCTGCTTGTGGGTAGCCAGGTGCACGTGTGTGTGTGTGTGTGTGTGTGTGTATGTGTGTGTGTGTGTGTGTGTGTGTGTATGTATATTACTGAGTACTGAGTGTACCCTGGGGTATGGGTGGACAGGTGAACTAGTGTATGTGTATGTGTGTATGCATGTGTGTGTGTGTGTGTGTGTGTGTGTATGTGTGTGTATGTGACCAAATATTCAGTGTACCCCTGGGTATGAGTAGACAGGTGCACTAGTGTGTGTGTGTGTGTGTGTGTGTGTGTGTGTGTGTTACTGAGTACTCAGTGCACCCTGGGGTGTGGGTGGACAGGTGCATAGTCCTGTGCTGAGACTGGTAATGGTGGAAGGAAAGGCTGAGCTGGAAAGGCAAGAACTCAGCAATGTGCTTACATTAGTGCTTTTCGTTTATTTCTGACAACCGCTGTGCATCAAAGCCTATTAGTTTACATCTTTTTCTTCTCCCTTTATCATTCTAGAACCTAAAGTTGACACTCAGTGGACATACAATGTAGACTTGTGACCTCAGTGTGGTAGTGCTGAGGTGAGCCTCCCTGACTGCTCACAGGTCATAACCTAGCACACTGTGAGTCTCTTTGCTCCTTGCTGTTTATTTCACTCAGTCCAGATCAAGTCTAGACACTGAAGTTTCACTGAAGAGCACGGGGGCTGGAGAGATGGTACAGTGGTTAAGACAATTGCTGCTTTTCCCAGCACTAGGTCAGTTGGCTTAGAACCTCCTGTAACTTGAGCTCTAGGGGATCCAATGCCCTTTGCTGGCCTCTAGGCTCACCAGCCACACCCATGGCATATACTCACACCGACACATAGAAATGCACTTAAGTTTTAGGAAGAAAAGAGATCAGGGATGGTGTCCTGGAACTCCAGCATCTGTGGGCCTGCAGGGTCAGGAGCATCCATCTGTATTTCTTCCGGAAAGTTGCATCAGGTGACCCGACCCAAGTCTCCTTATGTCCCCTATCCTGTAGCATGTGGCTGTCCCCCTCTACTGCCCTACTGTTTTGGGCTCTACCTAAATGTCAGTCTTAATTTGTAACCGTGACTTCACGCTGAACATTTGAAAACTGCAGACTACAGGATTGGCTTTAAACAGAACTGTCAAGTATGTAGGGTTTGATGGTGAAGACAGAGGCAAGAGGACCCAGACTACGAGGCTGCTCTCAGCTGTAGAGCAAGTTGTAGGTCAGCCTGGGCAATGTGAAACTGTGTCCGCTGCCCCAAGGTAGGAAGGCTGTGAGTGTGCCTAGGGGGCTTCCTCTTGGTCACTGTCTGCCCCCAGTTCCCATTTAGAAAGCGCCCACTACGTGTGTTCATGAGGATGTAATTACAACTTTCCTGACTCACTTCCTAGTATGGTTCTTGAGATTTACAGGAATGGGTTTGCAGGCTCACCTGTCCACCAGCGTCCTTTATACAGTGCATCTAGCATGAGAAGTTTTCAAATGATTGTTCTGTGCAGTAAAATGCTATCAGTGGAAAGTGCCACTAATTAATGAGTGCCTCGTGTTTATTATGTTTTACCATTAATATAATATATAACTACCCTGAAGGCAGAGGGAGATTTTTTTTTTACTTTTACTCTTGGCCATCTCTGTGGAAAACATTAAAACCCCAGCTCTTTCTCTCCCTCCTTCTCTTACAATTCACTGTCTCACATTAAGCTCTTTAAGGTCCCGTTTCCTCAGGTGAGAGGCACCATTTAAGAATGAATGCCTGCCGAGGGGTGTGCCAGCTCACAGCCTGCCCTCCTTAGGGAATGTTGACATTCAGACAGGAGTTGGGCACCTTGGACTCAGCTCCTCATTCAAGTGATTTTTTTTTTTCTTAATTTGTGGTGTGTGGCTGTGGGGGGGGGGGGGAGGCTGGGGGAAGGGGCACATATCTGGAAGTCAGAGTACAACTCTGTGGAGCCAGCTCTTTCCTCCCTCCTTTATGTGAGCTTGTGTTCTCAGGCTGTGCAGAAGCTTTTCCTCACTGAGTCAGTCATCTCACCTGCGCCATGCCCAGCTTCCCTGCCCAGCTTTTGAGGGAAGTGTCCTGGAAAGTGAGTGCTTATTCCTGTCCTCTTAAAGATAGCAGGGCTGGGGGATTTCATATCCGGGAGCCTAGTGTAGGTGCTTTTCAATGCTGTCTGACCCATGCTTCCGCCGTGGAGGTAGTCTGTGCTCTTGTTTAGTGCAGAACCCCCAAACCCTGCCTTAAGCATCTTGAGTCATCCACTTCTCTTTAGCAGCTGGAAAACTCTGACCTGTCTCTGGAATTACAAGGTGAGATGCCTGAGCATAGAGTTCTCAAACCGGTCTGGTCTTTTTACTACCAGGAAGTAAGTGTAGCCATAAACAGGATTTATTCTGAGCTTCAGTTCCCCTTTCTGTTAAAGGAGGAGACTTCTTGTTTGGTACTATAGGTTGGGTTTTGTTTTGTTTTGTTTTGTTTTTTGAGGGGGTGTTGTTGTTGTTGTTGTTTGTTTGTTTGTTTTTGAGACATACATTCATATAGCCCAGGTTGGACTTGAACTTTCTGTGAAACTAAAACCATGACCTCGAGCAACTGATCCCCTCATGACCTCCCT
Organism: Acomys minous; assembly: GCF_964271855.1. Taxonomy (NCBI): domain Eukaryota; kingdom Metazoa; phylum Chordata; class Mammalia; order Rodentia; family Muridae; genus Acomys; species Acomys minous. The sequence continues at coordinate 50,549,556 of NC_140487.1, read as the reverse complement.
CTTGGTCTCTTTATGGCCCTGCCTCTGGCAGATACCTTCACTGCACCTCTTTGCCTCGAATCCCAGGATGGCAGCCGGTGGGTAAAGAAACAAATGTTCTGGCAGGATAACGGCAGCCATCTTTAGAAGGCGCTGTAGTGAACAGGTGGAAGTGAAATCCCCCCTGGCTCCAGAGAGTCTCTGGACACAGTGCTGTGGAGGTAGTGGGGACCACTTGGGCCTCTGGAAGTCAGTGGGCAGTACAAAGCAATCCTTTGTCTGCTTGAAGCCATGGTTAGGGCAGCACCTGCCACAGCCAGGGCTGGGTGATGGTAGCAAACCAGAGTGGAACACCAAGAAGGCCTTTGGAGTCAGCAAGGGGATCTGGTCCTACCTGTGATGCAACTCTGGGCTAAGATAGAGACTGTTGTGTGAACTGCAAGAGAATCCAGAAATTTCTGTTCCAAGTTAAGCTAGTATGTTAATTATAAACTCCACAGCAACTGTTGAGTAGTCCTCTGAATGGAGAGATGTGTAGGTGGGTGCCTCCCTCTCTTCCCTTAACTTTTTCATGGTGTTCTAAATCTGGGTACCATTTGGTTTATTTTTAATGAGTGGAAGAAAGAGATTGAGCTTGCTGGGAATCCTTACGGCAGGGGGCTATAGAGCACTCAGGTTCTGTTGGAGGGGCCTGGGTTCCCTGGCACCAAAAGGGGCCTTCAAGTGGCACTGGGGAGGAAGCTGCATGACAGCCCTCTGCCAAGAGGGTCTTCTTGGGAAGGGCAGGTTGAGATTGCAGCTCACACCGCACAGATCAATTGCCTTTGAAGTATGATAAGAGTCTTAGGAGTGAGTATGTGATGTTGTACACCAAGCCTTTGAGAATGTGCTGGGAAGGGAGCTGGAGTCATTCTCATGGGCTCTAAGGTCTAGATACAGATATAGGTAATGTGCCTGTTTCTGGCTGCGGAGAATGTGAGAATGGGCGCTTGCCTTTTGTCTATGTTCACTACGCTCCTATCGCCTACGGCAGTGTGGTTGCAGATGGCTAGGGCAGCCATGGATGACTTGTTGCTTTTCCTTAACACTTCATGTCTTGAAATTCCAGCGACCCAAGGAGCCATTGAGTCTGACCTGCAAGGAGGAAAGTTGGGCTCTCAGGACGGAGGCCTTTGGTTGGCATTGTGCCTTCAGTCTATCGCGCCAGTTGACAGATTGTTTGCGCACTTTGTCTTTAACTGGTATGACATACCGACTTGGCTTTTTGGTGTAGGTACCCCATGGTGGTTTGAGAATATGTGTTGCTGTAGATGTCCTTGAGGCTCCATGTTTTCCTCAGATGGTCATTTTTCAACTTCTCAGCTTAGTGATACTCCTCCATCCTTGGGTGTGTGGAGAAGGGGTGACTTCTTTTTAAAGACATATTATTAGTTATGTGGATGTGTGTATATATCTGTGTGTGGGTCTTTGCAGTTGCCTATTGAGGCTAGGAGAGGGCATCAGATCCCCTGCAGCTAGAGTTATAGATGCTGGTGAACTGCCTATTGTAGGTGTTGGGAACCTAACGCAGGTCTTCTGCATAAGCAGTACATGCTGTTAACCTCTAAGCCAGCATTCAAGCTGCAAGAAAGGGGTATTTCAAGAATAGGCCAAATATTCAAACTCCTAGCTATGCCTGTCTGTATAAATTTCTGAGGAGTGGAGGGTTAGTGTTTAGGGGTGTATGTGTGTGTGTGTGTGTGTGTGTGTGTGTGTGTCTGTGTGTGTGTGTGTGTGTGGTGTGTGTGTCTGTGTGTGTGTCTGTGTGTGTGTGTTCCATTTGCAAACAAGCCAAGGGCAAGGATGCCTGGAACAACTAGCATATTCCTAACAACTTATTAAGCTTCACCTAAATACAGTGTCCAGCTTTGCTGGGCTCTGGCTCTTATGAATTCTGCTTTTTCTTTCCTTTCTGCAGCCCACCCCTCATCGAGATAGCTCTGATTAGAGACATGGTAGGATTATTACTAATTCTTTTATGTTCTTGTCCAAAGCTTATTCTAGAATTTCATAAGACAAAGGGTTACCTAGGTGGGATTATAGGGAGACTTGTGTGTTTCCTGTCTTTTGTTGTAAAGCACGCAATCAAAATGTGGTGGGTTTTTTTTTTTTTTTGCCCAAACTATATTTCTATAAGCAACTTAATTTGTAACGGAAACATAAGTAAACACTGACATCTGTTTAGTAAGCTCAGTAGAAACTGTTGTCTATGTCCATTTACTGCCCCTCTCTTGCTTCCACCCCATTGTCAGCATCCCACCCCTTAACTTCCTTCGCACACACTGATTTCCAGTGTTGGGACTTTGGTGTAAGCTAACTCTTGTGTTATTAGGGATGTCTGAACTTGTATCACTATCCACTAGACTTTCTTCCTGTCCTGTAGGTGCAATAAGTTCAATTGACTTTGACTCTGTTAGGCTTCCGATTCTGCATAGACATCCCTGGGAATCTTTTGTAGGGAACCCAAGGATGACATTTTATAACAAGTCTCTTATGCCCTATGTGATTCATAGCTAGGATTCTTTCTTTGCACTTCCTCACGGTTACCTTCTCCCTTTCTTGTAGGTAGTTTAAGCCAATTCACATATTCTGTATTCTATCTAAGCACTTCCATAATGCCACCATTGAACGGAATGGCTCTGCTGTTTGATGAATGAGGTTTATAATGTCTAAAAACCTCAATTCCCAGAACTGTGGCTGCTGTTGCTGCTGCTGCTGCTGGAAGTTAGGCTTTCAGCTGGGGTATCTGGTTGTTCTTGGCCTCTGAAGGATGTGACAGTTCTTGGTAGAAAGCTGCAAGCTGAGCTGAAAGGAGGCAGAAGCAATTCTTTACTGACTCCTTGTTATTGAAGTGTGTAACTCTGGTGTAAAAGGCACAGTCACTGCAGGAAATGTCTAGATTCAACACTGCCCTTGTTAGACTCCCCTTGCTTCCTCATTTGAGTGGCAGGTGGTCCAGGAGGCTGCATAACCCTCTCTGATGGAGATAACAACAGTAGTCAGTCCAGCGCTTGTCTTTAGTAGGTGTGTTGACTGCTGTTTGGTGGGGTTGATGAAAAGTTACTGTTTTCTACCAATGACAGTCATTCTTCTTTGTTTGAAGACAGTTGAGTATTTTTGAAAAGATATACTTATTAGTTTGCATATATCTTTATGTGAAGAGTTATTGGTGTTTTGCAATTAGCATTATTTTAGAAAATTAACACAGCAACTTGCATTAAATAGAGGCTCTGTCTCCTTGTCATAGTGAGAGTGTTTATACCTATTATAAGCTGGCATCATCTATACTATGATTAGCTTTTTAAAGCACATTAATCCTCACGGTGGCTCTAAATTAGGTCAGCATTATTGTCTGCAGTATATGTAAAGGACGAAAGAGTTGAGTTTGGCCTGACAGTTGGGATTTAATAATTCTAGGATGTTTGTCCTTAGACACCTCTAACAAATAAATTGGTTTGATTTTATTTCATGTGTACGAGTTAAGTGTTTGCCTGCCTGTGCATTTATGTACCGCTTGTGTGTCAGGTGTCCACAGAGGTCAGAGGAAGGCATCAGACCCCCTGGAACTGGAGTTACAGGTAGTTGTGAGCTACCTTGTGGGTGTTGGGAAGGAGCCTGGGTCATCTCCAAGCACAGCCAGTGCTCTTAATCACTGAGCCATCTCTCCTGCCCCCACTCAAACATCCCAGGTTGAATAGGTTTTCCTGGTAGGATTTTATTCTCAAGTTGTCTTTCTTGTTTATATTTACTTCCTGTTCATCCTTACGAAAGAAACAGAGAGGATGTAAGCTTGCCCACAGATAAGTTTATGTTCCTTAACCTACTAGCTAAACACTAACTACAAAACAAAGCACATTGTTAAAAGGTAGCAAGAGACAGTGCTCCTTTCATTGAAAAGATCATTAGACAACTGTTGTCAGTTGCATGCTTTGAAAACAGTGTGCATGTGCACGCACACATGTGCCTTTAACTTTTCCTGGCTTCCCTCTGCTTATAGGTGTGCACAAGCACCTCTTACCCTCTACAGTAAATGCGTATTAAAATTGCTAAGCTGCAAAATTACAACTGCAACACAAGTGTTCAGAATTAAGAGATGTATTTACCCACTGAAGTTATGGAACACTGCCAGTGTGTTGCCAGAAGCCCGAAGCTGCCATTACTCAGCTGCTAAGTGTATGTGTATCCCATAGCTGCTTATTAAAGAGCGGAGTCCAGGACTTGGAGTGGCCTGTCTTAGACCTATTTCACTATGAGGCAATTCATCTGCTATATATGTAGGGCTTTATCATGTAGCATGTGGTGAACTGCTTTAGATGATCTTAATTGGTATAAACTCCATCCCCACCTGCCTCTCAAGTGCTGGGATTACAGGTGTGCGCTGCCACCACCTGGCTCCATGCTGGAATTTTGAACTCACTTGGTTTGGTGCATGTAGCCACAGCTACTTTGAGTCCGCACGTTCAGTATTCATGTCGTGTCCAGAGTTAAGCATCCTCTGGATCTTACATTCTTCCTGCCCTCTCTTCTGGGGATGCTCTCTCAGCCTCATAGGGATGCCTCACGGCTGTGCACTCAGAGTCTCTTATCCTCAGCATTGAACAGTTAGTTGTGTCTGCACTAACCTCTGCCCGCTGCAGTGAGACATTCCTCTGAGCAAGGTAAAAGCAGCTGGATCTGTGGACAGAAACATGAGTATTTAGAAGGCAGTTTGACAACATGAAAGCAAAGCAGCATCTGTAGATTCTGCTGTAGGGCCTATGGTTTCCCTAGGGCCTATGGATTCCGCGTGCGTTTTGACCATGTTGATAGTGTTAGGCATGGATTCCCTTCTGTAAAGCAGGCCTCGAATCTGATCTAGAGTGTAGCTGTTTAAACAGCCATGCCACTGTTACACCCGTGGACACATCGGTATCGTAGGATGGAGGGTTCAATGTTGGCAAGACTGTTGATAACTTTTTTCCCCCAGCCGCCTGCGTGGCATCTGTTTCCTCTATCCAGATGCACCTTTCTGCTATTCTGTCTGTCCATCCTCCTCCCACATTCTCCTGATCACCTTCACTGTCTTCCATTAACCATGATTCTGTGAAATCAACTTGCATAACTTCCATGTTTAGGTGAGAACCTGCAATGTTTGTCATTTTGTATCTGATTTGTTCACCTAATATTAATTAATATATATGTCCTGCATATAAAGCTCATCTCTATTGCCCTACACCACAGAATTCCATACTTTTTATGACTGAATAATACTTTACTATGTGTGTATACCGAATTAACATTATCTATTCACCCATAATTGGATGCTTAGTTTGACCCATATCTTGGCTATTGTATGTGTTTGAATATATATCATCCCATTTGAGTGCACACATGTCAGCTCTGTGGGTACACTAGTGCCCTAGGCCATGGGTGACTCTAGTGGTGGTGGTGTGGTACAGTTTTGCTGGGGGTGGGCCTCTTTACCTGCAAGCCTGGCTTTCAGGTAGCCACTTGCTGTGTGTCAGCTTTTATGATGGACAGACCTATCTGTTTCCTGGAATCAGCCTGGATTTCAGCCTTTCCTTTTGGCCCTAGGCCCTGAGCAACTATTAGTTAGGTGCTGCAGCCACCCGTGTACTTATGGTGGAAAGAGAGAAGAGGTTCAGGATGGAGATCACTGCGGCTTCTAGCTTCCAAGGCAGTGCACCTGTTATATGACATGGCAGAGAACTGGACTGATTTCCCCAGAGGGAAATCCTTTCGTTTCCTGGCTGGGTACAAACACGAATGTGTTTTGGACCTTAGTGAAGAATGGTATTTAAAGTTAGGAACATTTTGTGGATGGGAGAAGCGTTTCTCACTGTTTTGGGTAGAATGATTTCATGCACTCCCGTTGCTTTTAAGAATATGCCTCTTTCCTACTCACGTTTGGGCCTGTATAGTAATCCTGCAGAATTCTCTCTGTTTAGATATGTACATGTATGTCTTTATAGGTTTGGGGACCTTTGAGAATATGTGTGTACTATAGGCATATATGGTACATAGTATAGCTAGGATCTATATTGCTAGTATTTAGAAATATATAAAACTGAATCAAACACACACATTAAATGTAAAAATTTTAAGAATAGAAAAATCTAAAGAGGAGAAGAGGGAAAAGACCACCTTAGCTCATTGCAGAAAATAAAGTAAGTGACTGAGGTAGAGACAATGTCTCTGAAAACAACTATTACAATTTCAGTTGATATCAGACGTGTGTGTGTGTGTGTGTGTGTGTGTGTGTTATGAGTATACATACATGTGTGTGTATCTATACAAGTGGAGGCCAGAGGTTGACATGTTATGAGTCTTCCTCTGTCATTCTCCATTTTATTGTTTAGAGACAGGGTCTCTGTGATTCCAGCACACTGAGACAGCTTGCATGCATCTTAGCAGATTAGGACATAGAAAAATAGAGCCCAGGCCTGAAGAAGGGCAGGGGTGTGACCCTCAGTGCCTGCCCTTTGGAAATCTACATCCCCTTCCTCTGTCTAGGCCTCACTATCAAACACTGCACAAGCTCCTGAAGCAGCCTCACAATTAGGGCCCTGTGTTCATACCTGTGAGCCTATGAGTGCAGTTCCTATTAAAGCTGTAGCAAGTGTCCATAGGGAAGCTTGCTATGAAAACTGCAGCAGGGAGACAGTGGTCGGAGCTCTGAGACAGGGGAATGAACCTGAAGGTGATCATATATGGCGCGTTTGCAGACCTAAAGTGTACTATGCAAGCTTTGTACCCCCAGTGTGGATCACAACATCCCCATAGGATTGGGGTACCCGTGACTGAGCATTCAAGGTGCTGGAGACTGGGAACATCTGGCTGCTAGCTTATGGTCTGCCCTGTCCAGCCTTGAAGAACAAGGCAGCACAGGACAGCCGTGGCTTTCTGCCCACACAGCAGAACCTGAGGCTGCTAGATGAAGAGACGGCGCACAGTGACCCACAGACACTGATCTAAATGGTTGGTGCCTGGCCAAAGCAGCCACATGATCGGCCTCCTTAGAGGGAACCTGCCCTCTTTTTAATCACCCTCTCCTTTTTTGATGATATTAAAAATTTTTTTTTTCTGTAGAGACTGTTTTGATGCTGATTAGACCAATTGTTTTAAATATTTACTCACTACTTTATACATTCTGCTTCTGGGCATTTTCCTTTTCCTTTGTCTTTTACCTTCCCCTTCCATTTCTTCTAGTAACAGCTGATTTCTTTGTTTTGCTATTTTTTTTCTTGAGACAGAGTTTCACCACAGAGCCCATGCTGGCCTCAGCCTGCAGAGTGTTGGGCTTCAGGCCTGCCCCACCACACCTAGCTCTAATACTTGCCTTTAAACTCTCTCTTCTGTCTTTTCTTTTGGTTTTATTCTTTCATTCTTCCATTAGACACCTTTGTCTGTTTTTTTCTACCCTCATCTTTCCTGCTTTTAGTTTTTTCTTTTTTTATGTTTGTTTCATTTTTCCTAGATCTCCTCCCGTCTCTGTTCCTTGCTTCCTCCTATTACATTCCCTCCTATCTTTATTTTTTCTAGTATTGCTCTTCAGTATTGTTTTCATTTTCTCTTCTTCCTGTTCTTACTGTGTAGTATCTTCTTAGTTCACATGCTGCTGTCTCCTCCATCTTAGTTCACATGCTGCAGTCTCCTCCATCTTAGTTCACATGCTGCTGTCTCCTCCATCTTAGTTCACATGCTGCTGTCTCCTCATCTTAGTTCACATGCTGCTGTCTCCTCCATCTTAGTTCCTATGCTGCTGTCTCCTCCATCTTAGTTCACATGCTGTTGTCTCCCCCATCCCCATGTTACTGGCGGTGTAATTAGGCCACTTACAGCTGCTTCTGGAGATAGTTTAGCTCTCTCTGAGTGATGCAGGGGAATCATGCCTGGTGCATTGAGAACACTGGCTGAGAGTTTACCTACCAAAGGACAGTTGTGAGAAATTGTACCTCAAACCTGTTACAGGGTAGTTCTTCCTCAATTTTGGCAAGTAACTCAACTGACAGAATCTGGGAAATTAAAATTTCAAAAACAATAGGTTGGCCCCAGATGCTTAAATCCCAATTCAGAAAAACAAGAAATATGGGGGCACGGAGCTAAGGCGACACAAGTCCTTTAAAAGTTCAAAATTCTACAGCAGTCAAATCCAGTGATCGTGAAGTGGACGAAGTGCAAAGAATTCAAAAGATTGATGATGAGAGTGATCAGCAAGTTCAAGAAGAACATGAGCAAGCACCGGAACAGACTCAAAGCAAATGCAAGTGCATAGCTGAATGAAACTGGGAAGACAGTATGGTATGAAAAGGGATGGGGTTGGCTGGAGAGATGGCCCAGGGTTAAGAGCACTTAATATTGTTCCAGAGGAGCTGGTTAGGTTCCCAGCATCCACAAAGTGGTCAGCAACCTCCTTAACTCCTGTTCCAGGGGATCCTGTACCCTCTTCAGGTCCCTCTCACACTCCTGGCTTCCACAGACATACATGCAAGCAAATACCCATATACATAAAAAAATTAATTAAAAGGTGATTCAGGATCTGGGGATATATATAGCTTAGTGGGTGAAGTCCTAGACTCACCTGCACCAGTCCCTTGGTTGGATCTGTGGCTCTGTATAAGCCAGGTATGGAGGTGTCCACCTGTAATCCAAGCACTTGGGAGTGAGAGATGGGAAGATCCGAAGTTCAAAGTCATCCTTGTGTACATAGAGACAGAGTTCAAGAACAGGCTGGGCTGGAGATAACTGCCTCAGATTTTTGAGAAAAAAAAAATGATTAAAAAAAATTTTGAAAAGAACTAAAATTCCTGGAAAAAAGTCAAATTGAACAGTTGGAAACGAGAAGCTGAGTGAGTTAAACAAAAAGCTCAATTGAGAGTCACACTTACCAACTAGATCAAGTGGAGGCAGGATATCAGGGAACAGCAACAGCGAAGAGGCGTCACAACATCCACACAGCCATAGAGGGACACTGGAGGATTATAGAGCTATAAGAAGACATCTGGGATGCCATCAAAGGGTCAGATTTATGAGCTGTGGATCTACTAAGAGAAGATGTACAAGTTAAAGGCATGCAACATATTCCAAATTCTTGAGGAGAAGTAGACACCTAGGGGAGACTTTTAAGACCTGACCACAAAAGAATCTCTAGATCATGTTGTAAAACAGCAATTGTATAGACCATCAGCATCAGCAGCTGCTGAAAGCTGCAAGGGGAAGATGACAAGTCACATATAAAGGGACCCTTCTCCTCAAATACAAGAAATGTGAAAGGCAAACACACCAATAATAGCAGATTTCTCTTAGGAACCCAAAAGCAGGAGCACATAGAATAACCTACTTCAGGCCCTGAAAGAAAGTAACATTCCTGATCCAGAAAGACTGTCCTCAGAACTAAATGAGGAATAAAGACATCACATAATCAACACGAATCAAAAGAATTTACAGTCAGTATGCCTGAAAGGCATAAGACAGAGGAGGTAAACACAGGCATAGGTATGGGATTTGGATTTACGAGACTCAATTGTTCTTTGCCTGTAAGAAACTCACCTTGTTGGCCAAGGTAAACCCAACATGAAAGAGATAGGGTGGGGAAATAAAAGAGGTTACAAGCCAGTGGGGTCTGAAAGCAAACAGGTGTACTAGTTTTCTGGTCAGGCCGACTCCAACCCATTGTTAGGAAAGACAGTGAGGGTCACTTCATGAAGAAAACTATCCATCAGAATGACCTGAGTGTTATAAACGTGTGCACTGAACATTGGCACACCAGGCTTCTAAAGCAAACACGACTGAACATAAAGGTTCAGATGGACCCCAATACAGTAAAGAGGATGACCTCAATACCCCACTTTAACTAGGTCCCCCAGGCCACATCCCAAAGCATCAAAGAAATAACCAGGTTTAAACAGCATGCATTGTGAATCAAGTGGGCTTCCACTACATCTACAGCTTCAGAATGTACATTCTCAGCAATTCATAGAACTTTCTCCAAATAGGTCATATTTTAGGACACAAAGGAAGTCTGAATAAATAGAAGAAAATCAAAACATCTTATATTTTATCATATCATAATTAAATAAAACTAGGAATCAATGATAGAAATTATAGGGCTGGGCATGGTGGCACACACCTTTAATCCCAGGACTCAGGAGGCAGAGGCAGGTGGGTCCTGTGAGTTCAAGACCAGCCTGTCTATAAAGCAAGTCCAGGACAGTCAAGACTACACAGAGAAACCCTGTCTCAAAAAACAAAAACAAAAACAAAACAGGCAGTAGAAATTATAAAAATAAGTGAACATGAAGATTAAATGAAGCCTTTAAGTTATCAGTAGGTCATTGAAGAGACTGAAAAAAGAAGAAAAAACTTTCCTAGAATCAAATAAAATGAAAACAATATAACAGAACCCATGGAATATAGTGAAAGTAGCCAGAGGGATGTTTATAGCTATAAAGACCTTACACAGTCAGCAGAGGTTCAAATAGTAATCCAAAAGAGAATACTAAGACAAGAGATGTGGTTAATGAAATAGAAAGGAAAAGAACAATACAAAGAATTAGTGTAACAGAGTGGGTCCTTTGAAAGAACAGACCAGATTATCAAACCTATAGCCATACTAACCAAAAGTTGCATGAAGACACAACACAAGTAGAGGTGACAAAACCCTCCGTGATCATTTCAGAAGATGCCTTTGGTGGCCATCCAACATCTCGTCAACATAGTAGCTGTGAAGAGACTAGGAGTGAAAGAATCATGGTGCCACATGGTGGGGGGGGGGGGGAAGCAAGCATTTTAAGAAAAGAAGAACTCAAACAATAATGTGTTTGCTGGTGGTATGATCCTACACCTCAAAGACTCCAATGATTTCACTCGAATTCTTTTTATTCCCCCCCCACCCCCCACCCCCCAAGCCAGGGTTTCTCCGTGTAGCTTTGGCTGGTCTGCTTTGTAGACCAGGCTGGACTTGAACTCACAGAGATCTGTCTGCCTCTGCCTCCCGGATTGCAGAGATAACTGACATGTGCCACCGTGCCAGGCTTCACTAGAATTCTTTTGATTTTTAGAGAACATTTTTAGAAACATTTCAGGGTATAAATTAAATTTGTTTCCTACACAAATGACAAACTAAGCCAGAATTAGGAAAAGGATCCCACTCACAACAGCCACCCCACCCCTGCCAAAGAGTAGCACTAATCAGAGATGTGAAAGACTTTTGAGGTTGTTACTTTAATTCCATTTCTCCCTTCCTTTTTCTCCCTCCAAACCATCCGCTGTACCCCTGCCTGCTGTCCTTCAAATTCCTGGCCTCCTTTTTTATCAGTTGTTACTGCATGCATATATGCATTTGTATATGCATAATATTCCTAAATACAACCTTTTGAGTCCATATAGTGTTACTTGTATCAGCGCTGAGCATTGGCACAGAATAACCAGATGGTGTGCTCTTCCCTGGGTAACACCGCCTTTCCCGCTCCTGGCTTTACTCAGTTGCCTGTAGTTTTTTGTGTAGGGTTGAGCCCTTGTGGGCTGCTCTCATCTAGTTTGTCATGTTCATTGGTGTCATCTTTGTTCAGCTCATGTTTGGATGGTCATGTTGGTGACACTTCATGGGTGTAGCATCTGGTGTTACTGGGAGGCACAATCTCAGCAAAGTACCTGGTCCCTTGCCTCTTACGACCTTTCTGCCTTTCAAACATACATATGTATGTACGTACATATATGTACCCCCCCACAAACGTGCCACATTTTCAGATCTGTTCATTGGATGATGTGTGTCAAAATGGTTCCATGATCTGGCTATTATGAATAGGGCTTCAATTAATAGAGCCATCCATGCAGGTTCTCTCTACTGCCTGCTGCGCTTGGCTCTTTGGCATGCACATCCAAAGTAGCACTGCTGCATAATGTGCACGTTCTAGTTTTAGGTTTTTGTGAAGCCTCCTCAGTTGCTGAACTAACTTACATTCCCACCAGCAGTATCTACGTGCCCTTGCCCAGCCTGTCTGGCATGTTTATTGTTGTCCCAATGCCAGCCATTCTGACCAGGTTGGCATGGTCTCGGTGTAGACGTGATTGGCAGTTTTCCTGATGGCTAAAGTTAAAACTTTTTCATTTATTCATTGGCCACTTGAACTACTTCTTTGAGAAATGACTGTTAGTTCATTCACCTATTTATTAACTGCATCATTTATTCACCCATCTATTCGCTGCATTATTTATTTTTCTTGCATTTAATTTTTAAAATTTGTTATGCATTTTGTGTAATTAACCCTCGGTCAGATGAACCCTTGGTAAAGGGCTTCCCTTGTTCTGTGGATGAGCCTTTGCTGGTTTTGTTTGACTGGTTTTTGTCACACAGATGCCCTTTAGTTAGATCCAATTCCACTCTATTTTCTGAAGAAACTTTAGTTTTTGTCTGAAAGACACTGCCCACACTTACATCATAAAGTATCTCCCTCCATATGTTTACCTGTAGTGGTACCACACCTGTGAGTCTGACATGAAGATCTTTGAACCATTTGTTAAGGGTTTTTGTTTTGTTTTGTTTGTGTGTTTGTTTTTGAGTAAGGGTCACATGTAGCCCAGGTTGGCCCCTTCATTATACAACAGAAAATGACCTTGAATTCCTGATTTGTCTGCCTCTGCTTCCTAAGTCCTGGGACTACAGGAATGTGCCACTACACTAGATTAAACCGTTGTTGTTGTTTTGTTTTGTTTTTATTTTTGCTTTTTTTTTTTTTTAAATAGGGCATTAGGTAGGGATATTGTTTCAGTTGTCTACCACTTGTTTAAAAAACCTCTGTTCTCCACTCTATGCTTTCAGAACCTTTATTAAAAACTCAGATGGCTGTTGCTGTGTGGTTTATTTATAAGCCCCCAATTCTACATAGCTATGCATGTCTGTTTTCTGTATCACTGATTTTTTGTTATTACAACTCAACAGCATAATTTGAAGTCAGATGCTACAGAGCTTTTAGTGTTGCTGTTTTTGGGTCCACGCGTGTACGTGTGATAGATTAGCCATGTAGAAGAAAATGGAGCTGGAGAGTCTTATGTTAAGTAAAACATGCCAAACTCAGAGAGACAAGTAGCATGTGTTTTCTCTCATGTGGTATCTCAGTAATAGAAAAAAAAAAGTGACACAATGAAGGAAGATTTAGGGAAAGGACAGTGATGTAGGGAGAGGCATGATAAATACACACAATGAGAATAAATATGATTAATCTCATATACAGGTCTGAAAATACTGATGAATCCCCAAAGTGTGATAGCTCTATAAACCTACAGTTTCATGGTTCTCTTTATGAAGTAAGACTGCCCTGGATGACATCACTATGGCTCATCTTCATTGTCAACAGCTGGGTCTAGAACTCATCTGGGAGTATTTTGGGGTGTTTCTGAGATTTAACTGAGGATGGAGGACCTACCTTAAGTGTGGGAGATAACATACTATAGGTTGGGGTCCTAGACCCAATAAAAAGGGATCAGGAAGAAAGCCCGCAGAGTGGAGCATTCCAGGCTCTCTTCCAGGTGTCAGAATGTGAGGATTTACACCGCTCACTCCTTTCCCATGATGCACGGTGCCCTTTTAGCTATGGGCTAAAATAAATCATCTTCCCCTCCTGGTCAGGTGTTTGTTCATGCCCCGGAAAGTGGCTAATGCAAGGGGAGCAACATTTCTGTTTTCCAGGTTGTATATTTTCTTCCTTTGTTTTGCTTTCTTTCAGAACAAATTGGAGCATTGGCTGATCAGAATATCATACATGTGGCATGTGGGGAGTCGCACAGTTTGGCTCTCAGTGACCGGGGCCAGCTGTTTTCTTGGGGTGCAGGAAGTGATGGCCAGCTGGGCCTCATGACTACTGAGGATTCAGTGGCAGTACCCAGGTGAGCATGTTACCCAAAGGAGTCGTGATTTGGGAGTCAGGAGTTTTGACTGTTTTCTTCATGCTGTTATTTCCTTTACACTGCCAATATGCCTGGTAACACTTGTGAATACACAAAAACAATTCTGTTTAGAAATGTCTGCCTCAAGTTATAAACAGATGAGCTGGTCCGGAAGTGAATGTGTTCTGGTGGGCTAGCTGCTGGCTGAGTTCCTAGCAGCTGGCAAATGTGTTGATGAGAAAGTATGCCCCTTTTATCTCTTATGCTTATTTACCTTGAACTGATGATCAGGAATTTTTAAAGTACCTTTTTTTTTTTTTTGAGGCAGGTTCTCATTTATCCCAGGTTGGCCTTAAGCTCACTGTGTAGCAGGGGCCAACCTTGTATTTCTGTTCCTCTTGCCTGTACTTCCTAAATGGAGGTTCCTGGGCCCTGTCTGTCATAGTCTCCTCCTTAGCATTTGTGAAAACAATAAATAATTTGGAGATCCTACAGATTTTCTGTGCCACAGTAGTGACTTTCTAAAGTGGGGGTGGTAGGTAGTAGGGTTTTAAAAGTGGGTTCCAGGTGTGGGAGAACTTCCATTTGTTTTAAACAGCAAATTCCTAAGAGTCAACCTAGTTAAAGCTGTAATAGAATTTTTTTATCAGACAAGGCTACCTGTTTGATTTTTAAAGATATTTTAGACAAGATGATACTTTTCATCAGTGTCTTTAGTTGAGAATGCTTCTGATAACTGTTTTTGTATGACTGCACATTTAAGAAAACCCTCTTCTGTTTTAGGTTAATACAGAAGCTGAACCAGCAGACCATCTTACAAGTTTCCTGTGGCAACTGGCACTGCTTGGCTCTGGCAGCTGGTAATTTATATAAATATATGCTAATGCCATGTTATCTTTAAAAGCACTTCTCTCTTGTAGTCACTCCTATGTTATCTAACTTGAAAGCTTTAGCTGAACAGTGGCATTTACCAAACAGCCTTTCTGTAGCTCAGACTTTGTTGGACATGTAGATAGCACTGCAGGATGTATCCAGGACCGTGCCCAGGTGTTTTTGAGAATATAGAAATATTTGCAGACTTTGTCTAGAAAAGCTACAGTCCATTCTCAAGCTCCTCTCTACTATCAGGATTCCAGATAAATGTAAAACTGGGAGGCGGGGCAAGGACACGCTGTTCCTGCTCCGCGTCCTGCCCAGGCCTCTGTCCCACAGCAGCGGCAGCTCCTGAAACTATGCCGAGTCTCCTGGTTCAGTGTGGTCAGAAGGAAGGTCCCCTTCCTTAGATGTGAGCCTGGTCACCAGCCTGTTTAGAACTGAATTTACTTAAACCTTTAAGGTTTTCTTTGGATAAGGGTGGATAGCCGCTGAAGGCCACTAAAACTTGCGTTTGCTTCTCAGTTGTCAAATGCTAACTTAGTCTTTGGTAATCTTAAAACACAGCATCCCTTTGCTTTCTCTTCGGTGAGTTTGGTGTATGTAGGGCAACTAATGAATGGGGTAACAGCTAGAGTGACTCTGTCTATGGGAGCCGTGTCTCTTTGTTTGGAACATCACTTGTCCTGTTGTTATTTCAGACGGGCAGTTCTTCACATGGGGAAAGAACAGCCATGGACAGCTGGGCCTGGGGAAAGAGTTCCCCTCCCAAACCAGCCCCCAGAGGGTGAGGTCTCTGGAAGGGATTCCGCTGGCTCAGGTGGCTGCAGGAGGGGCGCACAGCTTTGCCCTGTCTCTCTCGGGAGCTGTTTTTGGCTGGGGAATGAACAACGCAGGGCAGCTAGGGCTCAGTGATGAAAAAGGTACGTCACGTCTCTGCACGCACTCTTCAGTTTAAAAACACATTCGCTTATTTAACACATACTGCTTGTGGACCTACTGTGTGTGCTGGCCCGGGGCTAGGTGTTGGGGGAGCAGCAGTGAGCAAGACAGGACGTCTATGACTTAATGGAGACCGTGTTCTAGTGGACGGATGCCAACAATACAGAGTAAATAGATAGTGCGTCACACGGCTTTCGGATGCGCTTCGTGTTCATCACGCGTTGGTCAGGGAGGAGCTCTCTGATAAGAGCATATTCAAGCAGAGCTCTGTAGCGAACCAGCTTGGAAGGGGGGCACGTAGATAACTGGGTGAGGCATGTTCCAGTCAAAGGGAACGGGAACTGGCAGGGAAGTGAGTGGTGAGGAAGCGGAAGTGGAGATAAGGGAGGATGCTGTGTGGGCCCTGCTGCCAAGGACCCCAGAGGGCACAGTGGGGACTTTGACTCCTTTACTCAGTGAGGGAGAAGAAACTAAGGGTGTTGAGGAGAGGTGTGGTCTGGGGTGAGTAACTATGGTGGGTCAAGGGGCAGGATCTATTTGGAGGTAGAAACAGGGGTCAAGTTTTTGCAGTGCTAGAAGACGATGATGATTCTGTTTGTAGGTTGTGTAGTTGGAAATGAAGGGGAAGCTGGAAGGACCAGGTTGTATGTGTGGGGCAAGAGAAGATGGCGTGAGTCGGAGTGGACGGAGTTAGAGACTATAGGGAAACTACGAGTTAAGGTTTTAATAAGCTGAGCTTAAATTTTGTTGGGCTTTTCACGTAGAGGTGGAGGCAGAGAGGTGAGGGGAGCCAGGAGTTGAGGGGATGTAAAAACTCATGCTGGTAGTTGTATGAACCTCATTTAAAAAGCCAATGCTAGTGACATGCTTATGCTTCATTTATTTTAGATCGAGAGTCTCCGTGTCATGTGAAGCTTTTACGGACACAGAAAGTTGTGTATATTAGTTGTGGAGAGGAGCACACAGCGGTTCTCACAAAGGTGAGGGAATTAGGGGACTTGGCTGTGGATCGGGGTGGGGGCAGGGGGAGATGGGCAGTTTCCCATTTTGCAGGGTGGCTGTGGTGGAAAATTACCATGTTTGGACTTTAATTTCCTCTTTAGCTTTGATTGTCTCGTCCTCTTTGGTCTTGATTGTCTTAGGAGGAATAGAAAGAAGACTGCTTTTTGAAAATATGTCTATGCTTTCCTCTTGGGTAATCTTATATATTGTCTAGGTGACATGTTAGATAACTTAAAAGTATGGCATATATACATATGCAAAACAAAACACATCCTTTGTTCTTTTATAACAATTCATTTGAATATATAAAACAAGTAATAATTTAATTGCTATTTTAAAATTATTAGACCGTCTCTATTGCTTCTAAAAACACTGACATGCTAGAAAGAATGAAAATCAATCATTCCTTCTTTCCTTTCGTCCTTCTTTCTTTTTTGTGGCTATTTTGAGACAGGGTCTTGTGTACCAGGATGGCCTTTGTCATGCCTTGCAGTATGTATTAATATGATTTTTGAGTTCCTGCTCTCCTGCCTGTGCTTCTTAAATATTGGGACTATTGCCTTGAGCCACCATGCCTAGCTCGAAAATGTTTTTTCATATTGAGAACTTGCTATCATATAGACTTAGCATTTTTT